>NC_138182.1:75677310-76312310 GCF_964194105.1 Spermophilus citellus | reverse complement strand
CCCCCGCTGGAAAAGGGGTGGACCCGGCCCACTGTGCACCTGGGTTCTGTAGAGGCCGATGTGGGTGGATCTGGACCACTGGGCTTGACCTCCTGCTGTAGTCTGCTGGTAGGAAGGGGTGGTCTTGCACCAAAGGCTAGGCTCTGGCAGTGTCCGCCCTGCCAGGGGAGGGGTGAACCAGGCCTACTGAAATCCTGGATCCCGGGTGAGCTGTTGTGAGCTGTCTGGCCTGATCTCAGCTCTCCAGGTGGTTCACTGGTCAGAAGGGGTGGTCCTGCACCACAGGCTAGGCTCTGGTGAGTGTCTGCCTCACCAGGAGACGTGTGGACCCAACCCCGCTGTCTGCCTGGGCCTTGCAGAGGATGGTGTGGGTGGATCTGGGCTGCTGGGCTTGACCTCCTGCACCTCATTTCCAGAATTTCTGTTTGATTCTTTTTCAGAATCTTCATTTCTTTACTGAAATAATCTTTCTCTTCCTATATTTTTAAGTTCATTTCTTACATCTTCTTTTTAGTTCACTAAACATTTGAACTTTCTAAGTTTTTTTCTCTGACATTGTCTCCAATATGATGTCAATAGGATACATTGTTGAAGTGTTGTGACCCATTGGGGTGGTTTCTTCCCTTGCTTTCTCATATTGTTTGCATGTCTATCCATCTGCTGTGATGATTATCTCCTCTACTTTTATGCCAGGGACTGTTCAATTAGTTTCTTTCTCTTAAGTTCTCCAGACTGGGTGAATATCCAGGTAATGATACTTCTACTCAACATATATCCTCTGCTCTTCCCAGTATTAGCACCACTTTGGGAGAAAATACTATCCTATTAACATCAATAACTTCAGAGTAAAATCACGTACTAATAAAGCTTAGGGGGGAAAGCTTATTTAAAATGTTCCCCACTGTTCCTCTCATCCAGGTATAAAATTATAAATATGTTCTGGAATAGATTTAAAAATTAGTTATTAAAGAGTAAAATCACTTTTACATTTTATACAGACTGAAAGGGGGAGAAAATATGGACAAAGAAAAGGTAGAAAAGAATAATGCAAACCAAGGTGAAAAGAAGAAAAAGATGGAAGGAGCATTTGAGGTAGGAGCAGATAATGAAAGAGAGAAATGAGTGACTAAAAGGAGGAAGTATAAACCTGAGCTAGGAAAACAAAGATAGAATGATTCCAGCTAATGCTTTAACCCATTAAAAGAAATACAATCAAATGGGTTGAGGATACAATATGGAATAATAAGGAAACATCTACTGATTCACAATTAAAAGTAATACATGTAAGATCAAAATTGCTATTAGAACTATTTATAACAATCCATGTTGAGGTGGAGAAATTTCTTATTGAGTCTTCCTGATTTGGATAACATCAGGATTTGAAGACCTTTAGAAGATGCCCACCACTCTTAAGCTTTACTTCTCTGTTTCCCTGGATATGGACTAGTGATCACACCAGGTCACCTCTAATAGAATTCTAGAATTCAGTGTGTCTAGGTACCTACTAGCTCTCTGTTGGGTCAGAGAAGATGGTCTCTAATTGTCTGTGACTTTGCAGCCCAATTATTTCCTTTTAGGGGATGTAGTCTTGTGTGCCCTCCTGAAGAAAAGCTCCATGTATCCAGTGCTGTTGAATTCAATGTGTACTACCCTGTGTATATTTTGAAGTATGTGGGGTATGGCAGTCTAAGGTACTATAGTCTGTTTGACGTGGCCCTGGGGGGAGGGGGGCTGTGGGTGCCATATGGGGTTGCCTCCCTCTGGAATATACAGGTCTCAGGTCACATATCTGAGCACACTGATCAGTGGCTGGTGACCGTGAGGTGCTGCTCTTCTGTAAGTCCCCCAGTGGGATGTACTGCTGTTGTGTATGCACAAGGTTCTCTGCTATAGATAGTGTGTGTGTGTGTGTGTGTGTATATATATATATATATATATATATATATATATGTATATATATATATATTATATATATAAGTTGAATTAACTGGCAACTCTGGGATTTACAGCTGTAAATACTCCTAGAGGTTCTGGGGCACAGAAGCTATTTCCCTGTTTGCTATGGACTTCTTGTCAGCCAGTTCTTGTTCATCAGCCAAGGGGCCTGAGCTTACATACATATAGTGTCCATGCTTTGTCTGCTCACTGTTTCTGTTGGACAAAGGGGAACAGGATGCAGAGCTCAAGGATGTCATGCTGTTAGGGGGCACTGTGTGCCCAATTCCCTCCTTTAAAGTAGCATCGAGCTTGGTGACTGCAAATGTAGAACCTGTGACTGTGGGTTCTCTGTGGTGCTCTGTGGCACAAAAACCTCCACCTTTGTTGAGATAGATCACTGGGGTACCTTCCTTGTAACTGGGATAGAGTATCAGTTGGCCTCCCTGTGTCTGAGCTTCTACTATCTGTGGTTGTGAATTGTGGGTACCCACTCCCCTCCACTGAGACTTCTATAGAGAAGCACTATCTAATCTGTTCTGGTGGCTGTCTGCAACTTCACAGCCTGTAGGTTCAGGCTCTCTGTGGGCCTCCGTGGCACAAAAGCCTTCACCCTGACTAGTTCAGCTCACCAGGGTTTTACCCATGATGAGGATAGGATATCAGTGGTTCCTTCTTTGCCTGAGCTCCCACAGAGGCTATGGGGAGTGTTGGGTTGAGGCCAGCACTCCCCAGGAGTGATTATGTCTAAGATTAGATCCACCACTTTTCCCTTGTCTGATGTAAGGGAAAAGCATCTCAATAACTTTCAGTTAACAGAGATCCTTCTACAATTTCCTATACAATTTCAGTGATCTAGACAGATTACTGAAACAATCCATTTTTGAGGAATCCCCTCAGGTTTTACTTGCTACTATCTGAAAGTGGGAAGAAGGTGTGTTGATTTAATTTCTTCTAGGGAGGCTGGAAAGCTGTGGCTGCCCTGCCTGGCACAGCTTTCAGCATACAATTCTTGAGTTAAACTGGAATCTCCACAGTCTTTGGTGCTCCTGTCCCATTTTAACTTGGTCTTCTTTTCTTTCCAAATGTTAAGAAAGTAGGCTATGGGCTTTACCTCTTTCTTTTTTGTTACCCCTCCCCCCATCCCACCCTGGTCAGAGTTCAGGGTAAAGGAATTTTGTCCTTATTCTCTGTTCCGATAACCAAACTCCAAGCCCCTCCAACTATCCAGTCTTGTGGTTCTGTGCAAATTTTAGCAGTGTTTAGTCCATTTATCTGAAGAATGTCATGGTTACTTTGATAAAAGTTGCATTGAATCTGCACATTGCTTTAAGTAATGTGGAAATTTTACCTATATTAATTATTTCAATCCATTAACATGGGGGAATCTTTCCACTTTTTTGTTTCCTCTTCAATTTCTTTCATCAGTGTTTTATGATTTTCATTGTAGAGATCATTCACATCTTTGGTTTAATTTATCCCTAGGTGTGTGTTTAATATCTATTGTGAATGGAATTGCTTTCATGATTTCTTTCTTAGAAATTTTATTGTTAGTGTCTAAATAAGGTACTGATATTTATATGTTGATTTTATATTCTGCAACTCTACTGAATTTGTGTATCTGCTGTAATAGCTTTTTGGTGAGCCTTTGAGTTTTGCTATCTATAAATCATGTCATTTGCAAACAGGGATAATTTGATATTCTCCTTTCCTATTTGGATACCCTTCATTTCTTTCTCTTTGGATACCCTTTATTTATCCTATGATATTGAATAGGAGTGTAAAAGTAGAAATCCTTGTTGTGTGTATAATTTAGAGAAAACAATCCCAGTTTTTCTCCTTCAGCATGAGATAGGCTGTGAGTATGTTATGTACAACCTCAAGATTCATTTCTTCTATACCTAATTTTTTAGACTTTTTAATCATGAAGTGATACTGATTTTTATTGAATGTTTTTTGGTGCATCTATTGAAATGATCATATGTTTTTTCTCATTTATGTTTTTAATTTGGTTTATTATTTCTTTCATTTCAAGGATTTCTATTTTTTTTATAACCTCTATCTCCCTGTAGAGGTGATCTTTTTCTTCTTGGATTTGTTTATGTAGCTCATTGTCAAAGTGATCTTTCACTGTCTATATTTGTTGTCTAATGTCTTTTTTGATATTCCAAAACATCTGAATCATGTAAATCTTGAAATCTTTCCTGTCATTTTTTCTGCTGTTTGTGTTAATTCTTCTAATGATGTGTTGTCTTGAATTGTTTGTGGTACTTTATTCTCTTGTCTTTTCATGTTGCTCACATTTCTTTCCCACTCTGTGGGACTGGTGTGTTATTGTTTTTGCCCTATAGATTTGTAGGGCTCTTGTATAGTTCCAAGATCCCTCCTTTGTGGGGAAGGACACTGTTGACAGTTCCCAATATCAACAATACATCACCTATAATTATTGTTATTAAGACATTTATAGTTATTCTCAGTGTCTAGAAATGTTGAATTCAATTATTATTTAAAATATAATCAGTAGTTTCATAAAAGGTGTACATTTTCTGGTGGTGGACAGAGAGTTTGGTTATCGGAACACAGAATAAGGACAAAATTCCTTTACCCTGAACTCTGACCCTCCCCCCATCCCACCCTGGTCAGAGTATCTCTTTTTTGTGGCTTAGTATAGCTAAAGGTTTGTCAATTTTAAAAATAGAAAAAAATTGTTAATATTTGTAAAATTTCTAAAGTTCCTCTTTATGTAAATATCTAGTTTTATTCTATTGTAGTTAGAAAATGTACACACTATAATTTCATTTTTTTAATTTGCTGAGACTTTTTTGTGTGCATCCATTTACTAATGAGAAGAAAGTATATTCTGCAACTGTTCAGTGAAATGGTCTGAATGTGAATGAAATGAATGGTCTGAGTGAAATGAACACATTTGCAGACCACTTCACTCATCAGTTGCAGACTATACTATTTTACAAATATATCGGAGTTAACATTATCTTTTGTGAATCAGTGAAGAAATCAAAAGGGAATTAAAAATTTTCTTGAAATTAATGAAAGTAAAAACACAACTTAACAAAACCTATGGAATACATAAGAAGTAGTTGAGAAAAATAGAAAATATCAACATTTTTTTCCATTTTTAAAATTGACGAATTTGTGGGCATATATAACCCCCCAAAAATGAAAGATGAAATCACAGAAAACTTAAATAGACTAATAAGTAGTAAAGATATTAGATCAGTAATAAACTTCTCTCCTGAAAAAAAAGCCTAGAGTCATGTTACCTTGTTTGTTGATGTCTCTTGTGTCCTTATGTTGGTGATTGTGTATGTACTAGATCAGTTGCCTCTAACAATGTTATAGGGTGGCTTTCATATTAAGTAACTTTCTCCTGCACTACTCTCTTCACCTATAATCAACAATGTTATAGGGTGGCTTTCATATTAAGTAACTGCAGGTATCTCAGTGACCTACACTTCAGGTGTTATGAGATTGTACTGTCAGGTGGGATGCAGCTCTCTTAGGTGGGGAGAGTTTGCCGGCCTACTCTGAGCATGTGCTCTGAGTATGGGATGACTTCCAGTTTCCAGGAGTTGCATGATTATGGGTCAAGCCCATTCAGTTCCAATTGGTGTGGTGCAGCATCCTGGTAGTTAGTTAGATTTCTATAAGTGTCAGAGATGCACAGGTACCATTACAGGGCCTCCAGTGACCACCTACTCAGGGTAAACTGCCCAACATTTTCAGGCCATATTTATTGGAATAGTCTATTTAAATGAGTCTTGGTATTGTAGAGGATGGGCAAGACTATTCAACTCCTTCCTGGGGATCTCAACAGACCAAAATGCTTGACTGCTTCCTGAAGTCATGGGTGGTTGGTCAGGGCCACCTGACTGCTTCCCAGTGCCTCTGTGAACTGAAACATTCGTGACATGCTGTCTAGCTACTTTGCACAGGCATGGGTTTATGGTCTGGGCCACCTAGATGCTTCTAGGCAGCAGGAGAGTGGTTAGGGTCACTTAACTGTTTCCTTAATTTTCTACATGCCAAATCCCTCAAGTCATAATTCCCAGGTGTTTCTCAGGGCCACAAGGAATGTTGTTGCAGCCACCTGGAAAATTCAAAGGTTTGAATCGTAAAGCAGCAGGGAGAAGCTGCCTAGCTGCTTCACAGAAACCCAGGTGGACAGGGTTTGCATATCATACCGTCCAACAGGAACCTGTGCAGGAGAGGTAACAAGTGGGCTACATTCTTTCTCTGGGGCAATGCAGCAGTGTGGTAACCTGGAAGCTCTCAACCTGGACTCAGGGCCTGCAAAGGCTATAGACTTCTCCAGCAGCAAATGCTTCAGGTATCTCTGGATTTAATGGGGACTGTTGAACACCTCTGCTTACTCTTTCCCCACCAAGCTTCTCTTGTTTCAGAGAAAATTTAAAAATGAGAAGGTAGATGCTGTGGCTTATTTCCCTTCTGCATATCTCCATAGTTATTACATCTCTGCCACCTTCCCACTGCATACCAGCACCCTGCCTCAAACATTCCAATAATATAGCCGGTGTACTTTTCTTGTTTGTGGAAGAAAATGTGCCAGGAACTTCTAGTCAGTCATCATGCTGACCCACAGTTGTAATTTCATTTTCTCTGCATTGAATATTTAAAGCAAATGTGGACTTTCCCTGATGCCTGAGTTCACCATACAGTCAGCTATTGTAATACTAGTATTACATGAGTATTAGTTAATATTCTTGAGATGCCCTGAAGACCACTTGAACTTAACACATGTTCAAAGGCAAAAATCATCAGTACCCATGATGTCCTACAAATTTCAGAATCCTCTATCTTCCTGATTCATGACCCTTAGCATATGGCATTCATCCTCATGGTCACTCATGATTACAAGACAGCTTCAGAAAAGACAGAAAGGTAAAGAGTGAACTTAGCTTCCTTTTTAAAGAGGATTTCCAGAATCCACTGTGCAACATTAGCCAAATCTGTAAAAATATCATCTCTGAGAGTCTGAAACACTTGTTCAGATGGGTATTCTAATTCTCAAGAAAATACAGGGTTAATTAATGATGCAGTGACCTCTTAACCACAATGTCAAGGAAGAACACACAAGGCTCTGAATGGCCTACTATCCTCAGTCACTAACCACCCATTTTTCCAGGATTTTCTTCTTCCACTTTTCCAAACACAGTTCATGCTACTGCCAAACTGAATTTTGACTATCTTCCATATCAACCTGAACATCCACTTGGGGTATCATTTGTCACATGTAATTCCTTGCCCTGTGCCTGCTTTTCTAGATAGACTGCAAAGTCTGTGGAAGTTCACTGATGGATTCCCAAATCCAATCACTGGCTTGATATATATTGAGTGCTCAATAAGTGTTTCTTTATTACTTATGTGTGAATGGGTGAAAAAATGGCAGATGGATGGGTAGATGGGAAGATAGGTAAGTGGATGGATGGATGGATGGATGGATGGATGTAAAGGTTTGTGAATGAATGGATGGGTAGATGGCTAGATAGATGGATGGATAGGGAACTGGATGAATGAGTAGAAGGATAGCAAAATAGATGAATGTATGGTTAGGAGAGGAACAGGCAAGTATATTAGATTTTTATCACTGAAAAAATATCAAGAAAAACTACTTAATGACAGAAAGATTTAATTTGGGCTCACAGTTTCAGAGGCTTCAGTCCATTGTCAGCTGGCTCCATTGTTTCTGAGCCTGTGGTAAGGAAGTACTACATAGTGGAAGTATTCATAGTGAAAGTACTTCATAGTGAGCAATACTGCTCACTTCATGACAGCCAGAAAGCAGAGACAGTGGGGGAAGTCTGGGCACAAGATATAGTGCCCAAGAACACACCCCAAAAGACCCACTCCCTTCAACTAGATCTTACCTCCTACAGTTTCTACCACCTACTAATAATGTTATCAGCTATAAACCCATCAAAGGATTAATCCATTGATGAGGTCAGAGCCTTCATTTCCTAAAAGTTGTCCTCTGAAAATTGTTACACTGGAGACCATACCTTCAACACATGAGCATTTGGAGATCCAAACCAAAATAGCTGAATAGGTATGTATATGGGTGGATGGAAAGATGAATGATAGGAGGTGGGGTGAATGGATGGAAATATCAAAGAATAGATAGATGGGAGAGTGAGTAGCTAAATGGACAGATAGATAGAAGTATAGATATATATGTAGAAGGATGAATGGATGGATGCAAGCATGCATATATGGATGCATGGACAGCCAGATAGATTAATTTTACCTATGTTCTTTTATATCTCTGGCTTTTCCCATATGTAGTTCCCTCTGCCTAGAAGAAGATTTTCTTCTATCTTCCACTCTGATTCCTCCAGTAACCTCTTCTCAATTCTTTAAGATTCAACTAAAATGTTCTCTCTTCCAGAAAGCTCTCCCTGGCTTCATTTACCTGAGTAGGTATCCTGATTTTTGCTCCTACATTTCTAATGCATCCCTCCACATCAGACTTTACTACTTCACTGTGCTGGACTGTAAGTCTGGTTCAACTCATCAGGTTCTGAGCTCTCTGAGAGCAGCACCTGATGTTGATGCTGTGTGTCCAGCCCTGGTCCTATAGCCTGTCCTGAAACAGGAGTGCAAGCAATTTTTAAGAAAATTTTAATAAAAGTAAAATTGATAAAGAGCGTGACTGGGGATATGCCTCAGTGGTAGTGAAATTGCCTTGCATATACCAGGACCTAGGTTTAATCCAAGCACCAAAAAAGGGCGGGGGGAAGAAAGTCCTTTGGAGGCCCATATCTGGACTCCTAGATACTCATGAACTGTGGCAGGAGATTGCTTAAATCCATGAGTTCAAGGCCAGCCTAGGCCACATACTGAAACTATGCCTCAAAAAAAGAAAGAAAGAGAGAAAGAAAAAAAGAAAGAAAGAAAGAAACCCTGTGCTTCTATTCCTAGAGAAAGATACAGCAGGTAGAAGATACATTGGATGAACTGAATGAGGAGTTCTTCCAGCTCACTACTCAAGCCTTGGAACTCCAGAAGAAGGAGAACAAGTCAGACCAATTGCCTCCAGAGGAAGGCAAAACCTTTGTGGTAAGCCCAGTGGAGGAACATCTCAGTTCCTGAGATATTCGTGGTGGGGCCCTCAGGGTCAAGGCCCCTTCCACAAAGAGGATAGCTAGCTCTGACGAGAATATCCAGCAGCCTTAGTCATGTGCTGTGTAGTGTGGCAAATAGAAGGCTAAAGCAAGAAGACTAAGAACAGGAGCAAAGACAAGGAAGATAATGCCATCAGCTTAAGGTATATGTCTCAAGAAAATTCACAGCTAGAAAGATTGTAAAGGAAGCAATAAAAATAGCTGTTGTAGATATTGCTTAATAGCACCTGCTCCTGGAACTAGAAGCTTTCAATAAGATACATACTCCATTCAGATGCCCCTATCCTGGTTGGGGGTCTCTGAACATATAGATGTAGGGAAGGCTCCAGGGAAATAAGATGAGAGATGCACATAATCATGCAGTGAGTCTGTATTGAGCACAACATAATTTTTTTCTGAGCAAAGGAGTCAGTTCCTCACTAAACTCCCCTCCCTTGCCTACAGACATCTTGGAAGCCATCTTCACCACAGAGGGAGGAAACACAGATCCCCACCTTTATTCTTGGCCACATTCAGGGTCAGAAGATAGTGACTCAGTGAGGACAAAAGGACAGAAGAGCTTCATTCTTACAGAAACTTTCACTATAAAAATCCTTGGAATTACTGCCAGGAGCGGTGGTGCATGCCTGTAATCCCAGAGGCTTGGGAGGCTAAGGCAGGAGGATCACAAGTTCATAGCCAGCCTCAGCAATAGCGAGTTGCTTAGCAACTCAGTGAGACCCTGGCTCTAAATAAAATACAAAATAGGGCTGGGGATATGGCTCAGTGGTCAAGTGCCCCTGAGTTAAATCCCTGGTACCAAAAATGATAGATAGATAGATAGATAGATAGATAGATAGAAGATAGATAGATAGATATCCCTGGACCTGAGAAAGAAACAGGCTAAGCTGAGGGACTATAACATACAGTGAGGTTTAATTATTTAGTAACATTTCCAAATTATTAAACACAAAGATTGCAATATCCCTAAAATGTTACTCAGGGCACTATATAATTAACTGTTGTACTCTCACATGGCAAAAAAAAAAAAAAAACTGGGGACATAATCTCTCTATGAGGTAATTGCAGTCCCTGGAGGAATCTCTGGGCACCTTCCCAAGTGAGGGAAATGTTGGTGCCCAGAGAGCATCATTGTGATGAAGGGTCATAGCTCAGGACAGAAGAAACAGAGGATTCTCTGGTTACCTTTCCTCATCCCGCTCCTGTCCTGTCTAGGTGGCTCCCAGCATCCTTCCTGGTGAAGAAGACAGATTTCACTCCGTGGAGGTGAGCAGCTCAGGCAGAGAAAGGCCTTGTCCCTGGGCCCTGAAGAATGAGCAGGCCCTGGTGCTGGAAGCCAGGAGAGTCCACTTGGCTCAGCAGATTGAGGAACTGGAGTGGGAACTGTCCCTGCTCCTCCAGGCAGCCAACAGTGGCTCCAATGTAGGAGGGAGCCAGCTTCCAGTGCCAGCCTGGAGGGCCCTGAGTCACCTGAGACAGTTAGGAGGGCATCTTCAGGAGCTGCCTTCTCCACCAAACATGTGACTGGGGCCCGGTAGGAAGAAATGAGCACCTAAGGCAAAGGCCTGTACTGGTTTATGATGTGCTCCCATAGAGGACACCTGAATTACTGTCAGAACCTGAACCTTGGGATGTGATGAGTTCTTCTTTGGTCCTTTGGGGAAAAATAAAGTGACATGGGTTGAGGAAATCAATGCTTGCTTTAATCATCTTCTCCCTCAAGCACTGGTCAGTATGTCCTATTGTCCAGGCGAATATCCCTAAAATGTTACTCAGAGTGCTTGTTACCAGGGTAGAAAGTTCTGGGTGTGGTGCTATGAGAATATAGGTACAGCACAGCACACCCATGCCCCACCCTCCATCTCACCTCTCTGCTGGAGTCTCCAAACTCGCATAGGAGCCCAAGTAGCCATTATTCCCTCACAGCTCAAGCCAACCTCCTAAACAACAGAGAGGCAGGTGATATCAAAAAGGCCAGATCTCCTGAATACCACAGAGCCTCCAATGCCAGAGGAGACTCCCTAAGCACAGGCAGGGCCTAAAGTTAGACCACATCTCTCTGCCCCTAGACACCCTCATTTTTCTCATGCACCTAAGTTCCCTCCTGGAACTTCCTTTCCTCTGCTGCCTGGTCCCAGGTAGAGCCACTTCTTTCTCTCTCTTCTCTTCTCTTCTCTTCTCTTCTCTTCTCTTCTCTTCTCTTCTCTCTCTCTCTCTCTCTCTCTCTCTCTCTCTCTCTCTCTCTCTCTCTCTCTCTCTCTCTCTCTCTCTCTCTCTCACACACACACACACACACAGGGGAGCGGGGGGGGGGGGGGGGCCTTGTGCCTAACATGCTCCTCCCACCCTTGTCCTGATTGCTTCTTTCTGTTTCCACCTGTGTTTGAGTCCTAGTTTAGTGATATATGCCATGTGGAGCCTAGCCTCAGCTCCTCAGAAAAGAGCATGTGCATCATTCACCTATGATCATACCCAGACCCATTTGAAAACCCATACTCATGCAAACTTACAGACACACACACACAAAGACACACATACTCACCCAAATGTTCATACATTCCCATATGCTATCTCATGTGTGCAACTGGAGACTACACAGATACACATTCACATACACACAAATATACAACAGGCTCGTATATATACACCAAGAGCTCACTATTTAACAGGTACTGGGTATCATGTGACCCAAAAATTCTTTGTGAATATGGTTGTCATAGGGATATAACTTCTACATAAAGATTACACAGTCACACTGGAGGCCACACCAGCACACAGGAACTCCCCAGAAGACAATGTAGAGGGAAGAGTCAACCTTGTGAACAAACTCAACAGAGGGAGGCACTCAGAACTGCGAGGCATCAAACTAGCCAGAACCCTTAAGAACAGTCAAGAAGGGGCTGAGCTGACCCAGACTTCAGATGTGGACAGAGCGTGTTGGCTACAACAGGGAGAAAGAGCTTTACAACTAGTGAGGTGAGTGGAAAGGGCAAGAAGAGAGCCACATGCACAGTCTTGGCCAGAAGAGGTCACCTGGCTCTATTAGGAAGAGGAGCCCACAGGGAATGAGTAGAAATATGTATTGAAGTGATCCCCACTGCTGTGGGTCTGTCACCAGACCTTTATGAAAGAGGGAGGGATCTTGTGAAGTATACCTGCCTAGAGCAGACTGTTGCTGGGCTGTGGGCCCTAAAGGCATACTCTATCTATGAGATCCTACAATTTAGAGCTCCTTGCCACAAAGAATTGGACACACTTCCATTGGAGTCTACAGCCCTCTAGGTCATGCCCAGAGGGTGAGGGGTAGAGGAGCTCTGTGGACCACCAACAGCTCTCCACCTTTTTGGTTGATGTGACCCTCTCAGAAGTGTCATTACTGGGGCTAGAATTGTAGCTCAGTGGTATTTACCTTGCATGTACAAGATCCTGAATTTGAACTCCAGCACCTCGAAAGAAAATAAATGTCCATCAGTGCTCTCTATGAAGGTATTTAATTCTGTACTTTTAGTAACTGCAAGGCCTGGTCTAGGCAGAACAACCATCACCCCAACTTCAGGTAGGAAAAAAAAAAGCCCTGAGGATTCTGTCTACTGGCTGCCCTGGGTCCCAATGCAGCTCCTTCTGCATTCAAACTGCTGCCCAGTAGCCTCAGGTAGATGATGCTGACCTCAGGTGGCCTAGAAATCTCATCCCCACCACCATTAAGCCTTAAAGCACAACCCAAAAACATGTCCATCTGTCCTCACTGCTAGATAAATAAATACATGGTTCAGCCCACAGGCTGAAAGTAAAAAGGATGAAAATTGATACACCATGAAAATGGAGCCTGAAAACAAGCAGAAGTAGATACTATCATATCCAAAGTTAATCAGAAGCCAAAATTAATCAGAAAAGACAAAGAAGGTAATTCCATATTGACAAGGTGAACAATCCAACAAGAAGATATAACAATAGTGAATATTTATACCCCAAATATTGTGTACCTAATTACATAAAAAAGACACTACTCAACTTAAAGACTCAGATAGATCCCAGTGCAATAACACTGGATGATTTCAACATACCTCTTTCACCATTAGATAGGGCATCCAGACATAAATTCAGACCTATAAAATATTATAAATGAAATGGACTTAACAGACATCTTTAAATGTCTATTTGTTTCATCCTAAAACAGTCAAATTTATTTTCTTCTTAGGTACTCGTGGAACTTTCTCCAAAAAAGACCATATTTTAGGTCACAAAGCTACTCTTAGCAAATAGAATTTTTTAAAAAGTATCATTCTTGCATCTTACCTGATCATAATAAAAAGAAACTAGAAATTCACTATTTTTAAAAAAACCTACAGAAACTACATAAACATGTGGAGATTGAATAATACACTTTTCAATGATGAATGGTATTAGAAAAAAATCAAGAGAGAAATTTTAAAATTCTTAGAATTAAATGATAATGGTGATGCTACATACCAAAATCTGGAACACTCTGAGGTGGTTTCTTAGAGGAAAGTTTATGGCTATGAATGCCTACATGAGAAAATCAGAAAGACCCAAGTAAACAACTTAATAATGTATCTCAAAGCCCTTGAAAAAGGATAAGCCAATTCCAAAACAGGTAGAAGACAGGAAATAATTAAGATCAAAGTTGAAGTCAACAAAGTAGAGAATTTAAAAAAAAATCAAAGAAATGAAGAATTGGTTCTTTGAAAAACAAGCTTAATAAAGCCTTAGACTAAAGAAGAAGGTTAATAAGCAAAATTACATAATACTGTCATGTATATATAAAAAGAAAAAATAAATTTTAAAAAAGAATGAACAAAAAAAGAAAAAGATTGAAGATCCAAATTAATAAAATTAGAGAAGAAAAAGAAGGAATTCACTCCAGACATCACAGAAATCTAGAGAATCATTAGGCACTATTTTAAATAATAAAGGGGAAAACCTAGAGAAATGGATACATTTATAGCTACATATGACTGGCCAAAATTAAATGAAGAAAACAGAAAATCTAGACAGACCAATAACTAGCAGTGAGATAGAAGCAGTACTTAAAGCTGAGCATGGTGGTACATCGCTATATTCCTACCAGTTCAGTAGGCTGAGGCAGGAGTACCATGAGTTCAAAGCTAACCTCACAATTTAGCAAGGCCTTAGATAACTCAGCAAGGCCCTTTCTCTAAATAAAATATAAACGGGCTTGGGATGTGTCTCACTGGTTAAGAACTCCTGGGTTCAATCCCCAGTATGGAAAAAAAAAAAGATTTCCAACAAAGAAACTCCCTGGACCACATGGATTCTCAGCTGAATTCTACCAGACATTGCAAGAAGAACTAATGCTAATGCTCCTCAAATGATTCTATGAAATAGAAATGGATAGAACACTTCTAAATTCATTCCACAAAGCCAGCATCATATTCATCCACATAAGGACACAACAAAGAAAGAAAACTACACACCAGTATCCCTGATGAAATTAGATGCAAGAATCCTTAACAAAACATTAGCTAATTGTATTCAACAACATATTAAAAAGATTGTACATCATGACCAACTTGGTTTTATCTCAAGGTTGCAAGGACAGTTTAACACACACAAATCCAAACATGTAATTCCCCACATAAACAGATTTAAGGACAAAATTCACTTCATCATCTCAATAGATGCAGAGAAAGCCTTCAACAAAATTCAGTATCCATTCATCCTAAAAACACCAAAGAAAACAAGGATAGAAGGAACTTACTTCAACATTATAATACCTATATTCAAGAAATCCAAAGCCAGCCTCACAGTGAGTGGGGAAAATGTGAAAGTGTTTTCTCTAAAATGCATAACAAGATGAGGATGTCCACTCTTACCACTCCTGTTTAATATAGTACTAGAGATTCTAGCCACGACACTTAGGCAAAAGAAGGAAATAAAAGGGATAAAAATAGAAAAGGAACAAGTCAAATCGTCACTACTGGAAAATGGTATCATCCAATACTTAGAAGATCTAAAAAGCTCTACCAAAACACTGCTAGAGCTAATAAAAAAATTCAGCAAAGTAGCAGGCTACAGAATCAATGTACAAAATTCAATAGCTTTCTCATACACTGATAAGGAATCTGCTGAGAAAGAAATCAGGAAAACAATCCCATTCACAAAAACCTAAAAAAAAAAAAATGCCTACAGATAAATCTACCCAAGGAGGTGAAAGGCCTCTACAATCAAAACTATAGAACACTGAAGAAAGAAACTGAAGATAGAAAGACTCCCATGTTCATAGATAAGCACAATTAATATTGTTTAAATAGCCATATTACCAAAATCAATACACATACTAAATGTAATTCCCATGAAAATATTAAAAAGGTCATTCACAGAAATAGAAAAAAAACTGAACTAAATTTATTTGGAAAAATAAAAGAACCAAAATAGGGAAATCAATTCTAAGCAATAAAAGCAATACTAGAGGCATCACAATACCTCACTATGAATTATACCTCAGAGCTATAATAACAAAAACTGCCTGGGACTGAAATAAAAACGGATACACAGACCAATGGCAAAGAATAGAAAACAAAGAGACAAACCCACTCAGATACACTCCTCTGGTCCTTGACAAAGATAACAAAACAAACATTGGAGAAAAGAGAGCCTTTTTAACAAAAAATTCTGGGAAAACGGGTTATCCATATGTAGGATAATGAGACTAGATCCTTATCTCTCACCCTACACAAAAATCAACTCAAAATGCATCAAAGACCTAGGAATTAGACCAGAAACTGTGCAACTCCTAGAAACAAATGCAGAGTCAACACTGCAACCTATATGCACAGGCAATGACTTTCTCAGTAGGACTCCTAAGGCTCAGAAAATAAAGCCAAGAGTTAATAAATGGGATGGCATCAAATTGAATAATTGTTTCCTTCTACACAGCAAAGGAAACAATAAAGAGTTAAAAGAGAACATACAGAATGGGAGAATATCTTGGCTAGCTACTCTTCTGACAGGGATTAATATCCGGAATATATAAACAACTCAAAAACCTTAATGTTAAAAAATAACCTAATTAATAAGTGGGTAAATGAACTAAGGAGACACTTCTAGAATAAATACAAGTGGCCAACAAATATAGGGAAAAATGTTCAATATCATTAGCAACTAGGGAAATGCAAATCAAAACTACTCTGAGATTTCATCTCACTCCAGTCAGAATGGCAGCCACCAAGAATGCAAATGATAATAAATACTGGAGAGGATGTGGAGAAAAAGAACCATTTTTACCCTATTAGTGGGATTGTAAATTAGTACAACTACTATGGAAATCAGTATGGAGTTTCCTCAATAGACTAAAAATGAAACCACCATATGACCCAGCTATAAAGTCCCTCAATATTTATCCTAAAGAATTTACAAAGTTATCATACATAGTGATATATGCATACCCATGTTTATAGCAACACAATTCACAATAGCCAAACTATAGGCCTAGGCTAGGTGTCTGTCAATAAATAAATGGATAAAGAAAATGGAATATGTGTGTATGTGTGTGTGTGTGTGTATGTATACATATATACATAATGGAATTTTAGTCATTTGTGAAGACCAATGAAATTATACCATTTGCAGGAAAATGGTTGGAACCTGAGAATATTATGTTAAACCAAACTTAACATAATAATATAATGGAAGCAAGAGAGGAAAAAAATAAATGGGTGTGAGAGGGATCTCATGAAAATTGAAGGGAGGTTAATAGAGAAAAGGGACAAGGGGGAGGGAGAAGGGAATGGAAGGAGAAATACTGAGGAATTATGTTGACCAAATTACATTGTTACATTGAGTGCATGTATGGATATGTAACAACAAATCCCACCATTATGTACAACTATAACACACCAATAAACATATGAGAAAAAATTAATTAGGTAGGAGAGGTGATAAATGGAGGAATGAAAGGTGATTCAGCCTGGGCCACTGGAAAGATGTTGATAACCACATACACACAACAAAAGTCATTAGGATTCCAGCACAGTGACACATACCTGTGATTCCAGTGACCTTCGAAGCTGAAATGAGGGGATTACTTCCTTCATAAGATTGTGCAAGACACTGTCTCAAAATAAAAAATAAAAAGGACACGGGATATAACTCAGTGATAAAGCTCTACAAGAAGAAGGAGGAGGAGGAGGAGGGGGAGGGGGAGGGGGAGGGAGGGGGGAGGGAGAGGGGGAGGGGGAGGAAAGCAAGACACCAGGAGGACAGTGATACTGTTTGCCTTGAGATGTGCACTGTGGTAACTCCCAGTAGGAAGACTGTGCTTGGGGCCTGAGGCCTGGGTCTCAGAAGGGAGGACAGATGTGGGTATAGAAGTCACAGCATCAAGACAATTTGCATATGGAGGAGCTGAGATCCTAGAGGCATTTAGCAAATGATTTTTATTTTCAATTGTAGATGGATACAATATCTTTATATTTATTTATTTTTATGTGGCACTGAGGATTGAAACCCAGTGCCTCACACATGCTAGGCAATTCTCTGCCACTAAGCTACAATCCCAGCCCCTAAGCATACAATTTTGAAAATCTGAGGAGGGCAAAATTCCTCTCGAGAGGCTAGGAACACAACCCTGGTGGTTCCATGCAAAGATGATCCATCCTGTTGGTCAGTGAGGATGGAAGATATTTCAATATAAGCATATGCTAAAATAAGAAATTAAGTGAAAGGAGTGAGAGGGAAAGAAGTAGTAATTAAGCATGAAGTAAGAAACCTAAGGAGCAAGGAATGAATGGGATCTAGAGCCAGAGCAAGGGAACACAACTTGGGAAAAAGAAGGTCCAATCCAATTAAAGCAGATCAAGGTAACTAGGGAAGATATAAAGAGATTTAGGGGAAAAATGAAGTCAAGGGGCCTCACTGGATCTCCTTTCTTCTTAGTAAAGGAAGTTTCAAGGGATTTCCTAAGAGTGAGGAAACCAGATCAGGAAAAGGTATGGGGACTTCAGAGACTCAGAGGACACCATGGTATCATGGTTTTACCACAGCTCCTTCCCTGCCCCCTCTGAGCAGTGTGCCCCCCAATCCAATACCCTCCCTCTTTGCTTTATTCTCTCTCTGTCTCCTCTTTCATCCATCTACCTCTGTTTCTCTAGCAAAACAAACAAAAAGAAATACCCTGCCAATAGCACATGAGTCTCTATATTTACAGAAACTCAGAGCTTGACTTGGCCTTTCAATTTCAAAGTTTCAGTTCTAAGTAAATAGACCAGACAGCACTGGAAGAGAGTTGGACAAATAACCAACAAATGTTCCCACCTCCAAAAGCTCAAGGGATACTATTTGGGGACTCCCTGGCCCCCGCCTCTCTTAAGCCAAGTTACACACACACTGGCAGGGTGCACTGGGCTAGTCTGACCTGGAGTTACGCAAATAGATCTCTTAAAATCTCTACCCAGTAGTCAACATCTGGTGGGAGTGATTATCATTTGTCAAATATCATGAGTAAGAATGAATTTGCAGCTGTGATCAGAGCTAAAGAAGAAGTACAACAGGGACCTGAAGTCAGGTGTGGTGGGGAATGGGGAAGGCTGATGGTTTCTGAGGAAAAAGCTGTGGAACTTGGATCTGAAGGCTGAATGGGGCCAAAGACCCTGGCCGGGGTCTGACTGTGGTAGGGTCAATCCTTGGGGAAATAAGCCTATCTCAGGCATAAAGAAAGGTCATGATCAGGACCTCATAGGACCTGAGGGTGAGATGGAGCTGGAGAAGGAGAGGCTGCAAGGCTTGCTCAGCCCCAAGAGCTCAGATTGGAACCTTCTAGCAAGAGGAAGCCAGAAAGAGGGGCTGTGCTGGCATTTGAAAGGAGACAGATAGGGTCAGATACAAAGATACGAAAAAGATCACTCCACTTCATATGTCTCAACATTTTACTTTTAGTATCTCACTTTGGTTTTGCCTTCTTAATTGGACAAGTACCTGAGAAAAAGAAAAATAGCTTTAATCATAAAGTTAGAAATACTGAGGTGCTACAAGAAATCAAACATGTACTCAAAAGTGGGTGGGTAGCTGGGTTCGGTGGTGCATGCCTGTTATCCCAGCAGCTCAGGAGGCTAAGAAAAGAGGATGGAGTTCAAAGCTAGCTTCAACAAAAGTAAGCAACTCAGGAAGGCCTTCCCTCCAAATAAGATATAAAATAGGGTTGGGGATGTGGCTATTTATATACCTAACACAGGTCTGCTCTTCACCCTGATTAGAGGACTCAGGGGCATAATCTATGGATTGGCTAATTTTAAAATTCAGATGGGCAAAGGAAAGGGCCATAATTAAAATGGAAACAATTACATTCAATTAAAGGTGAATATTATATTCTGAAAATGAACCACAGGACTTTCTATATCTCACAATAACGAGTGCCATACTGTTTAATTTACTATCTATTTTATTTTTTCTCTTCTCTCACTAGAAAATAAGCTACATGGTTTGAGTCTGTTTTGTTAATTCTTACATACCCAGCACCTAAAGACACTGCCTAGGATTTAATATACACTCAATAGACATAAGAGAGAGTAAAAGAGAAAGAACACGGGATGGCAGATCAGTGGGAAGGAGCAAAGGAGTCTTTACCTCCAGGGGCAGGTCATTCTACAGTGTGGTAAGTGACCACCGAGCTGATTTTGTGGAATACATCTTAGTTTAGTGAGGACAGGATCTGCATCCAAAGAGCTGGGTTGGAAAATAGTTTTCCTACTTAATAGAATGACCCCTTTATCTAATTATTTAACATTTGATCTTCTTACTCATGTGTAAATTAGATATGAGAACTTGCCTACCTCATAGAGTCATTGCAAAGGCTTAGCTGTGTTTAAAATAGCACTGTGTAAACCATAGAGCATGAAACAAATATCGCTCACCTCTATACTGTGAATGTGCCCCAGAATCAGAAGAAGACTTGACCAAATGGCTTCTGGGTGCCCATCACCACATAGAGGAGATGAGAGAAGCTTCCAGGATGATGGGTGCTATAATCCTTTCCTGCCAAGCTTGCTAGGGTAGAACATCTACAGAGACTTAAGGGTCAGGCTATATCTGTCATCCAATTTCCTGGTTGGCTTAGAGTCCACTGTATCAGAATACAGTATAGAAGGCACCAGTCAGTCCCTGGAAGAAACTAAAATCAAGGGCTTTGCAGACAAATGGATTTCAAATTTGGTTTTTCCTTGTCCTTAAACCATATTTTATACAAGCAGCAATGCAGTAGGAGTGTTTACACAAGCATATCCACACACATATGAGTAAATGGTTACATCACAATTAGGACATAACTAGGCAAGGGAAATGTTTCAGCTCCCATATAATCTCATGGGACCATCAACATTTATGCAGTCTGCTGTTAACGAAAACATCATAATGCAGTGTATGACTGTGCCTATTGCACTAAGATGTTGAAATTTTATTTAAAAAGTATATATGAAAGCACCATTTATAACATAACTGGCCAGTGATGACTACAGAATATACTGGCAGCAGATGGGTCTGATTTTAAAGTAACCAGCAAATCTGCATCCATGTTAGACACTTTGGGGGTACAAAGGAAGGAGATGACTCTCAGCTCTGGCTGGAGTGAATTGCTGGCTTTCCAGTAGAAAAGATGCCTACAAGGGAAACAACAGATCAACATGCAGCCACTCAGAAAACTCCTGCTGCCAGACTGCAATTACCCATCTCTACCACCAGATGACACCTGTGCTTACAGAAGGCTGAGGAGCTTTGCATTGCAGAAGTGAGGGTGCTGGGCAGTGTATGGTTTAAAATGCAAAGTTGCAGAATACCTATGGGTTATAAGAGCAAAGCACAGAGTAATAAAAAGAAGCTGAGGGCTGATGTTATGGCTCAGGGGTAGAGTGCTCACCTATACTTGTGAGGCCCTGAGTTCACTCCTCAGTACCACATATAAATAAATAAAATAAAGGTATTGTGTCAACCTACAACTAAAAGAAAATAAGTTGAATCAGGCTAGTTCTCTCTGTTTAAGGAGCCTAAAATCCAAAGAAGGAGGAAACAGGCATCAGATTACTGAACCAGACCAATTTTTGTGAAAATGTGGGACCGTGCTAGCCAGATAGAAGTTGAAATGGAGAGCTTTTGGGAGGTTCATAATGCTGTGGAGCGTGATTGGATTTCAAGAATATGAAGTGCAAAGGCAGGGCAGAGATAGAGAAGAAATACTCCACAACAGGCAGGATTGTTTCCTTATTAAGGAATCAAGGAACATGGGAAATCATCATGAACAGGGAATTAGGAGTCACCTTATATGAGGTACCAAGCACAAAACAAAGGAGGGTATCTTGGGTGCAGCAGCAGGAACATCCTGGAAGTTCTCAGGCAAGGCAGTTGACTACTGAAAACTATATTTTGGGGGGCTGGGGTTTTGGCTCAGCGGTAGAGTGCTCACCTAGCACATGCAGGGCACTGGGTTCAATCCTCAGCACCACATAAAAATGAAAGTATTGTGTTGAACTACAACTAAAACAAAATTTTTTAAAAAAAGAAAAGAAAGAAAACAATATTTTGGGAAAATAACCCTAGGTATGAACTAGGGCTCTGCCTGGTGTAGGGAACGGTAGTAAATTGATTTTCTTTTAGAGAAGTGAACCCTCACTGCCAAAACTGTCAAATCCCTGACAGCCAGTGCCATGCACACAGCAGGTGTATGACAAAGAGAGCTATTAGCTACCAAGAGCCTGCTCCCCTCCAGAATATATCTGCCCAAGGACTCCATTCCCCCATTTTTTCATCATCTTGCAGTTAGATGGAGCCATGTGTGTGGGTTTGGGCCACATGACCAGTCCGTGGCAGTCTCCTTAAAAAAAAAAAAAAAAAAAAAAAAAAAAAAAAACCACCCCTGCTTTCTCTTCCTCCTTCCCCAGGTTGAATGTTGACACAATGGGAGAGGCCACATGGGGAAACCTCCCTGTGCCTGCTTCCTGAACAACTGTGAGGAAATCCCCTCCCTTCCACCATCTCCTGCCTCCCCTGGACTTCACATGAGAAATCAACATCCATCATGTTATGTCATTCAAACTTTGGGGTTTATTAAGGACAGTAACTGGTTTTACCTAATACAAGAGTTTTTTTTTTTTAATTGACTCACAATTGTACCTATTTATGAGGTATAGTGTAAACGAATACCCATCACCTTAAATACATTATTTCTTTGTGTTAAGAATATTCAAAATCTTTCCATTAGCTAAATGAAAGATACAATTAATTGCTGTCAACTGCAGTTACCCTACTGTGCTACACAACATTAGTAATCATTCCTCCTATCCAACTGTACATACCTATATGAGCTCACATTCTCCATCCTCCTCTCCCCAAATGCAAGATTTTAATAAATCTGTTTAACTAATGTGAATTTAACTGAACTCTTAAGTCCTGGGAGTTTTTCATTGTTTTTGTTGTGGTGCTAGGGATGGAACCAGAGCCCATCTGGATTTTATACATTCTTATGGATTGCTAGAATCAGAGGCTGAAATTTTAGTCCTCCTGAGAGTCCTATAATGCTTCTCATTTTAATAAAGTATGAACTTGAAAAGCACCAAGGTCCCTACTACCTCCATGGGATTACTGATGCTGGATTGGTTTGGCTTCTTCAAACAATTTCTTGTAATAGACTCAAAGTCTGGTCTCAATGACCTTTTTTTTTTTTTTTTTTTTTTTTTTTTTTTTTTTTTTTTTTTTTTTTTTTTAAGATAGGGTTTCACTATGTTGCCCAGACAGACCTTATACTCCTGGGCTCAAGTGATTGTCCCACCTTGGCCTCCCAAGTAACCAGGGCTACAGGCATACGCCAAGCCACCCAGCTTCTAAAACTTTTTAACAAAACTTCAGTCAGCAAATTCATGTGGAGCAAGGTTTTGAATTGCTAATTACATTTTAAAGCATTAAGTCCAAAGGCAAAGTCTCCTTAGATACTTTTTGGCCTGGCATTCATATAGAGAAAAAATAAGTCATCCATGGAATTCTGTCCCTGAATTAAGCATTAATAGTGATTGTTGAGCAGAACACTCACTCGCACAGAGAAAAATGGTTTCTAGGAAGCCATAGAAGGAAGCAAAAAGATCTTTTTATCTGGTCCACATATAGAGTCAGGGTGTCCTAGCCCTGGAAGTCCCCAAAATGATCCAGGTTAATGAGATGTCGGAAAACTATCTGCAGCTCTTTAAAGAGAAAATTATGTAAAGACATTCTTTCTAAGCCACTCTTCCTACCCAGCCTTCCCCCCTCCCATTTTTTGCCAAAAACCTATCGAAATAGGTCTTTGTGGAGAGTGTCACCCAAAGAAATTGTCTTTACTTGAGTTCTCTGGGAAGAAGGAAAGTATTCTCAACATAGAGTGGACAGATAATCATAGAAATGAGGAAGCATTCTTGAATACTAGGAGTTAATCCAAAGGAAGTTAGCATAAGGTCTATTAAAAACTTGAGTTAACAGCACCCAACACAACTCTGGTGCAAAATCAGCTAATTCTCAATGAAGTTGCCAAGCCTCAAGGGAGTATTCACTGAGAATAAATCAACACAGTTGAAAACAAATAAAATTATATTTATTGGGGGCTGACTAGAATTGCAATCCAGAAAAACAGTTGAAAGTATGTTCCAAATGTTATAAAATAGCGGCTATCTTTATAGTTTTTAACCACAAGTAGATTAAAAAATCACATCACTTTTTAGTAAGGAATTAGATTGGCGCTGGCAGAAGTTAAAACTGTTTAGTAAGAAAGGGACTGGGCTTAGCTGGGCACGGTAATACACACTTGTAATTTCAGTGACTCAGGAGGTGGAAGCAAGAGGATCACCAGTTCAAAGCCAGCCTTGGCATTTAAGCAAGAACCTATGCAACTAGTGAGAACCTGCCTCAAAATAAAAAACATAAGAAGGGCTAGGGATGTGGGTCAGTGGTAAAGCACCCCTGGGTTAAATCCCCCTAGTACCAA
Organism: Spermophilus citellus; assembly: GCF_964194105.1. Classification (NCBI taxonomy): domain Eukaryota; kingdom Metazoa; phylum Chordata; class Mammalia; order Rodentia; family Sciuridae; genus Spermophilus; species Spermophilus citellus. The sequence goes on along the minus strand of NC_138182.1, from coordinate 76,288,241 downwards.
AATAAAAAAGAAAAGAAAGAAAGGGATTGGGTGTGGTCTCAGTCTCTCAGTAGTTTAGAGAAAGAGGTCCACTGTACTGGAGGTCAGTAGAGGTTAACAATGTCTCAAAAGTAAGGATGGGCTTTGTAAAGGAGGATGGAAAAGCTCCGTAAACTCAACAAGCCAAAACAACCGTTTACCTGTCCTAGATTTTATTAGAAGGACCTTAGCGGCCAGTTGAAGGAGAGAAAGAGAAAGACAGAGAGAGAAGAGAGGGAGGGAGGGAGAGGGAGAGAGAGAGAGAGTTGATTTTTATGGGCTTAACACAGGATGAGGAGGAGCAAGGCGAGTGAGCTGTTACTTCCTCATTGGCTGAGAGTTCGAGCCACTTCAGGGATTGGAGATGAGCCATTCAAAGTTCGAGCCATTCACAGGGATTGGAGGTGACCCATTCAGTGTGTCATGGACCTGAGCTCCCGGAAGAGAAGCAGTCTGGGTGCCATCTTTACCAACAGGCTTGGTTTCCTCATCTATATAAAATGAGGGTTCGTAGGTGACAAAATTATAACAAATCTAAATTTGTTTTATTTTGCAATTCTATTTCAACAACAATTCATTCCAGAAAACAGATAAATGTTCCAGTGGGTTGAACAGAAGAGTTTGGTTTTATATACAAAGAAGGACCCAGAAAATGAGAAATGAAGAACAAGAATGGTTTGGTTGTTTCCAAATCACTTTCTCTGTAAGGAGGGTAGGCAGGAAACAGAACAATAGAAATATAGCTGATGGGTTAAAATCAGGTTGTTTCAGGTTTACCAGGACAAAGGCTCAATGCCTACTATTGAGATCTGTTTAGCAATGGCCTCCACTTTTTTTTTTTTCTTTTCTGGGTATTGAGGATTGAACCCAGAGGTGCTTTATTACTGAAATACATCCCTAGTCCTTTTTATTTCTTTTCTTTTCTTTTTCTTTGAGACAGTCTTGTTAAATTGCTGAGGCTAAACTGGAACTTGAGGACCTTCCTGCCTCAGCCTCTCAAGTCACTGGGAGGATTATAGGCATACACCACTACAAGGCCCTCCTGACTCCATTTAAAGTATACCCAACCAAGGCTATTTCATCTTTATTTTTTTTTCCCTTGACAGAAGGAAATGAATTCCTTGAGCTCCTATCATTTGTTAGATGTTGAGGACTAGCTGGACCACAAGTCTCCATAGTACATGTCATATGATCACAAGGAGCAGAAAGGAGACATGATACAATAGACAGAGCCATCTTTGAGGTCAATGACCCCTACATGATGATGTCTATCCTGGGACAAATTCTTTGGTTTCTTTGACCTTCAGTTTCCAATCTATAAAAATGGGTATGCAGCCAACTTTGGGATTGAGGTTAGAGGCCTACCTCAGCAACTTAGCAACACTTTGTCTAAAAGTAAAAACTAAAAAGGGCTGAGATATAGCTTAGTGGCAGAGTGCCCTAAATTCAGTCCCTAATACTAAAAAAATAAAAATAGGCTCCTTAATACCAATCATGTGCAGAAGTTGAGGTGATGCAGGAGAGTACAAGAGTACATGGTGGCTGTCACAAGGGCAAGGAGGAGATATCCAAACGGAGGTAAATGTACAGACATTACAAAGTAAGAAAAACTGAGCAACTGATGGATGTTGCCAACTATTTATGTAGTTCCAATCTACGTCCAAGTTAGTTGATTCCGATTTTGTGAACCATTCTGGCTACTGCCCAAGTGAAACTAACTCTTGGTTCACTAAGGGAGGAAGAATCTCTTTACCCTCCAAGTCTGTATTTTCCCCTCCTATTAAAACATCAATAGCAAGATTCTTATGCAAAGTAGGGACAGAATTAATTCAGCTCTTTCAAAAACTCCACCCAAGCCCTTCACCAACTCCTAGGCTGGAAGACAGCTCAGGCCTTTCCCTTATCATCAATGGAACAGTGACTCAACTTTCCACCCACCCTGGGGCAGTCCTTGAGTCGGGAATTCAACATCACTGACTGGTCCTTTGTGCAGGGCCTGTTCTGCCCCCTTTGGGAAAGTATAACTGATGGAGACAATGTCCCTATTCTCAGACACACACACACACATACACACACACACACACACACACACACACACACACACACACACACGAAAGCCACTAAAACATAAATACTTAGGCTCTGACTTCCTGGGGTTGCATGTGGAGTCACTGTCCTCAAGGTTGTGCCACTATATCCTGCCCTGCTATCTTGGGGCCTAATTTCTTCTGCCTGGTTTTGTTCATCTCATCTCACCAGTGCTTGCTGAGCAGGGGCTGCACAGGTGCTGCACATGTATGAGGAATGCACAGGTCCTGCTTGCAAAGGGCTCACTGTCAGTATTCACTTGGATTTAGAATTACAGAAAATTGAATGGTATTATCTGCTGGTATAAGGAGGCTGATTCATAGTAGAATAGGGAGAGGGAGCATGGGAGGAATAGAGGAACTCTGGATGGGGCAGAGGGATTGGAGGGGAATTGAGGGGGCATGGGGTTAGAAATGAAGGTGGAACATGATGATCATTATTATTCATAGTACATGTATGAAGACACGAATTGGTACGAATATACTTTGTATACAACCAGAGACATGAAAAATTGTGCTCTATATGTGTAATAAGAATTATAATGCATTCCGCTACCATATATAAATAAAAGAAAGAAAGAAAGAAAGAAAGAAAGAAAGAAAGAAAGAAAGAAAGAAAGAAAGAAAGAAAGAAAGAAAGAAAGAAAACTGAATGGTAAAGCTGGGCGCAGTGGCGCACGCCTATAATCCCAGTGGCTTGGGAGGGTGAGTTAGGAGGTTGCAAGTTCAAAGCCAACCTTAGCAATGGTGAGGCACTAAGCAACTCAGTGAGACCCTGTCTCTAAATAAAATACAAAATAGTACTGGGGATGTGGTTCAGTGGTTGAGTGCCTCTGGGTTCAATCCCTGGTACCAAAACAAAAAGGAACAAAAAAAAAAAAAAAGGAAAACTTGAATGGTGTCCATATGCCAAACTTTTATACGCTCTTAACAATCTCCCTATGTGCAAGGGGTTAATATCTCTCTTTTACAACAAAGGAGAATGAATCTTGGAGAGGCTTCTGCATGCTCACAGCCAGCAAGCAGCAAAGCCACAGATCTGGACTCAAGGTTCTTCCCAGAAAACACCACCCTGCATCCTGGTAGAACTTAACCTTAGAATGACTCAGATGGCAGAAGAACAAGAGAGGATGCTGGACCACAGAACTGATTAGCAAGAGAACTCAGAAATGTGGTATCACTGCTTTTCTTTTTTTTTTTTTTTTGATTTAAATAATTTTCTTTTTTTTTATTGGTTGTTCACAACATTACAAAGCTCTTGACATATCATATTTCATACATTAGATTGATGTGGGTTATGAACTCTCAATTTTTACCCCAAATGCAGATTGCAGAATCACATCGGTTACACGTCCACAATTTTACATAATGCCCTAATAGTAATTGTTGTATTCTGCTACCTTTCCTATCCCCTACTATCCCCCCTCCCCTCCCCTCCCAACTTCTCTCTCTACCCCATCTACTGTAATTCATTTCTCTCTTTGTTTATTTTCCCATTCCCCTCACAACCTCTTATATGTAATTTTGTTTAGCAATGAGGGTCTCCCTTCATTTCCATGCAATTTCCCTTTTCTCTCCCTTTCCCTCCCATCTCAAGTCTCTGTTTAATGTTAATCTTTTCTTCTTACTCTTCCTCCCTGCTCTGTTCATAGTTGCTCTCATTATATCAAAGAAGACATTTGGTATTTGTTTTTTAGGGTTTGGCTAGCTTCACTAAGCATAATCTGCTCTAGTGCCATCCACTTCCCTGAAAATTCTATGATTTTGTCATTTTTTATTGCTGCATAGTACTCCATTGGGTATCACTGCTTTTCATTTCCCAGGAGGTGAATGAATAATAAGAATATTTACTGTTCATTGGTGGCAGGTACTAAGTGCCACCACTCTGTATAATGAGCCCTTTATATCTAGTGTCTATTTATTACTTAGTATGATCATCAAATAAAACATATACTATTGTGTGTGTATGTGTGTGTGTGTGTATTGGGAATTAACCCAGGGCCTCAGATACATGTATCCTAACACTGAATGACACTCTATCTCATCCCAATGTTATGTCTGAAAGGGCTAAAATTTAGAAAACCATTAATCTGTGGCTTTTCATCTAGCTTAGTGACAGAATTGGGACTAGAGACCACTTGTAGATAGAGACCACTTATAGATAGCACCAAAGTGCCTGCTTTGACCTGTAACATTGTATTGCTCTCTGCCAGGACACAGAAGTTGAGAGGAGGCCCACCTTCTCACTTTCTAAGAGCTTGCTTACAGATTAGTATCCATACTTGATGGTGTGGATTCATATGTACAGTTTGTGAAGATTAGGGCAGAACAGAAGTTTAAAACCCCAGGAACCCCAGGTCAACACAGTCACCACTGAGAAGCAGAAACAACCAAAGGACCACAATTAAAGCTTATTCTATTTTATTGGTGATGATTTCTTTTTCTAGCAATATAGCTGATTAAGATGCCCTAAAATCCCTAGTACTGTTAAAATAGAATAACTTTTTGATGCAAGGCAGATCTTCAAAAAGAAGGGGGGGGGGGGCAGGGGTTGAGGGGGATGCAATTCCCAGGTCCCAAAAGCTGGGAGGCCATAAGTGCCTGAGCTAATGCATCTGCTAGTCTATAGCAGGGATAGAGCAAGCAGGTAGCAGTAGAGGGGTAGTCCCCAGTGCCACCAGAGCTTTAGCAGAAGATAAGACCTTCAGTCTTCTTCACCAGAGGTGAATTGGAACTGACACATCCCCAGCATAAAGATAATATTTAGTTCCAAAAAGTGCCCCAGAGCCTGTAATCCTAATGGCTTGGGAGGCTGAGGCAGGACTTCAAACCAGCCTCAGCAATTTAACAAGGACCTAAGCAATTTAGCAAGACTCTGTTGAAAAATAAAAAATAAAGCCCAGCATGTGGCACAGGCCCGTAATCCCAGTGGCTCAGGAGGCTGAGGCAAGAGGATCTCCAGTTCAAAGCCAGTCTCAGCAAAGGCAAGGTGCTAAGCAACACAGCAAGACCCTTCTCTAAATAAAATACAAAATAGGGCTGAAGATGTGTCTCAATGGCCAAGTGCCCCTGAGTTCAATCCCTGGTACCAAATAAATAAATAAATAAATAAGGGCTTAGGGGTGTGGCCCCATGGTGAAGAGCCCCTGGGTTCAAGTATCAGTAGTAAAAAAAAAAAAAAAAAAAAAAAAAAAAAAAAAAAAAGTACCCCTAAGACAAACTTGCGCACTAACTCAAGCTGTTATCTGCTCTAGGCCCTGGGCCTGGGTGTAGAAAGAAATGATTCCCAGAGAATTTAGAACTGCTGGCCTGTGCTGCAAGCAGAGGTGGAGCTTGAATTTACATATCCTTAGTATTCCCAGAGTCCTGATATTATCATTAAGTTGGTTGCCTAACTGGCCTGGCAGAACTTTCACAATTTTCCAAAGACAAAATTACACCTAATTCAAAGATCTTAATTGGCTTTATTTGCAATTCTAGAATCAGGCAGCATCTTGTTCAATAAAATAGACTTAGTGTTTCCGGGGGCTGATAGAAGAAAAGTAGTTTTATAAAGAAGCTAAAAGAGGGCTGGGGATGTGGCTCAAGCGGTAGCATGCTCGCGTGGCATGCGTGCAGCCCAGGTTCGATCCTCAGCACCACATACAAACAAAGATGTGTCCGCCGAAAACTAAGAAATAAATATTAAAAAAAAAAAAAAAGAAGAAGCTAAAAGAAAGCAGAAACAAAGACAAAGATCAGATTTCTCATTTCAAAGTTTCCTTGGAGTAAGGAGGGGAGACAGGGAGATAGAACAATAAAAAAGTAACTTTTGGAATAAGGATTAAAGAGAGAAAATGATTATTATACCAAATTGAAGTGGCTTGTTTGGGAAATTTGGCTGTTATCTTGCTCTCTGGATTTCTACAAGGTGATACCATCTTGATTATAAGTCTGTTTTTCTTTCTTTCTTTCTTTCTTTTTTTTTTTTTTTTTTTTTTTTTTGGTACCCAGGGTAAGAGTTCAGCCCAAAACAATGACCCTGATTTTTTTTTTTCAGTTCTGGGAATTGAACCCAGACCTACTCATGCTAGGCAATATATCTTTAGCCATTTAATTTAATTTAATTTAATTTTGTTACTGGGGACTGAACCCAGCGGTGCTTTACCATTGCACTATACCTGCAGTCCTTTTTATTTTTTATTTTGAGACAGTGTCTTGCTAAGTTACTCAGGCTGGCCTCAAACTTGGGACCCTCCAGACTCAGCCTCCCAAGTCGCTGGTATGTGCCGCCATGCACAGCTATAATTTTTATTTAACACAACAAAACCACAAGAGATTTTGAGGAAGAAATAAGTCCCACTAAACACAAGCTCAGAATTTTAAAAAATGACAAAAATAGGAGAAAACTATCAATAGTAAGTAGAATTCAGCAAATAAAATCAACAGCAAAATTAGAGCCCTAGTCTTTTGAGATAATTCAATAGCAGTATGAGAGAGAATGTTATACTAATTAAAATATAAAAGAATGAATCAAATCTTGGAAAAAGAGAAAAACACAAGGGGGGGTGGACGGGGGGGGGGGGGATGCAGATTTGAAAAGGTGTCAAATAGAACTTTCAGAAATGAAACTCATGCCATGTGTGGTGGCACACGCCTGTAATCCCAATGGTTCAGGAGGCTAAGGCAGGAGGATCACAAGTCCAAAGCCAGCCTCAGCAACTTAGTGAGGCCCTCAGCAATTTAGCAAGACCATGTGACTAAATAAAATATTTAAAAGGGCTAGGGATGTTGCTAGGTGATTAAGTGCCCTTGGGTTCACTCTCTAGTACAAAAAAAAAAAAAAAAAAAAAAAAAAAAACCACAAAAAGAAAGAAAGAAACTCATTTAGTCATTTTAATAAAAATTTCAATAAACACGTTAAATAACAGAATATTCACAGAGGGATTACGTAGATTTGAAAGGTGTGTCCGAGGAAACCTTCCAAAACTGCATCAGAGATATGAGATTAAATATATGAAAGAGAAGCTAGACACTCTCACACACAAATGTTTAAGAAAGAGAAATAGGTGAGAGGCAATATTCAGAGTCACTGTAGTACAAATTTTTAAAAATCTTAAGATTCAACAAGATAAAGTCCCAGACAATATTAATAAGTAGAAATTCCAGATTTTAGTGGACTAAAAAAACAAAGAAAAGAGAAGGCACTTTGTTTAAATAACATACATTCTCTCCCCCTCCTCCTCTCCTCAGCCTCCCAAGTAGTTAGAATTATAGGCCTGTACTATCACCACATCCTGCCATTAATTTATTCTCTGACAGTTCTGGGGATAAGAGTCTAAAGTCAGTTTCACTGGGCAATAGTCCGAAGGTCCATTCCTTCTGGAGGCCTTTAGGGTAGGATCTGATTTCTTGCCTTTCCCAGCTTTTCATGGCTGTTTGTATATCTTGGCTTATGACCCCTTCCTCCATCTTCAGAGCAGCTCATTTTAATATCTTATTATTGAGATAGGAGGGCTCTTGGGGAGAGAAAAAAGAGACCCTTAGAGAATGGAGACTCAGATCTATGAGTATGACCAGACATGCTTGTCTAGATAAACAAAATCACCAACATATGCTTATACCAGATAAACTAGAGCAAAAACAGAATCATTTAAATATCACTAGATTCAAAGACTTATGCAATGTATCCATAGATGAACTATGGCTAGGCTGCTTAACCAAAAAAAAAGAAAGAAAGAAAGAAACATTCTGAACTCCAAATATCAAATAATTGACTTAGGGTTTAATTTTCAAAGCTTGCCTAAGAATCTGTACATTTCTTCACCCCAAAAATTAGAGCTCAACCCTGGGTGCATCATTCAATGTTTTGGTCAGCTTTTTAACTGCTGTAAACAAAAGACTCGACCAGAACAATTTTAGAGGAGGAAAAGTTCATTTGGAGTTTATGGTTTCAGAGGTCTCAGTCAACAGATAACAGATTCCATGCCTCGGGTCTGAGGACTTTGTGACAGAAATGTGTGGTGGAGGAAAACAGCTCAGGACTTGGCCAACAGTGAAGCAGACAGAGAGCTCTGCTCAACAAGGACAAAATATATACCCTAAAGGCACACCCCCAGGCACACCTTAACTACATAAATTAATCCCAATCAGGGAATTAATGCACTGATTAGATCAAAATTTTCATAGCCCAGTTATTTCACCTCTGAACTTTGTTGCATTGTCTCACAGGTGAGCTTTCGGTGGACACCTAACATCTAAACCAATACACTCATTTTCTTTTTCAGAGGTGAGGGGGCACCCACACCCTGCCTTTAGGGTGTGTATACATTTGCTGTACTTTAACAAATCTTTGCTTTTGCCTTGCTTTCAACATGTCCTGAAATGCTTTCAGTGTCATAACTCAAGAACCTGCCTGGGCTGAGTTGAGGTCCCACTGACCCCTGTTCAGTGACATGCTTCCATCATCATCTTTATGGTTACAGTGGGTCCACTTGGATAATGCAAGATAATCTCCCCAATTCAAGTTCCTTAAATTAACCACATCTGCAAAGTGGGAGGCACATCTTTCATTGCAATCAATTGTATTATTGATTAGATGCCTCTCCATGATTTGGATCTTTTACCTTTTTTCTTCCTAATTGCTTCTGAATATCTTCCAAGAATAGAAAAAAAAATCTAAATAGTGTGTATGGGACAACCTATTAAGAGAAACTAAGGCAGCTGCCAACATCTATAAGAGATTCTAATCTCTGAAGTGGTCTTCCACGTGAAGATTACCTGATCATGGACAGGCAAGATTATCACAAAGTGCCTGCCAGCACAAGAGAATCTTTGTACAATAAAGAAAACCCTGGTCACAGGTTGAACAACAAAAAAAGAACCTTTGCCAGGAACAAAGATTCTTTGTCTGAGCAGGGCACTGCCTCATCCTTAACATTTCCTGACAGGGATTATAGGATTTTCTTTCTAAAAAATGGGACACCCAACTTCTAAAACATGCAAAGAAGGTTCCCCCACCCCTTGGGGAACTCCAGATGACTGTGTTATGGTCCTTTATTGTGTCATTTTTTAAATCAATGGTAGAGCATAATTTTCTAACTGCAATAATAGAGTTAACATACAAAGGCATTTTAGCTGTCTGCCTACCACTCTATTTTTTTGTTTTGTTTTATCTGCAGAATTTTTAAAAGACAAATTGAAATAAAAACATTGCAAAGTCCACTTGAAAGGTTTGTTGTTGTTGTTGTTGTTGTTGTTGTTGTTTGCCCAGCACTAAAACAATAAATAAATAAATAAAAGTTTTTCTTATATCATTCAGCCAAGACAGAAAAAGAATAAAACTTTCAGGTCAATGTTTTTGCAATTTACAGCAGCTCCATGGCAACCTAAATACCTAAGAGTCATTCATTTTAAAAATGTAAATTTAAGTTTTCCTAAACAATAATCATTTAGGATTCTGATTTTTTTTCAAACCACCTTTCTGCCTTAGTCAAAATATTGAGCTCAGAAGAATAAAACAAGATCTCTCTCATCTAGTACAAAAATTACTTTGTATGCCACCTGGGCCAGAAAAAAATCAAAGAAAAACTTCAAGTGATCTTTTAAAAACCATTTCTAAAAATGTTTCCCACCAGCATTGATTAGCCAAAAAAAAAAAACAAAACAAAACAAATGAGCAAACAAAAGAAATATAATTATGCTATCAAATTCAAGGTTACTTGGAGGTTTATTATTCCAGCCAGTCCTAGGAAAATAAAAACATCAAAGAGTCAACCCCTAAATTTATTTGAGATTGGAAAAAGAAAAAAGAAATTTAGAAAATGCTTTTTTCTTTTTGGTAGCAAGGATGAACTCAGGGGGACTTAACCACTGACCCACATCCCCAGCCCTTTTTTTATATTTTGAGACAGGGTCTCACTAAGTCGCTGAGGCTGGCTTTGAACTTGTGATCCTCCTGCCTCAGTCTCCTAAAATGCTGGGATTACAAGTATGCACCACCAAAAAGGTGCTTTTTAATACCAAGTTGCAGAGACTGGTACAGTGACTCAACTGAAATCCCAGTGATTCAGCAGATGGAGAAAGGAGAATCACAAGTTTGAAGCCAGCCACACCAACTTAGTGAGATCTTCAGCAACTTGGTGAGACTCTGTCTCAAAATAAAAATAAAAAGAGCTGGGGATGTAGCTCGGTGGTAGAGCACCCCTGGGTTCAATCCTTAGTACCAAAAATTTAAATAACTAAATAAATAAAACCAAGCTGCGGGTTGGTGGTGTAGCCCAGTGGTAGAATGCTGCATGTTGGGTGCTGGCCCAGGTGGCATACAAATTAATTTTTGAATCCCCAGCACTAAAAAGGAGAAAGAAAAAGCTACTGGCGAAGGGTAGAGATTTACCTGTAATTTGGTTTACAGTCTTTTTTAAGACTACTTATCAGGACAAATGAAAATCTTAAAGTTTAGCCATATAAACAAGTGACCTTAATTTGTTCCATTTTGTCAGAAATATAATTTGGATTCAACTGTCTTTTAATAAGCCAGTGAGTTTACACAGTATTTTTCTGTCTCATAACTAAAATTCTAATATGAAAGCTATAAAATCTTTGTGTACATTTGTGTTTAAGGTTGTTATACATGTTTACACATTATATGTTATGTCTACATGGGAAAAACTTAAGGAATTCTATTTAAATTAATTCACAGGTAATAAGCACTCACATAAATTAAAACTGCTAAGATTTATAGTAGTAAACACAAATATTTTTCAGTTCACATTATTAAATATATCTTTGTTATTGAATAAATTAAATGGTTTTAAATTTTGATTGTTGCCAAAATTAAAATGGAGGTCTCTTCAAATTGTTAGTATACACTTTGGCCAGGATTTGTTGGCTAGATAGGGTCATTATTTATCTCAATTATTTTTTTCAGATTGAAAAAGTAGAAGTTTGACCTAAGAACTTACAGTCATGCGCCATATCCATTGTTTCCTGTGTATCAAGAAAAATTTAACTTTTAGAGTTTTTCTTTGACATGGAAATAAATTGAAATGCTGGTTATGCTTATCTAACATCTCAGTCTCATAAGTAAACTAATATTATTTTTAATTAAGTGAATGCAAATGGAATAAACATTTTAAAATGAAATTTCCATGTAATTTAAAAATTTAAGGTGGTCATATTAAATAAGTGATAGATAACTCAAAATGTCTGAATCATTTCTAAGTTAAAAGCTTATAGTTAACTTCTAAAATTCTGCAAATAAGATAACATATGTTTGGGTATATTAATAAATTTATCCTATTATAGACATAAATTGTTGGCACATGGGAAACAATTCAAAATTATTTTCTTCCCGGATCTTCATGAGAAATTAAAATTATTAAGAGTTAAAAAAAAATTCTCATCAAGACATGTAATTGTAGGGCTGGGATTGTGGCTTAGTGATAGAGCATATGCCTACCACATATGAGGTACTGGGTTCTATACTCAGCACCACATAAAATTAAATACATAAAATAAAGGTATTATGTCCATCTACAACTAAAAATTTTTAAAGTCATGTAATTATACATACAAAGAATTCAAGAAGAAAATTAGGATGTGTTTTAATGAAAAAAACTAAAAGAAATACATAAAATATGTTCTTATTTTGAGAAAGAGTAATTGTATGTAATTAGGAAAATTTTTTAATGGATTGTTTCAAAATGTAAATTTAAGAAAGGAAACAAAGACAAGGCAGAGAGGATCCAGTAAGTAGTGGAGAGATATACAAAAATTTCAGGTATTTTTGGTGAGAAAAATTAAGAGAAAGAGAGTTTTTTTGGTATGAAAAATAATTTGTATAGTAGAATAAATTTTTGACCCAAATAGAATGACCAGGTGGTTTCAAAATTGAAAGGATGAAACATAGGGCAGAACTAAAGTTTGGGGCAGTTTGCAAAAGGTCTGAGAAGGTCATAAAGGTTTGGATTTTGGAAATCTGAAATCTGTTTTTAAATTTTTCAACTATAGTCTAAACCACATACACCTTTTCCTGTTCTACAGTTTCCATGAATCTCTCCCTCAACTCTTGTAGTTAGTGCCTGTAAGCCTTTTTTCTCCCGTTTTCACTCTTCAATTGTGGCCCAATATTTAAAATGTTTGTCTTAAAAGCCTAGCATAACTTGATTTTTTACTCTTAGCCTTTCTTGAATCTTTGAAGTGTTCCATGTAGCTAGATAATTTTCATGTGTTTTTACTATTTCCAAGAGTCATGTACTCCCTCTCAAGATACTGGTTTTCTTGTTTACACTGTATATATAATATACATTCATAACCTTGGACACATATCTTCCATTGCCCATTAAATTGAAGTATATTTTCATCAGGTTTGACTTCCAAATCGTCTAAATTGGCTTCCCCAAAGGAGAAGCAATCACATTGCAGATTTTTCTTTGATTGGTTGGAGTTTATTGTAGTGGTGGTAGTTTTGTTTGTTTGGCTTTGAGTTTTTGGAGCTTGGGGAGTTTTTTGTGGTGGTGGGCGTTTTAGTTAGCTTTTTGGTAGGGAAGGAAAATTTTATTTTGACTCAGTTTCAGAGGTTCATTCCATGATCAATTGACTCCACAGCTCTGGACCCAAGGTAAGACATTGAGGTGGAAGGCATCACATGAGAAAGCAGCTCAGGAGGACCTGACAACAAGGAAGCTGAGAGAGACAGAGAGAGCTCCACTCACCAGGGACAAAATATAAACCCTAAAGTTCTGCCTCCAGTGATCTGTCTCCTCCAGCCACACCCTACCTGTCTACAGTTACCACCTAGTTAATCTACAGCCCTACAACAGCAGATCCATTCCTTGTTAGGTTATAACTCTCATAATCTCATCATTTCACCTCTGAACATTCTTGCATTGTCGCATAGATGAACTTCTGGGGGACATCTCATATCTAAACCATAACAGTGGAGATCTTAACCAGAGCCTGGAGCATGCTAGGCAAGCATGCTACCACTGAGCTACATCCCCAGTTTTTTCTTTGCTTTTGATAATTGGTCTGGGAAACAAAGATTTTTGTGTTCCATAAATAATTTCTTGTGTTACTTGCTGTCCTTATTGACTACTCAAGAAGACTGAGCCTTAAAAAAATAGGTGCTTTTTGTTTATTTGTTTGTTTTATATAATTGAGTTCTATTCCCCCACCCACCCACCCAGTACTTGAGATATCCAGGGGTACTTTACCATGGAGCTACATCCCTGGCCTATTTTGAGTTTTTATTCTGAGACAGAGTCTTGCTAAGTTGCTTAGCACCTTTCTATATAGCTGAGGTTGGCCTCTAATTTGCTGTCCTCCTGCCTCAGCCTCCTGAGACCCTAGGATAATAGGCATGGGCAATGACACCTAACTATTGACCTTTTTGGTACCAAGATTTAACCCAGGGGCACTTACTGAGCCACATCCTCCTTTTTTGTATTTTATTTAGAGACAAGAGTCTCCTGAGTTGTGTAGGGCCTCACTAAATAGCTTTGAACTCTGGATCCTCCTGCCTCAGCCTCCCAAGCCACTAGGATTATAGGTATGTGCCACTGTGTCCAGCTTGGATATTGACTTTTTAAAGAAATTTAATTGGCTGGGAGTATATCTCCTCATGCTAAGGCCCTGGGTTTTATCCCCAGCATCATGAAAATAAGAAATATATAAAGTCTTTTACATTATTACTTTGTGTGCATATATGATTATATAACCTATGTAACTCTACATCATGTACAACCAGACAAATGAGAAGTTATACTCCATTCATGTATGATGTGGCAAAATGCATTCTACTGTCATGTATAACTAATTATAACAAATTTATATATGTGTATATATAAAGTCTTTTAATCATTCTATGTACTTGAAAAGTGCTTACTTCTCATCTGATTAAATCTGACTTATAAATCTAGTTAAATCACTTTGGTTAAATGAACACTATTTCATAATGATCAGTGATTTTGGTTTTATTTGGGTTTTTATTCTTATAATTTTATTTTAACATATTACCCATTTAGTTCATTGTGGAAAGCAGGCTTGCCATTCTCTGAGTTAGTCTATGATGTATAGAACTGCAGTTTTCAGTCAGTGCAGTAAACCTTTGTTACTCTATTTTGTAAAGCAGTAGCTTGTCATAGGATACTCTATTTTGACTTTAATAACTGATGTGAAATGACTCCACATCTTGTTTGTACAAGTAAATAACCACTATAACCACTATCTGCCTGGCACAAACATAAGGCATTAAATTAATCTTATTAGCATAAATTAATCATGCTAATAAGAATTACTACCTATGAATTTATCAAATTAATCAGGTGCACAAAGATGCATGGATGTATCAAACTCATATGAGAAAACCAGGTCCATGAATACACCAGATCTCTTTAAAAGGCCTCTGTTTCCCATAACAGGCAAAATACACTCTCTAGGACAGGAGTCCCCAGTGTTTCTCCTTTGCTAGCAAAGCAATAAAACTTCTTTTTCTTTTTTATCCCCTCAAAATCTTGTCTTCATTATTGGATTGGCATTGGGGACAAGGATCAAACTTTTGGTAACAAGCTGATCCAGTCTCATTTATACTAACCAACCCTTTGTATTTTTTTTACTTCTCTGAATATGAATCCCCATATCCCTCTTAATTAGTTGCTATTTGTTAACTTCAAAAAAATTACTAATACTAGAGGTCACACAACTGAGCTACATATTAGTAGTCTCCCGTTAGCTTTGTTGTAGATAATACCTCTGACATGTGGACTATGATGAGAAATTGCCTAGGTTACTTTTCAGGAACTTTACAATCATTGTTATCAAAACCAACACTTCTTTGTTCAGGCCTGCACAAGTGTCTTTTGAACATTAGAAAACCTAACATTCCACTCTCAGATTATGGTAATGCCACTATTTTCTGAATATATGTTCCATGAAGAGCCACAGAAATTAATTATACAGGCACAGACTACTATGCATTCCCAAACACCTTTTCCCACACTATCCTGATTCTTTATTTTATAGATAGCCCTAACCCCTGGCCTCTGGAAGGCATATTTAAAATTTAGGTCTCCCACTTCATGCTCAGCTGCCTTGCAAAATAAACTCTTTTGCAAAATTCATTGTCTCAGTGATGGGCACATTGTGCAATGGGTAAAATAGGCCTGGTTTGGGTTTGCTTCCTAGATTTAAGGAAACCATTTTCTTAAGCTCTCTGTAGTTTATAGCAATTTGATTAAATACACACACACACACACACACACACACACACACACACACACACACATATTTTTTTGGAGTTGTAGATGGGCAGCATGCCTTTATTTTATGTATTTATTTTTATGTGGTGCTAAGGCTTGAACTCAGTGCCTCACACATGCTTGGTAAGTGCTCTGCCACTGAAGTACAGTCCCAGCCCCAAATATATATTGTTTTAAACAAAAATGGAAGCATTTAACTTTTTTCCTACTGTTTGAGATAGGTTAATAAAGGAGAGGCATATTCATGCCTCTTATTGGAATAGGTGGAGACATTTCAGTAATTCAGGTGCCACCTCTTTTCATACCTTTCTTAATCTGGTGTTTCTCATCATGATAACTGATAAGTATATAGTTAGCCTTAATGGAGGGAAGAGACTAGGCAAGTCTAGGTCAAGTGAACGCTGTATTATAGTTTGGGACCAAACATTTCTCAAATGATCAACATGTCTATAGGCAGAGTTGAGTAGAATCTGACCCAAAAGTTAAAGCAACAAAGGAAACAGATACAATAGAAAGACAGAGATGCCAAATATTTTCATCTGTTTCCAGTCACCCATTGGATATCTGCAGGCCCAAGTAAAAAATCAGTGTTTTCAACAAAAGTGGACTTCAAGTCTCTGAAAAGTAACCCAAGCAATTGTTATGATCCTATCCCAAATGTCAGAGATGTTATCTACACCAAAGCTAGTGGGAGACTAATAATGTGTTGTTCAGGTGAGTGATCTCCAAAATCAGTGATTTCTAAGTTAACTAAGAGACAATGAAGTGAGAGGGTTTATATAGGGCTTTCCTCACTAACAATGGCAACTATAGGAGTTGGGATCTAATAGGAAGAAGTTAGCCCCTGATTGTAAAATTTTAACTATACCACTGTCCTGCAAAGTGAAAAGGTAGGTATAAGTAAGGAAAATTTTAAAAGGGTCTAATTTTGATATGGAATCTTTTCTTGTCTTTTTTTTTCTTCTTCTTCTTATATTTGAGACATGGTTTTATTACATTGCCCAAATTTCTGGAGTCAAATATCCTCCTGCCTCAACTACCCAGCAACTGGGACTATAGACATGTGCCACTGTGCCCAGCTTTGGAGTTTTTCTGATGTCAATTTCTCATTCTGCTTTGTAGCTTGACTATCTCTGGTTATAACAGCAACTAGTATGGCGAAGTTTCCTCCTGCTGAACCATAGGTAGGAGACTTGCACCTTGAAATTTATATCAGGTTCTCCAGCTTTTGCTTTTAAAAATTAGGGTTAGGGTATAGTTTAGTGGTAGAGTGCAGACTGCATGCTTAGCATGAGTGAGAGTTCAGTCCCCAGCATCAAAATATTTTAAAAAATAAAAGCATAAACCTTAGCTACTGCTGGTAACTTAATAGAATCTGACATAAGGAGTTCTTTTATCCACCTAGTGGATTATTTTGGCATCATTCCCAGTACAACTTTTTGTTATACTAGTAGTGCTGGAGTTGTAGCTCAGTAGTAAAGTGTGTACTTTGCTACTTACATGTTCAAGGCCGTGAGTTCAGTTTCCAGCATCAAAAAAAAGTATACTAACAGTTCCTTTTCATAACACTTCTTTAATTCAGTTCACTCATGGGATAGCAAATGACAAAATTTCTCTAGATTATTTATTGGCTAGTTAAAAAAATTGTGCTGTTGCTAATACTATACACTGTATCTGAATAACTCCCTTGGGTAAATTAAGACCCAACAGTCCAACCTCTGTCTGATATTACTCTTGTTACTAACCCCTGCATCCAAGTATTATTGTTTCAAAATATTTCATGGTATCCACTTCATTTCATTTTTAAAAACTTTTTCTCGCCTCAACCTCATTGAATAGGCCCATAATTTACTATAATAAATGCATTTCCTTTATAATGCTGTACTATTCCCAAATAATATTGTTATTCTTCAGAGAATAGCTCTCTAATTGCTAATTTCTGTTGACAAGTAAGAGACAGCATGTCTTCTGAAATCAATTAACAAATTGATGACTTTCATCTATAAAGTAATTGATAGCACCTTGTTAAATCTTTTGAGATGAACATATTATGAATAATGCCTCTTTTGCAGCATCTATTCAGATATGTTTAATAGAATGTTCAATTCTATAAAAGACATAAGAATAGCTACATTTCCTAAATGCTTAGCATCTCCCAGTTCCCATGCTAATGCATTCCTGGAATGTGAGTGTATTTTAGCCTTATTCTACAGGTGAGGAGGTTAAAGGGCCCTTGCCCAGATGGCTTGGATCCCCACTCAATACTGCCTCTTCATGGAATACAGCAAATATGTTCCAATTTCTCTATCTGAATCACTTAGGGGTAGAGAGAATTTCTGTACAATAAAATACCAAGAATTCAAAAAACTACTTTGGTCTCTTTCCCACCCCACTGCCAGCTAGAGAACTTACTTTGAGATGAGTATCTCAAGATTAAGTTTCTTATGACTTTTTTTTTTTTTTTTTTTTTTTTTTTTTTGCCCCAGCCCATGGCCAAGGGAACTCTTGGCATTTCTGACAAACACCTGAGTTCTGCAGGTCTAGAGAGTTGAGCAGAAAAAGTAATGTGACATCTGGCAGGATTGTCTATATTGGAACCTGCAGGAAGAAAATGCTAGAATAGGAGGTTGCTACTGCTTAAGAAAACCCAAAGACAATTGACTAGGAAGTCAATGAGACTCCTGGGGGAAAACCCAGGGTTGAGTTCTCTTCACTCCACAAAAGCTAGTTACTTTCAAAGGTTCAAGTCAGAATTTCTATACAATACCTTCCCCTGCAGGGGGCACTGCACTACAGGGATGGGCTGAAGCATACAATTACATTTCTGTTCAGTTGGATTTGAAGTCATCATAAAAATCCAAAGTAGAGCAATACAAAAAAAAAAAAAAAAAACTTTTCTACTATGGATTTAAGGAAGTAAGAATTTGGGAGGAAAATAGCCTTAGTAAATAGTTCTTAAACACTATACAAATATTTTATCTTTTGGAGCCATGGAGCAGGATGGAATGGGAGGTGCTGTGCATGTATCACATAAATCTGAGCCAGGCACAGAAGCATAAACCTGTAACCCCAGCAACTCAAGAGGCTGAGGCAAGAGGATCACAAGTTCAATTTCAGTCTCAGCAATTTAGCAAGGCCTTGCTGAGGCTGGGTCAAATACTTAAAAAGAGCTTCAACAGATTCCAAACTCTTGATGAAAAATTTGACCTTCTTCTCTGTGGGCACTCTGATTATGAGCTTCTATTTAAGCTAGAACACATACTAGAATCCAAGATTTACAAAATTGCTAAGGCTAAATGTCTAACCCAATGCTCACAAACAGACATCTAAAGCATGGAAATGTTACTTTAAAACTGAGGATAACAATATTTCAGGCACCATGTTCATCAAATGTTCAAACATTTAAGGAGATGGAAATGCTATGTAACCTGATCTGATCATTATAGACATTATCTCATAAGTATTTAAATTAACATGTGCCAATTAAAAATTTTAAAAAGAAGGGTTGGAGGCATAACTTGATGGTAGAGTATGCTTAACATGCACAAGTTCCTGGATTCAATCCCCAACACAAGAAAACGAAACAAAGCAAATTTTTTTAAAACTAAAGATACTATTTTACTTTGTCAACTTAAATTCTCCTTATTCTGTTAACACACCCTTTCAAATTCTTCTTCCATTATTTCATACTAACAACACTAAAGTTTACAGAATACCTCTTGATAAATAGTACTACAAACCAAATTGCTCAACTTCTTTTACCTGGACAAATAGGACCATATCACCTGACATGTTCCTTTTGTTTTGGCTTCCAGAACCTTAAAGTCGTACTTATTTTAAACTCTCAATAGGTAATCTGTCTTCAATGCCTAATACATTAAGTCTTTCAGACATTACTACAGATTTTTTTTCTTTGCAAAATTAGTGCATGGCTATTGTAGAAAAGTTGTACATTTAAAAAAATAAAGGAAGAAAATGTGAACCTTCCATAATCTAAGCATAGATAATCACTATCATATTGATAAATTTGTTTCCAATTTTGTTTTCATGACATGAACTATATTTTGTTAAAATTTTTGAATAGCCAGGCACAGTGGTGCACACCTGTAATCCCAATGGCTTAGGAGGCTGAGGCAGGAGGATCACAAGTTCAAAGCCAGTCTCAGCAACTTATGGAGGCACTTAACAACTTAGCATGACCCTGTCTCTCATTAAAATATTTTTTTAAAAGAGTATAGGGGTGTGACTCAGTAGTTAAGCACCCTGGGTTCAATCCCCACTACTAAAAAAAGTAAATTTTTTTTTGGATATATATCTCAGAGACCCTGTTTGTTAAACATTCACAAGAGCCTGGTTCAACCCCCAGTGCCACATACACACAAAAAAAGTGGAATTAAATTTTATATAAAATGTATAGGCTGCTTTCTTCTCTGGATATTAATATTGAACATCTTCTTCCACGACAACTAAGTGTATCTTCAAATCATAATTTTTTTCTATCTGTATAATAATCTCTAATAGGGACATAGTGTCAATGGTTTATTGTTAGACTTTTTCAATTTTAATTATTATAAATTAGTACAATATGTAATAGATATAAATTATTTTATCCAGACAGCTCCGGGGGCTGTGTACATGCCTGTAATCCCATGATTTGGGAGGCTGAGGCAGGAGGATGGTGAGTTCAAAGCCAGCAATTTAGCAATTTAGCAATGCCTTAGGCAATTCAGTGAGACCCTAAATACAAAAAAAAAAAATACAAAAAAAAATGAGGGTGGGGGGGATGGAGCTCAGTGGTAAAATGCTCCTGGGTTCAATCCTTGGTACCAAAATAAATAAAAAATTTTAAAGTACTGTTGTACCTTACAAAATTGCTTTCCAGTAATTTTTGCCAATCTATATTCCTACTAATAATGAATGAGAAAGACTTCCCCCTACCCCCTGCAAGGGCTCTATCAAGAAACATCCCCAGCCCTTTTTTGTTTTAAGACAGGGTCCCACTAAGTTGCCAAGGCTGGTCTTGAACTTGCCATCCTCCATCCTCAGCCCCTCCAGTCACTGAGATTACAGATGTGTGCCACCTCACCCAGTGAGAATGTCTACCTTAAAACTCCCTGCCACCAGTATTTCATCCATTTGGTAGATAAAAGAAATAGCATCTAATTTTAATCTTCATGAATTTGGTTTCTAATCAAATATTTTTTCATTTGCTTATTTTTTTATTTGTATTTCTTCCATGCTCAATGTTTTTATATATTGAAATGTTTATGCTTATTTCATTGGTTTAAGTGTTGTGGGCATGGTGGGGCATGCTTCTAATCCCAGAGACTCTGGAGCCTGAGACAGGAGGATTGCAAATTCAAAGCCAGCCTTAGCAATTTAGCAAGATCCTGTCTCAAAATAAAAAAAATAAAAAGGGATGGAAATGTTGCCCTAGGGTAAAGCCCCCTGGATTAAAGTTCCAGCACTGAAAAAGAAGAAAAAAAAATGAGCTCTCTATATATTAATGCTTCTAGCATTTTTAAAAGTTCCAATTTTTATTGATGTTTCAAAAAACTGAACCAGTCAGGAGTGATGGCCCACACCTATAACCCTGCAACTCAGGAGGCTGTGGCATGAGGGTCACAAGTTTGAGGCCAGCCTGGGCAATTTAGTAAGACCCTGTCTCAAATAAAATATAATAGGGCTGGGGATGTATCTCAGTGGTAGAGCGACCCTGGTTTCAATCCCCAGTACCAAAAAAGGAGCTGGGTAGGGAAAACACTTCAGTAAAAAATAAAACCAGCTCTGTGTTTTATTTTCCACACTAGAACTTAGTCAAAAGGCCAAGAAGTGGTGTGTTTTATTTTCTGTATTGCTTGTCTGTTTTGTATTCTGCTGATTTCCATTCCTGTTTATCTTTCCCCCTCCTGCTTATTTGGGGCTTAACTACTTGTAACTTGGAACATACAATCAACTGATTTTAGATGGTTTTTATTGTCTTTTCTAATGTAAACACTTAAAGCTATAAATTTCCTTTCAAGTATTACTTTTATGCATCCCACAAATGATAATATTGAGTTTTTATTTTCATTTTTAGTATAAAATATTTTCTGATTTCTATTGTGATTTCTGCTTCTAACCATAATAATTTAAGATGTGTATTATTTAATTTCCAAATATTTGGAGATTTTTCCAAATATCTTAACAAATTGTTAAAGTTAATAGTAGTTACAGTTCATAACTAGGTTCTTGGATTTTCTCTATAGACATTCCATCTCACGGTATACATTTTATATCAGCTAGGCCCTCTAAAATTGTAGTGTTAAATTGTACAGGGAATAACATGAGTGCTATGTCTGATTTTTTTTTTTTTTTTGGTACCAGGGATTGAACCTAGGAATGCTTTATCACTGACTACATCCCCAGCTCTTTTTACTATTTATTTTGAGACAGGGTCTCAATAAGTTGCTTAGGCCTTGCTAAATTGCTGAGGTTGGCTTTGAACTTGCAATCCTCTACTTCAGACTCCCAAGTCATGAGATTACAGGTGTGTACCACCAGGCCCTGTTTACTATAGGTTTTGAGGCAATACCAATTAACAGATTAAAGAGGATTTATCATGAACAAAAATTGGAAATTTGAGTGTATTTTCTTTTTTTTTTTTTAATTGTAAACACAACACCTTTATTTTTTTTTAAGAGAGAGAGAGAGAATTTTAATATTTATTTTTTAGTTTTCAGTGGACACAACATCTTTGTTTATATGTGGTGCTGAGGATCAAACCCGGCCTGCATGCATGCCAGGCGAGCATGCTACCGCTTGAGCCACATCCCCAGCCCTTGAGTGTATTTTCTAATCCTACTACTATAACAATGTGATTGTTTTTTTCTCTTTTAGTCTTTCAATGTGTAGAAACCATGGAAGATTTTCTGATCTTGAATTAGTTTTCCATGTCTCAGAAAAATCCTGTTGCTCTTTTTTAAAAAATAGTCTGGATGTATTTTTTCTTGCTTTGTTATTATATTTTGATAGTGATTTTAATATATCTGAAATTTTAGGGGGCATATGATGAGAATCGAAATATAGTTTATTCTATAGCTGATTTTTCTTACACTATCAATTGAATAGTTATTGTGTACGCTCTAAATAATTTTTGCTTCTTCTTTTCAAGTATTTAAGTTATCCTGTGGTTTGGGATTTGTTGTTGTTGTTGTTGTTATTGTTTGTTTGCTTTTTACAATGCTGAGGATTGAATCCAGGGCCTCATACATGGTAGGCAAGCATTGTATCACAGATCTAAATCCTTCAGCCCTATCCTATGGTTTTCAACAAAAATTTGTGTTTGTTTGGTACTGGGGATTTTGCCCAGGGGGCTTTACCATTGAGGTTCTTCCTCAGTCCTTTTTATATTTTATTTTGAAACAGGATCTCACTAAATTGCTGAGTATGGCCTTAAACTTTCAATCCTCTTGCCTCAGCCTCCAGAGTTGCTGAATGCCATCATGACCAGCTTGTTAAAAATGTATTTTAATGTTATTGGCCAATTTAAATTTTTCTTGATAGTTATCATGTTATAAGTGATTTTTTTTAGTTCAATGATGGTAGCAAAGATTTTCATATATAGGAAAGCTTTAGAATATTCTCATAAGGACTTCTGTGTGTATCTTGTGTAGAAATATTTTCACATGGGGCTGGGGTTTTGGCTCAGTGGTAGAGTGCTTGCTTAGCACATGCAAGGCCCTGGGTTCAATCCTCAGCACCACATAAAAATAAATAAATAAAATAAAGGTGTTGTTTCCAACTACAACTAAATAAATAAATTAAAAAAATTATTTTCACATAGTGGAAAATCATTTTACAAGAGAGTTCTGCTTATCTTTGCAAGGGAATTTACTACTTTCTATTACCATAATACATTTTTTAAAAAATTTTTATTAGTTGCTCAAAACATTACAATGATCTTGACATATCATACATTTGATTCAAATGGGGTACATAATCTTATTTTTCCACGTGTACAGATTGCAGGATCACATTGGTTATACAGCCACATTTATACATAGGGCCATACTAGTATCTATTGTATTCTGCTACCCTTCCTATCCCCTCTCCCTTCCCCTCCCCTCCCCTCCCATCACCTCTTTCTACCCAATCTACTGTGACACTTTTCTCTCTCTCTTTTTTTTCTTCCCCCTCACACCATCTTATATGTAATTTTGCATAACAATGAGGGTCTACTACCATCTTCCCTGCATTCCCCTTCTCTCTCCCATTCCCACGCACCTCTTGTCCCTATTTAATGGTAATCTTCTTCTCATGCTCTTCCTCCCTGCTCTGTTTTGAGTCGCCCCCCTTATATCAAAGAAGACATTCTGCATTTGTTTTTTAGGGATTGGCTAGCTTTACTTAGCATAATCTGCTCTAATGCCATCCATTTCCCTGAAAATGCCATGGTTTTGTTGTTTTTTAGTGCTGAGTAATATTCCATTGTGTATAAATGCCACATTTTTTTATTGATTCATCTATTGAAGGGAATCTAGGTTGGTTCCACAGTCTAGCTATTGTGAATTGTGCTGCAATGAACATTGATGTAGCTGTGTCCCTGTTGTATGCTCTTTTAAGGTCTTTTGGGTATAGTTGGAGAAGGGGAATAGCTGGGTCAAATGGTGGTTCCATTCCCAGCTTTCCAAGGAATCTCCATACTGCTTTCCAAAATACATTTTAATGATAGAAAGGAAAGCACGTCCACTCTGGTCCATATTAATGATAACCAAGTTTGGAATCCAGTTCCAGCTGGACCTGGAGAAAGCATCAGTCCCAGATGGCCAGGTAGTAGCCTGGTTAAGCTCCATTCCCTGCAAAATTATCCAAGGACAAGATTCACCCTTCAGAGCAAGTAGGACTGTGGCTAATCCCAGGACTTGACCTAAACATAACCACTGATTTCAGTTCTGTATATTCTTCCAGAACCAGGATATATTCGCAGAACCTGCGTGTGCTTATACATATATTCAGAAATATGAAGTAGAATGAAGGGATGTGTGCCAGCTTCACCCAAACAGTATCACTTATCCTTAATGTTTTTACTCAACAATGTCTGGGAGATCTTTCCATGCAAGTACATGTAGGTTTAGCCCAGTACTGCATGATGTACCATTGTATCAAGCAACCACTCCCTGACTAATAGGCATCTAGGCTATTGACAATTTTTCACTATTACATTGCAATAACAATCTTTCAAGACAAAGTTTAAAGATATTCAGTGGCATTTGAGGTTCTCTACAACATGTTTTTTCATCTGTCTCCAAAGTCTTACCTCCCTGAAAGGGGCCCTTCCCCAAATAGCATGCTCCAGTCAAACTAGTTTAACATGCTTTTCTAGCTTAAAACTTGGACACAAGTCAATCCTCCCAAATAACAGTCTCACTTCTCAACTTTCTAAATATGGCCTATTGTAGAAAGTCATCTTGTATTCTCACTCTTCCTAAAATAATTTCACCAAATGGCTACTGTATTCTATATCACTCACTCTATTATATTTGTACACACCCTTGTATTATATGATATTGCATATTTCGTGAAGTTACCAATCCTGATGTCTCCCAGCAGAAGCTACTTGAAGTCAGAGAAAAGCTAAGCATTTGCTGTACTGTTGAGCTACACCCCCAGCCTCTCTTGATTTTAACTGAACTCCCAAGCTCTGTTTTATTTCCTTTTGAGGCACTCCCTTCTCCAAAGTCAGACAACTCCATCCACATTATTTCTTTGCACAAAAAGTGATGATGAGGACACAATAATGATAATGATGTCATCCTCAGTAGCTCCCTCATGAGTGATATCCTTCCAAATCAAGTAGTCATACCAAAGGAAATGTTTTATAAGGTGACTCCTGCCTTAGGCCTACAAAAACAACATTTCCTTTTCCCATTCCTTCACTTCCAAAGGAGCCCCCTCCTCTTTGCTTGTGAGCTTGTGTTAGTAGGGATAAGCTACCTCCATGGTAATAAGTAAATCCCCAGTGTCTTAGTAGAACAACACACCAAGGGATTTTCTCACTCTTGTTGCACTTGGCTGTAGGTCAGGATAATCTACTTGTAGGTCTTATTCACCACCTTTCTTCTCTGCCATCCACAGGTCTTCACTATAACCACACAGCTAAAAGAAAATGTATTCCCAAGACTCCCACTTCCTTTTAACTGTCTCTATCCAGAAGTGATTCACAACCCTTCTGTTCATTGTCTTCAGCCCCCAGTTGTCAGACAACCCCAGCATAACTGGAAAAGTCTAGGAAGTATGCTGGCACACAGAATACATGGCGAATACTATTGTTTCCACCATAGAGCTGCCATGATGAACTCAGGACTTTAAGAAATGGAAGCAGCAAGAAGCTAGAAGAGGCAAAAAAGAGCACTGAGAAATGATTCCAAGAGAAAGACTTCCACATCAGACTGGAATGGTAGCTCTGGTAAAAAAAAATATCTATTCCAGGGCTGGGGCTGTGGCTTAATGGTAGAGCACTTGCCTAGCATGTGTAAGGCACTGGACTCCATCCTCAACACCACATAAGAATAAATAAATAAAATAAAGGGATTATGTTCATCTACAACACACACACACACACACACACACACACACACACACATATATGTATGTATATATATATATTAATCTATTCCAATGCTATCTGAGAATCTTGACTAGGTCACCCTGACTCAAATTCTACCACTGCTATAGGCATTTGACTTGATGATTTTTTTAAGGCATTTACTCTGGGCTGGGGCTGTAGCTTAGGGGCAGAGTGCTTGCCTAGCATGCATGAGGCACTGGGTTCAATTCTCAGCACATAAAAAATAAAGGCATTCTGTCCAACTACAACTTCAAAAGGGGGGGGCATTTACTTTGAGAGGTCTAAGTGATGTTCTCTCTCTCTCTCCACTCTCTCCACTCTCTCTCTCTCTTTATATCAGATTTTTCTCATAACCTCTAAATGAGGTCAATGAAATAAGAACATTTTGGGGAAAAATGAGGAGGAAATCTTGGAGTATGAAATAGTTTAAAAAGTGGACATGTTCAGGTAAGGTGCCAATCAACCAAGGAGCTTCAACCAAGGAGCTTCTGACAGCAGAAGAGAAAAAGAATGGTAAAATGGAAAGAGCCAGAAGCCCTTCTCTGAACATTTTGACTTCCACCATCTCCAGAGAAGGAGCAAATCTTCCTTTTACTTCTTTCTCCTTCACTCACATCCTCGTTCAGGTAACACAGACTTCAGGCTGGTTTCTTAGATGAAGGAATGAGAAACATGGCATACTTCAACTACTTTGTGGTGATACAGGATTTTTTTTCCAGTGCTGGGGATCAAACCCAGGGCTTTATGCATGTGAAGGAAGTATATACTCTATCTCTGAGCTACATCCTATATGAGATTTTAATCTAGCCTGAGGATCCAAACAGCATCTTTAGCTATTTTTATAGAAAAATGGTAAGGTTCTAAGTTCCAAATACCTGAATTACTTAAAAATGAGATCTATTTTTCCTGATTATAAAATAATACATATAATTGTTATGGCGAGATTGCAATAAATCACCAAGTCAATCTTGGAGCAGGAAATGAAATTCACCAGCTGGCAGGCTGGGAGGCAAACTGCAAGTTTGTACTCCTTGACCCTCTCGAGGGCTTAGAACACACCTTTTAGAGTTTAAAACCACAAGTAAAGCATGTCAGCACATTAATCATAATGGCTGTTGCCATGGTTCAAAACCATAATCATGAGAGGTAAAATCATAAGCAGAAGGGGAAGTGGATCAAAATGACCCTAGTTGAGTACAAATTAAAGAATGATTACTAATGTCTAGACAAACAGTAACATTCTATACAGTCATGGTACATTACACAAGTATAGTGTATAAGAATTAGCATTTTGTGTTGCCAAACATGTTATGCTAAGCAACTGTTGGTGGGTACAGAAGTGGGGTTTTCCCATGGGAGAAGCATTTCTTACATGACTTATTTACCCATATAAGTCTCAGGGTAAAATGGAGTCTGTTTGGTCATTGCCCATATAGCCTGGCCAATAACATAATCATAAACTTTGAAAAACATAGGAAAACTTGAAGAAACTAATTTATTTTTTTTATTGGTTGTTCACAACATTACAAAGCTCTCGACAAATCATATTTCATACATTAGAATCAAGTGGAATATGAACTCCCATTTTTACCCCAAATACAGATTGCAGAATCACATCCGTTACACATCACATTTTTACATACTGCCATATTAGTGACTGTTGTATTCTGCTACCTTTCCTATCCTCTACTATCCTCCCTCCCCTCCCCTCCCATCTTCTCTCTCTACCCCATCTACTGTAATTCATTTCCCTCCATGTTTGTTATCCCATTCCCCTCATAAACTCTTATATGTAATTTTGTATAACAATGAGGGTCTCCCTCCATTTCCATGTGATTTCCCTTTTTTTCTCCCTTTCCCTCCCACCTCATGTCTCTGTTTAATGTTAATCTTTTCTTCCTGCTCTTCCTCCCTGTTCTGTTCTTAGTTGCTCTCATTATATCAAAGAAGACATTTGGTATTTGTTTTTTAGGGATTGGCTAGCTTCACTAAGCATAATCTGCTCTAGTGCCATCCATTTCCCTGCAAATTCCGTGATTTTGTCATTTTTTAGTGCTGTGTAATACTCCATGGCGTATAAATGCCACATTTTTTTATCCATTCATCTATTGAAGGGCATCTGGGTTGATTCCACAGTCTAGCAATTGTGAATTGTGCTGCTATGAACATCGATGTGGCAGTATCCCTGTAGTGTGCTCTTTTAAGGTCTTCAGGAAATAGTCCGAGAAGGGCAATAGCTGGGTCAAATGGTGGTTCCATTCCCAGCTTTCCAAGGAATCTCCATACTGCTTTCCAAATTGGCCGCACCCGTTTGCAGTCCCACCAGCAGTGTACAAGAGTACCCTTTTCTCCACATCCTCGCCAGCACTCATTGTTGTTTGACTTCATCATGGCTGCCAATCTTACTGGGGTGAGGTGGTATCTTAGGGTGGTTTTGATTTGCATTTCCTTGACTGCTAGAGATGGTGAGCATTTTTTCATGTACTTGTTGATTGATTGTATATCCTCCTCTGTGAAGTGTTTGTTCATGTCCTTGGCCCATTTGTTGACTGGGTTATTTGTTTTCTTATTGTCTAATTTTTTGAGTTCTTTGTATACTCTGGATATTAGGGCTCTATCTGAAGTGTGAGGAGTAAAAATTTGTTCCCAGGATGTAGGCTCCTTATTTACCTCTCTTATTGTTTCTCTTGCTGAGAAAAAACTTTTCAGTTTAAGAAAGTCCCATTTGTTGATTCTTGTTATTAACTCTTGTGCTATGGGTGTCCTATTAAGGAATTTGGAGCCCGACCCCACAATATGTAGATCGGAGCCAACTTTTTCTTCTATCAGACGGAGAGTCTCTGATTTGATATCTAGCTCCTTCATCCACTTTGAGTTGACTTTTGTGCATGGCGAGAGGAGGGGATTCAGTTTCATTTTGTTGCATATGGATTTCCAGTTTTCCCAACACCATTTGTTGAAGATGCTATCCTTTCTCCATTGCATGTTTTTAGCTCCTTTATCAAATATAAGATAGTTGTAGCTTTGTGGATTAGTCTCTGTGTCCTCTATTCTATACCATTGGTCCACCCGCCTGTTCTGGTACCAGTACCATGCTGTTTTTATTACTATTGCTCTGTAATATAGTTTGAAATCTGGTATCGCTATACCACCTGATTCACACTTCCTGCTTAGAATTGTTTTTGCTATTCTGGGTCTTTTATTTTTCCATATGAATTTCATGATTGCTTTATCTATTTCTACAAGAAATGCCATTGGGATTTTGATTGGCATTGCATTAAACCTATAGAGAACTTTTGGTAATATCGCCATTTTGATGGTGTTAGTTCTGCCTATCCATGAACAAGGTATATTTTTCCATCTCCTAAGATCCTCTTCTATTTCTCTCTTTAGGGTTCTGTAGTTTTCATTGTATAAATCTTTCACCTCTTTTGTTAGGTTGATTCCCAAGTATTTTATTTTTGTTGAGGATATTGTGAATGGAGTGTTTTTCCTCATTTCCGTTTCAGAAGTTTTGTCGCTGATATACATAAATGCCTTTGATTTATGTGTGTTGATTTTATATCCTGCCACTTTGCTGAATTCATTTATTAGTTCTAGTAGTTTTTTTGTAGACCCTTTTGGGTCTTCTAGGTATAGAATCATGTCATCCACAAATAGTGATAATTTAAGTTCTTCTTTTCCTATTTTTATGCCTTTAATTTCTTTCGTCTGTCTAATTGCTCTGGCCAGTGTTTCGAGAACTATATTGAATAGAAGTGGTGATAGGGGGCATCCCTGTCTTGTTCCAGATTTTAGAGGGAATGCCTTCAATTTTTCTCCACTCAGAATGATGCTAGCCTGAGGCTTAGCATAGATAGCTTTTACAATGTTGAGGTAAGTTCCTGTTATCCCTAGTTTTTCTAATGTTTTGAACATAAAGGGATGCTGTACTTTGTCAAATGCTTTTTCTGCGTCTATCGAGATGATCATATGGTTCTTATCTTTAAGTATATTGATGTGGTGAATAACATTTATTGATTTCCGTATATTGAACCAGCCTTGCATCCCAGGGATGAATCCTACTTGATCATGGTGCACAATTTTTTTGATGTGCCTTTGTATCCGATTTGCCAGAATTTTATTGAGGATTTTTGCATCTAGGTTCATCAGAGATATTGGTCTGTAGTTTTCTTTCTTTGAGGTGTCTTTGTCTGGTTTCAGAATCAGGGTGATGTTGGCCTCATAGAATGAATTTGGCAGAGCTCCCTCTTTTTCTATTTCCTGAAATAACTTGAAAAGTATTGGTATTAATTCTTCTTTAAAGGTTTTGTAAAACTCCGCTATATACCCATCCGGTCCTGGGCTTTTCTTGGTTGGAAGTCTTTTGATTGCTTCTTCTATTTCATCTATTGATATTGGTCTGTTTAAGTTGTGAGTATCCTCCTGACTCAGTCTGGGCAAATCATATGACTTAAGGAATTTATCGATGTCTTCACTATCTTCTATTTTATTGGAATATAGGTTTTCAAAATAATTTCTAATTGTCTTCTGTATTTCTGAAGCGTCTGTTGTAATATTGCCTTTTTCATCCCGTACGTTAGTAATTTGAGTTCTCTCTCTTCTTCTCTTCGTTAGTATGGCTAGGGGTCTGTCGATCTTATTTATTTTTTCAAAGAACCAACTTTTTGTTTTGTTAATTTTTTCAATAGTTTCTTTTGTTTCAATTTCGTTGATTTCCGCTCTGATTTTAATTATTTCTTGCCTTCTGCTACATTTGCTATTGTTTTGCTCTTCCTTTTCTAGGGCTTTGAGATGAAGTGTGAGCTCATTTATTTGTTGGTTTTTCCTTTTTTTGAGGAATGACCTCCAGGTGATGAATTTCCCTCTTAAAACTGCTTTCATTGTGTCCCATAGATTCCAATTTGTCGTGTCTGTATTTTCATTTATCTCTAAGAAATTTTTGATTTCCTCCTTTATGTCTTCTGTAACCCATTGATCATTCAGTAACGTATTGTTCATTGTCCATGTGATGTAGGATTTTTCCTTCCTTCTTTTATCATTGATTTCCAGTTTCATTCCATTATGATCTGATAAAGTGCATGGTATTACCTCTACCCCTTTATATTTACTAAGGGTTGCCCTATGGCATAATATATGATCTATTTTTGAGAAGGATCCATGTGCTGCTGAGAAAAAAGTATATCCACTTGATGATGGTTGATATATTCTATATATGTCAGTTAAGTCTAGGTTATTGATTGTGATATTGAGGTCAATAGTTTCTTTATTCAACTTTTGTTTGGAGGATCTGTCCAATGGTGAGAGAGGTGTGTTGAAGTCACCCATGATTATTGTGTTGTGGTCTATTTGATTCTTGAACTTGAGGAGAGTTTGTTTTATGAACGTCGCAGCGCCATTATTTGGTGCATAAATATTGATAATTGTTATGTCTTGTTGGTGAATGGTTCCTTTTAACAGTATATAATGTCCTTCCTTATCCCTTTTGATTAACTTAGTCTTGAAGTCGATTTTATTCGATATGAGAATGGCCACCCCTGCTTGCTTACGAGGAGCATGTGCGTGGTATATTTTTTCCCAACCTTTTACCTTGAGCCTGTGTATGTCTTTTCCAATCAGATGTGTCTCCTGGAGGCAGCATATTGTTGGATTTGTTTTTTTAATCCATGTTACCAGCCTATGTCGCTTTATTGGAGAGTTTAAGCCATTAACGTTTAGAGTTACTATTGATATATGGTTTGTACTTCCTGCCATGTTTGATTATTTATCTCTTTTTTTTTTTCTAATTTAGTTTGTTTCTCCATGATTAGCTTTCCCCCCGTCCTCTGTCTTTACCGAGGCACTTCCCGCTGATGGTTTTGGTTATTGTTTTTCATTTCTTCCTTGTGTAGAGTTTTGCTCAAGACGCTTTCCAATGCTGGTTTTCTGGCTACAAATTCTTTTAGCTTTTGTTTATCATGAAAGATTTTTATTTCGTTGTCATATCTGAAGCTTAATTTTGCTGGATACAGAATTCTTGGTTGGCATCCATTGTCTTTCAGTGTTTGAAATACGTTGTTCCAGGATCTTCTCGCTTTCAGCGTCTGTGATGAAAAATCCGTTGTTAACCTTATTGGTTTCCCCTGAATGTAATCTGCCTCTTTTCTCTTGTAGCTTTTAATATTTTCTCTTTGTTCTGTATATTGGATATCTTCATACCAATGTGTCTTGGCGTTGGTCT
The DNA here is from genome assembly GCF_964194105.1 of Spermophilus citellus. Classification (NCBI taxonomy): domain Eukaryota; kingdom Metazoa; phylum Chordata; class Mammalia; order Rodentia; family Sciuridae; genus Spermophilus; species Spermophilus citellus. Next base: position 76,256,069 of record NC_138182.1, on the reverse strand, counting down.
ACTGTGATTTTGTGTGCTCGGTGTCCTGTATGCATCTACAATTTGTATATCTGTTTCCTTTTTTATTTCTGGAAAGTTTTCTGTAATTATTTCATTCAGCAAGTTACTCATTCCCTTGGCATGAATCTCTGTGCCTTCCTCTATCCCGATGACTCGTAAGTTTCGTTTTTTTACTTTATCCCAAATCTCTTGGATGTTTTTCTCGTGATTTTTTACCAGCCTATCTGAGTTGGCTAGACTCTTTTCAAGATGATATATTTTGTCTTCATTATCTGACGTTCTAGCTTCTACTTGCTCCACTCTGTTAGTGATACTCTCGATTGAGTTTTTAATTTGGTTTATCGTTTCCTTCATTTCTAGAATTATTGTTTGATTTTTTTTATAATCTCTATCTCCTGATAAAGATGCTTAACTTCTTCTTTTATCTGTTTATGTGATTCATTTTCAATGTGATCTTTAAGGTTCCTTTCCATCTGTCTAAGGTGTTCCTTGAGTTCTTTATATGGCCATTTTTCTGATGACTCCAGGTCCTCCTGAATATTTAGGCTGTCCTTCATTGTTTGTACTCCTTTTCTTCCTTGCTTTTTTATGCTCATGATACTTCTTGTTCTGTTTGACTGCTGAGTTACTGTTTACTCTTATAAATTTATTTGATGCTTAGGAGGAGAGGTATTAGAAGGGAAGGGAAGAAGTCACTAAAGAGAGTGAGTGTAGGCAGGTAGAATTCAAGAAAGGGGGAATAAGCAAATTGAAAAGAAATGAAAAGACAAAAGAAAAAAGTGAAAAGAAAGAAAGAAAAAACGAAAAAATAAAAATTTAAAACCAAAAAAAATTATAATGATAATAAACAAATGGAAATTAAAGTTTAAAAAATAATAGTAATAATAATAGAATAAAAAGAATTAAAAAAATTGAAACCATTAATAAGAAAGTTGAAGAGCAACAACATCAACAACAAAAAGTGAAAATAAAATTAAAAAAAAAATACCAATAATAATCATTAAAAAAATAATAATAATAATAATAAATGCAGTCATAGAGCTCAATTAACTTCTCTTCCAGTAGGTGGGAACTGGGCCAGGCTTCTCTTCTTGATGGGTGGGAACCAATCACTGTTCCTCAGCTCTTCTTCCCAGACTGTGCGGGTCTCCAATCCTGAGTGCCTAGGGCCTTCTCTTGTGGTTCCTCAAGCCAGGCCCCGCTCACCTGTGAAGCTCGCCACAATACTGGCTACACGCCGGGTCTGCTGCTCCTGGGAGCCCTGTTTCCATGGATGCCTGGGCACACCCTTTCTGTTTGCCTCCCTCAGACCCTAAGTTTGTAGGGCTTGGGGCTGAGGACCCCCAGCGAATTTGTTTGCCCTCAGGTAGCAACTCCCCTGGTAGCTGGTGCAATGGACCTCTGTTGTCAGCAGAGGGATACCCTGGGTCTGACTGTCGTGCTCAGTTGGCTTTTACCTCTGTGAGTTCAGGTGGGCCGACTAGTTATTTCAGCGGGATCATTAGTGCTGAGTCACGAGAAGCAAGCGAACCAGAACTAGAATGCAGCCCAATCCGGGCTCAGTGTGTTCTGAGAGGGGCAGACTGTTTGCCCGAGATCCCCTTCAGCTCAACAGTGCCTAGTGGTCCTGAGCGAACAGTATTTTGACAGTTTACTTCTCCCTATGCTCGCACAGCTGAAGGGGTTAGAGACTTGATCTCTCCGAGTCCGCCGCCATGTTGGATCACTTAGATTTTAAATTGTCACTCATCTTATCAGCTGTTCCATTTAACTCGGCAGCTCACTCGCGCGGTGAAGAGTCTGCTCTATGGTGCTCCGCGGGAAGCGGCGGCGGCGTGGTGGCGGCCCAGCTGTGGCCTTCGGGACCCCCGGGGAGGGGGTGCGGGCTGGGGGAGGGGAGGCAGCGCCTCAGGGCCGCGCGTGCTGGGTACTGGACATGCGGGAGAGCGGGCAGGGTGGGGGAAAGAAATTGAGATCTAGATTTAGGGACTGAGCGTGGGAGGAGAGACGGCAGGGGAGAAGCAAAGCAGAAAGGCGGAGAGGAGAAGGAGAAGGGGCCGAGGGAGCCAGGCAGCTCGGGGGCTGCAGCCTTACTGCTTGCGCTGGAGTGGTGATGGACTCACTCCACCTTGGCTGGAGTCGCGGTGGATTCACTCCACCTAGGCCCCTTTCTTGACACGGTGCTGAGTGTTTGTCGACAGATCTCCTTTAATGATCTTTACTTCATCTTTTAAGACGCGGCAACATACGCTGCGGGCGCAGCGGCGCGGAGCACGGAGCGGCTTACTCACTTCCCGCCGCCATCTTCCCACAGTTTTCAAGAAACTAATTTAAATCATTCATAGTTCCACTTTAGAAATACAACCTTAAGTTAATTCCTTAACTGAGCAGCATGTACTACCAGTCATCACACAAAATCATGTTTTGCGCTTCCTGGGTAAACAGATGGTATGTATTTCCAGACTCTCTTTCCATCAAATAAATAAATCAGTGAATCTATTCAAATTCAATGAGGTCCCAAATTCTAGCCAATAAGTTTAAATAGGGTTTTCTTTAGCCCATCTTGGGCTGGCCCATAAGAAGCTCCCACACTTGCCCTTTGTGCTGAAGACCTGAAACCTTTCCTTTTCACCTGACTGAAGTGAAGATGATCTCCAAGGCAGCCTTGGAAGCTACATATTGAAAAGAGAAGTGCCATGTAGGCCTGCATCATGCCATAACTGTGTGGAGGAGTGCCCCCCACCCATCTGCTTACACTGCCCCCCACTTAGTGCTAAGTAAGAAAAAAATACTTCCTTCCTGCATTAGTCTTCTTACACTTTGAATCTGCTCCTTTCTACAGTTAACCTATCCTGTTACTATAGCTAAGGATATTCCAGATTTCTCTCGTAACCTGAAAGCTGTCTATTGTAGACCTAAACGTCTGTTGTTTGATTATTGATCGATTAGCCTATGGACACCTGCATTTCCAGGGAACTAATTCCTATGGAATCCCTTTCTCTCTTCAACTGCAAAAGTTTCAATGCCACAGCTGCAGCTTTACCATCTGAAAACTCCAGTCACTGCCAGTCCCACAGGGAAGCATGCAATAGACTATGAAGTTTTCCATTTCCTCATTTCTTCCTCTAGGGAATAAGAAAGACCATATGCCTCTCAAAACACAGTAAGGTCTAACAATATAAAATATAACTATTTTATACATTCAGAGTGCCCAAGGGAATGTCATGTCATCAAAGCGAGATCTGTCATCTTCTGGCAAAAGTTTTTGTACAATAAGCTCACACAGACAAATTGATCTGGATGCAGTTGCCTTGTCCTGAATGTAGACAAGTAGCTCTTAGCACATACACAATAGGCAAATACCCCCACATGTCAAGAGAAGAGCAAAGTGGGAAAGTGAAATTAGAAGATTGAGGATGAAAAGCAAGAAAATAGAAGAAAGAAAGTACTTTCAGTGTTTACAAAAAACAGAAATGAATATATATATATATATATATATATATATATATATATATATATATATATATATATATATATATATATTGAACTTGCCTAACACACACAAGGCCCTAAGTTCAATCAGTAGCACTTCAAAGAAAAAAAAAAAAACGAGAAAAACAATAAACAAATAATAAAACAATGAGACCAAAAAAAAAATGAAAGTGAAAGTTTCAGGGGACAGCCCAAAGATTTTCCTGTTTCCCACGGCACTGGCAAGGGAGATTGGGTGGAGCCTGATTCTCTGTAGGGGATAAGCTAACAAGTGACTGAGGGCCTTTCACCCACTTTCTCCTCTATGAACATACCTGGGTGTGTAATTAAGTTAACTATTCTGGAATCTTCTTGAAACTAGTGCAACAGTTTGCTTAAACCTGAGTGGGGTAGGGCTGAGATTAGTGAGAACTGAAATGTTCCAGAACCATCACCTAAAGAAAATGCACTTTCTAAGTGGCCCTGTCAAGGTAGGACTTTAGCAACCATGTTAATGAGAAAGGCAGGGGCTAGAATAACTTTACACAGTATTAACTGAGACAAGGACTACCCTGACAAAACTGTGAGGTAAGCAATGCTCATCTTGCCCATTTTCCCATGTCTATGTCCCCATTATCCAACCTTTCATTCCCATCATGGTCTTACCTTCAGTGACTGGCATTCCTCTAAAATGACCAGCTCAGGAAGGTTGAAGGACATATACCTTTTAACCATAACTCTTAGCAGTGAAAGAACTTTTACCTGGGTGCAGTGTTAAGGTGAAGGCCAGCCTCAGCAACTTAGGGAGACCCTATCTCAAAATAAAAAAATAAAAAGGACTGAGGATGTTGCTCAGTGGTAAAGCCTGGTGGTGGGGGACTTAAAGATCCTTAAGGAGAAACTATAATGGCAGATTTCAGGCCTGTTAGATCCTTCCCAAGCCACACCACATGGGCACTAACAACTCAATAAATGTTTTAGCTTCTTCATGTCCAGGGACTTGAGTCTCCAAAGCTGGCACATCTTCCTGACTCCAGAACATCTTTCCAGTCTAGCTCTGGAAGTAATTACAGCTACATTAACCTAAGAAGTGAAGACTGTTAACTCCTTCCACTCCAAACTTGCATCTAGTTCTGTGCCACATCTGACACTGGATGCTCTATGTAAAGCGGTGCTAAGTGAAACCATTAAGTGACTGAACTTCAAGAAAACCAAGTGATTTGTATAAACAGCTCCCAATTTCTTCCTTCCCCTGCTTTGTGTAAACAGCTCCCAATTTCTTCCTTCCCCATGCATGTGATGCCATTGACTCCATGCCCAGAGTTATTCCAGCTTAACAAAGCCAATACACCTGTCCTGCCCCTCTGCTTTCTGGCCCCTTCCACTTCTACAGAAGACTTTATTATAAGAAATAGTAGTTACTAGAGAGTAAGATCAAGAGGAGAAACCAAGGACTGGATGATACATGTAAAGGAGGGGCTCCATGATTTCTCTTTGGCATACCCAGATGTCAGAATCACGACTCTTGCACTTTGTGGTCATTATAAAGTAAAATAAGAGTCATTTGAAATCAAGCACTGAGATATCATGATAGTCAATCTGATAAACAAGAGGGAGGGCTACTAAGTTTCAACCCTGTTGGGGACCGCAAATCAAGTCAAGATGGCGCCTGGCAGCCAGGAGGAGTGGTTTGTGAGGCAACACCACCGAGCCATTAAGATGGTGGGGATTCCTTATTGGCTGACTGCTGTATCTAGATGATGCTAATTGAGTCAAGCTGTGTGTGATCAGTTAGGTATAAATACCTCTGCTGTTCCGCAATAAAGTGGTTCCCGTTACCTTGGGTTCCCGCTACCTTGAGTTCCCACTACCTTGAGTTCCTGCTCAGTTCCCGCTGAGTCCCCCCGCAATAAAGCAGTTCCTGCTTCAACCTTCAAGTTGCTTGTCACCTCTTGGTTATTTTGCCCAGAAGGACTGCGGCACAACCCAGGCAGGTTGGAATAGTATAACATAAAATTTCATCATGCTACACAGAATGAAATGTAAAACGTGAATTGTTTATTTCTGGAATTTTCCATTTAATATTTTCTATTTAATTAATTTTCCATTTAATATTCACAGTTGACAACTGTTGCATGTAACTGAAACTAAAAGTGGTTAAGAGGGCACTACTATATGAAGCATTTCACCACATACTTTCCCCTGTGGGGACTGCCATCCTATGAACTAGAGAACATGAGGATGATACTCAATGAAGAAACCAAGTGGGTTTCACAGCTTTTACTTGACAGATGAACCCAAGCTTTCCAAATTCTTATCCAGGGTTTTCTTTGCTATACCAACTATTCTGTCAGCAAGTATGTTTAACTCCTGAAAACTGTTTTCCCATTTGATTAGTAAAAAGAGGTCTGTTGAGAGAAAGAGTGATCCCAGGAAAGAAAAAGACCACAGACACCAAGGCCAGTGCAGAAAGTCACCATCTACTTTATGTTTTCCATTCCTGTTTCTTGGGAAAGATGGATCCCTCTGAATACAGGTTCCAGGTATTCAGGTCTCGGTCAATACAGGATGGGTGTAGAACCAAAATAAGAAGGTAGAAAAAAGCAACCCAGATCTGTATAAATGAACTAAATTTACCTATGGGGGAAAAAAACAGAAACTAAGCTGGGCATGGTGGCACATGCATGTGATGCCATTGACTCAAGAGGCTTAGACAGAAGTACTGGAATTTTGAGGCCAGCCTGGGCAACTCAATGAGACCCTGTCTCAAAATAAAATAAAAAGAACTGGGAAATAAAAAAAAAAGAACTGGGAATTGCTCAGTGGGTAGAGCACCTGCCTAGCACGCTAGAGGCCTTGGGTTCAATCCCTATCACTGCCAAACAAAAACAAAACAAAAAACTATCCATTTGTGTTGTGGTTTTTTTTTTTTTTCAAACTCATCTGTATATTACTTACGAGAGGAAAACCTTAAAAGGAACCAGCACAAAAAGATTGAAAATAAGTGACTAAAAAGAATCAGACAAACATCAACAAAAATGAAGCAGGTGTCACAATATCAACAGCAGAATAGAATATAGGGGAAATTATTAATAAAGGTAGAGGGCTTGGCATGATGGTACCTGCCTATAATCCCTGTGGCTCTGGAGGCTGAGACAGAGAAATGCAGGTTCAAAGCCAGCTTCAGCAACAGGGAGGCACTAAGCAATTCAGTGAGACCCTGTCTCTAAATAAAATCCAAAAAAGGGCTGGGGATGTGGCTCAGTGGTTGATTATTCCCTGAGTTCAATCCCCAGTCGCCCCCCAAAAATAAAAATTAAAATTAAAAAATAAAGATAGAGGGACATTATCTAAGAATAACAGGAAAAATCTATCAGAGAGTACAGCATACCAAATTATAGAACCTCTAAATTATAAAACAAAAACTGGCATAAATTACAAGAAATGTCTGAATCCCCAATTATAATGGGAGATTTTAAGACACTTCTAAAAGAACAAACATATAACTAATTAATAAAATGTAGAACAATGGAACAACATGAGCCTAATCCCATGATTTCCAGACTCTGCACTGAGGTAGAGTCACAGAGACACTGTAGGTGGCTACAAATTTCTTCAGAAATAGCAACATGTAACATCTAGTCAGGCACTATGCAAGAAGCTACTAGTCTGAGGGAGTTCACAATTTCAACATTAGATTACTACTCTCTTTCCTTGCCTTTGTGAAGTCTTTGTGATTGGGTTTTTAGCAGTTGTGATAAAAAGCAATTGCCAGAGGGATATCAAGATGGAATAAAGATAAGACTGGCAGTAGCATCCAATTTGCTTCTAAAGTTTGAAAAGTTGTGCAGTGCCCAACAGGTACACACAGCCAGTTCATAAGCAATCATGATTAAGAAGTTAAAAATATTTTTCTTTCAATTATGTGCAGTATTTTTCAAATTCTTTGGACACAAATATTTATTAAGTCACTGGGATCTAACAGATTCATTAGATATTTCTTTTAGTCTAGGAGTGCTACAAAAATAATTACTTAGACACAAAGTATGCTGTGACAGATAAAGTTTGGAAATCTCTGGGCTAATCTAATAATGTATATAGAAACATCCTGCAAAATTGGGACATATCCATTATTTTCAGACATACAAACTTTTAGAAAAACTCGTTATATATTGGGTCACAAAGTCTCTACCTAGTTTAAAAAAATTAATATCTACAAATCATAATGTCTGTACTTGATATCTTTAAATTAGAAATCAATAATAAATGCTATTAATAGAAAAAAATAAGACCAGCTAAATTTTACAAAGTTAGTTCTAAACTTAGGCAACACCCTGAACCAAAGATAGTTCAGAATGCCCCACCCCACCAGCATGCAGGTTTTATTTATAGACAGAAAAAAAACTAAGGGACATAGAGAACAACTTGATTGGCATTTTCCTTGAATAGACATGGCCTGATCAGTTGGCATTTTCCTTGAATAGACATGGCCTGATCAGTTGGCAGCCTGTGATTGGCTGAGACTCCATTGCTAAGTTATAAAAGTATACTCTTAGGTAAGGGTATGATTTTTTTTTACATATCAAGTCAGGGTACAGTTAAAAATGTATGGAGGGGGCTGGGGTTGTGGCTCAGTGGTAGAACGCTTGCCTAGCACGTGCAAGGACATGGGTTCAAATCTCAGCACCACATAAAAATAAATAAAGTTATAAAAAAGTATTATAAAAAAATGTATGGAGGATTTTTGCTGTGGGCCAAACTATATCACCAAGCATAGAGACAGTCTATATCAGATTTATTTCAGTTTAACAAGATGGTTTTGGTATCAGAGGATCAAAAGAAAAACACAATAACAGTTTTGATTATACACACACACACACACACACACACACACACACACACACATACATACTGGGGATAGAACCCCAGCCCTTAAGAATTCTAGACAAGGGGCTGGGGTTGTGGCTCAGTAGGAGTGCTTGCCTAGCATGTGGGAGACACTGGGTTTGATTCTCAGAACTGCATATAAATTAATTAATTAAATAAAAGTCCATCAACAACTTAAAAAAATTTAAAAAATGAATGCTAGGCAAGCACTCTACCAATAAGCTACTTTCTTATTTATTTATTTATTTGGAGATAGGATCTTACTAAGTTGCTCAGGCTGGCTTTGAACTTATGATCCCTCTTCATCACCCGCCTGTGAATATTTCTAACTTAACAACAACAAAAACAAATCTACATTTTTAAAAAAATTCACGAAACATGCCTAGTGGGAGATGAAGAGGGAATTTATACTTTATATGCATTTATATAAATATATGAAAGATAAAAAATAAACACAAAAAAAAACTAGGAAAAGGGCAACCTAAACCAAGGAAACAAACCCAAACAAAGTAGGATCAAGAAAATAATATAGATTAAAGTAAGAAGTAATGAAATGTAAAATATAGAAATAATAGAAAGAATAGACCAAATCAAAGTTCATTCTTCACCAAGACGATTAAACTAGACAACTCCCTGTAAGACTGATCAGAAAAAGAAAAATTGCAAGTTTAGAATGAGAAGGGTGGCACATTCACATATTCAGTAGAGTTTTTTTGAGGGGGGGGGCTTTTGGGGGGGAGTAGCAGGTACCAGGGATTGAACTCAAGGGCACTTGACCACTGAGCCACATCCCCTCACTCTGCTATTTTTTGTATTTTACTTAGAGACAGGGTCTCACTAAGTTACTTAGGACCACACTTTTGCTAAGGCTGATTTTGAACTTGCGATCCTCCTACTTCAGCCTCCCGAGAGCTGGGATTGATTACAGGCGTGCACCACCTCTCCCAGCCTTCAGTAGGGTTCTTAAGATCATAATAGCACAAACTTAAAGTCAATAAATTTTCATAATCTTTGATGTAACAAAAATTCCCAGTAAAATATAACATCAAAATTTACCAAAGAATAAATAGGAAGAATAGAAAAAACTGACTCAATATTCAAAAATATCCCACCTAAAAAGAAGTGGGTTGTAGCTCAATGGTTGAGTACTTGCCTAGCATGCATGTGGCCCTACGTTTAATCCTCAGTATCATAAAATAGAAACAAAACAAAAAATATAAGGTAATAATGAATAAATGAGGAAAATAGGCAAATCTCTCATGCAGAATCCCAAATAATTTATGTAGCTATCTCACCCTCAAGAAAATAAAATATAACTTCCCACTTCTTAATTGTGGGCTGCACAGGGTGCAGTATGAATTGGGGAGTTGGGTGAAGAAAACAACTTTCCAGTGAAGAAAACTGTGAAACACTAGCTCAGCCACATGTTCAAGAACAATATTGATAGTGATAAGTCCTATGAATAATATGTGCTTTTTTCCCCACCAGTGGTATAGATTGAACTAAGGTCTTGTGCATGCTAAACATTCGCTCCACCACTGAGCAATTTCCCCTTTCCCTAATACTATATACTCTTGATAAGATGTGATGAGAATGATATTGCACCTCCATGATCTGCTTTCCCAAAACTCATAACTCCAGTGTAATAATGAAGAAAAAAAATGCTAATTGGGAGACATTCTACAAAAGTCAATATTCTTTAAAATGCCAAGGTCATTCTAGCTACTCAGGAGGCTGAGGCAGGAGGATCACAAATACAAGACTACCTCAGCAATTTAGCAAGACCTTGTTTCAAATTTTTTTTTAAAAAAAGGAAAATCTAAGAAACTGTCACTTTTGAGAGGAGCCAAGGGGAGTACTTAACAATTAAAAGTAACATGGCATCTATCCTGCATGGGATGTTGGAACAAAAAAGGATATTAGGGAAAACTTAGGAAATCAAAATAAACTATGGGCTTTAATGAATAATAATGTTTTTAATATCAGTTTATTAATTGCAACAAATATACCACACTAACGTTAGATGTTAATAGTAGGGGAAAGCATATGTTGGGGGAAGGGATATATAAGAACTCTCTGCGATATGCTATTGCCTCAATTTCTCTAAAATTATTCTAAAAAATAATCAAATAATCATAAGGCCACATTATTGGCTGGGGATATAGCTCAGTTGGTAGAGTGCTTGCCTCACATGCACAAGGTCCTGGATTCAATCCCCAGCACCACAAAAATAAAAAAAGGTCACATTATTATCTCATATACATGCAAAAAATAATTAAAATTCAACAACTGTTCCTTATTTGTAAGATAATAGGTTCTATTTGTTGAATTTATTTTTAAATAGATAAGTTACTTTTTAAAAAGTGCTTAGTAAATATGGAATAAAAAAGAATCTTCTTCACCTGATATAGGGCATCTACCAAAAGCGTCAAACTTAATTGGGAAACACTAGAAGGACAAAGGTGCCTGCTCTCACCACACTATTCCACAGAAGAGTGGAGACTAACCTCATATGTTAAAAAAAGAAGGAAAAAAACTAAGATTAAACAAAAAAAATGTTAAGATCGAAAATAAGTGGGGAAATTTTATTATTTATAAATGATAAGCTTGTTTATCAAATAAACCAAAGGCAAGCCACAGACGGACTACGGATTCAACTCTGTCACCTGACTCTGGTATTAGCCAATTTCCACCTCAAATGGGAGGTCTCAAAGCAAAAGAGGCTGTTGCTCAGGTTTTTCTTTTCATTTTGTATATTTCTCGAACTATCTTTTTCTGCCACATCATCTTCTTCCTCCCAACAAGGTCATCTGTAGTTTCTAACCCAAAGCTTCCCTCAAGATTGTGCTGGCTTAGCAGTTAAGAGGGAAGGACTAAAATGTAGGTCTGTGTCATTCACAGCCAGGGCTGAACTTCACAACACTCATACCAGATGGTTCCATAGGGCAATGGTGTCAGTCAGCCCTATACTCCCCAGATGCCTCCCCCACCAAATCCTAAATACTTGATGTCCTGTAGTTAATATTTTTCTTTCCCTATGTCAAACCAACAGCAGCTTTGTCCCTCCAAAAGGACAAAATACTCCAGGAACAGATAGGCCTCTCCCCAAACATCTTGAACCACTCAAGTCCCTCTGCCCAGCCTCAACAATAGGGAAGGTTAGTATGACCCCCAATATCCCAACACTGACATTCTACCGCCTGGCAAATGGATTTTGAAATAAAAATTAAACTTAGAAAAAACATTCTATTTCTTATCCAAGCTTGTGGTCTGAGTCTCACCACCACTATGTAAACACTATTGCTGCTCAATAAATATTCAGGGATGGAGACACTTAATCTGAGTCACAAACATCATAGCTGGGACCAATCTCTGTGACAATATTCCAAAGCAAGCTATCGTGGCGACAATTTCTGAGAATAAAGTGGGGGTTAGGTTGGTGGTAGATGCTTTCATGTTTATTTTATATAGTGCTCTATTACTTTTATGTTTTTCTTTAATTTTTCTAAAAAACAACTGCTTGCCTGGCATACATGAAGGCCTGGGTTCAATCCCCAGCCCTGAAAAGAAAGTAATGAGTGAAAAAAGAAATTAATTCCAGTCATTCCTGGTTTTTTGTCCCTAAATGAGGGATTACATAAGGATCCTGAATCATATGTGCAATTCATACATCATACACTTCTGACCTTTATGATACAATTTTCTAACCTATATATAATCCATATTTGCACAGACTTTATGGGAAAACAAATTAAAATTCTATTTTAAGGATATGCTGAGCTCATAAGGAAAATACAAAGTTTAATTCTAAGTAAATATATTTGGGCTATATTCTCTCCCTCCTTATACTCAGAAATTTTATCTGGTTTGGGAGGAGCCATTACTCCAAACTGGAAGGATGAACTCATACCTCATTACTCTTTTTTTTTTTTTTTTGATAGAAAGGTTTATTATTCTAAGACACTGTTCCTATGTCAGTACTTGTGCACTAGGGAGAGCTTGGCTCTCTCCAGCAGCTCTAACTTGTGGTCCCCTGGGCAAAATGCTCTCAGTTTTTGATTTTCCACAGGATTGCTAGGCTCAGGCAGGCCTACACAAACCTTGCTGCAAACTCACAGATCTGGGCTTTAGTTTCCATAGGCTCCGCCATGCTGTAGTCACAAGATGGCTCCTGGATAGAGGACAATTGATAAACTCCAGTGGAGAGGGGTTTTGTTTTGTTTTTTAATCCAGTTAATGAGTCAAGCAGACTATGATTTAGCTAGGGCAGACTGCCATTCCAGTCTCAGGATTTTTTCCAGGGAAAACCAAATATTCCTGCTATTTGAGTTCTGGGAAGCCAAGCTAAGAGAAATGATGCTTCATGCTATTCTGCTATCATTGTCTCCCAACTCATTGTTTTTATTGGAAGGAACTTTTCAAGATTTTTCCAATGTATCTCCCTGTCACTAGAGTTAGTTGATCAGGTTTTTCTAGGTTTTCAGGTATAGAATGCTACCTATACGAAAGTTCTACTCTCCAGCCTCCTCTTTCCTATCTTGCAATGTTCAATCCATTGATACTTCAGCTGTGGGGTCTAACAGTCCTCCCTGACTATGAGACCAGAAGTGGGCTGAAGGTATAGCTCAGTGGAGAGAACTTGCCTAACATGCATGAAAGCCTGGGTTCCATCTCTAGCACTAAGAAAAAATAAAAACTGTCCTTCATGACTATGTGACGAGAAGTGAGTTCACTCAGGTCTAAGTGCCATTTCACCTGGAGAGCCTTTCTCCCACTTCTCCTTTGGACACTGCCCATCCAGCATCCTGTACTTGGTATAGCTACCTACTGAATGCCCTTGATTCCAGTTCATCAGCATGACACTTTTTCAGTGAGTAGCAATAAAATTAATCTGTCTCCCAAGAAGTTTATAAAAAGAACCTGTTCTATTTTTAGATTGTGAAGGGAGAGGGGAAAGGTAAATAGTTGCCTAGCATTTCCAAGGAAGGCTTCTTCCTTCTGTCAACCTTCATAAAACTTTTGTGGAACTTTACAGAGAACATTCAACAAATCTTTCCTTCCTTTAAGCCCAGAGTCAAAAGAGTAAATCCTTTATGTCAAGAGTCAAGAGAATGAAGTACAGGCTACATACCAAAAATAACTCCAGGTTATTTTATTCTGGATTTTGTCCTTGTGTTGTCACTTGCTCTATGATATTGTGAAAACCACTTAGCTCCATTGAATTTCCTTCTTCCAATCTAGAAAGCACTTGTAGCAACTGTATCAGTCAGACTCCAGCCAGAGAAACAGAAGCAATAGGAGATACATAAGAGACTGAGAGCCAGGAATTGGCTGACATAAATTCGTGGGCTGGCAAGGCAAGCTGCAGGCTGTTAGGACAAACAGCTGGAACTTGGAGATGTGAGTCAAGCCTACGGTCACAGATAGAATTATTCCTTCTTTAGAGAAGCTTCAGCCCTTCTTTTTTTTTTTTCTGGTACTGGGGATTGAACCCAGGAGTGCTCTACCAATGAACTATACTCCCCATCCTTTTTTATTTTTTGAGATGGGATCTTGCTAAGTTGCCAAGACTGGCCTTGAACTTTCAATCCTCCTGCCTCAGTCCCCTTGTAGCTGGAATAACAGATGAGTGCCACTGTGACCAGCATTTTTTTTTTTTTTTGAAGGCTGGCTTCAAATTCCTGAGATAAAGTGATACTCCTACCTCAGCCTCCCAAGTACTGGAACTACTATTGCTGAATAGTATTCCATTGTGTGTGTTGGGGGGTGGGGGAGTACACCATATTTTTTTGTCCATTCATCAGGTGATAAACACTTAGGTTTGATTCTGTATCTTGGCTATTGTGACTAGTCTGCAATAAACATGGAAGTGTAGATGTCTTTTTTTATAAACTGATTTCATATCTTTTGTACATAATAGTGGGATGGCTGGACATATGATAGCTCTATTTTTAATTTTTTGAGGAACCATTATATTGTTTTTCTATAGTGGCTGTATCAATTTACATTAGAAAGCATGGAAAGGAGGAAGATAAATCCATAGTATAAAACATTGGTGAATGTATTGTACTTATGGTCATGTTGCAAGACTAAGATTCCCTGGCAAACATTTGGGGAAGCCACTCATAAGTGGAACCCTCAAAGAAATCACCATTCTGTGGTCCGTGCCATTTCCTGCAACCTCTGAAATAAATCAAAACCAGAGCTCCTGATTGATGCTTCTCTTACTGGAATTGATAGTTCATTATCTGCTAACTACACTAACTCAATACCCCAGTGTGAGTAAAGTGGCTTCAGAACTAATTATGAAAATGGAGCAGTCATCCCAGCGACTCAGGAGGCTGAGGCAGGAGCATTCCAAGTTCCAGATTAACCTGGGCAACTTAGCAAGACCCATCTCAAAATAAATAAAAAGGGCTGGAGACATAACTCAGGCATTCTATTCCCAGTACTAGAAGGAGAGAGAGAGAGAGAGAGAGAGAGAGAGAGAGAGAAAGTCTGATGATAATATCTGGACTGTCATCAATAGCTTTTTTTATATAAAACTTCATCCCAAAAGGCAAGATTCTAAGATTCTTACAGATTTTTTTTTAGCTAGGGTTTCACTATGTTGCCCAGGCTGGTCTCAAACTCATGAGCTCAACTAATCCTCCCACCTTAGCCTCCAGATTAGTTGAGACGGCAAGCCTGCACCATCAGGCCTGCCTAACATAATTTCTTTCTCCTTTTGCTAGAAGTTCCCCATGAAGTTTGCTGGGCTTAAAGGGTTTAACAAGGTTGTATTAGAATTTTTCACAGACCCAAAACCAATAGGATGTTGACAGAGAAAGAAAAAGGAGAAAGAGATTTATTTTAAAGAATTGACTCACACAATATGGGGACAGCACGTACAAAATCAGCAGAGAAGGCCAGAGTTAGTGATTCGGTGTAGAGTGGAGGCAGTCTGCAGCAAAGTTTTCTCTTCCTCAGAGGCCTTCATCATATCTCTTAACCCCCATTATGGAGGTAGGGTCATTAATACTATCTTTTAAAAAATTATGATTTCACAGCAACATCCAGATGTGTTTGGCTCCAAACTGCATGCTAAAGGCTAGAATTTCATTAAGGCTAAAAGGTTACATCACAGGTAAGGTGGAATGACTAAACGAAGACAAGCATTTTCATTTCCATATGGCATGCTGAGACACAGTGGATTGAGGTCCTGGCAAAAGACCTGTTTCCCAACCAATGCCAAGCCAAGCTTCTTGGGAAGTGTTCACATTCAAATCTGGATCTGAATAAATATGCCTCTAAGTCACCACTACAGTACTGAGAAGAATTCACAGGCATTTCATGAGACCAGCTGTGTGGTACTGGAGCTCTAAGCCGTCTATGATGGTCTGGATTCTCAGGCTCCACAGTTCTTCCTTCACTCACTGCAGGAGCAATGCTGTGTCTCTGCAGCAGAGCCAGCTTGCCGACTCTGATGACAGCATCAAGTCAAATAACACACCACACAGGGGTAGATAACAACTCACAAAGCACAGGATTCACTGAACTAAACTGGAAAATCTAGAGACCACGGGTGTCTGGACCCAAGACCGGGTCTCTGGGATTGGAAAATGACTATGTGGATGTAAGCTAGGTGCTTTTGGCTTCATTCCCTTCTGCTGATTCAGAACCCTGGTGCCTCAGGACCCCCAGTAGCTCCAAATATCAGAAATGGTCCAGTTTCTCTCCTTCCTCTTCTCTGCTATAGCCCTGGTCATACTCATTTCACATCCACCAGACATCAGGACTTGCCACCACTTCCTGCAAGTTCCTGTTGAACCCCGTGGGCTTCTATCAGGCACTGTAGCCACTGATGCTCAGAGACTGCAGGTACCAAAACCTCAGGGCCTTCAGAGCTCTTTTTGACATTTGAGAGCTTTTACTATTAGTATCCTCCTGCCGAGATGCACCCATGTGCTGGGCCATGAGACAAATGGCATGACCATACACTGCAGGTCCTTCCAGCAACTATGGTTTTCTCCTGATCAACCCTGGCATATGTGGCACCTTCTATGCAAGCAGGTGCCTTCACTGACTGCCTTTTATTTTGCCTGTCCCTCAGTTGACCAAAGATGCCCAGACAGCTCAGAATGCTTGTGCTGGAAATAATATAGGCTCCAACTGGAGGCTCTGCATGCTAGCAATATGTTCCCTCACTCTTTCATGAAACATATACTCACCAGTTAGATATAAAAACACACAAATAATCAGAACTATGATTAATTTGGTGGTCATTCCAAATCAACATATTGCTGTAGGATGAATCTACAACTGTTTATGAAAATCTTTCTACAAATATCAGTGACACCTATAAATAGAAACCAGATACCAGCACATAATGGAACATACTAACTCACCATCGGTGAGATATGTACCCCACTCATGTGGTCTCTGGAAGTGGAATTAGCTGTACTACCTCATCTACATTCCCACAATCCCTTTTTTCTATGAACAAGAGAGGTCTTTTGTCAGGGGGCTACTATGAGACATTTGCCCCTTCGTCCACAAATATGAGCTACAAGAGCAGAGCACCCCATTTTAATTAAATGCAATAAAACTATCATGGGAAGTACTTAGAAAGGCAAAGTGAAGTGTAAAGCAAGAGTTCTCAGACCAGCAAGAGTTAGAGCTACAAGGGCTTTTGTTGTTGTTGTTGTTTTGTTTGTGATGACGCTGGAAATAGAACCAGGACCTCACTCTGCTAGGTATTATGCTATACCCTCCAGCCCCAGAAAGAATCTTAAAGAGCATCTAGTATCTCAACCTTAGAACAAACCCTGAGGGAACTATAAGGGAAAGTGTTAAACCTCAGCTCTAAACTGTACCAGCCCAGAGAGATGGTCCAGGTATATCCACACAGGCAAGCTAGGTACCAGTGATATGGTCCATGATTCTCAAGCCCACTGTTTCATATGAATCACTTGAAGAGGTTTATAAAAACAAGCTTTCAGGACTTATCCCAGAATTATTTGGGTATAGGATTTATGAATCTGGGGTTTTAAAGCTTCCTTGGATATTCTTCAAAGAGTAGAATTTGGAAACCACTGATATCTCAATCCTAACATGTCTAAGGCCAAAGAAAAGCAAAATATCTTGCCCCAATAAGTTGTAAGCAAACAGAAAAACAAGGACTTGAATCTACAGATTCCCAATTCAGCATCTTTCATAAAGAGAACATTAATCTCTCACCTAAGGTCTGGGGTTGTAGCTCAGTGGTAGAATGCCTGCCTAGCACTAGGATTTTTTTAAAAAAATTTAAAAATTTTTCAATTTTTTAAAAATTTATCCAAGAAGAATGAGATGTAGAGGTACCTACTACATGTTCCATTATGTGCTAGTATCTGGTTTCTATTTATAGGTGTCACTAATATTTGTAGAAAGATTTTCATAAACAGTTGTAGATTCATCCTACAGCAAAATGTTGACTTGGAACAACATTTGGTTGATTTGGGCTCAATCCTCAGCACCACATAAAAATAAATAAAATAAAAATAATGTATCCAACTGCAACTAAAAATATATTTTTTAAAAAATCTCTCATCTAAGCTGGTTAGATATGTCTTTTAAGCTTCACAAACAAATTTAAACTATAGTTTTTCTATTTCATCAGGAATCTCCACAACTAGACTGAGTTTTCCAGCTGCAAAACAAGTGTTTTCAGTTGCTCATAAGGAAGTCTTTCCTAGTTACAAAAGTTAACTACTGCAATCAAAGGTTATATGGAGAATTATGGGCTTTATTTATTTTTCAATATATATTTTGATACAGAATTTTGCTATGTTGCCCAGGCTGGTCTGGCCTCAAATGGTTCTCCTGCCTCAGTCTCCCAAGTGCTACACCACCGTGCCCTGCTTGGGCTCTCCTTTTAAATAATTGGTGTGGGGTTTTGTTTGTTTGTTTGTTTTTTAGGGTTAAGGATATATCTCAGTGGTAGAGCACTTGTCTACCATGTGCTAAGTCCTGAATTCAATCCCCAGCATCACAAAAAGAAAAAAAAAATTAAATTTATCCAAGGAGAATGAGATGTAGAGGCACCTACTACATGTCAACTAATGTGGCTATGCCTCTGAGGAACCTAAAAATGATTTTAGAGGCTATGGAGTGTAGCTCAGTGGTAAAACAGTTGTCTAGTATGCATAAGGTCCTGGGTTCCATCCCTAGCACTGCAAAAAGAAAAGTAAATATCAGATGTGTTCTCAAAGGACACACAACCTGGGAGACAAATGAATGAATGAAATGAAGTAGGCAGAGAATCATAGAATCAAGATAGTGATGGCTTAGCTCTTAGGAGAAGGCAGATAGTAAGGCTGCTACTCAGAGAAGAAGCAAGTATAGGGAGGTTAAACATATTTCCAAACCCCTCTAACCCTAGGAGAAGGGAAACAATCACAGTTTGGTTTTTCTTTTAGATCTTCTAGTTTGTTGTTAATTTGTGCTAATTGTTGTTGGAGTATTTGGTTGTTCTCTTCTTGATATTTTTTCTTGTTGTCTTGTTTGCTTGCTTATTTGGGACATGTCTTTCACTTAAGTTGTCCTTTGCTCAGTCAGAAAGGAAATATTTGCCTCTTGGTTGTGAATCTGGGGGTAGTCTATAAATGCTTTGTGACTGACTGATTCTAGGTGGCCTCATCTGGTCACCTGAATCCAGAGTGACATGGTAAAATGTGCGCCCTCTGCTGGTAACCTCTAAGAACTGGACACTAGCTTCAAGATGCCACTGAATTCCCACAACACAGTTCCAAGACACAAGAATCTCTGAATAGGTGGTAAGAATTTTCTGTCTAAAGTGATTATTGATTTAAAAAAAAAAACACCTTACTTCCACACTTATCAAAGTGATGGTCTTACGCTAAACTTGTTCATGTGGCTCTTGAGAAGGAATGGCACAGTAAAAAAACAAATTTTGAAATGTGTCTTTTTTTTAGTTGGCCTAACAATGAGCAGACTAATAGAGCTTAGGCAATGTCCCCAGATGTGCCATCGAATGGACAGGCAGTGAAGGACTCATGCCTAAAGCATCTAGAGGGAGGAGGGTGGCTGGAGTCAGCAAATAAAAATACCAGACACCCAGTTATCTATGCATTTCAGTTAAGCAATGTATAATTTTTTTTAATAATCCACATAAGTGTGCCCCATGCAATATGTGAGACAGGCAAAAAAATCATTTGTTTATCTGAAATGCAACTTAAGCAGGGTGCTTTGTGTTTTATCAATCATCCTAAAAGGAAGGAAGGAGAAATGAGATTAAGTAGAAAGGCCAGGGCAGAAGCTAAGAAAGCTCTTGGATAAATCGTTGGTGCCTGGAAGCTGAGCCATTAGACCTGAGATGATAAATGGTCTCAATGAGACCCTGGAATGAGTCTTCCATGATGGGCACTATTGCAATTGAATCTATTCTCTACCATCTTTGCAGGGATGATTTAAATCCAGCTATCTTACCTTTTAATATAAATTTTTATCTAAGAAAACGCTGCAAAGAACCTCAGCAAAGTACTTTAGTATCTTATCATCGAGGAAGCTTTCATGTTTAAATCTCACTTCTCCTCCTATACCTGCAGTTAGCACTGCTCCATACAAATGCAGTTTGTCCTGCTTTTCTGACTCTCCCTGTTTCTTGAGCTGCTTGTTGATGAACACACATTGTGCTTCAGCTATATTTCCTAAGGGGACATTTTGGCAGCCACAATAAGGTCACCCATAAATGTACAAAATGTTTTCTCTTGCATGGACTCAGACAAGGTGTTCTGTGGTTTTAGCTGGGCCTTTCCCACTTCCGGCCTCCCCAACTCCCAGATCCACATTGGAAGCAGGTCCAGCACACCCCACCTGTGTGAATGGGGCCTCCTCCACCCACTACCTCTCAGGTAGATTTCCCAGTAGGATTTACAGCCAGGCAGCTGCTACTTCCCTCACAGCTGTCTCTTGACAACAGTGTTTCTCATTTCCTTGACTTGTTTTTCATTTCCACTTTGTACACAAAATTATTGAAGTCTTGAGATAAATTTTTAATTTTTCACCATGTGAAGGTATGGTTCTCTGCACCCTTCGGGATCAGCAAAAACTAAGCCCTACCCTGAGTAAATAACACCAAAGATGTGGGATTTTTCTATTTTTTTACTCCACTTGTTTGAAGAGTGAACTTTTTATATTTTTAATTACTAATTTCCAGATAGATATGTTCACAGAGTTATACCAACATATTCCATGTTGACTTCAGATGTTGGATTATCACAGATGATGATTTAAAGTACATCAAAAAGATAGAGAGAGGTGGCCAAGACAATGAAGTAATCATCATAAATGCCTGGCTCTTACAGAATTCTGACCCTTTAAAAAGCTAAGGTCATTCTTCTAAGGTACCCTTGTGAGCCTGACATCTCACAAGGGACAGATCAGCCATGAACATTTGAGGGTATAGACACAGCTTAGCATCACTGCAAAAAGAGCTAAGATTTCAAATTCTACTTTTGTTAACTTAGATCATCACTTAAGAATGACAGTGACACATGGCACATGCCTGTAATCCCAGCCACTTGAAAGACTGAGGCAGAAGGATCACAAATTCAAGGCCAGCCTGGGTAACTTAGCAAGACCCTGCTTCAAAGTAAATAAATAAATAAATAATGCTGGGTATATAGCTCAGTGATAGAACACCCCTGGGTTCAATCCCCAGTAACTAACACACGCACATGAGCACACACACACATACACACACGCACACACACACACAGAAATGACAGTCTTGTTTTGCTATTAGATTGAAGCTAATCCTTCTGGGTAAGGTAGGTCACATCTCTTTCGACATTCTTTCACTGCAAAAACTATCTGTACCACATGGTTCTTGGAACAGCTCAGTTCATCCTGGAATCACCAAATAAATATACATTTATTGGAGGCATGGAAGAAAAAGTGCTATCTAAACTTAGATTGGTAACCATCATCTGCCCTTTCCCAGTTTCATCTCAAAGAGTCTTGATAGAGCAGATAAATTATATCTGAAATATTCTCAGAATAATTGGGGTATTAAAGTTCCTATGGCAGAGCAGCCATTCACATTCTGTACAAATCTACTGACAGGAAGCAGCACACAGATGGAACAGTTTCAGTCCCAGCTATGTCAGAAGGAGAGTCAGAAGAGCTCTTGTGTTTTACTATAAATGCTCTCACCATTCCTCGCAAAAAAAAAAAAAAAAAAATGCTGTTTCCATCATGCAACTATCATTCTCAAGAGCTCCCCAAGATAAAAGGATAAAGCTCAATGACTTCACTCCCTGATGGAAACTGTCAGATCAGCAACTTGTTCATCCCCACCCCGACCTTGGCTTCTTTGCAGGAACCAGTCCACTACCCACTCCTCAGTTTACCCAACCTTCAAAATCCACTTCCACTTGAGCCCTTTGAGAAATATCAATTATTATGTTGCTTGCAATTCATTTGTTCCTCAGCTCCTCTGATGCCTTCAGGTCTGATCCACCCCACCTAGCTGCCCAGTGCTGGACCATGGGCTGGTTTCAATGTGCCCTTTGTTAATATTCTAACTTAATAGGATGTGTCTTTTCTCTCCAGCCAGGTTGAAAGCTTTTAGAGGAAGAGTCTGGGATGGTCCTACACATATATCACAAGCTGCCAATCAATAGTCTAGGAATAAATAAATATTAGAGTATCTGATTTTGGTTTTGTGACTCTAGAGACTATGTTAGCTTCACTCATGCAAAGAGAAAATTCCTTCCAAGTTAGGCAAGTGTGAATTATACATACAAACATATAATCTTACATATTTATCTTACACATAAATGTGTGTATGTATATATTCATATGTATGTATATATTTGCATATACATATTGTCTTATAGTTCCCCCTACCCCTGCAAAGGGGGAGATGTAAGAAAAAGGGTACAAAGTTCAAAACAGGTAGGATGAACGCTTTGGATATCTAAGTACAATATGATGACTATAGTTATAATATTGTATACTGGAAATTTGCTTAGAGAATAAATTTTTATCTAAAGGATAACTATTCAAGAAATGGCTATATTAATCAACTTGACTATAGTAACTATTTCACTTTATATATCAAAACATCATGATATACACCATATATACACAGCATATATATATATATATGCTATAAACCATATATATGTGTGTGTACATATGCATATATATATAATTTTTTTAAAAAACTTATTATCCAATATAAGATACAGAAAATAAACACAGTGGTGACCTAAAAGTACCCTGGCAGAACTACATTTGGAGGCAGCTCTAATTACAGGAGAAGGAAAATGTGCCTTGTGGCAAACCTGACATCCCCACCCAAGCCCCTCACAGCCCTTCCCTGCTTCTGAAAATGTCACTGTATGCTCTAGTCATACTCCTTAACAACCCCAGGCAAGATCATTATCATAGTTTTACAAGCCAATTTCTGAACAGCAGGTTTCTTTTCTGCAGGATGTTCCTGTGCCAATCACAGGATTTCCTATAATGAAGAAATGAGGAAGCAGTGTAGAGGTGTGCTAGAGCTTTGTTTTGTTTTTGTTTTTTCATTCTGACTCCAATTACAGGAGGCTCTGGTCAGCAGAGAAACGCTGGCCTAGTCATAGCCTGGCACACTGGACAGATGCAGGTGTGTGGGGAGGGTGCAGGGTGGAGACCATCCAGTGTGTAGGAGAGGAATCCAGGGAGAGGGAGAAGGTGGGTGGCCAGGAGAAGCACCGCCAGTCCGGATGTGAAGCAGGAAGTGAAGCTTCCTTTTCTCATTGTCACCTGGAACCTCTTCCCTGTACTTTTATATTTTCACAGCCATACCTTGTAGCCAACTGGACATCCCTCCCTACAGTTTGAAGGAGCTTTCAGGACACCCAGAGGAGTCCTCAAACACAAGGTCCCAATTCAGCCATCCTTTCTCACTGTCTTCCCACCTTCCTTGGATGGTGCAAAGGGATAGGAAAAAAAATCTGCATAACTCTCTTAAGTAATAAGAATCATGTCATTTCTCTAACTTTATCTGTTTACTGTTACTATAACAGAATACTTGAGACTGGGTAGTTTATAAAGAACAAAGGCCTATTTGGGCTCATGGTCCTGGAAGCCTAAGGTTAAGAAGCTGCATCTGGTGAGGGCCTTTTTGCTGGTGGGGACCCTGCAGAGTCCTGAATTGATGCAAGGACATCACATGGTAAGAGGAGTATACCACAGAGACAAAGTTAAACTGGCTTTTATTACAGACTCACTCTCCAGATAACCCACTAATTCATTAATCATGAATGGATTCACAAGGGTACAATCCTTGTGACTTAATCACCTGTTAAAGGTTCCACCTAGTCCCACCTCTTAATAACTTAGAAGGGGATTAAATTTCAATGTCAGTTTTCACGGAGACATTCAAATCATAGCACTACCCTAAAGAAATCTTTTTCCTTTATATTCTTAATGCATTTTGAGTCTATACTATTTGGTCCTAAATGATTTTTTCTCTTGCATCATTTACCATTGTTTCCTTGCTAACTTTGCCTCTTAAGCACAATTCCTAGAGGACAGAGAATGGCACGATTTCATACTATTTCTCCTCATCACCCACTGTGTCCTAATAGTTTCCAATACATTAATCAGCTTTCCATTTCTGTGAAAAAAATTCCTGAGATAATCAACTTAAAAGGAGGAAAGATTTATTTTGGCTCATGGTTTCAAAATGTCAGTATGTGATTGGCTGGTTCCATTGCTTTTAGGACTGTAGCAAAGCAGAACATCATCAGAGAGAGCACATAATGGAGCAAACAGCAGCCAGAAAGAAAAAGGGGCCAAAGACAAAACTATCTACCAAGGGCACACTCCAACTCTTTCCTCCAACTAGACCCCACCTCCAAAAGTCTCTACTACCTCTGAACACTGTTACATTGGGGATCAAGTCTTTGACACTTGAGCTTTGGGAAGATATTTCAGATCCAAATCATACCATTAGGTGAATAAACTGATTAATATGAGCTAGGTATAGCAGTATATATCGTGGCAGGATGTTCAATATTTGTCAATAAGAACAGTCATGGGAGGGTTAGGTATGTAGCTCAATGACAGAGCACTTATCTAGCATGCATGAAGCCCTGGGTTCAGTTTCCAGCCATCCTCCTGAGACTCAGCCTTCCCGGTTGCTGGGTCTATACAGGCATGTGCCACCATGTCCCGCTCTCTTTACTTTGAAGAGCATTTCACCCAGAAAAGAGGATAAAACACAGAGCTCCCCAAAAGTCCACTATTGCTCAAGTCTGGATTAGAATGTAATGTCTCCTCCAATTCTAAAACCTCTCTGTGAAGTGTATCCCTACCTGAGTCGTCTTAGCTCTTAAGATTTAATGACTCGATGGTGTCATCCCTGCTCCACAGTAGAAGGACTTCAGACTTCAGAGGTCGGCGGGGTCTAAGGAGCGGAGGACGAGCGCACAGCACTGTGGAGAACTCAGAGATCTCCATAGAGGTGTACAGGAGGTGTCATCCGAGTTTCGACAACAGCATGAGCTCCATATCCTCCCAGCTTTTCTTCCCATTCTCAACTTCCAAATTTGTTTCAAAATTCCAAATTCTCTTCTGTATCCTGCAAAATAATTCAGTTACTCTTCAGTATTTCTCTCCGTTACTCCGAATTCGCTCAGAGACCCGCGTTTGCTGATCTAAATCCCCTCTCTTGGTAACCAATTGCGACACTTTCTTACCGCAGAGAATTGCAATTCTCCCCACTCCATTTACAGATTTTTATAAATTCCTTTATTGGTAAATAAATTACATTTTTAAAATAAAATTGGATATGGGTTTTCACTGAAACTCGGACACTGAGTGTGGGCGCCCGGAGCTTGTCAGATGCAATCGCGCTGGAAGGAGTACAGGCTCTCCCCAGGCACCCGGGCTACGCACTCCAGCTGCTCTAGCGGCTCCACCCGCAGAGCACCAAGGTCGCTGGACCCGTGCCGGGAGACCCTGTAACCCCCCAACCCGAGAATATGGGAGAACCACACCCCAGACCTTGTGGATCCCTCCTACTTCCCCCGGCTGCGCGCCCTCTGGTTTCCCGCCCTGGGAACGTCCCCTAGCCAGGTGAGTTGCGTTTCAGTTGGTACGTGGGCGGGGCGGGCAGCCTTTAATAGGACGCTCACCCCGACAGCAGCGGGGGATTTGCGGGAGGGTGCGGGCGGGATTTTCGCTGCCAGGGTTATCAGCACCACCAGCACAGCCACGGCCATCACCGTTCCGGAACCCCGGCTTGTGCACCGCCCCGCGGAGACTACCAACATTCCACCGCGGGATTGGCCTCCAGCCTCACCACCCGACCCTATCCCAGCCCAGCGGCTGGACCCGCTCTGGTGCACCTGCGCCCCACAGGCGGGGACCCGACTTCCAGCCTGCGCACCGCGGCGTTGAACACCGCTGCCTCAACGCCAGACCATCGGACACGGGCCCTATGCACCACTGAGCGGTGCAAGACCCATCACACTGACCGCCGCGACCCCTGCCCCGCTGCGGGTCCCTTCCCACCCCCTCCCCCGGCTTTTGCACCATTGCCCCACCACCAGACCCGACTCCCAGTCTCTGCCACCACCAGGGCCGCCTGACCCGACCCCAGGTCTTCAGCACCACTGCAACCACCGCAGCTTGCTAGCATCCAGCGCCCTCCTGTCCACTCTCCGGCACCACCGCCAGCCACAACATGCGCCAGGTGCGTGCAGGCTCAGCCCCTGGTGGGGATCAGATCCAACCGACAGGAAGAGCGCAAAGGGCAAGAAAAAGAAATGCCCTGTATGCAGATTTCTCTTCTAGCCACCAAGCCCCCGTATGGCACTCCTAAACTGGTTGGGTAATGAAAAGAGTCCAGATGTGTAGGGAGGAGGTCTTAGGGGTCCTAGGCTAGCTCCACAGCACCTCTTCTAGGGTCTCTCATTCAAAGATTGTACTGGGCTAGGATTAGGTGGATGTTGGTGTGATGGTATGAAAAGCCTGTCAATAAACCCATCCTGCTGGGGACTGAGGGTAGTAAGCTAAGTAGGCACCTCCTCTCCAAGAAACAGGGGGCTGCGCAGGTACAACCTGTGAGAACAAGGTCCTAGGAAGCCCTGTGATTTACTTCCCGCCCCAGAGAGGGTTCCCTAGAGGAGATGCCTGCTCCTTTCTGCCAATCCAGCCTTGCCCAGAGAGGAAGGAGAGGACTCTTGGGAGGTGGAGGAGGGCCACTCTCCACAGTCTTGTTCCTCTGTGTCCCCTCCAGGTGAGGATGAAGAGGATGGTAGGTTTCTTACTCTATGCAGGTTCTGAACCACAGGAAAGCAAACAGAACCTCTTCAGAATACCCATTAGGAGCCTATATTACACTTCTGCTTCTCTTTCAGAAAAAACTAGAAATTTACTCTGTCGAGCTCAATGGAACTAAAGACATTACACAGACTGACCAGGGGGATGACAAGGAGAAGTACAAAGGCCTGAAGAACGACCACTTGGAACTCAAAAAGAGTCATCAAAAAGAGGAGCTTAAAAAAGAACTTGATCTGGTCAGTAGCAGTAACCTTGAGGCAAAGAGGTCCTGCTGCCCCTCCTCCTGAGAGTTTTCTATAACCTTTCTCTTGAGAGAGAAAAATCTGTCTCAAGGATTTGGAATCCTCTTAAGACTTGTTATCTTGTTATCTTTTTTTTTTAATGGTATGATAATATCTGTCCTGGTCAGTCCCTCTGCAGGATTCCTGTGTTCTGGTTGGAGGCAGTCTCTGGTAAACAGCAGGGGGAAATTTTCAGATTCCAAGCCCCACAGGCATAGCCCAGACCTTTCTCCTTTTCAGTTGTTTTAATGAGATATAAATAGCCACTTGTCAGTTTTCAGTTGATAAAGAAAACCATTTGAGTTGAAACCCCCAGGAGGAAAACCAAAGCCACTGGGCCTTGCTAGGTTTGGGGTATGTGTGCCCATGAGAAAGAATAGTTCCAGTGGTAGGAATGTTGGACTTAGATTGAGCTTGGATTCAGGGAATCTAAGTCTCAATTCTCTACCACCTCAACTGTAACTGGAAGAAAAAAAAAGCTAGCTTTGCTGAAGTTTCATTTGCTTTACATAAAGGGGGAAACAGTTTGCAGAGTCTATACATGAGATATGAGAATTTTGTAATTAAAGTGCTTTATAGGAGTGTAATATTATTATAGAAGAACTTTGGAGTTATTGAAGCTGGCAGCTTTAGTAAAGAGCTGCCTTGGAGCTTAAATGTGACCGATTTTATCTCACAAATGCCAAAGGCAAAACTTCCACAGGGAGCTTGAGATTCTGTTAGATTGCTTGTACAGTCCATTGCAGAATTTAAAGCTCTATGATCTTTGAGCAACTACTGGACTGATGCAGCTAGCTCATTCAAGGCTAGGTAGCTGGTTATTTAACATTCAGGAACTTGGCAGGTAACAATTTGACTGAGGTCACAGTAGAAGCTTGAAATCTGGCTCTAAAGAGGAATCGGCCAATTCCACAAACCAGAGCTATTTGTTTATCTTTCCTGAAGAGTTTGTTAAGCATTTAGTATCACACTGCTAGACATTGGTTCATATATATTCTGACAGATGTTTAAGAACACAGCCCTGAAGTTGAGTGCAGTGGCACATGTCTGTAATCCCAGATACTTGGGAGGCTGAAACAGGAGGTTTACCAGTTAGGGCAACTTGACAAGACCATGTCTCCAATAAATTTAAAAGGGCTAGAGATGTAGCTCAATCATAGAGTGTATGCCTAGCTCATATGCCCTGGGTTCAATCCCTAGTAGCACACAAAAGAGAAAGAAAAAGAAAATAAAGGAAGAAAAGCAAAAACATCTCTGAGATTGGTCTGACCTGAATTCAATAAAATCTCAGTTTCCAAATTTTGCAAAGAAAGAATTTTAAAATGACTGGTGCCTACCTTTTAGAGATGTTCAGATGGTTAAATGAGATAAAGCAAGAAAAATAACAATATCAAAGAATGGTAATTATTTCCTGTGTATCTCTAGCATATTTATATATATATATATATATATATATATATATATATATATATACACACACACACACACCATATTTATATATATATATATATATATATATATATATATATACATACACACACACACACCATTCTTTCTTAAAATTGCTACTTACATGAATGATGAAAATACACCCATTCTCTCCATAAGCCTGTTGGTTGTGATGTGACTCCTTTCTTTGAGCAATCTATGAAGATGGATAATACTGTATAGAAAAATCATTTCCAGGCTATTAGCCAGAGTGTTTCTCTGCTTTCCTGCTGAAAAGCTGAAAAAGGAATATCTTGCTTTCTTCTTTTTTCTCAGGCCTCTCAAAAGACTCCTATAATTTGTAACAGTATGCTTAAATGCTTTGACACCCCTGACCTGTATGCAAATTAGAGCCCTGATAACTAAATTTTCTCTGACCTCTGAATGAATAATCTGCCAGTACTAGCCAGAAGAGAGTGCACCAGACACCCACCACATCACCCCCAACCTTCCCCCAAGCTCTCTTTCAGGCTGGAAGGAGAGTGAAGCTAATAGTACTCTGGTTTATAGAATGGCCCTTAAAGTTAGGCCCATTCATGCAAATGGTGGCTCTGATCTGCCTTAACTTAGCAGTACTTTACTATGCACAGAACTCTACTTAACCCTCTGAAACCCCATTAGCAACTATTTGATTGATACTGGTGAGAATGGATAAATGAGCAAAGCAGAATCTGACTGAGATGAAGGTTATAATAATAAGTTATCTTTTACTGGAAGGCATAATTTCTTATTGCAACATGGAACTTTTTTGCATATTTAAGAAACCAGGTGCAATGGTTCATGCCTGTGGTTCATGCCGATGGCTCATGCCTGTAATCCCAGCTACTCAGGACACTGAGGCAGGCAGGAGGATCACAAGTTCAAGACTGGCCTGGGAAACCTAGCAAGACCCAGTCTGAAAAAAAAAAAAAAAAGGAGGGGGGGGGAGAAAAGTAAAAAGGGCTGTGAATGTAGTTCAATGATAGAGTACCTCTCTGGGTTCAATCCCCAATACCAAAGAAAAGAAAGGGAGGAAGGAAGGAAGGAAGGCAGGGACATGGTACCAGTCACAGGATAAATCTATTTCACTCAGGGCTTAAAGAATCCTGGGTGGCCAGGCGTGGAGGATCCTATAATCCCAGTAACTCTGGCAGCTAAGGTAGAAAGATTGCAAGTTAGAAGCCAGCCTCAGTAATTTAGCAAGACCCTATCTCAAAATAAAAAATGAAAAGGCTAGGGATGTTGCCTAGTGGTAAAGCACCTCTGGGTTCAATTCCCAGTCCTAGGAGATGGGGGGAGTAGGGATTCCTGGGTGCTGAGCTTTCTAAGGGCATGAGGAAGAGTTATCTCTGGGTTTTCTATTACAGAAA
Organism: Spermophilus citellus; assembly: GCF_964194105.1. Lineage (NCBI taxonomy): Eukaryota > Metazoa > Chordata > Mammalia > Rodentia > Sciuridae > Spermophilus > Spermophilus citellus. The sequence continues at coordinate 76,226,269 of NC_138182.1, read as the reverse complement.
GACTTTTCTAGTCTCAGTGGTTCTCAAAGGGAGAGGAGGGAGGAGTCCCTCTGTCCCATTTGGGACACATTTAACAATGTCCTGGTATATCTTTTGTTATTACAACTCAGCAGGAGGGTGTTGGTGGGTGGAGGGTCCACAACAAAGAATTATTAGCCCAAAATGCCAGTAGTGCCAAGAATGAGAAATGATTCTATGGCAAAATTTGCAAGTGTGGGCCATACTGGCATTTGTTTACTGGTAGATTTTTAATTCATGGAGCTCCCAACCAGCGGACTCCTTGAAAAGTTTGCTTCTTTCTGACAAAGATCCCCAATGAGTAGGGAGGACCTGTCCAAACACTGTCAGCTTTGGGTGTGCTCAACACCCTCAGCCAGTCCCAGCATCCAGGTTTGAATGAATTATCTAGCTAGATATACTAACACATGCTAGAGACCAGACTGAAGTTTTTTCCCTTACAAAAACTAAAAAAATAACTTCTAGATGTCAATGGCAAGTGCAGTCTGAACTCTCAAGAAGGCCGAGACTAAGAAGGACAAGATTCTCTGCAGCAGCAGCACTTTCCATTGCTGGATAGCCACTAGCACCAGGGCCCTTTCTCCCTTTTTCCCCAAACCACATTTTTCTGGTTCACTTCCTCTCAGTTTTCAAGGTTGGGGGTTCATCTTTTGGAATGACCTAATTCACTCTATTTTCCTTCCTTTCATGAACTCCAGGATGACCACAAACTCAATGATAAAGAATTGGAACAGAAATATGGTACAAACATCAGCAGGGTAAGTCACCAGGAAAATGGTGGGGAGTGGGGTCAGAAAGAGAAACCTCCTGACCATATAAGGTGGTGTGCTCAAGGTACACGGAAAACTGGAGGCACTTTTAGGATGGGTGACCTACAGCCACACCTATGAGACTGCCCATCATTCACATGCCTGGACCCTGAGATTGGGATGGTTATCTTCTGGGAGCTGGTGTGCCTGACCCAGGTTCAGGCTGAGCTCCTTCACTGAGATGCCTAGGTATCTTTTTGGTATCCCCAGAAGTGTGTACACATGCTTCCTCATGGTCATGGCCATAGATTGTTTTTAATCCATGCCTCCAGGAAGTATAATGGTGCATTAGGGCTCTTCTTATAAGAGACTAAGGAAGCTCGTGTCACAAAGTGAGAAACCAAATTAACCCTCTGAGAGCCCCATCTGCTTTCTCAGAGAAGGAACAAAGTCTCCAAGCACACTAACGTCTTATAAACTCCTTCAGCATCTATAAACTTCAGCATCTTATAAACTCCCCTACCACAAAAGGAATGTTTCCTTCTGTGAATTCAAATCCAAGTTCAATTTCAAAATTCTGGGTGTTTTGTCAGGCATGGTGGTATACACTCTTAAACCCAGCAACTCAGGAGGCTGAGGCAGGAGGCTCGCAAGTTCATGGCCAGCCTCAGCAAAGCAATTTAGCAAGGCCCTAAGCAACTTAGCAAGATGCTGACTCAAAATAAAAAGGGCCAGGGATGTGACTCAGTGGTTGAGCATCCCTGGGTTTAATCTCCAGTACCAGAAAACCAAACAAAATAAAACAAAAGTTTGGGTGTCTCAATGTAAGAAAATACAGATAATGTCCATCTGGTATTTTTAACTCACAAAAATACTTACTGTGTGGTTTACACTGGGTTGGCAGCAGGCAGGACAAAGAAGGACAGGTCACCTCTCACCTTAAAGAGGCAGATGCATAGGTATATGTAATGTCCACTTTATGCCTCCTGGGTGTCACAAGAGAGGTTGAATCTATACATTAAGAGAAAGGATGCTGGCCAGAGTTACCAGAGTAGTGTTTGAATTTGGACTAAAGAGGACAATTTAGATATACAGAGTACCCGGGAGCCAAAAAGGACATTGTGGGTTTGGAGAACAATCTGGGATTTCTGTGAGCTAGTATATGTGGAAAGCCAGGAAGAGAGGTAGAGAAGAGGCTGGGGAATGTCATTTAGGTGAAACTGCCAAGCTCTTTCATATTAACTCATTAATTCTCAAGTGTTCAATTCTGCAATATTTCAATGAAATTGATACAGGTGTATTAAAATAGGTTGTAAAACATAATCTAGAGTTTATTATATAATTTATTATCATTAATAATATTAGTGATAATCACTAATAATATTAATGTTTATCACTAATCTTTCACCTATTGTTTTCCTCAAACTATCACTCATAAATATTTACTTCAAAGTTTCTATAAGTAATATATTTGTGGCTCAGTTTTTTAGGTGTTCCTTAAATAGGACAATGGGACATAATGGGGCAAACTGAGGAACAGGAGCTATATTGTATAAGTAAGTGGGCACAATTTCTAAATAGAAGAAATTTGATAAGATTGGTTTTCAAAAAGCAGTTCTGGTAGAAGACTTTTTTTTTAAAGTGAGAGATGGAAAGGTCCAGAAAAAAAGGAATGAGAAGCCAGGATCAAGAAATAAGGATTTAAAAACTGAAAGCCCCAGGAAGATGGGAAGGAAAGAGACCAGGAAATTACCAGCAGCATTTGGTAGGAGGGAAGTTTGAATGAATCCCTAATCCCATTAGCCAAGTTAGAGAAGCAGAAGGAGAAGGGAACTTGATCAGGTGGTATGCTGTAGCAGGCAGATGAAGGTAAGCAAATATAGAGGTAATATAGAGGAGATAATGATGAATTTTTATTTTGAATCAATTGCCCCTTGTTATCCAGAGAGGAATGGTTCCAGGATTCCCCAAGGATTCCAGAAACCGTGTGTGCTGAAGTTCTTCTATAAAATGATATAATATTTACATATATCTTTCACACACCCTCCCATATACTTTAAATCATCTCTAGATGACTACAATATCAGATACATTGTAAAAGCTAGGTAAATAGTTGTTGTGTTATAATGTTTAGAGAATAATTACAAGAAAAAAGTCTGTACATATTCAGTTTTAATGCAACCATCATAGACTTAACTACACTTTTTGTTTGTTCTGGTACTAGGGATTGAACCCAAGGGATTTACCAGTGAGCTATATTCCCAATTCTTTTTTATTTTTAACTCTGTGGCAGGTTCTCACTAAATTGTTGAGGCTGACCTCAAAACTTGAGGTCCTCCTGCCTCAACCTCCTGAGTTATTAAAATTATAATCACAGACATGTATCACCACACCTAGCCTTAACTACATTTTTGATATGCAGTTGGTGAAGTTTATGGATGCAAAGGCAAACTGTACTATCAGAAATGTCTCTGAAACAGCCCTGTGGAAATGTTCAATTATTGAGAATGATGAAGATTCTGAGATTCTGAAAAAGGAATTACAAACAGAGGGTGATGGTATCAAGTTGGTGACTTGGAATTGAGTTATTCAAAAAATATTTGAGTTGCTAATACTGAAAAAGCATTAGACCCTAGAACACACTAAAAAAAAAAAAAAGATTAAAGACCTTGCCTTTAATTAGTTCTCAACACAACTGTGGAGAAAAGATATATACTTCTTGGGGGAAAGGCTATGAAAGTGTAGGATTTCAGGGTGGTATGCCTCTGCACACCCTTGGATGTCACACTTACCGGGGAAGGAATTGCTCACGTGGCCCTAAGGGTCAGGTAGTATTTATAACTATTATAATGAACCAGAACTTGGAACTTAAGAGTGAGTATATACAAAAGTAGGAAAATAACAGTCTAAGGATAAAAACCTAGCTTATGTGATATATGGAATGGATATTTTCTGGATGGTTATATTGTTTGGGGCTGTTTTTTGTTTTTGTTTGATACCAGGAATTGGACCCAGGGGCACTGAACCATATCTCCAGCTCTTTTTAATTTTTATTTTGAGACAGGTTCTCACTAAGTGGCTAAGGGCCTAACTAAATTGCTAAAGCTGGCCTCAAATTTGTGATCCTCCTGCCCCAAAGTGGCTGGGATTACAGGCTTGTGCCAACATGTCCTAGTGACTAGCTTCTTTATTTCAAATTCTTCTCAACCAAATTACTCCCATCTCTGGCTAAATCTCTCAGAAATGAAATTCCTAAGCATAGCTTCATATAGCAGCTCTGGAGCCAGTGACCTAGCTGAATCCTGGTGTCACTGTTTACCGGTCAGGTGACCTTGGGTAGGTTACATATACTCTCTGTGCCTCAAATTCCATATCTGTGAATGAAGGTAATGATAGTACCTTCCTCAGAGAGTTATTCTAGAGAATAAATATATGGGGAGCACTGTTTGACTGAGAATGATTATTAAATATACTTTCAAAGAAGGCGGGTGGAGGAAATAGGGAAAGGTTACCCAAAGGGAACTAAGTTACAGTTAGATAGGAGTAAGGAGTTCTGGTGTACCATTGTACAGTGGGGTGACTATAGATAATGGTAATGTAATATATATTTCAAAAAGCCATTAGAGAAGATTTTGGAAGTTTTTACCATAAGAAAATGATAAATGAGATATATATGCTTAAACATTATATCATGTATATAGGTATCAAAATATCACATGGCACACCATTAGTAAAATAATAATAATTTTTTTGACAAGGTGGGGAGTTGAAAAGATGAGGCATCAGCTTCATCTGCTTTTCTCAAGGCCTTCTTGGGCATGTTGATACCTAAACACAACCTGCAGATATAGAAAGCCCACCCTCTGAGGGAGGAGAAATGTCTAATTTCTGTGTTTCTGAATCTGTTTTTCTTGACTTTTTTAGGGTCTCTCCAGCATCAGAGCTGCTGAGCTTCTGGCTCGGGATGGACCCAATGCCCTCACCCCTCCCAAGCAGACTCCAGAGATTATCAAGTTTCTCAAGCAGATGGTGGGGGGCTTCTCCATCCTGCTGTGGATAGGAGCCATCCTGTGCTGGATTGCATATGGAATTCAGTATGCCAGTGATAATTCTGGATCCCTAGACAATGTAAGCCACCTTCCTGGTTTTGCTTAGCAACAGGGAGGAACATAGTCAGACCCATTAGGTACAAAGGGGGCTAGAGGCAGGAATTCTCCCAGCTGTAAAACAATAGATATCTGAACTACTACTACTACTTCTTTTCTTTCTTTCTTTCTTTCTTTTTTTTTTTTTTTTTTTTGTGTGTGTGTGTGTGCATGTGGTGCTAGGGATTGAACCCAAGGCTACATCCATGTTTGGCAAGTGCTGTACCAATTAGCTACCCATGTAAGCTATACCTATCCCTGGATACCTGAATTTTTCATATCGCAGAGGCAGCATGAGCATGAGTTTTAAAAGAGACAAAACACCCGAGTTTCTAAGGGAAAAACATATCTTTATACCCATGAAATATTTTGGAGCTCTCTTTCCTCAAAGCTAATTTTGCCCTTTACCATTGGGACAATTATGCCTACTAAGAACTGAATGCCATACCCTCAAAACTGAATCTTCTGATACCATGCTAAAGAAGAAAGCCAAATGTTGTATGAGGCCACTGATATGAAATGTCCAGATATTCATGTCCCTGGGGACGGGGGCACGTCAGTTGCCAGAACTAGTGATGGGAACCAGGTGTGATTATTGAAGGGTATGATGGACTACAAATGTTTCCAATTTCAAATTTTAGGGGATTTTGGAATATCTGCATATACATAATGAGATGTCTTTGGGGTAGTGCCCAAGTGTAAACACAAAATTTGTTTTGTGTTCATTTATATATATTTACTTGGCCTGAAGGTAATTTTTTGCAATGTTTTTAGTGTGCCTGTGTTGTGACTATGACCCATCCCATGAGGTTGAGTATGGAATTTATCACTTTGGTGCTCAAAACTTAGATTTTGGAGCATTCCAGATTTTGGATTTTCAGATTAGGAATGTTCACCTGGTACCTGTTTCTCTTGACTGCTGCCTCTTCTCATGCAGGTGTACTTGGGCTCGGTACTTGCGCTAGTTGTTATTTTAACGGGGATTTTTGCTTATTACCAAGAGGCCAGAAGTACCAACATCATGGCCAGCTTCAGTAAGATGATTCCCCAGGTGAGTAGCAACTACCCTCCTCTGGTCCTCTTGTGATTTCCAGGTGAATAGGTAGGCAGCCTTGGTCCTATCCTGTTTTCTGGGTCTTCTTGGTTGGGCTACCTCTCTCTCTGAACCCCAGTTCCTCACAGGGTTTTGACACTGTCAAGTGAAGAGAGATCCAAGAAATGTTTAGTCAAGGGAAAAGCAGGACAATCATTGCACAACATCCTCTACACCATTTAGAACGTCGTTCAGGGGGTTCCAGAATTTTCCTTCATTGGCAGCTAAGGAGATCCACCTGTGCATCTCTTGTGACTGCTTTCACTTTCAAAGCATATTGCCCCAAAATGCTCTTATTCCTCCAGCAACCTATGTTAGGTGTCCACAGCAGGGAAACCTGGCCTAGGCCCAGAGAATTGTCAAGTGAAGGAAAAAATTCTGGAGAAAAAGATATTCCTGCTGTGCTAAAAAAACAGGATACCACCTCATTAAAGTCCTCCCCACTTCAACAAGGCTATTAAACCTTTCAACTCAGTATTCATCCTTGATGCCTTGCCAGGTGGCTCACCTTTGTTCTACTTTCTTTCTGTGAGGCCCAGCTCCCACTTTGCCATGTCTGCCAAATAACTGCTTTTCCTGTTTTCAATAACAGAGCTCAATTTAAAAATAGTTCTTAGGATCTTCAGACCCTAGGTGACATAGTCTTCAGTTTCATCTGTGCATTCTGACAGTTAATGGATTCCATGCCCCTTTCCTGGGATTCAGTGAAATACAGAAAAAGGAGGAGGGCCAGCATCATCACAGGGTCTGAGATGTCTGTCGTGGTTTTCTTCTGTAGCAAGCTCTTGTTATCCGTGATTCAGAAAAAAAGATAATTCCTGCAGAGCAGCTGGTGGTGGGGGACATTGTGGAGATTAAAGGAGGAGACCAGATCCCTGCGGACATCAGGCTGCTGTCTTCTCAGGGGTGTAAGGTGAGCATCAGGGAACACCCACCTTGAAGCTCCTGCTCGGAGCTGACAGGTGTTCTGTTCTTTCCCAATCTTGGTAGAAGAGGCAGGAAACAAGGTGCCTAATTTTGAGTTCTTTCCAAAATTTCTTCTAGGTAGATAATTCGTCTCTCACCGGGGAATCTGAGCCCCAGTCTCGTTCAACTGAGTTTACCCACGAAAACCCCCTGGAAACAAAGAACATAGGCTTCTATTCTACAACCTGTTTGGAAGGTAAGACCAGTTGTCTGCCAGCCACAAGTCTGACCTGTACCACTTCTCCTTCTCAGGCCTGATGTTTTTGTCTCTCCTGTCCCTTGGTATGAATATTTACCCAGAGGAAACATGGAACTGAAGGTTCCAGAGGACCAATGTTGGCCTTTATAATATCATGTGCTGATTGCATAAGCCACCAGAGAGGGCTGTCGGTAGGACTCCTGGAGTAAAATGTCTACTTCCCCTATAGGCACAGCAACCGGCATGGTCATCAACACGGGTGACCGCACCATCATTGGTCGCATAGCCTCCTTGGCTTCAGGTGTTGGAAATGAGAAGACGCCCATTGCCATTGAGATCGAGCACTTTGTTCACATTGTGGCAGGCGTGGCCATCTCCATTGGCATCCTTTTCTTCATCATCGCAGTGTCCATGAAGTACCATGTCCTGGACTCCATCATCTTCCTCATTGGCATCATTGTGGCCAATGTTCCTGAGGGCCTCCTGGCCACTGTCACTGTGAGTCCACACTGTTAGGCAGCCTGCATTTCCACACTGTTGGCACCTACCATTGCTGCTGGGGAGGCTCCTACCCACAAACTACAGCCCCCTTTCAACAACATATCCTCCCTACCAGGGACCACCATGGAACATTCTGAATAGACTGTTTCTTACAGGAACTGATTGAGACTATCATTTACAGGTTTTTCTAGACCCCTAAATGCTTTCCCCACATTTCTTTAAAGCAACAACAAAAATCTTCCTTGGTAGTTTCCACAGCCTAGGAATTGGACATATTCTCTCTTCCTTCTCTCAGGCCAAAAAAAAAAAAAAAAAAATCCTCTATTTCTTTTCTGTAGAAGAATTCAACCCTGTTCTTCTTATCTCTCCCTGTGTTAAGGACGTCTCATTCAGTCCTCAGATAAAAGGCTCCTCCCAGTCTGTGTCTTGGAGGCCCACAGGGTCTGGGAGGAGGAATTCACGCTCCCATTGTATAATTACAATGGCCTATGTTGCCCTGGCCAAAGACCAGAGAGGATGTTTCAAGTCTCTTGTGACTCTGGGAGATAATAATTTGAAGAAAGTTAAAAAAAAAAAAAAAACAACTTTGAGATCTGGAGGTTTCAAAGGATCTTTAAAATAAGGAGCTTGTAAAATGTAACACTGGGGCTAGCACTGTAGTCAGTGGTAGAATACTTGCCTAGTATGTGTGAAACCCTGGGTTCAATCCCCCACTACCTTAAAGAAAAAAAACACAAATGTTTCTTAAGGTCCCAAAGTAACATGTAAGTCCTTGAGGACAACCTCTTTGGCCTATAATAGTCAAGGTCTCTCTTACCCATTCATGCTCATGAGTGACAGGGGCTAGGTGGCTAAAGTTTCCCCACCCCCCCACTCCATCCCCCAGTGCTGGGGATCAAATCTAGGGCCTCTGCCTGTTAGGTAAGTGCTTTACCACTGAGCTATACCCCAGCCCTGCACGTTCCACTTTGGAATTATACATGTTCCCAAACTGCAGCCATGCAGTCTGTCTGTTATCTGTGGGCCCCTAGAAGCATTTTCTTCAAGGAATGAAGGGACAAGAATACTATCCCATATTTAATTTAAGAAAAAATATTGTGGCTTATAAGGCTTTTGGTAGCTTATAAGTCACTAGACAAACCTTGCTGCATTGCCAACTATGTCTTTGGTCTAAAAATTTTCCAGCTCTCTCCTAAAATCCCAATGACACCTAACTTCTGTGATTGAACCTGAATTCAAAATGATTATTCCCAAAGCCTCCTTTGCTCTTTCCTTTCAGGTTACCCTGTCACTAACAGCAAAACGGATGGCCAAGAAGAACTGCCTGGTGAAGAACCTAGAGGCAGTAGAGACCCTCGGCTCTACCTCCATCATCTGCTCAGACAAGACCGGAACCCTGACCCAGAACAGGATGACGGTGGCCCATTTATGGTTCGACAACCAGATCTTCGTGGCTGACACAAGTGAAAACCAATCAAGTGAGTTTTCTAGAGGGTTTATTCAGACCCAAATCCATACTCAGGCAGAGGGACTGGCTGGGTATAGCAGCCAGTCTCAAACAGGGTGTGAAGGCTGTAACTTGGGCATGACAGGCCCAGCATTCACAGTGACCATTGGTCTTTCTCTGTTCCAGACCAAGCCTTTGACCAAAGCTCTGGAACATGGGCCTCCTTATCCAAAATAATAACATTGTGTAATCGAGCTGAGTTCAGACCAGGACAAGAAAGCGTCCCCATCATGAAGGTAAAGCTGCTACAGCTCTTGGTCTAAGCCAGTGCAAGATCACTTTTTCTGTTCTCTTGGGCACCTGATATAATTTCTCTAGCTGTGTGAAGTTTTCACTAGTGAGAGCAGATCCCAACTCATAGACAGACATAAAGTTTTCTTCACTCTATCTAGTTATGAGAAATCACAGATGATCTCAGGATACTGGTTTAGGACCTTTTGAAAATTCTCTTATTCCAGAAAATGAACGTGTCTTTAAGTTGCTTTCCTAACTTTTTATTTTTTTAGAATTTTTTAGTATTTATTTTTTAGTTTTTTTTTTTCGGCAGACACAACATCTTTGTTTGTATGTGGTGCTGAGGATCGAACCTGGGCCGCACGCATGCCAGGCGAGCGCGCTACCGCTTGAGCCACATCCCCAGCCCAACTTTCCTAACTTTTTTACAAGCTAAGTGAAAATAAGCAAAGTTTTGTTTTGTTTTTATTATATAAATGCCATTCACTAAAGTTTAAAGTGTAATTGAATGGAAATAAAGGGACTGATCTTAATATATAGTCCTCTTGACTAGAATGTGGTGGCAAATGGAGTGCAAAGAATATTGGAATATTGAAATATAAAATAAACTCTGGGCACCGTGGCACATGCCTGTAATCCCAGCAACTCAGGAGGCTAAAGCAGGAGGATCACAAGTTTGAGACCAGCCTTACAACTTAGTGAGACCCTATCTCAAAATTAAAAATGAAAGAGGCATATAGCTCAGTGACAAAATGCCTCTAGGTTCAATTCCCAATACTGCAAATAAATAAAAAATAAAGTAAAATAAAACTCTTTTTTCCTTTTTCCCTTTTCCCCATCTTTCTCCCCTTCCTCATTCTCTTCTCCTTCTCCTCCTCCTCCCTCTTCCCCCTTTTCCTTCTCTCTCTTGCCTTCTTACTTCTTCCCTTCTTTCTTTTCTCTTTTCCATCTCAGTGAGCCACTGAATCTGTTTTCCTGGCTTTTCCATTTGCCAACTTTTCTTCACTGATTATTCCACTGTCTCGTATTTTTGGTGTGTTTATCACAATACCTTGCATCTAAATAGCTGGACCAACCTCTTCATGGGCTTTGCTGATTCTAATTAATTCCTTCCCATGCTGTTCATTTTCACATGCCTCTAATTTTCCTCAAGTATTGAATGTATCATCACCTAACTTTGCTAAAAATCTTCCTGTGATTCCCTATTTTCTACTTCTTGAGTCTAGATTTCAGCTTGCCTTTCATGGACCTCCAAATCTTGCCACACCTTCTATGTCCAACTGTACCTCCAACACTCACAATGCAACCTTCACCGTCCACTGTGGTATAGCTCAAATCCTCCAGTCCTCATAAAGCTCCCACTTATTTGAAATTTTCTAGTACTGGTAGGTGACAGCACTGTTTTACACTCTTACAATGGTCTTGATTCAGTTATTGATGGTCACATGATAGCCTTGTCTCTTCAGCTAGATGGTAAGCTAAGTCAGGAGACATGTTAGTTCATGTGCTAAAGGCATGTAGGTTCATTAAACACAGTCACACAAGAACCAGAGAATTTGCTGTAAATATTTCTTTTGGTTCCCAGAAAGTCGTGGTTGGAGATGCCTCGGAAACTGCTCTTTTGAAATTCTCAGAGGTCATTTTGGGTGATGTGATGGAAATTAGAAAAAGAAACCGCAAAGTAGCTGAAATCCCTTTTAACTCTACGAACAAATTTCAGGTGAGTTTTTCCTCACAACTGGCAATATTTGTTATCACTGCAACAACACTTCTACTTGCATGTATTCATTGGTTAACCCACAATTTGAATGATACCTGCTTTTAAAAATAGTCTTTGGGATTCAGGGTCAGAGCATCTGGTAAGCCCAAGTCAATGTTCCTTTGTTAGCCTCCTTACTTTCCCTGAAATAGAGAAAAACAGAAAGGCAAACACATGATCAGGGTCTGCTGCTTCTGTATATGATCCATCTATATTACAAATTGTGTGAGTGTGTGTGTGTGTGTGTGTGTGTGTGTTTCAAACACACACCATTTCCACCTTTTGCACAAAGGATACACACACAGGATCAATGAGAGATGGGAAAAGTGGGTAAAACTAACATTTATTGCTTAACTAGTACCCTTACTAGATCCTATGTACCCTCAAGTTTTACAACCAAGGATTCAATGAACCATGGATCAAAAACAATTGGGAACAAAAAAATTACACAGACTATGTCTTGTCATTATTCCCAAAACAATAGCATGTAGCAGCTGTTTACTTAACATGTATATTAGGTTAGGTAGTATAAGTCACCTAGAGTGCAGAGAACGGGCAGATGTGCATAGGTTTTATGCAAATACTAGATCTTCTTTTTTGGAGGGTACCAGGAATTGAACTCAGTAGCACTCAAACAATGAATCACATACCCAGCCCTATTTTGTATTTTCTAATTTAGAGACAAGGTCTCACTGAGTTACTTAACACCTTGCTTTTTGCTGAGGCTGGACGATCCTCCTGTCTCAGCCTCCCAAGCTGCTGGGATTACGGTTGTGTGCCACCATGCCTGGCAAGATCATTTTATATGAAAGACTTGAGCATTTGTGGATTTTGGTATCCCAGGGAGTACTGAAATTAATCCCTTAAAGATAAGTCTGACTCCAAAGTCCATGCATTTTCTACTACACATAGGCTTTGCCCTAAGGAAAATAAGACTCCTCAGATGACTAGTCACATTGTTTTCTGGTTCTAGCCCATAGGCCATTGGTAGGTATTTTCTTTCTAACCACTGCTCAGGAAAAACTTGGCCATCCTTGTTTAATTGTTCTACATTACTCCAGGGATGGCCAACAATCAGCCATCTTCATCTTCCTGTTCAGACAAATGACTCTTTGTAGCCCAAGGTCCTGTTACACATGAGAGAATCCCAACCTAAGATGAAGGGATCAATACTTGGGCTTTATGTGTACAGTGAAGTAGTCATATGTTGCTTAATGATGGGGATACAATCTTCTAAGAAATGTGTTGTTAGATGATTTCATCATTGTGCAATCATCACAGAGTATACCTACACAAACCTACTACACGCCTAAGTTATATGGTAGAGCCTGTTGCTCCTAGGCTACAAACCTGTAAAGCATGTTACCATGCTGAATACTGTAGGCAACCCCAACACATGTAAGTACTTGTGTATTTAAACATATCTGAATGGTAAAAATATTAGGCAGTAAGAAATTTTAGCTCCCTTATAATCTAAGGGACCCTGACTGAAAAATTTTAGCTCCATTATTATCTAAGGGACCATTATGATATATGTAGTCTCTCCCTGACTGAAACATCATTGTGTGGCACATTGTGTAGCATACTATGTATAAATAGGATAACCATATGTTTATAGAAATTTCTGATGATTATCTATCCATCTTTGTTTGGATGAAATTTAGGCTTGATGAAGAACTATTTGTGTCACAAACATCTTCTTTGTGAATAGTAGCTAGTCATGGTTAGCTAACTAGACAACTAACAAAAATGTATATGATATTAAAGCAGGAAATTATCTCTTATTTGAAACTTAAGTGAAAATAGAAGGAGTAATGATCATAAGATAACAGCAGTACTGGTAGCTAGTTTGTGCTAATTTCTACATGTATTCAATCATTCATTTTCATAATGACTTTACAAGGTAAGTAGAGGATGAGGAAATTAAGGTATAAAGGATTGGAACACAGCTAGAGAGGGCCAGAGTCAAGATTTCAAGCGGGGCTAGGTAGTCCAACCTGGAAAAGTCAAGGCTAGGTGATCTTTTAAGCAGAAATAAGACTCAGAATGTTCCTGAGGTGCCATCTACCATGGCAAAGGCATTTTCTGTCATGAGAAATGAGAGCAGGTTCCATGAGGCCTCATGTATAACACATTGGAGTAGAAAGTGAAGCTGGGATCAGAAAGGGGGAAGAGGGCCTATGTGAGCTTCCACTGTAAAGGTCGGCCCAGGTCAATATTGGGGGCCATTAGTACAACACTGTATACAGAGCTTTAGACATTGTGGCATTGGAGTTCAATATGTATCATTCAATGGAAGCAAAGAAAGTGGAAAATCTGTATCTTATTGATCTTGGAATAGCCATACTCCAAACAGACTGTCCATGAGAATTTTTTTTAAGTCATCATCTCTTTCTAAGTTGCTTAGGGCCTTACTAAGTTTCTTTGCTGAAGCTGGCCATGATCCTGTGACTCTCCTGCCTCAGCCTCCTAGGTTGCTGGGATTACACCACACCCTACTCCATGAGAATATTGTTTAGGGCACATTGGAAAATTAAGAAAATGCTTCATAGTTTTCTATAAAGATGAATGCATGTAATTGAAAAGATTATTATTTACATCCTCCATGATTCAGGACAGGTACTCTAGAACCTGCTAGCTTGGATTTAAATGCCAGCCCAGTACCTACTCATATGTGAACTTGAGCATATCATTGAACCTTCTCTGAATCTCAGTTTACACCTTCACACATGGTGATAAAAATAGTGCTCAGGGCCTTAGGGTTTTTTGTTAGTTTGCTTGCAGTGTTAAGGTTTGAACCTGGGGCTTCGTGCATGCTAAACAGATGCTCTGCCAGTAAACTATAACACCCGCCCTGCCACATCTTTTGGGAAATGACAGTGATAATAGTTGGGAGTATTTTTCGGTTTGAGTTGGGTTGGGTTGGGTTTTAGTTGGTTGGTTGCTGTTGCTGTTGTTTTAATGTCTTTACTTGACCACAAGGAAAAATAATAATTTTTAAAAGCTGGCAACCTACTTGCATTCCATCATTTCTTTTTCCAATTGAACTCATCTTTAATATCTCTGAGGCCAAGATCTACTGATGTGGAATCAATTCTTGAACTCAAAATGGTATCATTTTTCTTTGTATTTTCTACCAAAGACTGCAAATTTCAAAAGCTACCTGGGGCTTGGGGAGCAGAGTTTCCTGAGGCCAACTACAGTGGCACACATGTATAATTTTCCAGCAACTCGGGAGGATATGGCAGAAGGATCACAAGTTCCAGGCCAGCCTCAGCAATTTAGCAAGGCCTTAAGCAACTTAGTGAGACCCTGTCTTAATATAAAACATAAAAAGAGATGGGGATAACCTGGGGGTAATGACACACACCTGTAATCCCAGCAACTTGGAAGGCTAAGGCAGGAGGATCACAAGTTCAAGGCCAGCTTCAGCAATTTAGAGAAGTCCTAAGCAATTTAAGAGAAATCCTGTCTCAAAATACAAAATAAAAAGGGTTGGGGTTGTAGCTCAGTGGTAAAGTGCACCTGGGCTCAATCCCTGGTACCAAAAATAAAAATGGGGCTGAGGATATATAGCTCAGTGGTAAAGTACCCCTGGGTTCAATCCCTGGTACCAGAAGTGGAGGTGCTAGGGATGAAGTTCAGTGGTAAAGTACCTCTGGGTTCAATCCCCAGTACCAAAAAAATAAATTTTAAAAAAAAATTCCTGCTGCTCCCAGAGCTCAGGTCTGAAAGATACTTATCTGCTCACCAGAGGCTGGGAAAGATGGTAAGACACAGAGACCCTGAACTTCAGACTCTCAAGAGCTCCCTGGGAGAGCTTGTTCCAGAAGGAGAGCCACATATGGCCTCCTTAATGCAGTCAGTGTCTGTCTGAAAGACGAGCTTCACTTAGTTTGGAATCCAACTCACTGTGCCCCTCTGAGCCAGGGTCAAGTCTAGGATTCTGCATATTAATTGAACACAAAAATAAAAAGGATAGGATATGCCTGGGGATGTCATTATTCCTCTCCCTCCTTTATACTTTAAAGACACATGGAAAGAAAGGAGTGTGTTTCCCCTTCTTGTCCTATTATTAGTTGGAAGAGCCATGGCAAAGATGCTTTATCTATCAAAAATCAGAAGGGCCATGGTAAAGATGCTTTATCTTACAATTCATGACCTCCCAGCTCTCCATACATGAGACAGAGGACCCCAACGACAAGCGCTTCCTCATGGTGATGAAAGGGGCTCCCGAGAGGATCTTGGAGAAGTGCAGCACTATAATGATCAATGGTCAGGAGCAGCCACTGGACAAAAGCACCGCTGCGGAATTCCATACAGCCTACATGGAGCTGGGTGGGCTGGGCGAGCGTGTGTTGGGTGAGTACAGGCCATAGGACCCCTGTCCATCTCCCAGGTGGTGTGGAATAGGCGGCCTCATGAGCTAACAGTAGTGTGGTATCACATGGGTCATATAGTCATATAAAGAAGGACACAAAAGGCTAGGGCTATACCTCAGTGGCAGAGCACATTTGTGAAACACTGCCTCTCATGTTTGATCCCCAGCACTGCAAAAAATATACACATATATGATAAACAGGATGTAACATATAAAAATGTGATGACACCAAGGAGAATGGAGTCACTTGTAGACAAGCAAAATCAAAGACTTTATGGAAAGAGTCACATTTCAAAACTGGACCTTGAATGGTGGTATTCAGAGAGGTGGGGGAGAATATCCATGTAGAAGAAACAACAAAGGCCAAGCAGAGGTAGAAAGAGATAGGATTTATGCATGCAGGATGAAGCTACCCAATTCCTACAGACCTGCAGAGTAAATGAGATGGTGCAGGTATGTGAAGAAGGGCTGGAAAATAGATTGGAGATCATGATATGGAGCCCTTGAATATGTTGCAAAGAATTGGGGTTTCATCCTGCAGTTAGTAAAGAACACCCTAGTCTTAAAGCAAGGGGGAGCTGGTTAGAGTTAACAATACTTCTTAAGGATAATCTTTGGTGGTAGTAAGGAGACCTAAACCTCAACAAGAGGTGACTGTACTCATTCAGGTAAAAGGGGGTGGGAATTTGATGCAAGGCTACAGGAATGCAAAGGAGAGGTCAGGTGCCAGAGCCTTCGTGGAGGCAGAGTGGTTAAGATTTAGTAATAGATTAGACAAGAATACTGACAAAAAATGATTTAGCCTTCCATTTCGCAAGTAGGATTAAAAGTAATGCCAGTAACTGAGATAGGACATGTTAGTGGTGGAAGGAACTTTAAAAATAGAGCCACTGTGGTAAATGAAGGGGTCTCATGGGAGACAATGTGGTTCATTGTCAGAATCATGGATTGACCAAATGGCACCTCCTGTTCAGAACCACATAATGATGAATTCAAGGAAACAGAAGCTCACAGTTGAAGGATAAGGTTCATTAATCACAGGAAAATGCTTACCAATAGATGTGGAATCCATGGAATGTGTTTCTAAAAGGTATATGAGTTTGTAAAGCAGATAAAATATACAAATGAGCTGTTAGTGATTTAAGTATGCCCTCAGTAACCCACAGCACCAAGTAATCTTTTCAACACAGGGTTAGTCCCTATCTGATAGAGTCACTCCGAGATCCTCATGTTTGACCACTCAAAGTCTGGTTTACTGAAGTGTGTAAAGCAGCGGGCCATGCTGAGAACTAATTTGGTGTAAAAGCCAAGGAGAGGGTCACCCAAATATAGGTCACCAGATACAGGAATGCCTTTCTACCCCAACCTGAGACAGGCTAATGCCTAGGAGACAAGGATGGGTCCACCCCATTTCTAATGGCTTTTCTCTTGTACTGTGTGTATGTGTGTGCGCACGTGTGCGCATGCTGGTAGTGCTGAGATTGAATGTGGGGCCTCACACATTCTAAGCAGGCACTCTGCCACTGAGCTGTACCTCAGCCCTCTTGTACTTATCTTAATGAAGGACTAGACTTCTTAACACTCCCCTGACACCCTGAGTTCTTTCCTCATTTTGTGCAGTAGCATGTATTGGTTCCTCTATAGAAAATGGCCTTCCAACCCCTGGGAAATCTCTCCTGACTCTCTAGATATCTGAAGTGTTGCTCTACTCTGCAATCCATAGCATGTCTTTTGATGATTTGTCTCTTTAGTGCTCTGTTGGCCCACTAAATGGAGACGTCAGAATAAAATGCTATCCATTTTATTTGTCTTGGTCTTTATATCTCTAGAACATAGCATAGAACCAATTGAGCACACACTAAATTATTTTTGAATGAAATGTGTCTTTCCTAAAGAAAACATATATTATGGAATTGAAGGATTTAAATGATTCTGGTATATGACTACTTTATTGGTAAAGTAGTCAAAGATTGAGAATGTATCGACATGTTTGCCCTTTCTTTTTATTGTTTTTGTTTGTTTGTTTTTCGGTGCTGAGAATTTAACCCACACACTCTACCACTGAGCTACATGCCCCCAGGCCCCCTTTCCTTTTGTCATTCCTTATCTAGTTTCATTGACTTCCAAATTCATGTCCATTCCAGGTTTCTGTCATCTCTACCTGCCAGCAGACAAATTTCCAGAGACCTACTCATTTGATATAGACACCATTAACTTTCCTACCTCCAACCTCTGTTTTGTGGGGCTCTTGTCGATGATAGATCCCCCTCGGTCTACTGTGCCAGATGCAGTTACCAAATGCCGGAGTGCAGGGATCAAGGTGGGAGTTATTTTCCTGATTCAAAAAGCCCTCCATTTATGTTGCAACACTTTATCAGAATATTGTTGTAGGATATGGTCAGTATTTAGGTCTACTCAAGTAAATGTCATAATCCCCCCTTTTTGAGTCCCTATCTTCACTGTGTTCAGATTTCAGTAACTATCTCATAAAAGCAAAATTATTGTATCTACGTGGAATGAACCACCACAGAAACTATGGCAAGAAGAATCTCCCAGTGCCATGAATTAACCATGTCTTGCCCTAGACCATGATAGATAATAAAAGATTTTACTAGTCTTGAGGTTTAGCCTCCATAATCCATTTATTGTCATGATATTTAAGCCAAAATATGAATTCTATTGCCATACTACCATATTAGTATCAAGACTGCTAAAGCTGCTCAGGGCTGTCTCAAATAGACATCTATAGGCCTCCTCACAAATACAGTGACATGGAAGTAGAAGAGTGTCCTCCAATATCAGAGGAAGAAATCTAAGAAGCCCAGGAGCAAAGGTAGACTCAATGGGATCAGTGTGTCCTTCATAGTACTTGTATCTTAGATCAAAATTGTCCATAGGGAAAACAATAGCTATTGCTAACAATATTCTACCTAGTCCTGGCAGAGTAGGTGACATGGAACCATTGTCCCTACTTTGGCCAGCCAAATTCCTCATTATCCACAAGTCATTGTTATCTGTGTTCTAGGTTATTATGGTTACAGGTGATCATCCCATCACAGCCAAAGCTATTGCCAAGAGTGTAGGGATTATTTCAGCCAACAGTGAAACAGTGGAAGACATTGCAAAACGCCTCAACATTGCTGTGGAGCAGGTTGACAAACGGTAAGCACAGAACCAATATCACAAGTTCTTACCCATGGGGTCTTTTTTGGTTCTGGAGCAGATCACCTTTTTGCCAAACACTATCTCAGGGTAATGCTGGACTGATTTGATCTATAATTCACATATTCATACATTCATTTCGATTTTTATTATGTATCTGTGCCAGGCACTCTATTGATACCATGAGAATGAACCTTGATGTATTCTTTGTCTGAAATTTCAAAATTCAATGAAATATAGCATGTGTAGCTTAACAACAGGGAAAAGTTCTAAGAAATGCAGTTTTATCATTGTATAAACCTCAGAGTATACTTGAGTCCAGGAGTTCAAGACTAGACTGGGCAACATAGCAAGACCTCATCTCAAAAAATTAAAATTATAGGATTATACATTTTCATACAAATTGCCACACTGAACAGCAGAATGAAGTGAATACTTTTGTGAATGTTTTATTTTATCCCCTTCTTTACCTCTGACTTTATGAAGATATAATAATATAGTCTGGCAGCTGTAAAAGGGCAAGAAAACATTCTTTCCTTTCCACCTTACCTTGTTGTTTTTTACAAGCAGTTATGTAGACTTGTGGTTTGAGTCAAGTGCTAGAATTGCAGTATTTAGCACCAAGAGGGGAAAAACAAAATTTGAAAAACTAAAAATTTACATAAACTTAAAGAAAAAGGCAGATTTGAGATTTGAAGGCTAAAATGTGGAGTTTTAGTCAAGAGAAACTGAGGTGAGAGATGCCTATTCCTACAAGGAAGATCTGTGCAGTCCTTGGGGCAGTGGAGGTATAGGGTCTCCATTTGGTAGGCTGGGGAGGAGAGCCAAGAGGAGGTAAAATTCAACCGCTCAGGCCACACACACTGGCCTTCCTGACAATCCAAGTTAAGAATTCTGGAGTCTGCCAGGACCATGGTAGAAAATTCCTGAAGAATTTAGCTAAGGAATGGTACAGTCAAATATTTATAATCAAAAATCCCTAAAGTCAGATTCATTGGCACAGGCCTGTAACCCCAGACACTCAGGAGGCTGAGGCAGGAGAATCACAAGTTGGAGGCCAGCCTCAGCAACTTAGTAAGACTCAGTTTCAAAATAAAAAAATTTTAAATCCCTGTTATAATATCTAGCTGGGGTTACAGGCTTATGTCACCATGCCCTGCAGAACCTTATTTGTATAGTCAGAAGACAATAATTTTGCTCAAAGAAGACTTCCTGGGGCTAGGGATGTGGCTCAGTGGTAGGGCGCCCGCCTGGCATGCGCGAGGCACTGGGTTCGATCCTCAACACCACATAAAAATAAAAATAAAGATATTGTGTCCACCTAAAAACAAAAAATAAAAAAGACTTCCTCCTACAGAGCACATTGCACACAGTAGCCTTCTATAAACCTGAAATAACAACAAAGAATTATTACCTATGTGTATTGATACAAGAGAATTTCAGGACCCATTTTTTAAATTTTTATTTTATTAATTTATTTATTTATTGTGGAGTTAGGAACTAAACCCAGGGCCTCATTCATTATAAGGAAGAACTCCACCACCCTGAACAGGCAGATTTTTGACTTTCCTTTTCCTTGCCCACAACCCCATGAAGCACCACTTCCTATCCATTCCTGCAAAGAAAAGGCTACTTGGCATTTGATTCCTAGGATGCCAGGAAATGGCCTTATTTTTTAGCCTCAGTTTACTATTTTGAAATGGAGACCAAAGTGTCCCTAGTACCTATCATCAGTAAGACCTCACTAGACATCAATTGTCAAATATGTTATATTCTATGTGATGACATTAAAGAAGCTTACTGTTACCCATAACAGTGTTTCAACCTAAGATCTGGCTTTGTGCCTCACTTACTTTCTTCTGGCCCTTGTAGTGATGCTAAAGCTGCTGTGGTGACTGGCATGGAGCTGAAGGATATGAGCCCAGAACAGCTGGATGAGCTCTTAGCCAACTACCCAGAAATTGTCTTTGCCCGAACATCCCCTCAACAGAAGCTGATCATTGTGGAGGGTTGTCAGAGGCAGGTGGGTGGATGACTGATCAAACCCATCCTGTCCATGGGCAAATGCAGAGCAGAGATCAGGTGGGCTGACACCCTGTCCTCTTTGGAAACCCTCTCATGGCCACATATTCTCCGTCTCTCTGCATTTTATCATGAGTACCTGGGGTTTCTGACAGCCAGGCATTTGTACTGTGGTAGGTAGGGATGTAGAAAATTTAGAAGTGTAAAAATATATCACAAAATATGTGATACAGTCATGCCTTAATATCCCTGGGGATTCTTGAGGACTTTTTTTCATTTGCACCTACATACTTCCCATATACTTTAAATCTTTAGATTTCTTCAAATACCTAAATACAATGTAAGTGCTATGAAAATAGTTTTATACCATATTGTTTAGGGAACCATGACAAGAAAAGATTCCATGCATGTTCTGTTTCCAATATTTTCTATTCTCAGTTGGTTGAATCTGCAGATATGGAACCCACCAGTATGGTGGGCCAACTATGCAAGACACCTCTGTTTACTTGTCACACATATTGGTTTTTGTTTGGTTTTGTTTTTTCATGTAAACACACCTTGTTTGGAGCTCCTTGATCTTGTTTCTGAGATTTCCCATCTTTATTTTTCTTCCCAATGGGCCCTTCATTTGAGCTCTAGTAGTCCTACAGCTCAAATTGAAAGGCAGGCCATGTTTTTCTTTTCATCCTATGGCCCCTTAGACCTACTCTGTCTCGTTTTTTCACTGGGTACCCATAGGATGCAGTTGTTGCTGTGACAGGAGATGGAGTAAATGATTCTCCAGCTCTAAAGAAAGCAGACATTGGGATTGCCATGGGGATAGCAGGTTCTGATGCTGCCAAAAATGCAGCCGACATGGTCTTGCTGGATGACAACTTTGCATCTATAGTCACAGGAGTGGAGGAAGGTGAGTGAGAGTCTCGGGGTGTCTTCCCAAGGACTGGAGTTGCCTGGGGGACTAGAAGCAAGTCCTATAATGAGACATCTTTGTCTAGGCCGCCTGATTTTTGACAACCTAAAGAAGACTATTGCATATACCCTGACCAAGAACATTGCTGAACTTTGCCCCTTTTTGATCTACATCATTGTTGGGCTCCCTCTTCCCATTGGCACCATCACCATCCTGTTCATTGACCTGGGCACAGACATTGTAAGTGGCACTAAAAGGAATAGAGTCTGATAACCGCCCAAGGGGATATAAAGTTCAGGGTTGTTTCTTTCAAGGCCATGAGATAGACAATAATAGTCGGTGCTCTTAAACTTCCCTGCAATGGGTTCTGAAGTTCTGCATTGCTAACAAGCTCTCAGGTGACACCAGTTCTGCTGGTCCACAGACCACACTCCAAAGCAAGAGACTTAGGACATTTGTCAAGTGTTTGGAAATTAAAACCACTTCACTCTGGGGATGTAATTTAGTGGTAGAGTGCTTGCCTAGCATGCACAAGGCTCTGTATTCAACCCCAGCCAAAATAAATAAATAAATACCACTTTACTCCATGTTGAACTTTTCAAGAAAAGAGTCTTGGAATTAGGGATGTAGCTTAGTGGTAGAGCACCTCTCACCAAAAAAGACATGAGTCTTGACCCTCCAAAAAATTATGCCATTGATCAGATCCAGTCCATGTCCCTCCCTATTTGGGCAAGGTAAAATAACCACCCAAGTAAACAGTTCCTGTCTTTGTTAGTTAAGGGGCTTCCATATCAGATTCTTTATCTATACACACAGTACAAAGGAACAATTATTAAGACTTATAAAGCTTTATCCAACAATACTGCCACCTAAAACTTCCCATCTTCCAGTATGTATCCATTTAAACAAAGCTCTGTGAAAGTCCCCTATGTGAGTCTGACTTACTCAGGACAAGAAGAAACAGCAACAGAGAAAAATCTAGATGCACAACACAAAATAGGCCTGTAAATTGCCTCCTTCCCCATCTCATTCTATATAGTACTCAAGTATAATACCTGCATCTCAGAGAAACTAGAGATGTCTTTATTTTTGGGGGTAGTCAAGGTCCCCACAGTAGATGGATCATTTTCCAAGCCCTTTAAGTTTGCTCATTTTTCTCTACTGCAGTGGTTCTCCAAGTGTAATACTTGTTAGAAATGCAAATTCTCTGATCCAAAACTTGACTTCCTAAATCAAGAAGTCTGGAGATGGTGTCCAAGAATCTGTCTTTTAACTGGTCCACTGTGGTGGGACCTGTGAGAGGACCAATATTCTAGCATATTGCTTTGGGATCTAGCTGCACACCAAAGGGGGAAAGGTGGTACAGGAAATTGTCCCTGGAGAGGAAAAGTAGTTTATGATTTATAATAATAATTGTTTAGAACTAATTATAATATTTAACCATGATTATTATTTAGAACTAATTATAATATTATGAACACATTATGTAATGATGAAAAATAGAATGATTTTTTAAAGCCAGCTCTTCTTAAAACCATACAGTCTGAATTCCAACTGTTGCTTCTATTGCCTGCACCCTGAATGGACTAGTTCCACATCCCCACCACCATCATCTAGCAGACCCCTACATTTGCTAGGCCATAGCTATTACCATCACTTTATGGGTAGACAGAGCATTCATTCCAGTATTAAGCTTCCTGGGCCCTCTCCCCCTTTAGATCCCCTCCATTGCTTTGGCATACGAGAAAGCTGAAAGTGACATTATGAACAGGAAGCCTCGCCACAAGAAGAAAGAAAGATTGGTAAACGAGCAACTTGCCGTCTACTCTTACCTGCACATTGGTATGATGAGGGAATTTCCTCCTTGTCACACAGGGCCCTCCCTAGTGAATTCATTTGAGTCCTAGGCACAGGTAGAATGTGTTTTTTTTTTTCCTTTGGATTGGGGTTGGATGGCAAGAGAGGCTGAGAGGAGTCCCAGGAAAGCAAGGTAATTCTCTGAGGTCATCATATGTCTGTATCTCTTACTCCTTCAGGTCTCATGCAAGCCCTGGGAGCTTTCCTTGTATATTTCACTGTCTATGCACAAGAAGGCTTTTGGCCCACCTCTCTCATTAACCTACGGGTACAATGGGAAAAAGATGATATGAATGACTTAGAAGACAGCTATGGACAGGAATGGGTAAGTTGAGAGCTCTGCCATCATCACTTAGTTATTACCTCCTTCCAAAGCCCTTCCTGAACCAAGATAGAACCTCTATTTTCCCAAACAGCCTTGAAACAAATTCTAGAAGCTGCTTAGTTAATAATGTTGGTGGTTCCTCACTGACATTGGTTTAGCCATTGCTGAGCCTTAGCCACATTTCTCAAACTAAACCAAAAGTTCACTTTTTTAGTTAGCTTTGTCAATGGTGCACAAGTACAACTAGTCCAACAGTTGGGCCAAGTAAGTTTCTATCTTTTTCTATTTACCTGATTCAAGGAAAAAGATATTTCTTTCCAAACACAAGGAGGTAGTCCACCCTCAATCTGGCTGAGTTGGGGGAAGGAGTCAAGCTTTATAGAAGGGCAGTGGAATCCCCCTGAAATTCCCCCTCAAGGTCTCACATCTCATCTTTCTCTGCCCATTGACAGACAAGGTACCAGAGGAAATACTTAGAGTGGACAGGATACACAGCCTTCTTTGTTGGCATCATGATCCAGCAAATAGCAGATCTGATCATCAGGAAAACTCGGAGAAATTCTATCTTCCAACAGGGGCTCTTCAGGTACTTCCTATCCCTGACCTCATATATATAACCCACCTATGGCCATACTGTAATGCACAAGGTGCTGACTCCAGTGGCATGGTCTGCTGGGTACATGATCATGGAGCCACTGGAATTCAGAATCCATTTGCTTTTGTGTGTGTTGCAGAAATAAAGTCATCTGGGTGGGAATCGCCTCACAGATAATCATCGCACTGATCCTATCCTATGGCCTTGGGAGCGTCACAGCCCTGAGTTTTACTATGCTTAGGTGAGTTTGGCTTTAACAGCATAGAGCAAAGAGCCAGCCCCTGTTCTAAGTTGTTCTAAACAAACACTAGGATTCTCACCAGCTCTTCCCAACAAAGTCTTTCCAAAGAAGTCAAACTGATTCCATGCTCTAAGAGCCCAGCCCTTGACCTACCTATTTTCCAAAAGAAGAAATGGGTTTTTCAGGCCTCACTAAGTCATCTCCACCCTCATCCAACAGGTTGTGTCAAAGGCAGATGTTGCTTTTAGCAGTCATAGTAAAGGTTAAATAAGGAGTTTTCCAGGTCTATGTTGTGTGATTCAGTGGATTTGTAATTCTTTTTAGTAAGGTAAGGAAAATGAAGATGAAGCTGCCCTACTCCTTGGCCAGGGACTGGACTATCCCTTTGAATAAACTAGGGCTCATCTTCCTCCTCTCTGTTTTCAGGCCTCAGTATTGGTTCGTGGCTATACCACATGCCATCTTGATCTGGGTGTATGATGAAGTGCGAAAACTCTTCATCAGGCTCTACCCTGGAAGTGAGTAATGATGTGGTTTTCTCTCTCTCTCTCTCTCTCTCTCTCTCTCTCTCTCTCTCTCTCTCTCTCTCTCATGCTGGGGATTGAATCCAGGGCCTCATGCATGCTAGCAAGCTCCCTACCATTAAGCTATACCTCTGGCCCAGCAATATGATTTTTTAACCTCTGTACCTCTTTCCACAGGCTTTCCATTTATTTTTTTTTTCTACCTCTACAGGCTGGTGGGATAAGAACATGTACTATTAAGACCACATCACTCTCCAAGTCTCCCAGTAGCATATTGGGAATATTCTTCATCTTCTGGCTACTCACTGGGAGATCTCTTGCAGTACAGACATCATCAAATCTCAAGAGAGACTTTCATATAGAAAACTATGTGAAACATACTCATGTTTTGTACTTTAAATCTGATTCAACTGTTTATATAGAATTTTCATCTCTATCTCAATCTCCTTAATTTAAAATATGTGAACTTTTAAGTGGTATAAGGAAAAACATGTTTATATGTATATAAAGTTCACTGTTAAATAGTCTAGTGTAACCCGGTATCTGCTGGGGTCTGCCTTAAACCAGGATAGGATTATTCAAACCTCACTCACTCACCCTATAAAGGCACAATGACACCCCCCTTCCGAGATTTCTGTGAATCCTACCAAGAACATGTGCTCATGGTCACCATGCTCGCAAAAGGCTAACTTAGCTGAATGTTTGTGGAAGGTCAAAGTGGTAGCAGGCATACATCACAGCAGCACAGATGACCTCAGTTTTGACTCTGAGATCTCCTTCAGTTTGTGACAGTTTCCCTGGCCTTGTCACCCTATCCTGCCTCCTGTCATCTTCTCAGCCCTTTCATGTCCCACCCAGAACCCTTTCTATCATCTCCTCCAAACCAAAGCTCCAAGTCCATTTTGTATATCCTAACTCAGAATTCTCAACTCATCAAAGGGAACTTTATTTACCAGGATTAAACCTCAGCAGAGACCACTGTGGATTAAATAGTAATATTTATTTCTTAAAAAACAGCCTCCAGATTCTCTAGCAATGATTTTATGTCAGTCATGTTTTGGTTGTAATTTAGATATATTCATGTGTGACTCGCATCATGTTAACAGGTCTGAAGAGGCCTGATTTTTTAGTAAAAAAAAAATGTTTTCTAAAACTAGATCTCATTGTGGTGTTCTAATTTAATTTGAGTTTTTCTAGAATGCAGAGCACAGTACACAAAAAAGATGCAATGTGATTTCCTTTTATTTATTTAGTTTTTCTCGCTCTTTCCAATCATTTTACTTATCCATGGAAGGTAAGATATTCCTTCTGAACATTTTCTACATATACTTGCACTCTAGCCTGTGCTTCCATGCTGCCCACAACTCTTAGTCGAGACTCATTTCAGCAGTGGCACCCTAGGGAAAGTCATTTTCACAGCCTTTTCATCAATCACATACCCAGAACTAACTGATTTGATGAAACCTAAAAATTATATTTGGTTAAACTCTTTCCTAATGGTCTCTCCCCTAGTCTTTGACAGGAGGGCATCTGCTGCTGATGGCTCTAGGCTGATAGCTCTGGAACTGGGAAAGGGAAACTTAGAAACACATGTTCTCATGATTCACTTTTAGGAACATGAAAGAAGTAAGGGAGCCATCATAATTTTATGTAAATAGATTATAATGTCCAATGTGTATTGTGTGTGTTAATGGTGACATTAAGCTAAAATAATGTCACCATTCTCATGGCTCTTAATCTCTAGGTTCAGCCACAATTATCGTGAGGTTAATCTCCCATTAGTAGTTCAGTGAGCTGGAAACCCTTTCCAGGGTAGTTGGGGCAGTGTAGGATTGCCTCATTCCAGTTCCAACAACGCAGTTAAGGCTTTCCAGGCTTCAGCTATGAATAATTTGTCATTTCTTTTTCCTGCCAGGTTGCCTGTAACACTTGGCAGCTCTTTGTCCTGCCAGAGCCAGCAGGAGGTTATTAACATGGCACAAAACTATAAAACTTACTTTGGAGCCTGTGCAGTGGCGAATACCTGTAATCTCAGCAAGTCAGGAAATGGCTGAGGCAAAAGGATTGGAAGTTTGAGGCCAAACTCGGCAATATAGTGAGACTCTGTCTCAAAGTAAAAAATAAAAAGAACTGGGGATGTAGGTCACTGTTAAAGCACTCCTAGTTTCAGTCGAGGGAGGGAGGGAGGGAAGGAAGGAAGGAAGGAAGGAAGGAAGGAAGGAAGGAAGGAAGGAAGGAAGGAAGGAAGGAAGGAAGGAAGGAGAAAACTTTATTTGGGATAGGAGTAAGCTTAAAAAGATTTAAATTTGAAGAAGCTTCTTAGCAGGAACTCTATCTAGAATTACTTTTATATGTTCAGTTACCTATTCTTGCAAAATATTTGTAAAATGAACAAATAACTAACTTAAGGAATCCCATAAATGAGATGCATATAGCAAGTAGCTTTATGAAGTTGCAGACTGAAAAAGGAGATAAAATCCTGTCTTAGGGTTCTGTTTTATTTTGTTTTCAGGATATAGTAATTAATTACTACAGAAAGGACTAGCTTTTAGAAAAAATAATAATAAGCCAGATATGGTAGCTCATGCCTGTAATCCCAGTGGGAAGCTGAAGCAGGATGATCACTAGTTCAAAGCCAGCCTCAGCAATTTAGCAAGGCACTAAGCAACTTAGCAAAACCCTGTCTCAAATAAAATTTAAAAAAAAAAAAAAAAAGGACTGGAGATGTGGCTCAATAGTTAAGCACCCCTGGGTTACTCTCCAGTACCGAGAAGAATAAAATTAATTTAAACCTAGGTGTGGCAAAGTAACTCAAAGATATAAAGACTTAATTTATACACATGTACTTTTTTGTTGGTACTGAGGATTGACCAAGTCACTAGGATTACAGGCATGTATCACCATACCCAACCCACATTTACTTTTTAAAACTTTTTGTTTATTCTGATTATAAAATTGTAGCTCACTTAAGAAAATTTGGAAGGGTGTGTACCTATATTCCCAGGTACATTTAGAAGGCCAAGGCATGAGGATTGTTGCAGGAGTTCCCAGCCAGCCTGGGCAACAGAGATCCTTCCTTTAAAAAAAAAGAAGAAGAAAAAGGAGAAGGAGAAGAGAAAAGAGAAAGAAAATATGCAATAAACAAGAGTAAAAAGAAAATTAAAATCATCATGAATTTCACTAGTTGTTACTATACATAAATGAAAGAATAGTTCTTTCTTTGGGTTTTTTTCCTATGCATATGTTTAGGCAAAATTTAAATATACTCTTCTGCCTTTTTATTTAACATTGAAAATTATGTTAATGGGGCCAGGGGTGTAGTTCAGTGGTAGAGACTTGCATAGTATGCATGAGGCCCTGGGTTCAATCCCCCAGCAGTGGAAGAAAAATTTTAAAAAGAAAGAATGCTAATGACTCTGTGGTATACTATATTGACAGTGTTCTAACTATATAAATGTATTTCTACTATTCATCTTTCTTTAAAAGGCTGCACCTTATCCTTAAATCTTTTACCACATCTCCAATTATTTTTTATAGATTTCTCAGAAATGAAATTAAAAACATTTTAAGGCTCTCATTGCACATTGCCAAATTTATCTTCAGATAAGCTATGCCAATTTACTTTCCCAACAGTAATAATAAAAAGAACATTTATCTTGTCTGACATTAGGATATGAAAGATCTGTCAATTATAAGAGATTTTCATTCATTCAGCAAAGATGTAGGAAGTGCTCCTGTATAACCTTAGAAGGAGCAAGGAGCAAGACAGAATGGGACTAGGGAGGTAGCTCAATGGTAGAATGCTTATCTAGCATGTGCTGAGGCTCTGAGCTCAATCCCCAGCATCATCACCACCAAAAAAGAAAAAAGATCATGAAGCTAGCGCTCCAGTAAAAGAACAGGAGAAAATATGATAAACTGTAATAAAGAATTTGGCAAAGACATAACAAGGCTCAGTTATAGGATCGGTTGGAGGTGGGTAAGCCTGTTTAAAAAGGATGGTCAGGAAAGCCCTTATTCCAGAGGCAAATGAGAATGAGTATAAATGGAAGAGGTTCCCAGAAAGGAAATCAAGACCTCAACTCAGCCATAGAGGGTTATTGACTTACACCACAGAGAGGAATTTCAGGGTGCCTAAGAAGAGGAACAAGAAATTTTTGTTTTGCTTTGTTTTTTAGGAAAGGGAGGAAATTTATTTAGAAAAACAAACAAAAGCAGGATATATACTCAAAAAGGAGAGGGAGTGCAGGCACTCCAGAGCTAGATCTGCTTCAGCAGCCTCCGGCTTCTTTCAAAGAAAACAGAGACCAGGAAATTCATAAGGGGTGGCGTCAGCCTAATGAACTGGATTCCTTTGATTGTGGTGCACAAAGTAGACCTACTGGTCTGGTTCTTTTCAAAATCTTCAGGTTAACATTATCTAGTTAATATATAATACTTGGACAATACCCATATCATGGGTTCTCTAGGCTTCTTTTAATCAGTCTAAAAATACATTCTGGCCAGGCTGTGGTGGCACACACCTGTAATCCTAGTGACTTGGGAGGCTGAGGCAGACAGATTTCAAGTTCAAGGCCAGTGTGGGCAACTTACTGAGACTCTGTCTCAAAATTAAAAGGGCTGGGGATGAAGCTCAAAGGCAGAGCACCCTTGGATTCCATCTCCAGTACCTCAAAAAATAAAATAAATAAAAATACCTCCTGTAAACTAACAAAGTATACAGGCACTAATTAACTGTACTCTAATATTTACTAGACCTTTTAAGGATTCAGGCCTGGAGGAAAACAGGTCTGGGGACCGAAAGCAAAGGCATTCATAGAGTTTTTAGATTTAAAGCTATGGTCTGTCTTTCCATTTCTGTCTTCTTTCTACCTATCCTTATTTTTTCTATCCAACCTCAGGAGCAGCCACTGCTAAGAGCAGAGAGAATTCTAGGACAAGGAGAGAGCATGCCCCAAAGCTCTGGGAGGACAGAGTATGACCCAGCAGAAACAGGAACAGCAATGGGAAGCTGGAGAAAATAGGAGGCATTTTATAGGTCTCAAAGAACATGTGATTCAGTTGGATTTCATTAGAAATAAGCTATTGAAGATGATTCATAAAGGCAGGGTCCTGATCACAGTTGATTTGTTAAAATTAATTTGGCTTCTGCATAGGATGGAGGAAGAATGGAGGCAAGGGGTGAGTACATCATCCAAGATAGCCATGATTTCACCTAGGTTGTGGTGAAGAATGTAGAACCACTAGGAAAGGCAGCTAGCTGTGTGAGCAAGTGTGTGTGTTTGTGTGTACCTTAAACTGGATAAACAGATTCCTATGGAGTAATTTTGTAAGGAAGATCACCTGTAGATGATTCCAGACATATTCAACTCAATTCTCCAAAAGGCTAAGCATTACCCTGACTGACCACATCATGATCAAGATGGGAGAAAGAAGACATTGAAGAAAATACAGAAGTTCCCCTTATCCATGAGGGATGTGGTCCAGAATCTCCAGTGCATGCCTCTGATAAAAGAAAAATTCTGAAATTCCTAAATTTAATTGCAAGGACCTGATAATGGAGGGGAGGAGAGTTGGAAGGGGTTAACCAGTAACCAAGCTACAGGCTAAGAACAAAAGACCATTTCACCTTCTTGAATGTATGTTAAAATCTTAATTCAAATCCCATCAACTTCCCATCTCATCCTGCTTACAACCCCAATCAATCCAGAAGCAACATTACCTCTACTAATGGAAGGCTCTCCTCCTATCTCAAAGGTTTCCTTTCATATAACCAGGCCCCTCTTATATCAATGGAGGATCAATTTATGCTTTCCTTCCCCAAATTTTCATTATTTAAAAAAAAATGCTAACTTAAGTCTTTGTTGGGAACATCTAGTGTTTCTAGATGTTTAAAAGTGCACAACACATGGGAAAAGTAGAGAGCTAAAGCCCTTTAAGTATGTTTTGTTACTACATAGGAATGGTTGCCATTTAGGGGAATGGAATTGTTGAACTTGATGTCTTGGAGGGTAGGTTGAAGTTTCACTGGGTGGGGGGTGGGGGAAGGAGAAAGTATGCATAGAGAAGCAATCGGGGCCCCTTACATTAGTTCAGATTGTCTAGCCATTGTTATATGTGCATTTTAGTTCGTCTTGCTGGGTATTAAAGGTTAAGTCCTAATGCCCAAAGTTTGTTAACAGTAGCAAAATAATCCCCATATAAATATCCTTTTGTTAGTTTTAGGAAGAACTGTCTTTTGAGAATGACCCTTGTTAATCCACCTTTTGGAGCTAGGGGTAGTCCTGAATTTAGTCATTGGAATGGTGAAGAGAGAGAAGAGGAAGGGGGAGTTGAAGTGATCTTTGCTAGTATATCTATATTGGAAGACAAGTTTAGATTATAACCATATATCTATATGTGCATTTTTGGTAAATTGTGTTTTTGTGCACAAAGTTCATACTTCATTTCACAACATCTAAGCTTTCTAGATGCCTGAGGTGACAGTGAATCATAAAAAGTAGTGCTAGTGAATTAGCCAACTTGTAAATATCTTTTTGTTACAATTGATAGAAAAGATGCATCTTGGACATGGAATTGCTTTATCTCTGAGCATTGTGTATCAGGACTTGTTCATTAGGCTGGCAGCAGAGGGGCACAGGGAAAGATGGGAGCAAGTGCTCAAAGATTTACGTTTTGATGTGAGCCACTGGTGTGTGTGTGTATCTTCTTCTGGCTATACTATAATAATATTTTAATTCACTGGGAACATGCATTCTTGCTAATATTTTAGTAGTAGAAATCTGGTAATGAAACAAGCTTGGTGTATTCAGTTGCTGTTTCATTTTAAACTGAGCATTAAGGGAATAAATTGTTTTAGTTGTAACTCTGCCAATATGTCTATCTAGAGGCCTGTTGCCAATTCTGTCTTCAGTAAAATTTTTGTCCCCAAGAAAGGATAACAGATTGAGTTGGTGTTGTATATTCTTGGTTATCAAAAAATACTCATGTAGCTTCAGGATTTTGAATTGGTTAATATTCATGATGTGTGGAAAAGCATGATATACACCACAATCTCAATCACACAAAATGGGATATTGTGTATATATGCACACAACCTAGAGGGACACGTCCAACTAAGCTTCTTGTAACTGGATGACTTTGTTCTTTGCTTGTGTTTTTATTTTTCCTGTAATATACAATTTACTTTTTAAAAATAAAAATTATTTTTAAAACCTGAAAAAAAATGCTCAAGGGTGTAGTTCAGTGGTGGATCCCTTGCCTGGCACCCATTCGGCCCTGGTTTCCATCCCTAATACTGGAAGAAAATAAGGACAACAGTGTCAGTAGCTGATAATCTATTAAATTCTTTTTTTTATTTTATTGTTGGTTGTTCAAAACATTACATAGTTCTTAATATACCATATTTCACAGTTTGATTCAAGTGGGTTATGAACTCCCATTTTTACCCCGTATACAGATAGGTGCTTGCCACTGTAGTAACTTAAAAGCATGATCCCATTAATGTTTACAACCACCCTCTTGACTGGTCAGCTGGCAACAGTGTCAGCTTTGCCCCTGGATAAGGAAAATGAGCCCTAGGAGTCAGTGGGTTACCCAGTTTCAAAGAATGTCCCTACAACTCTACATTCTGTTTTATAGCAGGATATAAAGAACTGATAGCAATGCACATTTATTCTCTGTAGATATGAAAATGAACCCAGTTCCATGGAGGCCAATCATCTCTCCCCTGGAAAATCCAGTTCTGCTCTCTTTGCACAATCTCCCCACATTCCTTCATTGCAGATAAACATGTTGCTTCTTGGCTTCTTTGAACTGATCAGAACCACTGCTTTAAATAACAAGCTTAAATAAGTCTATCACTTGTTCACTTTATATCTGTTTGAGAGTCATGATTTTACCTTTTCTTTTTTTTTAAAAAAAGTATCCTTTTACAATGAAAACAGGAAGAAAGCCATCATTCTATCCTCACTTAGGGGCACTCTGAGTCTCTCCATAGAGCTGCTGCCTACTATGTTACTGGCAGCCTAGCCCAGCGACCCTGACTGGATTCTGGCTGGCTAAATTCAGCCACCAGCCTGCATAACAAATAGGAAAAAGATGGAAAAAGGAAAAATAAGTTTTATGCCATTCAATTAAACTGGGGAGAAGCTGCTTCTCTCCATGAGCCTTACAGAAGCAATTTCAACTTATAGAAACAAAAGCAGGTGATGTACATACATAGATTTAGTTGGTCTGAAGAGGGGACAAAAGGCTACAAACACATATGCAGATTTAGTTAAGCAGTGCTAGACAGGCTGGGGCAGGGGGCAATCTCTACCTTCTTTTTTTTTAAATATTTCGTTAGTTGTAGATGGACACAATATCTTTACTTTATTCATTCATTTTTATGTGGTGCTGAGGACAGAACCCAGTGCCTCACATGTGTGAGGCAAGTGCTCTACCACTGAGCTACAACCCCAGCCCCATCCATCTTCTTTGATGCCCCTCAGGTTGGGGGGTTGCAGCCCTTCAGCTTCCATTCTCAGCATGAGGAAGTTATTCTTAATTAATTAAGAGAGCGTCCCCCAAATTCACTGTTTCAGCTGGGCAAGGCCAAGGGTACCCAGCCAGAGCCCAATCCCTGAATTGAGATTGTGGTGTATATCACCCTGCTCTACAGTTTATCTACTGTTTGGTACTTTTGCTTCTTATGCTGTTTCTTCCACATCAAACCAGTTCTCAGCAGGCTCCTTTCTCCCCTGATCAATTATCTCTTCCTGACCCTCCCCTCTAATATAATGGAGCCAATCTAGAGGATTTTATTATCTTCATCCAGAGATTCTAAAGTAAAAGTTTAATAGAAGTTTAAGGCAAAAAAAGACTGATTCTTTCAAAGGGATAAAAAGTCAGGCACAGTGGTACATGCCTGTAATCTTAGCAACTTGGGAGACTGAGACAGGAAGATTGCAAATTTGAGGCCAGTCCCAGCAATTTAGTGAGACCCTGTCTCAAAAAATAGAAAGGGAAACTAGATGCCCTTCAATAGATGAATGGATAAAGAAACTGTGGTAAGAAACACAATGGAATATTACTTAGCATTAAAAGAGAATAAAATTATGGCATCTGCAGGTAAATTGATGGAGTTGGAGAATATCATGCTAAGTGAAGTAAGCCAATCCCAAAAAACCAAAGGCAGAATGTTCTCTCTGATAAGCAGATGCTGATCCATAATATGGGGTCAGGGAGAAGAATGGAGGAACTCTGATTGGAAAAGGGGGAAGAAGGAGAGGGGGAATGGGGGCAAGAAAGATGTTGGAATGAGATGGACATCATTACCCTAGGTACATGTATGACTACAATATATGGTGGGACTCTTCATCATGTACAATCAGAGAAGTGAAAAGTTGCGCTCCATTTGTATACAATGAATCAAAATGCATTCTGCTATCATGTATAACTAATTAGAACAAATATAAATAAATAAATAAATAAATAGGGTTGGGGATATAGCTCAGTGGTAAAGTGACCTGGGTTCAATCCCCAGTACCAAAAGAAAAAGAAGAAGAAAAAAGAGAATTATTTTGAAGATAAATTCATATGTTGTAGAGAAAAAGCATTTCGGTTCTAGAATTTACTTGGGATTTTTGTTGTGGTGGTAGTGGTTGTTTACATTTTGTATTTTTTTAAAATCCTATTTATTCTTTGCTGTGCCAGGAATTGAACCCAGGGCCTCACACATACGAAGCACACCTTCCACTGAGCTACATTTCCAGCCCAATTTTAAATATATATTGTTAAAATCCCAAATGTGTTAAAAGACAGTTTTTAAAATTGACATTTCAATCAGAGAATTTTGAACAAAGCAGATTCCTTCCATGTCAATGGGTTTCATCCCATCAATTGAAAGTCTGAATAGAATAAAAAGACCAGCCTCCCCTAAGCGAGAGTTTTCTAGTCGACTACCTAGGAATGGAACTGCGCCATTAGCTCTCCTAGGTCTCCAGCCAGCTCCCTCGTGCTGCACATTTTGGACTTTTCAACCTTAATAATCATGTGTGTCAATCTTATCTTTCTTTATATACATATCCTATTGGTTCTGCCTCTCTGGAAGACCCTAGATATGGAAATGCACTAAGGCTTACCATCCAGTTTTGTTCATACTTTGGCAGAAACCTTTTTGCTTACCAGTCCTTCAGAGTTTGAGGTGCAATGCCAAGGCCTAATGCACCAGCTACATATCAGCTCTGGCCCTGGGCAAACCAGGAACCTTTCCATCATTGATTGGGATATACCCACACCCTCTAATAGGCCCCACTCCATCATGGGGAAGTAAAGACCCTTGCAAGGGTGGTCTTACATTGTGTACTCTCAGTCTTAGGGTACTCTCTTTCAGTGTACTAAGTGTTCTTTTATTCTCACTTGTTAATTCTATTACCAATTCAATTAATGACAGGGCTTCCGTCTCCTGACTAATATGGTATCTACTATCATATTTCTATTTTATATTTTAAGTTTTTTCAAAATAGAGTTAAAGAAATTTTTCGATTAAATATTAAAATATTTAATTTTAAGGATCTTACAGAAACAAATGAGTTCATCTGTTTCTTGTACAGAAGAGCACAAGATTTACAGCAATCATTATGTTTTACTAATGCACTGAGATCTACATTAATTATGCATTACAAATATGTATATTGCTTACCATTGTAAAAACTTTTTTTTAAGAGAATACTCATGAGTATGCACAATTGATGTGCTATAGTATTTTCCTGAGTGCATGAAATACTTTAATAACAAACCAACCTAAGCTTTTTTGGAAATAATTTCTAGTAAATATTCATAATCAGCATAGTCCTTCAGTGACTGTATAAATTCATCCAGTAGATAATCTCCTTGCATAAAAGTCTCAAGACCATGCAGTGATTTGTTTATTCTGTGATCTGTGACCCGGTTCTGTGGAAAATTGTATGTTCTTATTTTCTCTGATCTTCCTTTAGTTCCAACCTGGATCTTCCTAGCACTGTATCTTTTACTTGTTTCTTCCTCGAGATGCATATTGTACAGCTTTGCACGCAACTTTTTCATAGCCATGTATTTTTCAGTTGAGACCTCTCTTGATGGCATTCAGAAACAACACCTGTTGGAAGAACAATCCTGACAGCACTGTCCGTGGTATTTACATGCTGACCCACAGCTCCACTAGCTCGCTTAGTATCGATTCTCAAATCTTTAGGATTAATCACCAGATTAATCTCAGTGGGCTGGGGTAATATTGCCACTGTCATGGTGCTAGTATGGATGCGGCCTTGCTTCTCTGTCTTTGGTACTCGCTGTACTCTATGCACTCCCCCTTCAAATTTCATGTGTTTATAGGCTTCTGAACCGCCAATGCTGGCAGATGCATGTCTAAGGCCACCTATTTCACTTGGAAAGTATTCCAGGGTTTCAAAATGCCATCTTTTAAATGCAGCGTATTGCTGATACATATCAAACATCTCAGAAGTAAACAACATGGCCTCCTGACCCCCAACTCCTGCAGTTACCTCCAGGATCAAATCACTTTCATCAGTTTTTTCTGATGTTTCAACTGAGTTATTTATTTTTGACACAAAATTATTTCATTCTCTGCAAGTTTCCTTAAATCTTCATTCTCATCGTGCAGCAAGTGCTCGGTCTCCCGCAGCTCCCGCTCCTCCTCGCTCAGGAGTTTGGTGACCGCTACCCACTCTGGCCCCTTGACTGGTAACTGGGCTTCTGACCCTGCCTGGCGCTCGAGGAAGGTCCGTGAAGGCTCGCCGCGGGCGAACAGCTCCTCCAGCGGCGGGCTACTGCAGCTTAGGGGCCGGCGGGCTGCGCCAACAGCTCGGCCAGCCCACAGAAGCCCGCCCCGCCTGGCGGGCCCAAAGAGCTAGGCCCATCAGAACCGGAAGTTCCGGACAGAGTAGGTCTGGCGACGCTGCACAGAGCTTGGAAATAGGGGCGAGAGCTAACCACACCCCCATCGAGCGCACGCGCGGGTTTTAAAAGACCTCTCGGAAGCGTTGGCGAGAACTTCCCTACGTTTTGTATTTTTTAAGTGGAATTTCTGCTGGGTGCAATGGCACACACCTGTAATCCCAGCAACTAGGGAGGCTGAGGAAGGATATAGTTCAATGGTAGAGCATTCCTGGGTTCAATCCCCAGTACCAAAACAGTTAAAAATAAAATTTAATAATAAAATAAAAATGAGGTTTCTTCCTTCTACTTTCATCCTTTTGACTAATTATATACCTGCCATGTACACAACACTGTGCTTACCAGTGCTGTGCCAGCCTCAAGAGAAAATAATGAAATGGGGAAGACAAGTTCATCAAGAAACTGTCAATCAAGAGCAGGACATACTGCAGTCAACAAGAGGTACACACTTCTGTGGGTGTTCAGGGATACCTCGCCCACCAGATGACAGCAGAATACATGCCAGGGAGGCAGGCATGAGAAGGTGGGATTTCAACGGAAGAGATAAGGAAGAGGAAGGGCAGAAGGCAGGCAATCCTTGTAAGCCAACTCCCTCCAAGGCAAAGTCACAAGAGGGCAGAAAAATCCATGGCCTAGATCCAGCATGTCACCTTGGGGGTGGAGGAGAGCTACAGTATCTGTTGACTAAACCCAATAAAGTCAGAAATAAATTGTCCACAGCAAAGATGTGCAGAAAGTCACCTCACATAAGGAGATGGTGATGCTCAAGAACGTGTCAGTTAGAAAGAGGCTGTCAGCAACAGAGACAAAGAAAAGGAATAGACCCCTTTTCAGTGTGTATCCACATAAGCCCTGTGAAAGGGAGGGGCCTGGTCCCACTGAGTCATGAAAATGGCATCTCCAGAAGGCCTCATCTTCATTTGTGGACAGATATGTCAGGCCCACTACTGAGTCACTGAGTCACATAGACACATCTGCCTACTCTAATTCCACACACGATAGTCAACATTCTGATGTGTTTTGCAACCAAGAGAAGAAGGCCTGGCTGGGGGATGTAAGGAACTTGTATGCTCTTGGCAATAACCTCATATTGTAACTAATTAAGCTGGCCTCTGGTTTGTACACCTGAGCCTCCATGAGCCCAGTTGTGGTGGAATCAGCCTCTGTGAAACCATCAACTCCTCAGAGAAACTGCCGTAATAGGACCCTGCTCCTTCCCTCAAAGTTCAAGATTTGCAAACTAAGCTGGTTCAGCCTCCCCAGTGCCACTTGTGGGGGTGTGTTGGAAGTATGTAAGGATGACATTCAGGAGGAAATAAAAGCAAGAAGTACCAAGCCCTTGGGACCCGTGATGATGAAGCTTGGATATACCGAGTGCCTGGAAGATTCCCAGGACCCTCCTGCAGCTCAGAAGGTGTTTTCTGGCATTGTGGGAACATCTTATTTCATCACATTTTCCCACAAAGGCCCTCACCATGTAACCTAACCCATTGACACAAGCCTGGAATCTGCTTCTCGGGAGGCTGAAGCAGCCTTCAGCTGAGATCTTGGTGCTTACTGCTGGCTTGCTGGAAATGCTTCTCCCAAATGTCTCTGGGCTTCTTTCTCACTTGCTTTTCTTAGATCTGCCAACCACTACACACACCCAAATACCCTTCACCCCAACATTCCCTTCTCTCTTCCCTTTTGCCTTTCCCCACGGCAGTTCTCAGAATCTGACATGCTCCATGTTTTGTGTGCTGATCTATCTGATTACCTAGTTCTCCATCAACAAACCCTGAACACAAACTTTAGCAGGAACTGGTCTCCTGCTAAAGCTGCACAGTGAAGGAAGAACTAGATAAAGTGGAACAGACAGCAATGAAAAGATTAGTCAAGAAAAAAACTCAGAATGATGGAAAAACCTGTATTCAGGAGATAAAAGGGAAGGGGATGGGCCAAGTCTGGAATCTGTGATAAAGCTATCCCCAGTGGAAAAGTGTCCTGGGCTTTAGAGTCAGACAGAGCTAAGTTGATATATTTTCTGTTGTTTATTTCTCATGGTTTTCATTATGTTGTTCTTAAAATAGAGATGATACCTACTTCATGGACAGTTGAATCAGCTGTGAAGCATAGTACACCCAAAACCTTTTAGTTCCCACTCCTTTCTTTTTTTTTTCACTCTAAATCAGCAAGTGCAGATCTATCCCCCCCCCTAATTTCTTTATTAACACTTGTAGACACATATAATAATTTTAATAAATGGGGTCATATTATACTATGTATTTTCACATGCAATCTTTTTTTTTTTGTACCAGGGATTGAATCCAGGGGCATTTAACAACTAAGCCACATACCCAGTGGCCCTTTTTTATATTTTATTTATAGACAAGGTCTTGCTGAGTTGCTTAGGGCCTCATGAAGTTGCCAAGGCTAGCTTTGAACTTGTGATCCTCCTGCCTCAGCACTCTGAGCCACTGGGCCCAACTTCACATACAATATATTTTTTTTTTCTCTTTCTACCCCACTCGCCCCCAGTACTGGGGATTGAACCTGGGAGTGCTTTACCAATGAGCCGCATACTCATCCCTTTTTTCTTTTTCTTTGTATTTTTTTCCAATTTTTGATACAGGGATTCATTAAGTTGCCCAGGCTGGCCTCAAACTTGTGAACCTCCTGCCTCAGCCTCCTGAGTTGAGATTATATGAATGTGTAACAGGCCCCAGTTTATTATTATTTTTTTGGATTGCTTCTTCCTACCTCTCCTCCAGCCTGCATCACCCCCACTGTGGGTAACCTATATTAGCAAATTAGCATGTAATCTTCCTCATTTTTCCCCATGTTCCAATAATCACAAAGAAATAAAAATCCCCAGGGCAGTAATAATGCAGTATAATCTGAAAGCACTGAGAATAAAGCAAATGTTACTCATGCAAATATGTAGAAAGTAGTTTGACAAATACATGTGATGCTCTAATGTCTGCATTCACCAGAGTCATTTCAGAAAATCCTACTGTTGATTATTACAGAGGTAGCAGCCTCTACACACTTTTCCTCAAGAGGAAATAGAATACATTTAGTCAATGACCAGACTAACAGGAATAGTACCCTCTGGTTCTTATATATTCCTCACACAGACTAATATAGTTTTAGGCAAATAATGGATTCTCAATTCAGATGCTCCTGGACTTAAAATAGGAACCCCTGCCAATAAACCCATGGTAAATTGAAAATATTGTAAGTTTAAAATGCATTTAAAGGGTCTGGGATGTGGCTCAGTGGTAGAGCGCTTGCCTAGCATGTATGAGGCATTGGGTTCGATTCTCAGCACCACATAAAAAATATATTGTGTCCACATACAGCTAAAAATATATTTTAAAATGCAATCAAAATCCCAATGATTCAGGAGGTTGAGGCAGAAGCCCACCTGGGTAACTTAGTGAGACCCTGTCTCAAAATGAACAAAATAGAAAAGGCTGAGGTTACGGCTCGGTATAGCATAGTACCCCTGAGTTCAATCCCCAGTAATACCCCCTGCCAAAAAAAATGCATTTAATATACCTAATCAATAGAACATTATGGCTTAGGCTAACCTATCTTAAATGTGCTCAATACATTCCTATTAGCCTGCACATGGGCAAAATTATGTAACACAAAGTCTATTTTATACCACAGTGTTGAATAGCTCATATAATTTATTGAATACTGTACTGAAAATGAAAAATAGAATGTTTTATGGGTACTTACCATTAGCATACAAAGCAGGAGACACACATGGGTATTTCATAGACATTTTATGGGATGCAAAAACAAAAAACAGAACATCCAAAAAATTCTGTCAATACTGCCACTGTCCAGCATCATGAGACAGATCGGACCATGTACATATCACTAGCTGGTGAAATATCAAAATTCAAAATATAATGTATGGTTTCTACTGAATGTGTATTGCTTTTGTGTCATTATAAAGTCAAAAAATAAGTTGAACCCCTGCGAATTGATTTCATATTCATCGAAGGAGTGAACAAATAAGAAAGTAAGCTGAGCCATCTTTGGCCCTATTAATGACCAAAGATACATTAATAAGCAGTCACAATGAAAATTATGGTTTGTAGTTTGAGAACACAGATAAATTATCTCTGTCCTTTGTATTTTCAAACTTCATTGGCAAAGTAGGGCCTCCTTTCCTTCCCCTACTGCCCTGTGCTTCAGATTGACTCAGTTCCCCCCCCCCACTGTATCTCCTTTCACCAGTCTGGCCGCCCCTCCTCATCTTTGTCATGCTTGGTCTCTCAACAGCCTTTTAGATCATATTCTAGAAATGTCTTTCACCTTGTCTTTCATCTCAAGTTCAAAGCCAGCCTCAGTAAAAGCAAGGTGCTAAGCAACTCAGTGAGACCCTGTCTCTATATAAATACAGAATAGGGCTGGGAATGTGGTTCAGTGGTGGAGTGCCCCTTCATTCAATCTCCAGTACCCCCTCCCTGCAAAAGAGAGTCTTTAATCATCCTTGGCAAGAAAGTTGCATTACAGATCAAGTGCAAAACCTGAAGAGAAAAAATGCCAAGTTCCCGGTTTCTGTTCTCGCGACTAAAAGGCTCAGGGGTCACTCCAGTTAAACTGGGATAACTGGGATGCACGAAATAACCACACAAGAGACACAAATACCTTTTTCTTTGGGGTCTCTGTGACGGCTCCTCTGACCTTAAGAGTCCACAG
The DNA here is from genome assembly GCF_964194105.1 of Spermophilus citellus. Lineage (NCBI taxonomy): Eukaryota > Metazoa > Chordata > Mammalia > Rodentia > Sciuridae > Spermophilus > Spermophilus citellus. The sequence goes on along the minus strand of NC_138182.1, from coordinate 76,184,446 downwards.
AAAGAGAGAGTGAGAGCATGCGTTGACCCCTTTTATTGAGGAGAAGCTATTCAAATGAGACAAGGGGTCAGGTTTTAGGGGGCTGAGTCTAGCTTCATGATGTTCACTGTCAGCAGGTTGACTGACACCTGGGTAGGCCACACCCAAGGGCACAGTAAGAGAAAGGGACACACACAAGGCACTTCCATGGAAGATTCTATCCTAAACAGGGCAAGGGGTTAGATTACAAAGGAACAGGTGAGCATAGCTCCACCCATGGGGCTGTAGCAAGACACACCCATGCATGAGACACTGATCCTAGAACCCAAGAAGGGTGGGGAAAGCTCTGCCACATTTCTGTGACTGAGCACCTCAGCACCCAGCTGGGGAGTGTGACGCAGTCACGTGCAAGGTTGGTGTCCCACAGCCAAGGAGGTCTTTCTGACTCTTGAAATCCCCCAAGGATCTTTCCAAGTGCCTGTTTTCCCAACCTAAATATCATTAGTCTCATAAGAAAATTAAGCACTAATGAAAATCATGACAGACTGTTAGTTAACCAAAAATATTCTAGAATCTTCTGTATTAGAAGATGACTATACCATTTGAAAATTTTAAAAAAAAAGATGCTATTGGTAATTATGCCCAGAGAAGAAACATAAACCAGTGTGTTCTGGGCCAATTAGTATGCAGACCATCCTATGTATTAGGAAGCATGACCTGGCAGGAAAATCTCAGTCCTCCAGGCAGAACTTCCTGTTTAAACTTATTTATGGATAAGTCATTGAATCATTCTGTGCCTCAGTTTCCTCACATGTAAGATAGAGCAGACACAAAACAAAGGAAACAAGGCTACTTTCAAATTTATTACTGTTTGATATTTACCAGGAGATCTGGTTCCACCTCCTGCAGTCTTTACCAATCAGATGTTTAACACCTCCTTCATGTTAGTAGGGGAGTTTTTGACCCTATTTTAATCCTCTCAGCAACTATCACAGCAATCATCCTATTCAGGGTGGCTTCATCTTCAAGTAAATTTATGTTAATGCAAGTTCTGAGGTCAGTCTCCAGGCAGACTTCATCTTAGTGCACACGCACTGTCAATGAAATTTTCATTATGAAATACATTGACAAACCTATGGCCATAAATCCTAACTGTACAATGATCCCAGTTAACCCTGTCACTGGTCTTTCCTTCTTGACCTATCTCTTAATCTGCTCCTTTGTTTCTCCCTGTTTATTCTCACAGTTAGTACACCTGATATTTTTCTATAAGTTATTTGATTATTCATTAGCCTTAAAAGAATTTAAAGAAAACCTGTTATCCTACCATGTTATTGGTTTGTATTTCACTACTCATTACTGACTACAACCTAATACCAACTACTTGAGAGGCTGGGCAATGTAGCAAGATAATATCTCAAAATCAAATTTTAAAATGGGTTAGGGATGTATGCCCAAGGCCCTGGGTTCTAAGCCCAGTATAAGAAGAAAGAAGGAAGGAAGAAAGAAAGAGAAGGAGGGAGGGAGGAAGAAAGAAAGAGGAAAGGAAAAAAACAATGGTACATCATCAACACAGGTACAGAGCCCTACCATATGCCAAGAACTGTGCTAGACACTCATAGTATGGTTTTATTTGGTGTTTATTATAAACCCATTGCACACAAATGACATCGGTGGGAGACGGAAGCAAACCTCAGATCAGTAAGATTTCCTTTATTCTGCAGCAAAGTCAATCTATCAGGCATGGGAGGGCTTTATTTTCTGGGTATGGAAATGGCCCCAGGGTTACAGAAAGAGTCTGAGTTTTATAGTTTACAATGAGTGTGAATTAATCATTACAGACTGTAGACATGCTGTTTGGACAATCAGGGACCTAGTTGTCCAGGTTAAAATTTTAACTCAGGAAGGCAGTTGTAAAATGTTTGAAACTCATTGTCACTGGGAAAAGCTCACAACCCAGTGTTCACTGCTTATCTTCCTTCCTCTGGTACTCATTTTTACCTAGAGCTTCACTATTTGCTTTTCTCCTTTCAGGACACATCTATAATACTAAAGGGTAGATAGAAGTCCAGGGCCCAACATTTCAGTATTCACCTCCTTCTTTCAGGAACCATTGTGATTGGTTTGCTTTTGGTGGAGATGCTGGGTATGAACCGGGGAAGTGTTGAAAGTTTGCTTTTTCCCTCGGTGCCCACTGTGACTGGGAAAGGAGGTACTGGGGGAGGTTTAAAGTTTGGCTAATTTCCCTCCCTTCTCTTGAGCCACACCATTATTCCATATTTCCTGGGGAATTGCCTTATAGGAATATTATTTTCCATAGCCTTTCACTTATTATTTGCCAGGCACAGTTCTAAGTACTCATATATGTTAATTCATTAATCTTTGCAACAATCTCAAGAAATAGAAATATTATTATTGTTATTTTTATTATTATTATTATTCCATTTTTAAAAAAATTTTTTACAGTACTAGAGATTGAACCCAGGGTTGCTATACTACTGTGATACATATCCAGCCCCCATCTTTTTTGAGACAGGGTCTCACTAAATTCAAATGAATGGTTTTATATAGTTGGTTTATTTTCCCCCTTGGGGGAAGAGTTCCTAGAGGTTAAATCCAAGGAGTCATGTAGGCTATGGCATGTATACTACCAGTGGGGTACAACCCCAGCAGGTCTTTTTTTAAAATATTTTTATTTCTTTTTTAGTTGTAGTTGGACACAGTACCTTAATTTGATTTACTTATTTTTATGTTGTGCTGAAGATTGAACCCAGGGCCTCACACATGCTAGACAAGTACTCTTCCAGCCGCCCCCCAGGAGGTCTTACACAAGATTTTAAATCCCATTTAGTTTTACAAGAATTAAAGGAAAATGGAAATTAAAAGAAAAGGCAGGCTTACCTTCCATTTTGTAGGAAGGAAAGCCAAGACCCTGAGAAATTAGCTCTGGTTTCCAAAGTTCTGCACCCAGACCTCTCTGAGACCCCTCATGCTTCACACTGACCAACTCCTGAAAGGCAATTCTATGTTCCACCAAAAAGCAGAGTTGGTGACACTATGGCTTGATGGGGAGCTTCATTTCCATGACTCACCTACATAATGTGAGTGCTGATGCAGTCTGCGAGCAGGCCTAGGAAACAAAGTCCAGGGAGTAGCTGCCTCAGTTGCCATGGCCCTTTTCATCCTGTTCATCTTTGCAAGTGAATGCTGCCCCTGGCCATAGCCCTGAATTCTTTCCACTCATTAACATTTTTGGAAACATGGAAGGTCAAATGTCAGTTGAGAATAACTCTAAAATTTTATGTTTGTTAACAATGGATGTTCACAAAGCCCTTTCACATTTCAGCTTCATAATAAGATCATGCCCTGAGATATGGTCAGGGCAGTTCACAGATGAAAATGAATCCTGGAAAGATTGATTTGCCTAATGTCACACAGATAATCAGTGACATAATTATGTTTATCTGCCTATTAAAACAGTCTTTCTTTCGTATGACCCCAGTGAATACCTCCTTCAAAATTCTTTAAAGATGGGGTGACTAGGGCTAGGAATGTAGCTCAGTGGTAAAGCGACCATGTACAAAGCCCTGAGTTCAATTCCTCTTACCACCAAAAGAAGACAGAGAAACTAAACCAGAAACTGAGTAGGTTGGGAAGTCAGTGAGCCCTCATCTTTGTTCACATGTCCACTGGATCCTCCATGAACTATTTGCTATAGTCTGAGCAGTGGTTCAAGGTAGGACCCCATTTTGCAGATGAGGAAACAAAGGCTCAGAGAAGTGTTTCTAACTTGCTCCAAGGTCACATTTGTCAAACCCCAAGGCTTCCTATTATACTGCCCTGCCCCTGTGGCCCTGTATTTCCTTTCCCAATAAGCAATATTCCTGGGAAAGTGAGTCCCCAGGCTATGAGGATAATATCACCTTATCCTGGAGCTAAACAACCCCAAACTGAAGCTCTTCTACTCATTGCTACTAACTGCTTTTTACAGCATAGACAAAAAGTAATTAGATTATGCAGTTTCCCATTTGACAAAATCCAGAATTTTAGCATATCTACAACACACAGATGTGCCTTTGACCACATCTCCAGCTTTATGGTTCCTATAAAGCTTTTTCTTACCTACCTGCTTCCACATCTAACCTCCTGAGGGTAGAAGGTCAGTATGATGTTGTAAGGGGAGCAATAGGTTGGTATTATTACTGGCAGCCTAACCCAGCTACCCTGGCTGTATCCAGCTGGCTGAATTTGGCAACCAGCCTGCATAAGAAATATGCGAAAGATGAAAAAAGGAAAATGAACTTTTAATAAACTGTGAAGAAGCATTCATTTTTTATTTTTCCATCTTTTGCCTACTTTTACAGGGCAGCAAAAATCCAGACATCTGGGATCTAGCCAAGGTCCCTAGGCTAGGTGGCAGGTAACAGAATGGAGACCATGTACTGAGACTAAAATGCCACCTGTGGCTAGCCAATCCTGTAAAATGGAACTTTTGAAACAATAAGCTTATTCTACGTTCCTTCAAAGCTGACTTTGAATAAGACCTATTTTCTACCTATGTGACTTTGAATATTTCTGGAGCAGCAAGCCAAGCCTAGACTCTTCCCCATCCCTACCTCCACCTTGGGCAGTACTGGTACTGTCCAGTAACAGTATAATATGATGGTCATCTTTGGGAACATGCAGTCTCAAAAGATACAACTAACCCATGAGAAACAAGGATCAATAAAAGAGAGTTTCACTAAGTGCTGAAAAGAACTTGCAGATAGGGACAGAGATGGCTGTTAGGGACTTGAGGGCATCTTTAGTTATTGAGTACAGTGGTGAAAGTATATGTAAGACACTACTTTCACTAAAATGAGGCTAGTAAGTGCAGGAATGAGTGTTTTCATAAAATTCTTTTGATTAGGTAAGATGTTGTGGAAGTCAGAAAACATAGGACTCTAACTTGGCCTCAAGAAAATCAGAGGGTAGGGATGGAGGTATAGCTCAGTGGCAGAGTGCTTAACCAGCATGTTAGGCCCCAGGAAGACTTAAGAACTTCTAAGAAGGAAAAGAAGTCTAAGAATTCCATTTCCCCAGCTGAGGATATAGCTCAGTGGTAGAAAATGTGCCTAGCATGTGTGAGGCCTGAGGTTTCATCCCCAGCACCAGAAGAAAAAAAAAATCCCATTTTCCTCAAGGGCAGGGTAGTGAGCCTGAACATATTGCCCATTAGGCCATCCCGCCCCACCTTGTTTCCATAATTCTCAAACCTCTCTTCACCCTAACAGGTTTAAACATTCCTTCTTTCATTTCTTCATGAAGTCATCATCAAAGCTGATGTCATCTCTATCAGAATCATAACCCAGGCTGGTGAACCATGTGTAATGGCATATCTGACTACATTCAGAGCAAAAAATGATCACCACAAAATACCTCAAAGAGAGGAGGATGGACACTCTTTCCACCACAGAGGAGGGTATGTCAGTATTTGGCAAGGAGAGATGATCAGTACCATGTGTACATCTCCCCACCAGGTGCAAGTATGCAGCTCCAGCGACACCTGTGGGCAGAAATTCCTGGCATCCAAGGATTGAGCCATCAGGGACAGTATGGAAGAATTCTGGGTCTGTCTGAAACAAGAGACTATATTTTTCTATTAAAAGTCTACCTTATAACAAAGCAGGCAGAGGCTTTGCTTGGACTGATGCTGCCCTTCTGAGATTTCATAAGGGTATTAACTTGCCTCACTGCAACAATCTCTGGAAACCTGTTTAGGCAGAGTGAATGAAAACCTTGGAATAGAAAGGACTAGAAAAATGGATGTGGGCCACAGAAGAATGAGATGACAAAACTTCTGTTCTATAAGGCAAGTACAGTACAAATACCAGTGACATTCAGTAGCAGGACAGCTGTTCCTTGGGATTCTCTCAAAGAATAAATAATGGAAGAGTCAATGAGGACTGGAGCATTGGAGTCCAGAAGGAACATGAATGAGACCATGCATGGATTTCAACACCCTGCTGCCCTCTAGGGAGACTCACATGCATCATGTCCTCGGTCCCTGCTTCAACTATTAGTTAGAATTTGGAAGAGCTCAAAGTGGGTCTGCTTATCAAGAAAGGACACTGCAGCCTCATTCAGTCCCCTAACTCCTTATAGCAGCAAGGGTAAAGTGGTTATTATTACTACAAAAAGCCCCTAAATATCTCTTGAAGCAGCAATGTTATTTCTTTTCTTAGAAATTTCATGTTGATACAGTCCATTTCTGTTGTAATTCCCAAAGTACAGTATTCTACATGTAAACATACAAATTGGTGTGGTAAATTGTCTGTATATGTTGTGGAAGTCAGAATATACAGGACTCTAACTTGGCCTCAAGAAAATCATAGTGGTAGGGCTGGAGGTATAGCTCAGTGGCAGAGTGTTTGACCAGCATGTTAGGCTCCAGGTTAAATCCCTAACACTAAAATTCTTTTGATTTTAGAGGTGGGGGTTGGGGGGGGTGGGAGGAGAGGTGGGGAGAGGAAGGAAGGAAGAAAGGGAGGGAGGAGCTATATCCTAAACAAGGAGGACAAACACAGGATAAGGAGTAAGAATGCAGGATATTCCACTGTCCTTTGGATTCTAAGAGGGAAGAAAAGTCAGTCAGCTCTTTAAATAGTTGGGAATCAGGCCTCCTTTGGAATATATATGGAAAACAGCAACTAATAAAGAAACCCAACTCCAAATGTCATATGGGTCTGGCGCCATCTGGTGAATTTTGAGAGCATGGCATGCTGACTGGTGCTGTCAGTGCATTCTCCTTACTGCCAAGACATGGCATGTAGTGAGACAACATGTGAGCATTACTTTAGCACTACATGCTACTGGAAACATGCTGTGTATGCTGCAAATGTTAGATAATAAAATATTTTAATTACAACCAGATACTTTTGAAACACTGAATCTTCCCACTTCCAATATTTTAGGAAGATGTAAATGTTGCCTCTGGGAGGTCCTGGCTCCTTTCACAGTGTTAAGAAAATTCTAGGAACACAAGAGGAAGGAAAATTTGAAATTCTTTTTGGTCATAAAGACTCTGAAATTACTGAATTTTATTCTAATGTTAGGTAGGAGATACTTTATGGAGAAAGGATAGATAGAAAAGGAATAAGAGTTAATGCCCCTAGGCTTCAGTTCACTTAAGACTCTGCCTGAAGCCCCTTCTTGTGAGAGGAATCTGGGCTAGATTGGCCAAAAGAGAAATTCAAGCTAGATGGCCAAAAGGGAAATTCAAGATCAGGGAAAATCCCTCATCTTGGACATGTGCAATAGCCCAAGGGACTGACCTAAAGTTAAGTTGTTGGTAGTTAACATATTATTACCAATGTGGTTTGCTCTCCCTCTGTGCATTTTCATGGAGGTGGGGAATAAACTTATATATGGACAGTAGAGAAGAAACTATGGTGAATCAAGCTGTCAATCAAGGAGCCATTCAATCCCAGATCCACCCAGAGAATGGGAGGACTAGTACAGCCCAATAAAAGTGAGTTCCACTGTGTATGTTACCAAAAGCTCATCCTTGTCCCTGATACCAATCCAAAAATGGTGACATGGTTTTCAGGAAAAGGAAAAACTATTGCTTTGCTAGCAAAGGAGAAACACACTCCTGTCCCAGAGGCTGCAACTCTGCCCATCAGGATGAACAGAGGGCTTTTTAAAAGGTGATTCAAAGGCTACATTTGAGGCATGCTTTGACTGGAGGGGTGCCAGGTGTTCCCTGACAGGAGTGTGGGGGGTGTGAAATTCAATTACTATTTGAGAGATGGAGAGGAGGAAAAAACATTCAAAGCATGATGTGGAGCACTGTTACATTTCCCTACTGTTGATTTCTCTCTTGCACTTTGATGGAAAAATGAGCACCAACATCTCCAAGCTGCTTCCTGCTGAGAGAGGGTGAAGTTGCGGGGAAGTGACCTTGTTCTGTATCAAGTGGGGCATGGACATCAAGGACATTTAGCATCAGGCAGTCCAGAGGTCTATGGTAGCAATTGATGGGTGATTAAACAAGGCATACATATGGCAGGAATCATGCTAGGAAAAAAATAAACAAGACAGCAAAGGATTGGTTTGGGGGGGTTTGTTTGTTTGTAAACAAGTAGCACAAAAGCATTTAGCATTTCAGCTAGTTTCTGAAACTTAAGGTGGAGCTGGACGAGTGGTGCATGCCTATAATCCTAATGCTCAGGAGTCTGAGATATGAGGATCATGAGTTCAAAACCAGCCTCAACAATGGTGAAGTGCTTAGCAACTCAGTGAGATCCTGTTTCTAAATAAAATATAAAATAGGAGGGGCTGGGGATGTGGCTCAAGCGGTAGCGCGCTCGCCTGGCATGCGTGCGGCCCGGGTTCGATCCTCAGCACCACATACCAACAAAGATGTTGTGTCTGCCGAGAACTAGAAAATAAATATTAAAAATTCTCCCCCCCCCCCTCTCTCTCCTCTCTCTCACTCTCTCCTCTCTCTCACTCTCTCTTTAAAAAATAAAATAAAATAGGACTGGGGATGTGGCTCAGTGGTTCAGTACCCCTGAGTTCAGTCCCTGGTACCAAAAAAAAAAAAAAAAAAAAAAAACTTAATGTGGGATCCAACATGCAATTGATTTGTGAGTAGGAACCATTTAAGGCTTTAGAAACATTAGCAGAGTTTTTAGAACCATATATACAACATTTAGTTTTTATGATAGCACAGGAGTCCCCTTAGATGTAGTTAAAATATCTAATGTCTTATTTCTATAAAATAGCTTTCTCATTAGCATTACCTCTGTGTTTAGTAGAGGGATCTCTTTAATTGTGTAATTTAGGGCTCTCTTGGTAAAGTTGCTTAGGGCTTTTGTGTGCCACATTGCATCTTTTAGACCAATCTGAGGGATACATATTGGGGCTAGATAATCATACCAGTGAAAAGCAGATCAATTTTATCTATGTAGGAGGTTAGGAAGATTTATAGATCTATAAGATCAAGCTCAAATTAACTCAGTACAAATTTGTGACTCTGGAGTCTTTTGTGATAGTTATTACTAAGCATTCCCATATGAGAATCTTTTCTTTATATCCTCCAGATTTACTTACTTTTGGTAGGGCTGATGTAAGTGTACACCTCAAGTTACATTAAAAGAACCATTGTCTTTTCTTTTAAATGTCCATGTATGACTGTGCTTTGGTTTTACTTCTCCTGCCAGGTGTTTAAGATCAAGTTGGTCAAAATTGACTTCTTTTTTTTTTTTTTAATTCTTAGGATCAGCTGAGATTACTCAGTGATCACTCTTGGGAACATGTAAGAAGCCTCTTCACTATACTTTAGTCTTCCTCTACCTGTTGCCAGGATGGGTCAGTGTCTTGCTGACCATATAAGGCTTCCTTTGGAAGCATCAGGGACATTTCCCTCTCGAATGACCTTCCTCTTTGCAGAATGTGCACTTGTTGGCTTCCTATTCTCTAGAGTCCTCTCAATCCCCCTGGTTAGGTGGTTGGGTGATTTACTGAAGTTGCTGGGTTCTTAGAGGGGTCCCATTGTTCCCTGGGTCCTGGCTGACCTTAGAGGGAGAAAACCAAAGTATTTGTTGCTTTTTCCTTGGTCCTTTTACTTCTATGACTTTAGTCTCCAATTTTTGGGTTTTTAGCATCCAGCAGGCCAGTTTTACCAATCTTAAAGTGGGAGAAATGGGTTATAATTCAATGTCTATAATTTTACAATTATTCCTTTAATTTAATTGGGGTATTAGTGCTGAAAGTCAGCATTGTATCTTATCTGTCCTCTAGGTGATGACTTATTGTCTTAAATTAACTCAGGTTGTTCTGTTATACGTAGTACTTTTGCAAAACACTAACAGGCAACAGTTATAAAATTTTATAAGGAAAAATACAAAATGAACACTAATGTATTTTTGTTATCTATTCAGCCTCTACAAAGACCCACATATTTATCAAGTCAATTACACACAAGTTTTACTTTCTTTTAAAATCTTTTACAAACCTAAATCTACCTTTTAAACTTTATTCAAACCTTTGTTTTATATTATAGCCCCCATTTATTTTGAGATCATAGTAATTTTTATATTTAAAAAAAATCTAACTTTTGAACACAACTTTAAATAAGCTTAATTGTAACCTATTTTGGAGCCATCTTACCATGGAGAAGAACAAGAGGCAGAGCCTTAAGACAGGTGAGCTTAGCCTATTAATAAATCTTAAGTCTACCACGCGGCCTGCACAGTGGTTTCATTAATGAGGTTCTAGGCATAAAGTTAGTTAGAAGAGATCAAAATAAAACACACAGACCAGTTACCTTATTTATATTGCTAGGTCCAAGACGGCTCACCTCTCTGGTTCCCTCCTCTAACCGCCCAGCAGGGCAGCAAGGATTACTCAGGGCTAGCAGGAGAGAGAGAGAGAGTGAACACGCCTGGGAGTAGCCCTTTATTGGGGAACAAGAGATTCAGGGGAGAATTCCATCCAATGAAGGTTGGGGGGGGCTGCACTCCAAGGTCAGGGTCAGTGATTGGGTCCCCGGGGTCAGTGGTCAGGCACACCCCCACACGGATGGGCTCTCTCATCAGGAAAGGGTCGGGAAAGCTTCGACAGAGCTAAAGCGCCTCAGGCCCTTAACGGGAGTCACCCAATCACGTGTCAGAATGGCTTCCCACACTTAAGTGTTTTATTTCTGAAACTAGTCTTTGCCTCTTTTGTTAAGTACCATTCTACAAAGTTCTTATATACTGTTTCCTGAGTGTATCTGAATATCAGTTAACATAAGACAACATTACTTCTGAAACACAAATCAAACAGAATGGCTAAGAGAGTTCTTAACTTCCTTTTTATGGAAAAAGTAGCAAAATGTCTTCATGTTCCACATTGTAAACCTTTGAACAAATCAGGCTCTCCTTATTATCTTCAAAAAATACATTTAAATCCTCATCCCAGTATAAAGACTGAGATCAAATTTTATGTATAACTTATTAATAACAGGTTACCTTTATTCAGTTACAAAACACTAAATGGCATAAATAAATATCAACCAAATGTATTATTCTATATAAATCTGAAGGAGATTGTTGATACAATTTTAGTTTGAGAATTCCAATTTAGTTATGTGCTTTCCTAAGTTTTACATTTTAAAAGAATTTACACAGGTATCCTTATATAAACTTTTTTTTTTTTTTGGTTGTTGCTTTTTTTTTTTGTTTTGGCTCTAGGGATTGAACCCAGGGGTGCTTAACCACTGAGCCATATTTCCAGACCTTTTAATTTTTTTTTTTTTGAGACAGGGCCTTGCTAAGTTTCTTGAGGCCTCAATAAATTGCTGAAGCTGGCCTCAAACTTGCAATCCTCCTGCCTCAGCCTCCTGAGTTGCTGGGATTATAGGCATGTGCCACCATGCCCAGCTTATCTAAATTTGACTTTTAAAGTAAAATTCAGAATCCAAAGTGAAGGATATGGAAAACAACAACCCCCAGAGGAACAGGGAAACAATAACCCCCCAAAGAGAAAGGAGGACAGTGGGTCCCTGTGGAGAGAAAGAAAACAATGGGCTCTAAAATTTCACAAATTCCCATTCTACAACTATTTTCCTGACTGCCCAATCAATTTCATTCAGCTATAATTAAGTCTCTAATGATTAAGTCACACTAAACATTCTGGTATGATTAATTCTCATTTAAACCCTATAAAAATAAAACCCCCTCTCGTAACCAGTTGGCATTTTCTATCCTGAAAAATGTGCCATTCTACTGCTTAATATAGAAAGCTTGCCAGGCATAGTAGTGCACATCTGTAATTTTAGCAGCTTGGGAGGCCGAGACAGAAGGATCATGAGTTCAAAACCAGCCTCAGCAAAAATGAGGTGCTAAGCAACTCAGTGAGACCCTGACTCTAAGTAAAATACAAAAAAAAAAAAGGGCTGGGGATGTGGCTCAGTAGTCAAGTGCCCCTCTGAAGTTCAATCCCTAGAAAGAAAGAAAGAAAGAAAGAAAGAAAGAAAGAAAGAAAGAAAGAAAGAAAGAAAGAAAGATTGCTGATCCATTGAGGTCTGTTGCTCCCTTTTCAGTTATTTTTGCTTTCACCCAACAACTATAATTATAGGTCTCCATAGCCCTAACAAAAATCAAATGATAGCCTTAACTTTCTTATATATTTAGCAAAGTATTAATGATGAGAAACAGTCAAAACAAACAGATGTAAGCCAGGTTTTTAAAATGGCAATGTGGCCCTTATGTGTCAGATACAATGTATAAAGGCAAATATTTATTGGTTACCTTGCCTGCAAATCTACATAAACATTTATTTTATAAACTTTTATGTAACATTTAGATAAGACTCAGATAAACATATTTAGTTTCAGATGTACACATATCTGTAGTCACATATACATAGGATGTCAACTATATTGTAATAACCTAAAATAACAGCTGTTTATGTGAGAAATAGAAAGTTCAGTGGTCCATTTTACAAATATAGTATTTAGCTTTAATTGTAGCCATTTTGAACTTCCCAACTTGTATATATTCATAGCCATTTTAACTATAGCCCTTTTCTTTGCCCTCTCCAACTTTGAAATTAGCCAATTGTGCATAGATTTTAACCCTGAGACCTCCTATCAGAGCAAGGGGTAGTGCTGCATTTGGATAAAAACAGGCAGATGGCCCACTGAAGTGTACTTGCTTGCCAGACTTTGTTTGGTTGCACACCATTCTGCAGAAGTAAAGTTTGCCTTAACAAGCTACTTTTGAGGACATGTTTTATTCCTTGCAGCACCCTAGCATTTCCAACAACTAACCAGTTATATAGCAATCATTTAAAAAAACTTTAAAACATGTACAAACTCTAATTCCTTTAAGACTTAGTTTCCCTAAGTAATAAAACCTAACAGACACATGAAAAATATCTTGATACATAAGAGATCAATGTTTTAGACTTTGCTTCATATTCATGCATTAAAATTGATTGTTAGAAAAACCCTTACATAACTTTGACTGACTGTGCTAAATTATAGCTAACTTAATCATATACACAAACTTTTTGAGATCTACCTTCCACAAACCTTCTGAAACTTAGACATTCTACAACTTTACATCCTTAGTTTTTCCTTTCTTTCATCTTGGACTTTAGCACAAAAATATTACTTTGCCATACAAAATACTTTCTCATCCAGAAACATTTCTTTTCCTTCTAAATTTCCATATTCAAATATATTTTCTTTTTTTTTTAAGAGAGAGAGAGAGAGAATTTTTTTAATATTTATTTTTCAGTTTTCGGCGGACACAACATCTTTGTTTGTATGTGGTGCTGAGGATCAAACCCGGGTCGCACGCATGCCAGGCGAGCGCGCCACCGCTTGAGCCACATCCCCAGCCCCCTCAAATATATTTTCATACCTATAATTTTCTTGTATTTCTTTACTAGTTTTCAGACCCTTTCTTTAATTCATATTCTGAAACAACCTTTATGAATGCTAATTTACACAACAAATTTCATTCCAGGAGAGGGATTGAACAATCTGACATATACAAAAAATTGTACCTTAATCTTTTTATTCCCCCAAGTTGCATTCAAAGTGTTGGAACACAGGATATTATTGAATCTAACCTGTCTCTCTTATCATTATTACAATATCATCAACTTTGAGTTTCCCACTGTCAATTGTATGCAGAAGTTCTTTGGAGACCTTTTTCTTATAATAGGCATACTGATGTACAATAGAAGAGGCTCTTTCCAGTGGTTTTTTTTTTTTTTTTTTGAAGATCCCTTTGTAAAGGCTAACAACAAAACATGGGTTGATTTAATTTATGTTCCTCCCAGGCATTATATATTGTAAAGGCATCATCAACTAGCTGTGAAAAGTTCATGTCAATTTGTCCCCTCTGTCCATTGAAGCTTTCTTTTTTTTTTTTAAATGTCCATGGCACTGTCCAATGAAGGTCACACTGACCATATTGAGACTGTTAGGGATCTCTCTCTGCAGAAACTAACAGGTACAAGACTCCAGGAGGACCTTATACTCCCACTCTGTGTGCAACAGTCAGGCTCCACCCAGAGCCTAGCCAAATGGGGTGTCCTGTTAAATCTTAAAAGAGGAGATCATTCCTGTCCCCAGGACATAATCCAACTGTGCTAGAACCCATTTCTGTGTTCTTTGTGACCAGCAGTTTGTAAGAATTGCCTTAGGCCTTAGCCTAAAAAACTCCATTTTTAACTCTGTCATGTTGTCCTTGCCCCATAAGGCTAGAGGCAAGAAAATCAGGGTGGGGACGACCAGACCAAATGTGTTAACCCCAGGGCAAACGACATCACTGAGAAATCTGGTGGCAGCTGATAGGGATTGAAAGGGTGGTCAGAGGCCTCAAAATTTAGTATAAATAATGGAGAAAATGAACAGACATTCAGCCAGCCAACACTGATGCCTTCATGCCAGAGAGCCTGATGAGGACTTGGACTGACATCCTAACATTTCTAATCATTTGCCTGATTCTCTGTATCTTCTTAATGGCTCTCAAACTCTACAGCCACATCTTGACCCTGGTGATAATGCAACTTCTCCCTATGACCCTCTCTTCAACTGGCTGTCAGCTCCACCCTAGGAGAAGCCTGCCTCAGTCCCTGACCTGATCACCAAGGTCTAAGTGAGTGTGCATCTGCTGGACCTAGAGCCTAAGGCTTGAGATTTTAGACCTGGCACTTGAGCTTAGCATACAGAGGGATGTCTGTCATGGACTGTCATGATTAAGAGTGTTTGCAGTGTTTAGAATTAAGCTAGAATTGTTTGCTGTAAATTGATTATGTCTTTGCAGTGGCTAGCATTAAGGATTGTCATTTTTCTTGATTAAGAACCTATGGAGTGGGGCTGGGGTTGTGGCTCAGTGGTAGAACATTCACCTAGCACATATGAGGCCCTGGGTTCAATCGTTAGCATCACATAAAAATAAATAAGTAAAATAAAGGTATTAGGTCCAACTACAACTATAAAAAAAAAAAAAGAACCTGGACGGAAGGCTCAGCGCTCACTTGGCACAGTCGGAAGGCAGCACGGAACACAGAGGCTTTGCTTGCAGGTCACCAGACTGAGCTCTGGACACAGCACAAGGTTACCCCAGCGCCCTCCACCTCACCAAACACCTTGCAAGGGTAACAGACAGAATCCATCTTGGAAAACCTTACTTGCCATCTATCGGTGGGCATGGCTACCAACGCAGTTCTGCAGGCCGATCAGGTACCCAGTTTGCAACTCCCCCACCTCCAGCTGTGATAACTCAAAATTTTTCCCACAAGCTTTTGGGGGGTGTAGCTATCAATGCAGAACAGCAACTGTACAGGCACCTGGTTTCCAACTCAGAGACTAAGAGTAGGGAGGCTCCAGTTAGAAGCTCAAGCCCTCTCACACTGGCTACTTCCACCACCCTGAATGCAGAGACTCAAGCCAGGAATAGACAACTTCACCTACTGGAAGAAAACAGAGTTCTGAGAGACTTTTTTCTTTCTTTCTTTCTTTTCTCGCTCTTCTCATCCATTCTCCTTTACCTTTCCCCCTCTGGTCCTCACAACCTCAACATATGTGAGTCCAAGAGCTTTGCATAAAATTGGACTTTAAGAACTGAATCACCAGAATAATATAATATAGAGGAATTGCATAGGCCCCACCTCACCCCCCCTTTATTTTTTCTTATTTTCTTTCTTCCCCTCTTTCTTTCTTTCCTTGTTATTTTTTTCTATTTTCTTCTTTTTTTCTTCTTTTTTCTTCCTCCCTCTATCCCACTTTCAACCACCTAACTTTTACTATTTATACATAGGGTAATTTTCTAAATACAGATAAGAAGTTTGAATTTATATATTCTTCTTTAATTACCCCTGTCTATTCATTAGAGTTCTCCTCCAAATTTGCTAAGTTAGATAAATCCCATACCCTCACTCCTTTCCCCCTTAACATTATGTCCTAGGCCTGACCCTCAGTTCTCTATACACCACCAGAAATGGTATGCCTTTTATGAAACTAAATAATAATTGAAGCCAACATCTGTAGACATAGAGTCTAATTATAAATGTATTAATAATGAAAACTTGCTCATAGATGATTTGTTATTGATATTGGGAACTGTTAACATTGTTTTTCTCCACAAAAGAGAGATTTTTGGAACTATATAAGAGCAATATAAATATACAGGGGGAAAAATATTAACACAACAGTCACACGGAGCTGGAAAGAAACATGAGCGTATGAAAAGTCAAGAAAAAAAAGGACCACAAACAATGCAGGACAAGTCAACATTAGAAGAGGTAACATCTGCAGCAGAGGAATGTCAGATAAAGATTTCAGGATATACATGGTTCAGATGATCTAGAGACTTAAGAAAGATATTAGACAGCAAATGCAGACAATCAAAGTTCACTTTGACAATGAATTACATAAACAAATCCAAGAAGCAAAAGATCAACTCTACAGGGAGATAGAGGTTATACCAAAAAAACAAACAAACAGAAATCCTGGAAATGAAGGAAATTATAAACCAAATTAAAAACTCAAATGAGAGTATCACCAGTAGAGTAGACCAATTAGAAGTCAGAACATCAGACAACGAAGACAAAATATATCATCTCAAAAAGAGCCTAAACAACTCAGAAAAGCTGATAGAAACCATGAGCAGAACATCCAAGAAATCTGGGATACTATAAAAAGACCAAATTTAAGAGTTAATGGGATAGAGGAAGATATAGAGGTCCAAACCAAAGGAATGAGCAATCTGTTCAATGAAATAATTTTAGAAAACTTTCCAGACATGAAGAATGAAACGGAAATCCAAATCCTAGAAGCCAACAGGACACTGAATGTACAAAACCACAATAGACCCACACCAAGACACATTATAATGAAAATGTCCAACATACAGAACAAGGAGAGAATTTTAAAAGCTACAAGAGAAAGGAGGTAGATTACATTTAGGGGTAAACCAATTAGGTTAACAGCTGATTTTTCATCACAGACGCTGAAGAAAGATCCTGGGAACAATGTATTTCAAATGCTGAAAGATAATGGGTTCCAACAAAGAATCTTGTATCCAGCAAAATTAAGCTTCAGGTTTGACAATGAAATAAAAACTTTCCACGATAAACAAAAGTTAAAAGAATTTGCAGCTAGAAAACCAGCTCTGCAAATCATCTTGGGCAAAACATTACACGAAGAGGAAATGAAAAACAACAACGAAAATCAACAGTGGGAAGTAGTACAGTAAGGAGAAAAAATTAATCAAAGAGGAAGAACAAATCAAGTTAAATAACAAAAATAAATAAACTTGGGTGGAAGTACAAACCATATCTCAATAGTAACCCTAAATGTTAATGGCTTAAACTCACCAATCAAAAGTCATAGGCTAGTAGACTGGATTAAAAAAAGATCCAACAATATGCTGCCTACAGGAGACTCATCTGATAGGAAAGGACATACACAGACTGAAAGTGAAAGGTTGAGAAAAATCATACCACACACATGGACCTCAGAAGTAAGCAGGGGTGTCCATACTCATATCAAGTAAAATAGACTTCAAGCCAAAGTTAATCAAAAGGGATAAAGAAGGACGCTACATACTGCTAAAGGGAACCATTCACCAAACATAACAATTATTAATATATATGCCCCAAACAATGGTGCAGCTATGTTCATTAAACAAACTCTTCTCAAGTTCAAGAGACAACAAATAAATGACCTCACACTACACCTCAAAGCCTTAGAAAAAGAAGAACAAATCAGCAGCAAATACAGTAGAAGGCAAGAAATAATTAAAATCAGAGCTGAAATCAATGAAATTGAAACAAAAGAAACAATCGAAAAAAATTGACAAAACTAAAAGTTGGTTCTTTGAAAAAATAAATATGATTGATAGGCCACTAGCCATGCCAACAAAGAGAAGAAGAGAGAGAACCCAAATTACTAGCTTATGGGATGAAGAAGGCAACATCACAACAGACAATTCAGAAATACAGAAGATAATTAGAAATTATTTTGAAACCCTATACTCTAATAAAATAGAAGATAGTGAAGGCATCGGTAAATTCCTTAAGACATATGAGCTACCCAGATTGAGTCAAGATGATATAAACAACCTAAACAGACCAATATCAAGTGAGGAAATAGAAGAAGCCATCAAAAGACTACCAACCAAGAAAAGCCCAGGACCAGACGGATATACAGCAGAGTTTTACAAGAACTTTAAAGAGGAACTAATACCAATACTCTACAATCTATTTCAGGAGATAGAAAAAGAGGGAGAACTTCCAAATTCATTCTATGAGGCCAACATCACCCTGATTCCCAAACCAGATAAAGACACCTCAAAGAAAGAAAACTACAGACCAATATCCCTAATTAATTTAGATGCAAAAATCCTCAATAAAATTCTGGCAAATCGGATACAAAAACATATCAAAAATATCGTGCACCATGATCAAGTAGGATTCATCCCTGGGATGCAAGGCTGGTTCAATATATGGAAATCAATAAACGTTATTCACCACATCAATAGACTTAAAGATAAGAACCATATGATCATCTCGATAGGCGCAGAAAAAGCATTCGACAAAGTACAGCATCCCTTTATGTTTAAAACACTAGAAAAACTAGGGATAACAGGAACTTACCTCAACATTGTAAAAGCTATCTATGCTAAGCCTCAGGCTAGCATCATTCTAAATGGAGAAAAACTGAAGGTATTCCCTCTAAAATCTGGAACAAGACAGGGATGCCCTCTATCACCACTTCTATTCAATATAGTTCTCGAAATACTAGCCAGAGCAATTAGACTGACAAAAGAAATTAAAGGCATTAAGATAGGAAAAGAAGAACTTAAATTATCACTATTTACAGATGATATGATCCTATACCTAAAAGACCCAAAAGGGTCTACAAAGAAACTACTAGAGCTAATGAATGAATTCAGCAAAGTGGCAGGATATAAAATCAACATGCGTAAATCAAAGGCATTCCTGTATATTAGCGACAAATCTTCTGAAATGGAAATGAGGAAAACCACCCCATTCACAATATCCTCAAAAAAAAAAATAAAATACTTGGGAATCAACCTAACAAAAGAGGTGAAAGATTTATACAATTAAAACTACAGAACCCTAAAGAGAGAAATAGAAGAAGATCTTAGAAGATGGAAAAATATACCCTGTTCATGGAGAGGCAGAACTAATATCATCAAAATGGCAATATTACCAAAAGTTCTCTATAGGTTCAATGCAATGCCAATCAAAATCCCAAAGGCATTTCTTGTAGAAATAGATAAAGCAATCATAAAATTCATATGGAAAAATAAAAGACCCAGAATAGCAAAAGCAATTCTAAGCAGGAAGTGTGAATCAGGAGGTATAGCGATACCAGATTTCAAACTGTACTACAGAGCAATAGTAACAAAAACAGCATGGTACTGGTACCGAAACAGGCGAGTGGACCAATGGTACAGAATAGAGGACACAGAGACAAATCCACAAAATTACAACTATCTTATATTTGATAAAGGGGCTAAAAGCATGCAATGGAGGAAGGATAGCATCTTCAACAAATGGTGCTGGGAAGACTGGAAATCCATATGCAACAAAATGAAACTGAATCCCTTTCTCTCACCATGCACAAAAGTTAACTCAAAATGGATCAAGGAGCTTGATATCAAATCAGAGACTCTGCGTCTGATAGAAGAAAAAGTTGGCTCTGATCTACATATTGTGGGGTTGGGCTCCAAATTCCTTAATAGGACACCCATAGCACAAGAGTTAAAAACAAGAATCAACAAATGGGACTTACTCAAACTAAAAAGTTTTTTCTCAGCAAGAGAAACAATAAGAGAGGTAAATAGGGAGCCTACATCCTGGAAACAAATCTTTACTCCTCACACTTCAGATAGAGCCCTAATATCCAGAGTATACAAAGAACTCAAAAAATTAAACAATAAGAAAACAAATAACCCAATCAACAAATAGGCCAAGTACCTGAACAGACACTTCTCAGAGGAGGACATACAATCAATCAACAAGTACATGAAAAAATGCTCACCATCTCTAGCAGTCAGAGAAATGCAAATCAAAACCACCCTAAGATACCATCTCACTCCAGTAAGATTGGCAGCCACTATGAAGTCAAACAACAACAAGTGCTGGCGAGGATGTGGGGAAAAGGATACACTTGTACACTGCTGGTGGGACTGCAAATTGGTGCAGCCAATTTGGAAAACAGTATGGAGATTTCTGGGAAAGCTGGGAATGGAACCACCATTTGACCCAGCTATTGCCCTCCTCAGACTATTCCCTGAAGACCTTAAAAGAGGTACTATAGGATACTGCTACATCGATGTTCATAGCAGCACAATACATAATAGCTAGACTGTGGAACCAACCTAGATGCCCTTCAATAGATGAATGGATTTTAAAAATGTGGCATTTATACACAATGGAGTATTACTCAGTACTAAAAAATGACAAAATCATAGAATTTGCAGGGAAATGGATGGCATTCATGCAGATTATGCTAAGTGAAGCTAGCCAATCCCTAAAAAACAAATGCCAAATGTCTTCTTTGATATAAGGAGAGCAACTAAGAACAGAGCAGGGAGGAAGAGCATGAGAAAAAGATTAACATTAAACAGGGACGAGAGGTGGGAGGGAAAGGGAGAGAGTAGGGAAATTGCATGGAAATGGAAGGAGACCCTCTTTGTTAAACAAAATTATATATAAGAGGATGTGAGGGGAAAGGGAAAAAAATAAGGGAGAGAAATGAATTACAGTAAATGGGGTAGAGAGAGAAGATGGGAGAGGAGGGAAGGGGGGATAGTAGAGGATAGGAAAGGTAGCAGAATACAACAGTCACTAGTATGGCAGTATGTAAAAACGTGGATGTGTAACCGATGTGATTCTGCAATCTGTATACGGGGTAAAAATGGGAGTTCATAACCCACTTGAATCTAATGTATGAAATATGATATGTCAAGAGCTTTTTAATGTTTTGAACAACAAAAAAAAGGATAAAACAAAACAAAAACAAATGCCAAATGTCTTCTCTGATATAAGGGAGGTGACTCAAAATGGGGTAGGGAGGAAGAGAGAAGAAAATTACCTCTAGATAGGGAAGAGAGGTGGGAGGGAAAAGGAGGGAGAAGGGGAATTGCATGGAAGAGGGAAGGAGACCCCCTTTGTTATACAGAATACAGGTATGACGATGTGAGGGAAAAGAAAAAAAGAAGTGGGTCACTTTAGATTGGGTAGAGAGAAGTGATGGGAGGGGAGGGGAGGCGAAGGGGGGAATGAAAGGCAGCAGAATAAAACAGACATTATTATTGCTGTGGGAATATATGTAACTGCATGACCAATGTGATTCTGCAACCTGTACACTCAGAAAAATGAGAAATTATATCCCATCTGATTAAAATATATGATATGTCAAGATCATTGTACTGTCATATGTAACTAATTAAAATAAATTTTTAAAATGGAAAAAAAAAAGAACCTATAGAGTGAAATTACATTGAGTGAGTTGGGTGAATAAAGCATTAAAAAGGGCAGAAGGACATGGACATTCTTTATTTCTCCCCCTTGACTTCTCACCCTCACCTTTGCCCATCACAACAAATCTTCAACCCCTGAATAAGATAGGATTGTTAGTAACTAAGCAATCAGGGTAATGGACCCGAGAGAAGGTTTTTTTTTTTTTTTTCCTAGATGTAAAGATTACCCCATAAGTTTAACCTGTAGAAACATTCTAAACATTCCAGACAACTCCTTTGTCTAGGAGCAGTGGTAAAATGAAAGTGGGAGCGGACCCAAATGGAGGCTACAGAAAAGTTCAGCCTCAAGGATGAAAAGGGCACAGCCAATTAGAAGGTCATGGGCCAAACTTTACTACAGTGATACATGCATACCCATGTTTATAGCAGCACAATTCACAATAGCCAATTTGTGGAACCGGCCTAGGTATTCATTGATGGATGAATGGCTAAAGAAAATGTCATACACACACACACACACACACACGCACACACACACAATAGAGTTTTACTCAACCATAAGGAAAAACGAAATTATGGCATTTGCAGAAAAATCAATGGAACCAGAGATCATAATGTTAAGTGAAATAAGTCAAACTCATAAGGTTAAGGGTCATATGTTTTATATGCAGAAGCTAGAGAGGAAAAAGGAAAACAAAGGTGGAAGTGGATATCTCCTAAAAATCAAAGGGAGAACAGTAGAGGAAAGGGACCAAAAGATGGGAAGGAGTGGGGAATGCTGGGGAATAATAGTGACCAAATTATACTGTGTGCATGCACAAATATGTAACAACAAATCCCATCAATATGTTCAACTATAATACACGAAAAAAAATGAAAGGAAAAAAAGTCATGGACCAAGCCAAGAGCCCCTATATCCTCACAATACCTGTACAACATAGATCCCAAACAGTAACCCCAAAACTTTTTCCATACCTGCTCAACATGGATTCTGATTGATGCTTTAACCCAGAAGTCATTTAGTCCCCAGACTAGTACACCCAAGTGGAAAAATTCTCTGCCAGGTTTCCCTTCACATCATGGGCGCTCCATCTTTTCTACTCTTATTAAAACAAATCATATTCCTTTCAATTTCAAGCCTCTGCTACCATCTGTGGATTTCATTACTTGATTGAGCCCATGAGACAAGAACCCAGAAAGAAATCAGGGAGGCCTGCAGCCCACAAAGATCCCATCAGCCAGCAGAAGTGCAAAGAGAGCACCATTCTCAATCCCATGGGCAAAAAGAGGCTGGAATACAGGGCAGAAACCAGGTTCTCTTTGCCCACTTTTTTTTTTTTTTTTTTAATATTCCAAGTAGTGGTTTCCTGGGACTTTTTCCTCTAGTGCAGGGCTGGTGTCCATGACCCACAGTGGGATAATCTGCAACTGCTTAGGGCCAGGTTAAGAAGTAGAGCCTTTCTGTACCATTGACTTGGTTTTTAGCTGTTTGGAGTTCTTATCATGTAACTGCCTAAAAAACCTGCATATACATAATGTCTTCCACTTACTTTACCTCTGATAGACTTAAGTTCAACTGCAAGATTGTACAATAATTCAGTAAAACATAATTTTTTTCTTAGGCTTTTAGGAATAAGGTGGCCCTTTCAGCAAGATCTTTCCCAAGACGTTACTGGTAGGATCAACATAGTACTGCCTCCTCAGAAAACACTCTAAGGCCTAATTCAAACAAAAGAGAGCTTTATTTACCTGGACAGGGACTGTCTCCCACCTGTAGAGACTTTGTGGGAGAACGGCAATTTCCTGGCCTGTGTCTTGGGAAATTAAGGATGAAAAACAACCACATAGTGCCTTCTGTAATAGCCTCAGCAGCTATTAGTAATGATAATCACTCCTTAGCTTGAAACTATTAATTCAATCTCCCTCAACAATAGCTACTGGTTTCTCCACTACAGCTAATATTAGCCAAGCCCTGGACATGGCTAGTACAAAAGTTTAGGGCTTCTGGCCTTGACATAAAGAAGGCAGATCATTTCCGTACAAAGCATTGTTTGCTACTTGTGAAGTCACTCATACTGTAAGTTATAATATGCAGAATTTGAACTTGAGTTGATTAAGCAAGTAAAGTAGTGATGCTTAGGGTAAAGACTTAAAAAGTACGCAGTCCTTCCCCACCCGGCGCCCTTTCCAGAACACAAGTGCTCCCGCTAAAACTGAAAACAGCTCATCCCCACAAAGGCCACACCCACTCAGGCACAACCTCAGGGGCGTGCTCTGATCTCCTGGCCCACTGATTGGCTATCTGGGGCTGTGGGCCTCCTGTGATTGGTCATTGCCACTAGAGCCCAGGGAACCTGCACGCTGCGCAAGTCCTCACCTCAAAACGAGGCAGACATGGCGGCAGAAGCCTCAAGGACGCCATTTGCTTTGTCTTCCTACCGGCAGGTGGGGAGTAAGAGTCAGACTTGGGGCGCCACCGATTTCCAGTGCACTCGGTGTGAAAAAAGAGTGTCTAGAGCTTCTGGTGAGGAATTGTCCTGTGTCCAGGCTGTGGGAAGGCAGCATCTGAAGCGTGGGAGTTAGATGGAGGAGTAAGGACCGTTGGCGGGGCTGCGGGCCTACTGAATCCACGCACGCGGAGGCTTGGTCAGCAGTATCTAGGTGTCAGAGAAAACCAAACCAGAGAACTAGGGGACACAGCAATGCCCAGGGTCAGGTTGGGGTGGTGTCCCACCTTTCCATGACTTTCTCGCCTTCCCGCACCTGTCTGCACCCACCTTCTACCCAGGGGGCTGGAGGCCGAGATGGCTGTAATCTACCCTTTATAGGGCAGTGCGAAGACTTCCCCTCCCCCCAGGGCTGGAGATCAAATCTAGGGCTTCCTGCGTGCTAGGCAAACACTTTAGCGTCGAGCTGTATCCCTAGCCAACTGCGAAGTCTCCTTGGCCCCAGTTTCTCAAACTTCCCCAAGTTGGCCGTTGATGAAAGAGTAGATATAAGAACGATTCAGATTCTGTTTCGCTGTTTTGAAATGTACAAGGGGTATAGTCACTCTGCTGTTCAGTAGAACACCAGAACTTCTCTTCATTTCTGTCAATCAAAAACAAAAATCAAACAGTAGAAATTTAGCATTGTCTTGTGTTCAGGAATAAATGAAACTTGATTTTCTTGGATTGTGTTTTGTTGTAGGAGTAACTAGAAGACCATTGTGAAAAATTTTGTATTGAAAACACCCTAAAACACAAAAACAGCCCTCCATCCCCGTTTGGTTTAAAGTACTGTTGGGGGGGGGGAGATAAAAAAATAGCTCTTTTGTGTATCTCTTTTGTTGTTTGGTATTTTCGTGTGGTTGGGGATCAAACCCAGGGCTTGCTGCACATGCTAGGCAACCTTTCTTTCCTCTGAACTTCTGTCAACCGGCCTTGGTTTTATGCTTGTTTTTATTTTATACATTGAGTGGAAATTATATGGCACTCCTGTTGATCTGCTAAATTTACGGTTTAATTGAGTGAACACATACGTATTTTAATGTAGCCTAAAATACATGAGTGCTGTGTTGGACAGGAATGATTTATTCAATCTAAACTGGAGGTACTGAAAATTCTTATACTTGACAGTAACTGTTCAATGTTTATACCTTCAAAGTGAAGGTCATTACAGCTGTTTTGTCAGTTCTTTCAAGATGAACTTCATTGGGGGCATAATAAGCCTTTGTAGGGAGTTTGTTGCATTTTAGTGGAGAGCCAAGTTTCTCCTTTTTGGAATTTTGATCACTGCTGTATAGAAAATGTTCAGTTTTAAAATGAAATAATAATTAAGAAATAAAGTTCTTAAAATTAACATTTTAAAACCAGTTGTTTTTTTCCATATACTTGTATTACAGTACTTAAAACTATCATTTGGAAAAATTTAAATGACTTGAAAATTGGAAAGTTCTTTGTAAGCTGTGGTGCAACACCAGTTTTGTTTTTTCTTTTTTTAACTTGTATACTATCAGAAATTTTATCAAAACAGTTAAGAATTTTGATTTCTTTGTTAATATCTCTCAAGTTTAAGTAGGGCTTTATAGCATGATTGTAAGCAAGTTTCACATATTTCAGTGGGCTGAAAAAGTTGTAAAACTTAAAAAATAAAATTAAAAGAATTAATTTTTTTGCTAGTAAAAAATGATATTTATGTAGTTTTATTTTCCCTTTTTGTTTTCTTACCAAAATGTCTTTAAGTGCAGTTTTTTGAAGTTAAACTAAAATATATTGTTTATGACAAACTTCAAATTCTATTTAGTGCATTTAATGATACTGGGTTTTCAGCCAAGGTTATGGTATTTCCTTTCATAAATGCTGGGTTAGTGAACATGGTCTTTAGATGGGAAATATATGTGACGATTCTATTTCTGTCATGTTTTAACATCTTAAATTACTATAAGAGAGCAGCCTTGCCAATGTCTCATTTCAGCCATCCTTGACCCTTTCACAGGATACGAATTATAAACTAGTCAAGGGTGGTATAATTGAATAGGAAGAACTTTGAATTTAAGAGTTGGGCGTGGTCACACACACCTGTAATCCCAGTGATTCAGGAAGCTGGGGCAACGGGATTGCAAGTTCCAGGCCAGCCTCAGCAATTTTAGCGAGTTCTTATCTCAAAATTGAAAAATAGAAAGCTCTGGAGAGGTAGTTCACGATCCCCATATGGCAAAAATAAATAAAATTAGAACATTGGACTTGGAAACAGAAGGTTGGAGTCTGGATTGTAGCGTTTATTTGTCTGGTTTATTCCTGATTTAGCCAAATCACCAATGTGCATTTTCATTTCTATGTTGGATATAGTATTTTCATCTTACTTAAAGCCATCATACTTATAGAGATCAAATGAAATTTCTTACAGCTCTTTGTATGATTAAAATATATGGCAAATTTGTTGGGCTAGGTTGTGTCTCAGAGATAGAGCACTTGCCTAGCATGCATGAGGTCCTGAGTTCAATTCTCAGCACCACATAAACATAAAGATATTGTGTCCACGTGTAACTAAAAAATAAGTATATTTTTTTAAATATATGGCAAATTTGTAAAGTTAGAGGTGTAAAATAACTATTTGAATTAATGGAGACATTACTATATGGCTCTGCCTGATTTTGCTTTTTGATTTTTCTCCTTCCTTCTGACCTGGCTTAGTTTCTCCTAAATTTTATTGCATAGGTCACCCATTTCTCAGTAAACTTGGTATCTTCCCTATATAATAGAATCATTTTTATATTTAACATCATATTACTATTGTCCATTCAACATTAAAAAACTACAAAGTTTAGTTAATGATAGAATTTTATCAATAGGTCACCACCATGAACTTCAATGTGGACATGCATTTTGTGAACTGTGCTTGTCAGTAACTGAAGAATACAACACAATTATATGCCCTGATTGTGAGGTAAGTTTTATGATTTTTTCATATACATTAAAGTCTAATGTTAAAGGTAAAAATGTCAGTTGGGAACAGTGTGTATGCCTATAATCCCAGCAATTTGGGAGGCGGAGGCAGCAGAATCACAAGTTTGAGGCCAATGTGGATAATGTAGTGAGACCCTGTCTTTCAAAATAAAAAAATTTAAAGGGCTGGGGATGTAGCTTAGTGACAGAGCACCCATGAGTTCAGTCCCCAGTACTGCCCTCCCACCCCCCAAAATGTCAGACAAGCTCTAGCTATAAACTAAAGTCTTTGTAAGCAAGAAGGCCTAACAAAATTTTCCCATCCATTTTATTAATTGTTCAAGCTATAGAGAAAAATTAAAAAGTGAAAGTCATTGCCTACATGTTTTGACTCTTTGGAGACCTCTGGGAAATTATCTCTATTTATTTTTCAGTAGAATGTATTCCTTTCAAAACCCTACCCCTGCCACTGTTTTCCTCATTAATAACCATGCAAGCAAATTTGAAACTCTCCCTACCTCTCAATCTTGTGTGTCATCAGATTTACATTTGTGAAGATGCTATACTATAAAAAGGCAAGGAAGCAAAACAACTGTCTAACTTTGATACTTACTTCAAAAGTAATAAATATGAAACAATTCTACTAGAACTAGAATCTGTTGACCCATAATAATGAGAACAAATTAGGGTTTAAAAATAAAGCTTACTAGATATCTTTTGCATTTACTACAAATCCAAATGTTCAATTTATATATGTTCTTGGAAAGCTGACAATCTGTAATTGGGGGTACTGTGAGTTGAACCCAGTGCTTTACCACTGAGCTACATCCCCATTCTACTTTATTTTACTTTTAAAATATTGAGACAGGTTTTTGCTAAGTTGCTAAGGGTCTTGGTAAATTGCCAGGCTCACTTCAAACTTGAAATCCTCCTCCGTCAGCCTCCTGAATTACTGGAACTACAGGCATGCAACACTGTTCCTGGCTTTAATCTGTATTTTTGTAACAGGAGAAATTGTTTGTATAAAATGTGGCAGACAATTAATATGGGGGCACAGGACCTAAAATGCAGTTTTTGTTTTGTGAGCCTAGCTCTGTCTTTCTTATTTGTGAGAATGAAATAAAACTTGCTTTGTCTTCCCTCTTAGAATTGTAAGAATCAAATCTGAATAATGTGAAAGTCCTGTGCAAGCTTCCATACCATTAAAATAACCTTTTATTAATTAGGTGTAGATTAACTGGCTTGCAGGTTAAACATAATACAAATACACGTAGTATTAATTTGTAAAAAAGAAAGTTTTAATTCTAGAAAAAAACATACACATTAGAAACTTTCTGTTTTGGAATTAAATCTTTAAAAGTTATGACCTTTATTGTGGGAAATTCCTGTCTCTGATTCCCCTCCCTCCTTTTTTGACATGGGGTTCCTCAAATATGGAGGGCTAAGTAGTTAAGACAAAGGAGATCTCCCCTCTTATGGTTATGATGGTAGATCTTGACAGTTTCAGTCTTGTGGGGGAAGAAGGGAAAAGGAAGGAGTAGGCAGCTAGAACAATCTAACCATGTCTGTTCTCTTTTAACATTCAAAAAACAAAAATTAAGGGTTGGGGGTGGAGCGCTGTGGTAAAGTGCATACCTAGCACACACAAGGCCCTGAATTCGCTCTCCAGCACAGGAATAAAAAAAATTTGACCATAAACTTTTGTCTTTTTTACCAAGTGATTTTATGTTTACTAATCTTAAATTATTATTGTATTTATATTATTCTTTGGAATTTGGATAACATCTATAGGAATATTTATAATGTATTCATGAATAATGGATTTGATTTTAGTGTTTTAATAATCTATATCATTTTGACTAGTTTTATTCTAGCTCTTTTTTTGGAAGATATGTGGCCTGCCTGGTTTACCCTCTTGCCTGCCAGCCTAGGTGATAGGCAAGTGACTACATTCAGATTCTTTTGTGTTTTTATTTTGGTACCAGGGATTAAACCCAGGGACACTTAACCACTGAGCCACATCCCCAGCCCCCCCCCTTTTAAAAAAATATTTTTATTTGTTATTGATGGACCTTTATTTGTCTATTTTTTTATATGTAGTGCTGAGAATCGAACCCAGTGCCTCACACATACTAGGCAAGTGCTCTACCACTGAGCCACAAACCCAGCCCATCCCCAGCCCTTTTAGTTTTTATTTTCAGACAGGGCTTCACTAAGTTGCTGAGGCTGGCCTCAAACTTGAGGTTCTCCTGCCTTCGCCTCCTGAGTACTCCACCAGGCATTGCTATAGTCAGATTCTTAATTGATACATATTAAAATCCCATGTGGTTAGAAATTGGTAAGAGTCACAGTTGTAAACAAAGATAATTATATGATCTTGACTGGGAAGTCTTGTTGTTTTAGTCAGTTTTTTTGTTGTTGTTTTGTTTTGTTTTTGTTTTTGTTTTGTTTTTTGCTGCTGTGACTAAAAGACCTGATGAGCAATTTTAGAGGAAGAAAAGTTTATTTGAGGGCTCACAGTTTCAGAAGTCTCAGTCCATAAATAATAGCCAGCTCCATTTCTCAGAGCTTGAGGTGAGGTAGAACATCACTGTGGAAGAGAATGGTGGAAGAAAGCAGCTCAAGACATTACAACAGGAACCAGAGAGAAACTCCACTTACCAGATACAAAATATATACCCCAAAGCCCATCTCTTCCAGCCACCCACCTTCATTTACTAGTTAATCCCTTAGGGAATTACTTCACTAATTGGGTTAAGGCTTATAATCATTTTACCTCTGAACCTTCTGAAATTGTCTCTCACATGGCCTTTTGGAGGATAACTAATATCTCTAAAACTTAACACTTGTTAAGGATATCTTTGAAGTCAGAAATCATAGAAGAAACATTTGATAAATTTGACAACAGTTTTTTATAGGCAGTAAAAACATTATAAGTAAAATTTAAAAGACAAGATATGGGAGCAAAAGAAAACTTTTGTTATATATGTTGCAAATTAAGAATCCTTATACAGTTTTAACTGAAAAAAATTTTTTTTTTTGTACTGAGGATTGAATTCAGGGACTTCACCTAAAGGTCTTGCTAAATTGCCACCATTGAACATGCGTGCGTGCATGCACACACACACACACACCCCTTTTTATAGTAATGGGGATTGAATACAGGGATACTTATCACTGATTGACATGCCCAGTTCTTTTTTTTTTTAATTTTGAGACAAGCTGTCTCTCAGTTCATGAAAATCTTACTGAATTGCTGAAACTAGCCTCAAATTGGTGATAATCCTACCTCATCCTCCCAAATTGCTGGGATTACATATTTATGCCATTGTGCCCAGTTTAATTGAAATTTTTAAATCATTGTGCTTAATATTTTCTTAAACTTTATGGAGGAAATGTCCTGTATCAATCAGATCTGCTAACATTAACCTCTTACTCAAATACCAAGCCAAAAGGTGATTAACTAGGAGGTGAAATTGAGCAACTTTTCATTGACTTAATTTCTCTTCTGTGAGGAGCTTTAACAGATCCTTAGCTTGTTTTCTTTTTAAATTTTTTTCCTCACTCTAGAATACCTTATTCTAAATTATAGGGGTTATTATTCTAAAGATAGGGGTATTATTAACACTTTGTCCTCTGTAATTAATTTCTTCTAGTCTCTCACTTTTGATGTTATTACATTTAGTCATTCAGAATTGTTTCCTTCTTAAGTTGCTTTTTTTCCCCCCTTCATGGCTTCTATGTTTTCTTTGATTAAGCAGACCTTATGTCAAAGTCATATATATACATACATATTTTCCAATATTTTTATCATATTTTTAAAAGGTTTTTAACCACTTTACAAAATGTTTTGTATGATAGAAAATGGGTATATCACTTTATGCTTCAGAATGATTACCTTGCTCAAAACATTTATTGAATGATCTTTCTTCCATTTTAATTGAAATACCACCTGTATTTTGCATCAGGTTCCCGTAGATATGTGAATCTGTTTCAAGGCTCTTTTCTGCTCATTAATTGTGCCAGTATCATAGTGTTTTAATTATAATAGCTTCATAATAGACTTATCTGGTAGGATAATCTCTACTGAACCATATATTAAATATTTTCTAATAGTAACAATATTTATTTTTCCATATGAAACTCAGAATTATATTAATTTTACATTAGATAGATTCTAGGATTTTTTTTTTGGTCTCTAGGAACCTGGTATGGTTCTCTATTTAGTGCTAATAAATTTTTTAGCTTATTTTTTTATTTTTCTTGTTACATTTATTCCTAAATATTTTTTAGTTTTGAACATATTTTAAGATATCACTGTAAATTTTTCAAAGCAATTTTTCAAAGTATTGTTGTACATGTTTCCTTTAGAATCATAGTAGAATGAGGTGCTTTGGTTATTGTTCTGTTTAATTGATAGTTGTCAGATTATAGGTTTTTTTTTCAAAAACTCAGAGTAAAAACATCACATAGTACTCTTCTTGATTTAAAGGGAATTTTAGGATTTCTAATGTTATCAGCAGATTTTTCTATGAATGGCATATTTACTAGTTGGATCCTAGTTAAGTTGAATTTATTGAATGACTTTGTGCTTTTTTCCCCCTCTGTTTTATCTTATTTTGTCCTAAGGTTGTTACAACTGTTAATATGAAAGAAGGATACTACCCAATAGATGGATGTATTAAAGAAGATTCTCTTATGGAAAATTTGCATCCTAAAACGTATGTTATATGTGCACTTATTTTAGCATTTTAAGTTATATGTATTTCTGAAACAATTTTTAGAATTATTGATAAAATATTCTTAGAACTGTGTTTCTAACCTTTTGTTTATAGAATGATCTTTGAGTTTATAATTTATCATCACTGTTAGTAGAATGCAGAGTCCAGCTCCTAAAAAGCAGCATTATTTTGTCTTTTTAAAAATAAGAAAATAATTCAAGGATTACCATATCAGAGTGAGACACTGAGACTAGCTAAAGTTATTGCTGTTGGATGAGAGGAAGTTACAGAGAAAAAAATGTATATAGTCTCTGCTGTTCTTAAAAGTAGCATGAATATAGTATGATAGAGGACATTGGGAAGAAATGGTTTAGAGGTAACTTATAAAAAATAATAATTTTGGGTTTATTCATTTTTCCTTTCTTCCATAAGACTTGGCACAAGTGTCTATTAATAAATGTTCTCTTTGAGTTAGTATTACATAGATTTTTAAAAACAGATTTGAGCTAGAGAGAGGCATTATATTACTTTTTATTACATTTATTTAGATTTATGTTATCTGCTAGTCTGTAAGCCCCTCTTAGGGTATCCCATTTTATTTCTCACTATGTCCTTAGTGAAAGACACAGAGTAAACATGTAGTAAATGTTTGTTAGATTTTTAAAAAACTAATATTTTTACATTTGCTGTATTTTCTGAAGTCATCTCAATCCCAGCTCATCTAGATTGGTTATGTGCTAGATCATGGGAAAAACTTTTTAAGATATAAAGAATTTTTTTTCAGTTTTCTGGGGTTCTACTTAGATGGTAATTATACTCTTATATGACTTCTTTTTTTTTAAAGAGAGAGGAGAGAGAGAATTTTTTTTAAATATTTTTCAGTTGTCGGTGGACACAACATCTTTATTTTATTTTTATGTGGTGCTGAGGATCAAACCCAGTGCCCCACGCATGCCAGGCGAGCGCATTACCGCTTGAGCCACATCCCTAGCCCATGACTTCTTAAACATATTTAATATGATAGTAGACTGTGCTAGACATAAAGAGAAATACAGGGTACTGTCAGGGAACAGTCTCATTTGGAACTTTCTAATCTTGTAAATGGTACCTAGTCAATCATCCCAGTTTCTCATATTGCAATTCATTTTACCTCCTGCAGATTCTAACTTTCACAATATCTCCTATATCCATAACATGTCTTCTGTTGCTACTACCCTATGTAATTCTCTTGTTCTCTTTTGTCTACTTCTTACCTCTTCCAGGCTCTTTCTTGTGCTATCCAGTTAAAATCTCTTTAAAGATTTAAAGATTTTAAAGATTCTTTAAAGTAGTATTCTTAAATTTTCACATTATGCCGCAGCGTGTCTTTTCAGACTTAAGAGTGCTTCCAAAGGCACCAAAAGAGTGGGTATAGTTATTTGGGGGATAGAAAATCATTTAGCTGCTGGGCTCTGTGGTGCACAACTGTAATCCCAGCAGTTTGGGAGGCTGAATCAAAAGTTCAAAGCCAGCCTCAGTGAAAGTGAGGCACTAAGCAACTCTGTGAGACCCTATGTCTAAATAAAATACAAGATAGGGCTGGGGATGTGACTCAGTGGTCAAGTGCCCCAAAGTTCAATCCCAGGTACAAAAAAAAAAAAAATTAGCTAAAATCTGGTAGCTGATTTCAACTGAAACATATTGAATGCCAGTACTTTTCCCAGCTCCTATAAATGTAGCTCACTAGTCACTTCCTCCTTGAGCTCTGTGTAGAGTGATTAAAGTAAATATTCAGGAATCCTTCTGGCTTATTGTGACATAGTGGCCATAAGTCTTACCTCCATGAAGTAGTCATTTTATCAGAGTTAGGGCTTCCAGATTTGAATACCTATGAGAGTTGAACAGAGCCAAGCATACTGGCACATCATAATCCCAGAGGCTTGGGAGACTGAAGCAGGAGGATTGCCAGTTGGAGGCCAGCCTGAATAATTTAGCAAGTCTCTGTCTCAATATAAAAAGAACTGGGAGTGCACAGTGTTATAGTATCCCTGGGATCAAATTCTAGCAACACACACTTACAGTCAAGCAGGTGACTTAAAAAGTGAGATAGGCTCAGTTTAAACAGTGGGTAGTAATGATTGTGGTACATAAGAGGGCTCACCTCTGACAAAGAAGGCAGACCCTGCAAGACCAACCAAATGTTGCCATATCCTTTCTCCAAAGACAAACTAAAGATCTGTACTTCTCTGTAAAATTTTGTGACTTAAAACACCATGCAAGTCAAATCAGATTGTACTCTTGACTAGATATGTGTAATATCTAGTAGGTTTGCAAAATGAAAAGTTACTTACAGAGGTAGATTAATCCAGAAAGTTCCCAAATTTTTCCAAAATGCCATTTTAAGTTGAATTTCCCATATATATTTATGTCAGAAACTCTTTAAGTTTCTAATTTAAGTACGATATAAAGTAATTGTAAATTTTTAAATTGTAATATTTGTTGACTCATTTTTATCTATATTTTATCTGTTTTATCTATATATTTTGAAGCAAGAATTGAGAAACTTACTCTTTAGGACTATGTACTCATATATATTTTTAAAACATGAATATTTACATTTCACAATAATAGAATGTTTATAAATTATTTGGTTTTATATTTCTTTCTGTAAAAGTAACATTTGAATACCATAGTTTCTTCCATAAACTATAAGCTTATGGTTAACTTGGCAAACATGTAAATGCTTACTATGTGCTAGCTAATACAGAAAAAAGCTATAAAGATAAAAATTAGTAAAAAAAAATTCATAGACAAGAGAAAGCAACTAATATTTTTGTTTCAATTACTTAATTAAATTTATTACCTTTCTTTAAATTTTCTAAGCTTATCAATGTAATTTTAAATAGCATTTTTGTGTATATGTGCTTCTAATTTGGGGGTACAAGTACTTATTTTAATTCATGAATTTACAACATTTCATTATCAACATCTCTACCAAAAACACCAGGTAAGGAGAGGTGACTTAAGAAATGAAAACACTGGGCTGGGGATATAGCTCAGTTGGTACATTGCTTACCTAGCATGTATAAGGCCCTGAGTTCAAACCCCAGCATCACCAAAAAAAAAAAAGAAAGAAAAGAAAATTCAATATATACTTTGAGATATTCTTTTCAGGGATGTGTTAAGAAATTGAATTTTATTTATTTATTTATTTTTTATTTTGTTTATTTATTTTGGGGGGGTGCCATACTGGGAATTAAACCCAGGGGTATTCTACTACTAAGCTACATCCCCAGTTCCTTTTTAATCTACTTTCTGTTTATTTTTCAGTACCAAGGACTGAACCCAGGAATACTCTACCACTGAATGACACCCATATCCTTTTTTTATTTTTTATTTTGTGATGGAGTCTCACGAAGTTGCCCAAGCTCACCTCAAATTTGGGATCATCCTACCTGAGATTCCCAAATAGATGTTATTATAGGTGTGCACAACTTCACCCAGGAAGAAATTGTAATTTTTATTTTTATTTTTTATACCAGGGATTTAATTCAGAGGCATTTCACCACTGAGCTACATTCCCAGCCGTTTTTATTTTTCATTTTAAGACAGGGTATTACTAAGTTTCTGAGGCTGGCCTCCAATTTATGATCCTCCTGCCTCAGCCTCCCAAACTGCTGGGATTACAAGCATGCAGCACTGTACCCAGCAAGCAATTGGATTCTTGATTAAGTTTCTATGAGAGCATATTTACTCATGTTTTTTTCTCTTATCTTTTTTTTTTTTTTTTGAGAGAGAGAGAGAGAATTTTTAATATTTATTTTATAGTTTTTGGTGGACACAACATCTTTATTTTTATGTGGTGTTGAGGCTCGAACCCAGCGCCCCGCGCATGCCAGGCCAGTGCGCTACCTCTTGAGCCACATCCCCAGCCCTTTCTCTTATCTTTTAGAGGTAATTGAGAACCCACTGCACATGTTCTTATGAATCATATAAATTATTTTCAGTGAGATAAAAATCAAAATAGAAGTTTAAAACCCTTATATTCATGTTAACATTTAAAATAATGTACTTCATATTTTCTAGGATAAAGAATTGTTCTCCAAACTTTAAAAAGCCAGCTGATCAGCTAACTGTTGGTTTAGAACATTCAACCTCCATTCACAGGACTGTTTCAAGCTCATCAGCTGTGATGTCGGTATGAGAAATACTAGTCATGAAGTAAAATAAAACCAAACATTTGGCTTTTTCTTTGGTAGCTTACCTTTCTTCTCACAAAGTTCCCATAATTTCAGATTATTTTGGAAACAAAGGTAACAGATAAACCCACTTTCCTTACTTGAATTTCCTGTTTACTCTGGGCATGAATAAGTCTAAACTATTCTTAAACAATTCTCTTTTCTTCCTGTTTGTACGTAGCTTCTTCCCTTTGAACCTAATTACTGAAACCAGATTCTATGAAATACATACAAAGTACAAGTGTCTAAATTCTGTATGTGGTTTTTCCAGTTACTTTAATGGCAACCAAAATGCCTAACTGAATTTGTGATTGAAGATAATGATGTTATTGTTGAAGATTGAACTTTTTTTTTTTTTTTTTTTGTAGTACTAGAGATCATTAATGGGCTAGGAGAGGGGAACAAGTACTTAAATCTTCGTTCTTTGCTTCAAGTTGAAATCTTGTTTTTTTTGTTTTGGGGTTTTTTTTGTTTGTTTGATTGTTCGTTTGTTTTAGTATTTTTTCTAGTTGTAGATGGACACAGTATCTTTATTTATTTATTTTTATGTGGTGCTGAGGACCGAACCCAGTGCTTCATCTGTGCGAGGCAAGCTCTACCACTGAGCTACAGCCCCAGACCTCAAAGTTGAAATCTTAATAAATAATCTTATTTTCCTTAAAAACTGTTTATAATTTTTGTGTGCCATGATAAATTGTGCATGATAGTTGAAAAATGGTAACAGCATCATCCTGGTTTGTAAAAATATATCTATGGGAAAAAATCTAGAATGCTTATTGCCAAAAATCTGAAATGGTGTTTATCTCTGGATAAGCAAGAGTAAAAGTGTTACTTTTGTTTTGTAATCAAAATATTTTGAAGTTTTTGCAATTATAATATAATGTATCTAAGCATCTAATTTTATATATGTATGTGGTTCCCCACCCTCCTTAGGAGACTAAAACTACAGAAGAAATTGATGAAGCATTGAAGATAGCAGGCTATAATTTTGAACAATTAAATATTGCTGTAAAAGTAAGCATTTTATATGATTAAATTCTATCAAGAAGTGAAGCATGTCCTCTTTAAATGTGTACATTTAGATGTGTTATCACAGAGCTTTGAGTTTAGCAATGAGTTATTAAGCTGATAATCTAATAATAGAGAATCACAAAAGAAGGGAAAATTTCTCCCATGGCCTGCCAGGATTGGACTTGTAGCAGTCTTGTTATGCTAGGAACTTGCTGTGAGCTATATTTGTCTCATAAGCATCCCTGCTCATCTTTTCGACATTTGCATATTGTTTGGCAATATCCCCCAAATGAGAGAAGTTTATTTTCTTTTCTCCCTGCTCTTCTGGCAAAGGAGAGACTTACTCATTTGATGTCAATAAAGAAGTTCTTAAGCACCCAGTAACAACAAAATTACAAGTAGGGAGTTAGATTATGCTGTGGATGCTTTTTTGCATAGAAGATAGGACATTTTTAATTGGCAGACAGCCAAATTTCTCAAAAGTAATGAGAACTATGATAAAAGTAGTGAGATACAAGAATTGTAAAAACATTGAGCAAAGAAGGCAAAAGAGAATGATAACTGAGAAACAGTTATAAAATCAGTATCAGAATAATAAGAAAAGCAAATCTATAATAAACTGGGGCTAGAAGTTCACCATCTGAACTTAGGAGGGGGAACACTTCAACCCCAAACAGGCAACAGGTGGCTTTCTGCTCCCTCTACCAAATATTCCTGTCTTATACAATGCAAAATATATTTGCACCATCTCAACATCCCCAGAATCTTGATACCCATTTCAACATCAACTCTTAAATACAAAATCTCATCTAAATATCTTCTGAGTTATAGGTGAGACTCGATATGATTCATACTGGGGTAAAATTCCTTTCCACCTGTAATCTACACAAGAAAGCACTAAAAGCACTTTGGTGGACAGGCATAAGGATAGACATTCTCATTCCGGAGTGTTGAAATTAGAAGAAAAAGAGAGGGTCATTGATCCTATCAACAGTTTTAAAAGCAATTCAAAAATGCAAAGAAGCACCAGGCATAGGAACACATATGTAATCTCGGTGACTTGGGAGGTCGAGATAGGAAGATTTCAAGTTTGAGGCCAAGCCAGCCTCTGAACTAATGAGACCATGTCTCAGAGTTAAAAAAAAAAAAAAAAAAAAAAAAAGGAATGGGGATGCAGCTCAGTGTAAAGCATTTCCGAGTTTAATCCCCAATACCAAAAAACAAAAATAATAAAAATAAATTTATGGAAAAGCTAACTTCAAGTGTGATTTCTAAGTTTTTTGGTTTTGTTGTTTTTGTTTTTATTTAGGGAATCATGCCATAGAGAAATGCAACTACCTAAAATGACTTGTGTCCTGTAATTATAAAAGAATTAAGGAAAAAAATTAGAAAACTTACCAATAAATTTTTTTTAGGTCTTTTTGCCAGATTATTAGTACAAAATGCCAACAAGGGGTGGTCTTACTCACAAGTACCAGGACTTAAAATTGAACTTTGTTTCAATTTTACTGTTTATTATCATCTAATCACCTCTTGCACTATTTTGAAAAGTTTACAAAATACCTGTTACTTTCAAAAATATATTGACAGTTCTACTTGGGCAAAGTAAATATACCAAATTAGATCTTTGAATTGTTTTTCCCAGATGCTTGAACGCATAGAGAATCAAACAAAAGAGGAGACACATAATCTTATAGAAGTTGTGGAGAAACAATTTGATAAACTTGTTGCTTCTCTTGATTCCAGGTAATAAAATACAAACACAATGAAACCGAAGTTTTTTAATACTAACGTCATTTTTTTTCTTTTGTTTAGATGAAGTAATGAATAACTTTCAAACAAGTTTAGAATGTGTGGTCTCTGTAGGCTGATTTTTAAAAATATATATATAGTTTTAGTTGAAGATGGACACAATAGCTTCATTTTATTTATTTTTCAGTGGTGCTGAGGATAGAACCCAGTGCCTCACACATTCCTGGCAAGCACTCTACCACTGAGCCACAACCCCAGCCCCTATAGACTGATTTTGAGAACTTAAAAATGAAATTGGTACTTTTTTCTTTTTTGACAGTGTCAGGGATTTAACCAGGAGTTCTGTGCCACTGAGCTGTATCTCCAGCCCCATTTTTTAAAACTCTGAGACACAGTTTTACTAAATTGCTGAGACTGACCTGTAACTTGTGATCATCCTGCCTCTGCCACTGTGCCTAGCTTATACTTTTTTTTTTAATTTTAGCTGTTTACTTCTGGTCCCGAAGCTAATTTAAAATTAACAAGCTTTTTACTTAAAGCAATTTGCACAGAAAAATAAAAGCTTATGCCTGTAATTCCAGCAACTCAGGAAACTGGGGCTAAAGGATAGAAAATTCCAGGCCAGCTTCAGCAATTCAGCGAGACCCTGTGTCAAAATTAAAAGGGTTGGAGATGTAGCTTAGTGCTAGAATGCTAGAGTAGCCTCATGGTAGAATGCTTCTGGGCTCAATCCCCAGTACAAAAAAAAAAAAATCACACCAAAACCCTCACATTATTGAGTTACTCAGGCTTTTCTCCAGCTTGTAATCCTTCTGCTTCATTCTCCCAAGTAGTTTGGATTACACACATGCTAGGCAAGTACTTTACCATTGAGCAACATCCCCAGATCTCTGTATTTTGAGATGGTCTCCCTGAGTTAATTAATTTTCACTATCTTGACAGTGTCTATGTATGTATATTTACTGGTGATTGAGTCCAGGGCCTATGCATGCTAGTAGGCAGGTGCTATATCATGAGGTATGTCCCTTGCCCTTGTTAGAGTCTTTTAATTGATGATTTTTTTTTTTTTTGGTACCAGGGATTGAACTCAGGGGCACTCAACCACTGAGCCTCATCTCCAGCCCTATTTTGTATTTTATTTAGAGACAGGGTCTCACTGAGTTGCTTAGTGCCTCACTTTTGTTGAGGCTAGTTTTGAACTCACGATCCTCCTGTCTCAGCTTCCCTAAACTCTGGGATTACAGGCATGCACCACCGCACCCAGCAATAAAAGTCCGGTTTATTATTCTTTTTGGCTTGTGCTTTTGGTGTCATATTAAAAAAAAAAACATTGCCAGATCCAACATCATGGTGCTATGTTTTCTTCAAGAATTTTGTAGTTGTAATTCTTATATTTTGATCTTTGATCTCTTTTGTAATTTTTGTTTATAGTATAAGATAAGGGTCCAACTTCATTCTTTTGAATTGCACATTCAATTT
This sequence comes from Spermophilus citellus, assembly GCF_964194105.1. Lineage (NCBI taxonomy): Eukaryota > Metazoa > Chordata > Mammalia > Rodentia > Sciuridae > Spermophilus > Spermophilus citellus. The sequence goes on along the minus strand of NC_138182.1, from coordinate 76,144,358 downwards.
TCCCAGCACCATTTCTTGAACAAGACTGTCTTTTCCACATTGAATGGTCTTGGCACCTTTATAAAAAATTAGGTCAAACTATATGTTAAGATTTAGTTAGTTTAAGATTTAGTTTAATTTCTGTTTTATGTTATTGATCTGTGTCTTTGTGTCAATACCATACTATTTCCATTACTGTATCTTAGTAGTAAGTTCTTAAATCTGAATGTGCATCTTTCATATTTGTTCTTTTTGAAATTGTTTTGATTATTCAGGAACTCATTAAGACAGCCTTTAGGATGGGATTTTCTATTACTGCAAGAAAGTCATTTGGATTTTATAGGGATTATATTTATTGGTAGATCACTTTGGATAGTATTGACTTGTGTGTGGTGGGGGGTGCGTACTAGGGATTGAATTCAAGGGTGCTCTACCACTGAGCTATATCCCCAGCCCTTTTATTTATTTATTTTAATTAATTAATTTGTCTTTTGGTTTTGGCGGTTTTTTTTTTTTAAACTGAATCTCACTAAATTGCCAGTGCTGGCCTCAAACTTGCAATCCTTCTGTCTCTGCCTCCAGAGTCACTGGGATTACAAGTGTGCACCACTGCACATGGCTCTGATTTACTTTTAACTTACTTTTAGCACACATTTATCAGGTTCCTTCTATCTGCCAGGCATGGTGCTAGGAAGTGGAGAATATACAAATATCTTCCAGGAACTTCACAGCTTGGTAGTATGAGTCTGAAAATGAAATGCCCCTAATAATGAGATAAATCCTGGGATTATAGGCATGTCCCATCACACTGCCCATTTAGTTATATTCTTAATTTCTTTAAGCAATTTTGTGTAGTATATGGTATACAAGTCTTTTCCTTCTTGGTTTTTTAGTAATTTTGATCTTTTTGTTTTATTTCATGTTTGAGACATAATATTTGTACACTCATGAGTAGTGGTCAATTTATGATAATTAGCATATCATCACTTTATCACTTCTTTTGGCAACTATATTAAAATTACTCTCTTCTAGCTATTTTCTAGCTTCTATTCAGATCTTTAGACCAGTTTTTTAGGTGGGTTTTTGTTTTGCTATTGAGGTATTAAAGTTCCTTATTTATTCTGTATATTAACTCTTATCAAATGTATGTTTATAAATACTTTCTCCTGTTCTGTAGGCTGTCTCTTTGTTCTGTTGATTGTATCCTTTACTATATTCACTCTACTGTGCCGCATATGAATGATAACATTGTACATGTTGATTTATACTTTCTTTTCTCTCCCCTTTTATTTTCACTGGTCACTAGGAACCACTATTCTGCTCTCAACTTCTGTGGGATCTGTTTTTTTTTTTTTAATATTCTCATTATGAGTAATTCATGAGTAAGATCATTTGATATTTGTCTTTATGTAATTGATTTTTTTCACTTAACATAAGGTCCTCCAGGTCCATCCATATCACCAGAAATAACAAAATATTTTGCTTTGTATAGTTGAATAGTATTCTATTGTGTGTGTGTGTGTGTATCTATATCGATATATTCCAGTCTCTGGAATTATTTGTGCTAAATTATTTGTGCTCACCTTCTATTCAGATACATATCACATTTTCTTTAGCCTTTCTTCCATTGATGAACATTTAGGTTGATTCTATATTCTGGCTATTGTGAATAGTGCTATGGTAAACACAGGTGAACAGGTAGTTGATTGGTTGGTGGTGGTTTTCAGTACTGGGGGTTGAGCTCCAGAGCACTCGTAACCACTGAAATATATTCCCATCCCTTTTTATTTTTTATTTTGAAACAGGATCTTGTTAAAGTGCCAAGGCTGGCCTTGAACTTGTGATCCTCTTGCCTTAGCTTCCCAAGTCACTGGGAATGTGATGTGCCACTGTGTCCAGTTTGAGATGTTTTTGTTTTTGTTTTTGTTTTGAGACAGTGTCTCACTGAATTATTTAGACTAGCCTCAAACTTTTGATCCTCCTGTTTCACCCTCCCAAATTGCTGGGATTACAGGCATGCTCTACTGAGCCTGGTTTACAGGTGGTTTTTTGTTTTTGTTTTGGTTTTTTTGGTACCAGGGATTGAACCCAGAGTCTTTTTTATTCCTGAGCCATATCCTCAGCCCTTTTTATTTTTAACTTTGAAACAGTCTTGCTAGATTGCTGAGGATGGTCTTAAACTTTTGATCCTCCTGCTTCAGCCTCTCAAGTCTCTGGGATTACAGATTTGTGCTACTGTGCCCAGATTCTATTTAGATATTTAGCCCATTTTTTAAATAGGGTTATTTGTTTTGTTTTGCTATTGAGTTTGAGTTCCCTATTTATTCTGGATGTTAACCCTTGTCAAGCATGTTTATAAATATTTTCTTCTATTCTGTAGGCTGTTTCTTTGTTCTGTTGATTATATTCTTTCCTGTACAGAAGCCCTTTAGATTATTAGAGTTGCATTTGTCAATTTTTTGTTTTTGTTGCCTGTACATTTTAAATTATATTTTTAAAAAAATCATTACCCTTCGGGGCTGGGGATGTGGCTCAAGCGGTAGCGCGCTCGCCTGGCATGCGTGCGGCCCGGGTTCGATCCTCAGCACCACATACCAACAAAGATGTTGTGTCCGCCGAGAACTAAAAAATAAATATTAAAAAAATTCTCTCTCTCTCTCCTTTCTCACAATCTCTCTTTAAAAAAAAACTGATTCATAACAAACATTCTTTGATCAGCTGCTATTTCTCAAACACCATTAAAAAAAAAAAAATCATTACCCAGGCCACTGTCCTGAAGTATTTCCCTTGTGTTTTTTTCCTAGTAGTTTCATAGTTTGAGGTTTTACATTATCTATTTTCAGTTGATTTTTATTACTGGTGAGAAATGTGGTCTACTTCCATTCTTCTGCTTGTGAATATCCCCATTTATTAAAGAGATCTTTCTTTCCCTACATGTGTTCTTGGCTCCTATGTAACAACAAAAACAACAAAAATTAGATGTAAGGTGAGGGAGTGTTTTGGCTCTGTATTCTTACACATTGGTTTGTGCATCTTTTGTTTATTTTAAATGTCAGTACCATACTGTTTGATTCTGTATGCTTTGAGGTATATTTTGAGGTCTGTACTGTGATAGCTCCAGCTTTTTTTTTTTTTTTTTTTTTTTTTTGGCTCAGGATTGCTTTGGCTAGTCAGTCTTCTGCAATTTCATATGAATTTTATGATTTTTTTTCTAATTCTATGAAAAATGGCATTGATATTTTCATGGGAGTTCAATTGAATTTGTAGATCACTTTCGGTTATATAAGCTTTTTTTAACAATATTGTCAATCCATATGTAGGATATTTTTCTATTTATCCTCTTCAGTTTATTTCATCAGTTTTATATAATTTTCATTATTGAGATCTTTCACTTCTTTAGTTGAATTTATCCCTGGGGTTTTGTTCGGTTTTTTAAAGTTTGGGGGTTTCTTTCCTCCTTCCTTCTTTCCTTCATTGGGGATTGAACCCAGGGACCAAGGGGCACTTGACATTGAACTATATCCCAGTCCTTTTTATTTTTTATTTTGAGATAGGGTCTCACTAAGTTGCTGAGGCTGGTCTCAAATCCTCTTGCCTCAGCCCTCCAAGTCACTGTGATTAAAGGTGTGTGCCAATATACCCCGCTTTGGGCTTTTTTTGTTGTTGTTGGAATTGAACCCAGAGTCTTTTTATTGCTGAGCCTTATCCTCAGCCCTTTTTATTTTTAATAAAAAGGGTGGTGGTGGTGGTAGTGGGTTTTTCTTTGTTTGTTTTGGGTAGCTATTATAAATGGGATTATTCTTTTAATTTTTCAAATAACTGAATGTTAGAGGATAGAAATGTTTGTGATTTTTTTGTGTTGGTTTTGTATCCTACAGCCTTATTGAATTTATTAGTTCCAACAGTTTTTTAGTGGAGTCTTTAAGTTTTGTATACCTGAAAACAAGGACAGTTTGACTTCCTACTTTTTTAGTAGAATCTTTTAAGTTTTGTCACCTAAAAACAAGGACAGTTTGACTTCCTACTTTTCCATTTGGGATGTCCTCCCTCCCTCCCTCCCTCCCTCTCTCCTTTCTTTCTTGTACTAGGGATCGAACCCAGGAGTACTTTACCACTGAGCAGTATCCCCAATCCTTTTCATTTTTTATTTTGAGTCCTCACTGAGTTGCTGAGGCTGACCTTGAAGTTGAATCTTCTTCCCATAGCCTCCCAAGCCAATGGGATTACAGGCATGACACTGTGCCCAGTGCCCTTTATTTTTCTCTTGCCTAATCGATCTGTCTAGGACTTCCAGTACCATGTTCAATAAAAGTCATGAAAATGGACACCCTTGTCTTGTTCCACATCTTAGGAATAAGTTTTTAATTTTTCTCTATTCAATATGATACCAGCTGTGGGTTTGTCATATGTGGCCTTTACTGTGTTGAGGTACATTCCCTCTATACCTGCTATGGTCTTTTGATCTTGAATGCCCCCCAAGGATCCATGTGCTGAAGGCTTGGTCCCCAACCAGTGATTTTTTTGTTTTGTTTTTGTACTAGGGATTGAACTTTAAACTGAAGGGCACTTTACCCCTGAACTGCATCCCCAGTCCTATTTGTGTGTGAGTCTGTCTGTACGTACTAAGGATTGAACCCAGGAGTACTTTACCAATGAGTTACATCCCCAGACCTTTTTCTTTTTTAATTTTGATAAAGGTCTCACTAGGTTGTTGAGGCTTGCCTCAAATTTGCAATCCTCCTTCCTTGGCCTCCTGAGTTGCTTGGATTAGAGGTATGCATCCCCATGCTGGCCTCAGCCAGCATTATTGAGAGGTGGTAGAACCTTGAGAAGATGGGGCCTTGAGAAGATGTGGAAGGAAGTTTGGTCACTGAGGTTGTTCCCATGAAAGGGATACTGACGTCTTGGTCCCTTCTATTCCTTTCTCTATGCTTCCCAGTGGCCATCATGAGAACTGTTTCCTCTGCCACACATTCCTGCCATTATGTATTGTCTTGTCACAGGCTCAAAAGCAATGGGACTAATCAAACATGAACTGAAATTTCCAAAACTAAGCCACAGTAAATCTTTCCTCATTTTAAGTGATATAGGTATTTGTCACCATAATGGAAAGCTAGCACAGTATCTAATTTGTTGATACCATAAAGGGATGTTGAATTTTATCAAATGTTTTTCTGTATCTCTTGCTTGATTCTGAAAGTATCACATTTATTCAAACATCCTTGCATCGAGGGGATGAATCCTGGTTGATACTAATAAATAATCTTTTTAATGCACCTTTGAATTGTTTGGTACTTTTTGTTGATGTTTTTGCCTATATGTCCATCAGGGATATTGGCCTGTATTTTTTTTTTTTTTTTTTTGTCAAGTCCTTATCTGGTTTTGATACCAGGATAACACTGACCTCATAGAAAGAGTTTGGAAGGATTTCTTCCTCTTTAATTTTTTTAATAGACTAATTGATATTAATTCCTCTTTAAATGTTTTATAGAATTCTTCGTAAGCCATCAGGTCCTGAGCTTTTCTTTGCTGGAGATTTTTGTTGTTGTTGTTGTACCAGGGATTTGAAAGGGTGCTTAACCATTGAGCCACATCCACAGATCTCTTTTTTTTTCCCCCCTTTCCCCTGAGTTGGCTTTGAACTCGCAATCCTACCTTTCTTGAGGACTTAATTTTGGTAGTTTTTAATGTGTTAAGGAATTTATCCATTTCTTACAGGTTTTCCAATTTGTTTATAATAACTTCTATTGATCTTTTATATTGTTGTGGTATCAGTTGTAATGTCTTCATTTTCATATCTGATCCTATTTATTTTGAATCTTCTCTCTATTATTCTTAGTCTAGCTAAAGATTTGTCAACTGTGTTTATTTTTTGAAAAAAATATTTTTGTTTCATTGATTTTTTTTGTACTTTTTTGTCTCTATTTTGTTGATTTCTATTCTGATCTTTATTTCTATATACTTCTGCTAATTTGGGGTTGGAGTTTGTTCTTGTTTTTCTAGTTGCTTAAGATACATTGTTCAGGGGCTAGGGTTGTGGCTCAGTGGTAGAGCACTTGCCTCAAATGCATGAGGCATTAGGTTCGATCCTCAGCACCACATAAAAATAAATAAAGATATTGCATCCATATACAACTAAAAAAATTTATAAAAAAATACATTGTTCAGTTGTTAACTTGAAAGATTTTTTTCTTTTTTAATTTAAGCATTTGTTATTTATGAACTTCTCTTTTAGAACTGTGTTAGCTATAGTCCAGACATTTTGATGTATTGTGTTTCTATTTTCATTTGTGTCAGGAAATTTATATTTATGTTTAATTTATTTTTTTAAATATATTTTAGTTGTAGATGGACACAATACCTTTATTTATCTATCTTTATGTGGTGCTGAGGATTGAACCCAGGACCTCACACATGCTAGGCTAGCGCTCTACTGCTGAGCCACAACCCTAATCCCTATATTTAATTTCTTTAATGACTCTTGTTGTTCAGGAGCATGTTGTTTAATTTCCATGTATTTATATTGTTTCCAGAGTCATTGACTTTCAGTTTCATTCTTTTGTGTTCAGGAAAAAAAAAAAAAACTTGGATGTTCTTTTTTGTTGTTAAGACTTGTTTAATTGCCTAACACATGAGCTCTCCTGCAGTTGAAAAGAATATGTATTGCATAACTGTTGGATAGAATGTTCTATAAATATCTATTAAGTCTCTTTGGTCTAACATATATTTATTTATTTATTTTATATGGTGGTGAGGATTGAACCCAGGGCCTTGCACATGCTAGATGAGCCACAACTCCAGCCCCAAACATATAGTTTAAATCCCATGTTTCTTTGTTAATTTTATTTCTGGATGATCTATTCACTGATGTAAGCAGGGTGTTGAGCCCCCTACTGTTACTTTGTACTGCAGTCTGTCCCTTAAGATTTGTTAATGTTTGTTTTACATATTTAGGTGCTCCAGTGTTAGATGCTTATATTTTATAATTGTTTTTATTTTCTTGTTATATTGGCTCTTTTATCATTGTTTGCCTGTTTCTATAGTTTTTGACTTTAAAGTCTATTTTCTCTGAAAGAAATACAACTTCTCTTGATCCTTTTTGGTTTCCATTTCCTTGGACTATCTTTTCTCTCCATTCCCTTTTGGTCTGTGTATGTCCTTACTAAAGAAACAAATATCTATTTTAGGTGGCATAGTTGGATCTTTGTTTTTAAATCTGTTCTGTCACTTTGTGCCCTTTAGTTAGAGAATTTTAATCCATTCACATCCAAAGTAATTATTGATAGGTAAGGACTTCCTGCTGCCATTTTGTTGCTTATTGCTTGATTTATAGTTGTTTTGTAGACCCTTTGTTCTTTTCCTTTTTTTCATCACTTGATTTTTTGCTTTTTAATTTTAGTGTACTACTTATATGTTTTAGTTTGGAGGTTACAATGGGGCTTATTAGAAACGTAGTTATAACACATTATTTGAACAAATGTCTACTTGACATTGATCACAGAAAGAAAGGAAAAACTGTATATTATAACTCCTTTTCTCCCCACATTTTGAATTTTTAATATTTTCAGTTTACATCTTTTTATATTGCCTATCCATTGACATTCTGTGATTATTATTTTCATTTTTATTTTTTGTCTTTTAATCTTCCTATGTGGGGTATAAGTGGTTTATTCCTTGGGATTGTGGTATTACACAGTTTTTTAAAAATTTTATGTGAATGTTTACTATTACCTATGAATTTTATATTTTCATAAGCTTTGTGTTACATATTAATGTTCTTTTCAGTTTTAAGTACTTCCTTAAGCATTACTCACAAGACAGGTCTGATGTTAATGAATTTCCTCAGCTTTTGTTTGTCTAGGAATGTCTTTATCTCTCTTTTATTTTTAAAGGATAGCTTTGTCAGTATTCTTGGTTGGCTTTTTTTCCTCAAGTACTTTGAATATATCATCCATTCTCCCGACCTACAGGATTTCTGCTGAGAAATCTGTTGTTATTTGTGTTGAGAATCCTTTATAAGTAATGTATGTCTTTTCTCTTGCTGCTCTTAGAATTTTTTGTTGATAGTTTAATTATTATGTGTCTTGGTGAACTCCTCTCTGGATTGTATTCAGTTAGCAATCTCTGTGCTTCCTGTACCTGGATGTTGGCTTCTTTCCTCAAATTAGGGAAATTGTCATCTAATATTTCCTTAAGTATGCTTTCTGGCCCTATTTTTTCTTCATCTACTTTAATTCCTGTTTTTGTAAGTTTGGTCTCTTGATGGTGTCTCATAATTCCCATAAACTTTTTTCATTATTTATAGTTCTTTTTTCTTTCTTTTTGTTCCTATGATTGAGTAATTTCAAATATTCTGCCTTCAAGCTCACTGATTCTTGAGTTTGATCAAGCTGGCTAGTAAAGTTTTCTTTCTTTTTCCCTGTACGGGGGATTTAGCCCACGAGTGCTCTACCACCGATCTATATGACCAGTCTTTTTAAAATTTTGAGACGAGTTTTGGTAAATTGCCTAGACTTCTTCAAAATTGCAATCCTCCTGCCTCAGCCCCCCCCCCCAAGTAGCAGGGGGGTGCTGAGCTATCACATGCTGGCTTGTTGAAGCTCCCTATTGCATTTTTAAGTTTGGCCATTGTATTCATTTTAGGATTTGTATTTGGTTTTTAGAAATTGTTTTTATTTCTTTGCCAAATTTCTCATTCTGTTAATGTATTGTTTTCCAAATTTCATTCAATTTCTTATCTATAAAGTCTTGGAATTCACTCCACTTTTAAAAGAGAATTATTCTGAATTCTTTTTCTGACATTTCATAAGTCTTACGTTCTTTTTTAAAAAAATGTTTTTAGTTGTTTATAGACCTTTATTTTTTTTTTTAATATTTATTTTTTAGTTCTCAGAGGACACAACATCTTTGTTTGTATGTGGTGCTGAGGATCGAACCCGGGCTGCACGCATGCCAGGCGAGCGCGCTACCACTTGAGCCACATCCCCAGCCCCTATAGACCTTTATTTTATTTATTTATATGGAGTGCTGAGAATGAACCCAGTGCCTCACACACCGCGGGCCAGTGCGCTACTGCTGAGCCACAGTCCAATCTTACCTCCTATAAAAGGACCACTGTTTGAGCTTTGGAGAGTCTTTTGGTGGTATCATGATTTCCTATGTCTTTGTAATCCTGTGTCCTTACATTGCTGTTTACAGATTTTTCAGAGTTAAACACCTTCTCTAGCTTTGTAACTGATAGAATTTTGCTGTTTATACCAACCTCTAACCTGTCTCGGCCAGATAGTAATGTCCCTTGGGCTGTCAGAGCTTTCCTTCAGGTTCTTGATGTATTTGGGCTGCTGTGTTTGCTGTGAATTCAGGTGTAGCAATGGCTTTGTTCGGCTGTTTCACAAGACAGCTGATTGTGATATGCAATTAAGTTGAGCTGCTGAGTGTGTGCTGCAATTGCCACTCATCTGGTGGCTCACAGGGTATATTTCTTAGTACTGTTGTGATCTTCTTCCTCCATCAGTAGAGTCTTCAGTGGTGCTTGAGGCTTTGGGAGCACAGTTGAAATTCCTCGGTGGGTAAGAATTAGCACAGTGAACAATGTTGATATTCATAACTTAGTCTTATTCCACCCAGCATGAGGTATGCAGGTGGACTTTAGGACTGCTTAAATTATCAGCTCAATGAAGACTGGTGCATATTGTTATTCTCAACTTTGGTCTTACTACACTCTGGTCAGGATCAGGTAGTCTTTTTGTTTTTATTAGTATATTATGATTATACATAATAGTGGGATTCATGATGACATATTTGAACATAATGTAATTTGATCAATTTCATTCCCCTTTCTTTTCCCTCTCCACCCACTTGAACTACTTTAATATATAATTAGTACATTATATATTATCACAGTTTACTGTGGTATATTCATACATGGATGTAGTGTAATTTTGTAGATTTCATTTCTCAGTATGCATATGTTCTTTCCTCTCTCCCTCTAGATCCCCTTCCTCTAATCTATTGGTCTCCCTCTGGTTTTGTGAGATCCTTTTTTTTTTTTTTTCCTGGTACCAGGGATTGAACCCAGGGTGCCTGACCACTGAGCCACATCCCCAGCACTTTCCATTTTTTTATTTTGAGACAGGATCTCGCCATGTTGCTTAGGGCATCACTAAGTTACTGAGGCTGGCTTTGAACTTGCAATTCTTCTGCCCCAGCTTCCCAAGGCCCTGGGATTACAAGTGTGCACCAAAAGGCCCTGGGATTACAGGTGTGTACCACTGTTCCCAGCTATGAGATCTTTTTTTAAATTCCTTTTCTTTTTTTTTCTCTCTAGCTTCTACTGGAGATAGTCTTTATAGTCACAAGGGAGTGCTATTTAAACTTCCAAGTGTGACCTACTAGCTTCCAGAATTTGCTAGGGAGTCTTCTCCCTTCCTGAAGGACCCCAGGTTATGAAGTGATGTTAGATTGGAAGGCAGGCTACCTGGAGATCCTAGCCAAGTAGCAATTCCAACCTCTTCTGGAAGTGACCAGATTAGCTATTCAGTGGGCTGTTTGTTAGCTGGTCAAACAAAACTGCTGACAGGCATGCTGTGCTTTCACAAAAAATTGTATGTGTTCTCTGTAGGCTCCATCTTCTTTCTTTCTTCCTATCTGGCCTTGTATGGTCTAGCACATTCAGTTTTTTTTCCTAGGTTCTGGGTGAGTTGAGAATCAAACAGATTTTCTAAAAAGCTTCTAGAATGCCAAGGAAGTTGCATGTTTGCTATCCCTATTCTCTTTTCCCTGTCTTGAGGCTGTTGACCCTAAGGATTTTTCTCTGTGTGACTGTGTGTCACCTTGAAGGAGCAGTGACATAATCAAGTAAGACCCTTTTTCTTACCATATCACTGCAGATTTTTATTCAGTCCCGTGCAGCACACAGGTGGCTCAGTCTTTCATTCACACTTTGTGGGTTTTACCAAGGTATTTTCCTTGGGTAGTTACTCCTCCTCAAGGATTTATCCTTATTCCTCCTCAAGGAGTAAGGTGAAGGCTGGGCTCTCCTACTCAGCTATCTTGGTGATGTAAGCTCCAGTATTTTCTTATCAGTGCTATTGTAAAAGGAATTATTCTCATAATTTTTTTTTTTTTGGTGTTCATTGTTACTGCATAGAAACAGAGCTTTATTTGTATGTGTTGATTTTATAGGCTCCGTTTTTGCAAAATACATTTATTTGCCTTTTTGGCTTCTTTAGGGTTTTCTTTAGGTTTAAGATCAGGTTATCTATAAAAAGAATTTTTACTTCCTCCCTTCCAATTTGAATTTCCTGATGACTTTGACTACTACTTCCAATATGTTGTGGCATAGAAGTGACAAAAATGAATATCCTTGTCTTGTTCCTAGTCTTACAAGAGAAGCTTTCAGTCTTTACTACTGAGTATGGCATTCATTGCAAGTTTTTCATATGTGGTCTTTATTATATTAAGGTAGTTTCTCTTTTCTAGCTTTTTGGGTAATTTTATCATGAAAAGGTGTTGAACATCAATTGATAACAACCAAGTAGGGTTTTCTGTTTATGTCTGTTAATGTGCATATCAATTCATGCATATATATAGAACCATCCTTGCAGTCCAGGAATAAATCCCACTTGGTCATAGAATATAATCCTTTCATTGTGTTGCTGAATTTGGTCTGCAAGTTTCTTTTTTATATATTTATTTTTTAGTTATAGGTGGACACAGTATCTTTGTATTTATGGTGCTGAGGATCGAACCCAGTGCCTCACACATGCTAGGTAAGCGCTGTACCTCTGAGCCACAATCCCAGCCCTGCTAGTTTCTTTTTATGCTTTTTTTTTTTTTTTAAGATGGTGCACACCTGTAATCCCAGCAATTCAGGAGGCTGAAGCAGAAGGATTGCAAATTCAAGACCAGCCTTAGCAATTTAGGGAGACTCCAGTAATTTAGCAAATGCTGCCTCAAAAGGACTGGGATATGACTCAGTGTTTTGTTGTTGTTGTTTTTGTACCAGGGATTAAACTCAAGGGCACTAAACCACTGAGCCATATCCCCAGCCCCATTTTGTATTTTATTTAGAGACAGGGTCTCACTGAGTTGCTCAGTGTCTCACCATTGCTGAGGCTGGCTTTGAACTCACGATCCTCCTGCCTCAGCCTTCTGAGCCTCTGGGATTATAGGCATGTGCCACTTCGCCTGGCTCCTATGGAATTTTAACAGGTGGGACCTATGAGGAAGTCCTTAAGTCATTGAAGATAAAGGGGATGTGGAAGTCTGGCACACACCTGTGATCCCAGCTACTAAGGAGGCTGAGGCAGGAAGATTGCAAGGTCAAGGCCAGCCTCAGCAATTTAGTGAGACTGTGTCTCAAAATAAAAAGGGCTCAGGGTGTAACTCAGCAGTAGAGTATCCTTGAGTTGAATCCCCAGGACTGCCAAAAAAAAAAAAAAAAAAAAAACAAAACCAAAAAAATCAGAGGATTACAGAACCCAAAACCTATTTTCTACCCATCCTCTGCCCGTCCCATTCAAGATATGACTATTCACTCCCACTATGATGTGCAGCCCTCACCAAAGACCCAAATACAGTAGAGCCTCCCAATCTTGGGCTTGAACCTCCATAATTGTTGACCAAAATAAACCCTCTTTATTTCATAAGTAGCCTTTGTCAGGTATTTCATTATAGCATGAAGCTAATATAATAATGATGCCATCTGGCACAAGGCTTTTATTTCTGGGGAAATTTTTGATTACTGATTCTCTCTTTATTAGTCTGTTCATATTTTGTAATTCTTTATGAGTGAGTCTTGATAGGTTATGTTTCTAGGAATTTGTCAACTTCGTTAGTAATAGTCTCATAATCCTTTTTATTTCTGTAAAATTGATAGTAAGTGCTCATTTTCTTTCTGATTTTAGTAATTTGATACTTCTCTTTTTTTAGTATAGCTAGATTTGTCACTTTTAATTTTTAGAATCATATTTTTAGTTCATTTTCTCTCTTATTTGCTCTTTTATTTTTCTCTTTCCTTTTTTTTTTTTTTTTTTTTTTTTTTTTTTTTGTGTGTGTGTGTGGGGCTAGGGATTAAAATGAGGGCTTCACACTTAAGCACTCTACCAGTTGGCTACATCTCCAGCCTTTAAAAAAAATATTTATTTTGAAACAGGACCTCACTAAGTTGTCCACACTACCCTCAAACTTGTAATCCTCCTGTGTCAGCCTCATGATTAGTTGGGATTGCAGGTGTGTTCCACCATGACTGACAGTTCTCCATTTTATCTCTGCTGTAATCTTTATTTCCCTCCTCCTACCATCTTTGAGTTTAGTTTGTCCTTTTTGTCGTTCTTTATGGAATATAAAGTTTAGATTGTGCTTTTCAAAGTTTGTTTTTTTTTTTTTTTTTGCAAGGTACTGGGAGTTGAACAGAGTGGTACTCTATCACTGAGTTACATCCCAACCCTTTTTATTTTCTTTTTGAGAATGGATCTCACTAAATTTCCAACCCTCAAATTTGTGGTTCCTCAGCCTCTTCAGTAGCTGGGATTACAGGCATGTGCCATCAGGACCAATTTGAAAGCTCTTTTTAATTTAATTTTTAATTATTTTATTTTTTGTGATTCTGGGGATTGAATCCAGGGCCATGCACATGCCAGGTAAGGCAATGTACTTTGAACTATATCCTTAGACTTTGAAAATATAATTATTTATAGCTATAAATGTCCATCTCAAAACTATGAATATTTTGTATTTTTACTTCATTTGTTTCAGCATTATTTCCTAATTTCCCTTGGAATTTCTTCTTTTACCCATTGAGGTTTAGAAGCATATTCTGTAATATTTACATATCTGTGGTGGTCTTCCTGTTTAATTGTTTCTAGTTTCATTAGTAATAATCAGAAAAGATTTTTTGTATGATTTTAATCTTTTAAGTATAGTAAGACTTGTGATATAGCCTAACAGAATCTATCTTGGAAAATGTTACATGTACACTTGAAAATGTGTTTCTCATCCAGGTGCAATGGCACATCCTTATAATCCAGCAACTCAGTAGGTTGAAGCAAGAGGAGACCAGCCTCTGCAACTTAGGCTCTGTCTCAAAATTAAAAATGAACAGGGGGCTAGGGAATATAGCTCAATTGGTAGAGTGCATGCCTCACGTACACAAGGCCCTGGGTTCAATCCCCAGCAACACAAAATAAATAAATAAATAATGAACAGGACTGGGGATGTGGCTTAGTGGTAGAGTTTGATAGGAAGGAAGGAAGGAATTTCTCCTATTGCTGGGTGAAGTGTTCTGAATATCTGTTAGGTCCAATTGGTTTACATCTTTGCTGAAATGATCTATTTCTTTACTGATTCTGTTTGGATTTTTTATGCATTATTGAAGTTCAGGTATTGAAGTCTCCATTTATTATTTTATTATTTGTCTATAATCTGCCAGTTTATGAAAATAAAAGAATAAGTGTATAATTCTGTAATCTTTCTTTATATATTTAGGGTTCTGATGTTTGGGGTGTGTATGTTTATAATTGTAATATTAAAGTATGTTTTGTCTGATGTTAGTATACATAACCCAGCTCTTTTGGTTACTCTCTGAATGAGATATCTTTTTCTGTCTTCACTTTCAACCTATGTGTGTCTTTAGATCTAAAATGAGTTTCTAGCTGTCTGGGGGAACACACCTGTAATCCCAGCAATTTGGGAGGCTGAGGCAGGAGGATTGCAAATTTGAAGGCAGCCTGGGCAGTTGTGAGACCCTGTCTAAAAAAGGACCAAGGATATGTAGCTCAGTGGTCAAGTGCCTCCAGGTTCAATCCCCAGTACCAAAAAACTAACTAGTTATTTGCAACAGTATACACTTGTGTCATGTTTTTTTTTTAAAAAAAAAAAGAGAATTTTTTAATATTTATTTTTTAGTTTTTTGGCGGACACAACATCTTTGTTTGTATATAGTGCTGAGGATCGAACCTGGGCCGCACGCATGCCAGGCGAGCACGCTACCGCTTGAGCCATATTCCCAACCCATTGTGTCATGGTTTTTACACTTAAAATCTATAACTTTTGATTGGGAAGTCATTCTAGTTACATTTAAAGTAATAGCTAATAATAATTTTTGCTGTTTTACTTGTTTTCTGATTTATAGCTTTTTTATTGTCTTTAATTTCCTCCATCACTGCCTGCCTTGTGTTTACTTGATTTTTTTTTTTTTTTGGTAGTGATGCATTTTAATTGCCTTCTCACTTCTTTTTTGTGCATATTCTGTAGATAGTTTCTTATGGTTACCCATTAGAATATATATAAATACTATTATTAACCACCTGTTTTGAGTTGATAGCTTCAGTTGCATAGAAAAATTCTGCTTTATATGTTCACTCCCTTTATTTATTCTTTTATGTTGTAAATTACGTATTTATGTATTAGGAACCTATCAACATAGTTCTGTTCACTTTTATTCTTTTTTTTCTGTTCTTCAGACAGTATTATTTTAATTGTCCTATCTTCAAGTTTGCTGATTAAATCTATATAGTGAATTTTTTTGTTCTTCAGTAATTGTACTTTTTAGAACAGAATTTTGGTTTGGATTCTTTTTATACTCTATTATCATTTTATTATTGTGTCATTTTCCTCTCTAGTTCTTTGTTTATGGTTTCCTTTAATGCTTCAAGCATATTTAAGACATTTGTTTCAGATTTGAGTCCAGTAACTGTTCTTTTTTTTTTTTTAACCTTTATTTTATTTATTTATTTATTTTTATGTGATGCTGAGGATCAAACCCAGTGCCTCACACGTGCTAGGCAAGCACTCTACCACTGAGCCCATTGTCTCCTCATCTTTACAAATAGTTTTCACCACTCTATTTTCTTCCTTTGAATGGGCCTTATTTTTATGGTTGTTCCATTGTATGTCTAGTGATGTTGTTGTTGAAATTTGGGCATTTGAAAAAATAGCTACCTCTCCCAATCTTTGCTCCCACCTAGTCCTTTTCCCCTAAGATCTAAGGCAAAACATACCAGTTCTCCAAGTAACATCAAACAGGCTAGACCTTTACAAAAAGGTCTGTTGTCCTCCCTCCAGTCGGCTTCTATATTGAGATGATGATCAAAGGAAAGTAAAAATGCCACAGAATTTCCTACCATTTTGAATGTGACTTTTTCTTAATTAGGCATTCTCTTGGTTGCTGTAGACCTTTGACTGTTTTCTAGAGTTCCTGTTAGATTATTTTAGCCAGTTTTCGTTTTGGGGGTTGTTTTTGTTGTTGTTTTATATTTGTTTTAGTTGTCAGTGGAACTTGACTTTACTTATTTATATGTGGTGCTGAGAATCAAATCCAGTGCCTCACACATGCCAGGCACAACTCCAGCCCTTTTTGTTGTTTTTATTTTCCATGTTTCCTTGGGGTAATGAGGGCTTCCTAGTATACCATTTTGCTGATGTCATTCCATGTGCATGAGTTTTTAGAAACATACTGTAATTTAGCTAAATGACCATTTTTCCTCTAAGAAAATTACTTACAAAGATTAGATATACAATTACCAAAAGGTTTTTGAAATATCTCTTTACCTTCTAAGCCCTTATTAGATAGATTCTGTTTGGTGCTGGCCAACTGTTTTGTTAGGGGCCAGATTTGATTTGGGGGAAAATAATGAGAAGTTATTTTATGTTTAATGAATGAAATGATTGATAGGTTAAGCACTACAATTTTCAATGATCTTTTTAGCCACAATAAGATAATTATACCATAAGTACAGACATGGGTTTGAGTAATGAGTTATAAGTAATGAAGAATTAACTATATAATCTTCCTGATTATTTTTGGACATTATAGTTGATTGATAACTAAATTCTACTTTGGTGATATCTGTTTTAAAGCTGTATTTTATATTCATGTAATTTGTATCTTTTGTTGGAAATTTTTAAATGTGCTGGAATATCCTTGTGAAAAGTGAGTATAGATAATCTTTGTAAGGGCCCAACAGACTACAGGATAGATTCAGTGAGGATTTCTCTTAGTGTTAGGTAGAGGGTCCTAGGGTTTCTTATACCTCTAATTCTGTGACAGATCCATTTGTGACATAATAATTATATTCTTTTAAAAACCCTCCTTTTTTCTCTACATGTCCATATTGTTCAACTAGAATACATTTCAGTTGATTTAAGTCCCTTATTTGACCATGCTATTATGTTGTTTTATCAATAAAATTACCCTTTTAGACACTGTTCAGTTATTATATGCCTCATTTAACCATGTTATTTTATTTAAATTCATCACCTAGTGAAATTACCCTTTCAAATGCTGTTCAGTCTTTATAAAATTCACTTTTAATTTTTATGAAATATTGTGAAATAACTCTGGTGTCTTAAATGAAGGAAAAAGAACTGGTGTGAAGAACTTGTAAGAAGTACAGATGATTATTTATCAAATTTAATAATGGCTAAAAGCTACATTGAAGAGAGAAAAAATGATTTGGATGCAGCTATGAAGATAGCAAAAGAGTTAAAATCAGCACCTTCTCTGAGGACATACTGTGACCTGAATCAGGTAATTTTAATAATTTAGAATCTAAATTAGTTCTGTGCAACTTACTTTACATGCTTTGAAATATGGTGTTTAAGATTTAAATTTGTTTTTCAGATTATCCTAGCCTATACAGATGCTCCTCAATTTATGATGGGATTATTTACAATGGGGTTACATCCTAATAAACTCATCCTAAATTTAAAATATCATAAGTCAAAAATGTTTTTAAATTAACCTGACTGAACAGTGCAGCTAAGCAACACAGTACACTATAGAATGTTGATTGTTTATTCTCATCACTTCGGGACTTTCTGTCACTGCCCCACGTTATGAGAGAGAATCTGATCACATATTGTTAGCCTAGGGAAAAGATCCAAATTTTAAAAATCAAACTATGGTTTTTATTGAATGTATATTGTCTTTCACACTAAAGTTGAAAATTCACAAGTCAAACTGTCCAAAGTCAAGGACCATCTATATTGTCATGGATTTAGAATTCTTAGGTATTTGAACTCTTAAGATAAACAATTAACCTTTTATTTTTTTAGCATTTTATTATTATTTTTTAATCACTTAGGAAAATAGGACAATAAGGTCTTCATAGCAAATGATCTGAGAGCAAGTTAGCATAACATTGAGAAGCAAGTCAAGGTTTGTGTTAACTTTCTGTCACTATGATAATAACTGAGTTAATCAAACTTATAAAGAAAAAAGTTGTATTTTGGCTGAGAGTTCTGAAGATTTAAGTCCATGATTGGTTGGTATCATTGCTTTGGGACCTATGGTGGCAGATCACCATGAGAACACATGGCAAATCAAAACCTTACTCATTGCCTGGCCAGGAAGGAAAAGAGAGAAAGTGGTTAAACTGTTTCCTTTGACTGCACACCCCCAATGACCTAAAATCTCCCTTTAGGTTCTCCTTTAGGTTCTCCAGTGCTACACTGGGGATCAATCCTTTATCACATGGACCTTTGGGAGGCACTTAAGGTCAAAACTATAGCGAGATTTCTAGGACACCTGAATAAAAAATAAGAATAAATAGGATAAGTAAACTAAATGAAACTCTATTTTCTTTTCATAAACATTATAGGGATGGATGTACTCTTAAATTTTTTTAGTTGTAGATGGACACAATACTTTTATTTTATTTATTTGTTTTTATGTGGTGCTGAGGATCAAACCCAGTGCCTCATGCATGTTAAGCAAGCGCTCTACCACTAAGCTACACCCCCAGCCCAGATTGTAGTCTTATCTTAAAATTTATCTTAAAATCATATTAATTTTTTTCCCTTAATTCTCCCAGAATGTGTAAGTCAGGAGACAAGTTGCACCAGCTATCTTCTGTCATCTAATCTTGTGCCTAGGGGGCAGAATTGGGCAAAAATAGAAACATCTTCTTTTAAGATATTTTGACAGAAAAAGATTCACCATATATCCTCTTTGCTGATTTCTGCATCATTCTCTAAGGGTATAGATCCTGCTCTATCAATCTTTGAGTCATCAGGTCTCATTTCCCATATATAATCAAATATTTTACTCAATTGACGTATAGAATAGAAGCCATTGGTTTACCTGCTTCCAACGTCTCTAACTTTAAAAGAAAGTTGAAGAGTTTGCCACCATCTAATTTGGCCTGGCCTTCCTCCAGCTATAATTCTGAAAACAACAATATTAATTTCCTGTGTGTTACACATGAGGCACTAGGTGGTGAAAAAAGTGATAAAATTTGGTCTTTCCTCTTAGTTTAGTTAGGAAGATGAAGGAAAGAACAGAGAGAGAATGCTTGAAAATAACAACACAAATACAAAACAAGTCTGAGCAGAAATTATATAGCTGTATCCCATTTATTAGCACCTGGTATTGTTATCTTTTAATAAATACTTTCAGAAAAATTTAAATTTCTTTAGGGTAGAAGTGAAAAACGTTTTCTTGCATTCTTTCCTTCAAGTACCCAAAATCAAGCCTTGAATACATTTAAGAAATAACTAAGTTTTCCTTCTAAAATCTTACTCTTTAAGCAGTATTTGTGACAAAAGAAAGTTCACACATGAATAACAACACTTCTTTTTTGATTGTAGATTATCCGGACTTTGAAGTTAACATCTGAGAGTGAATTGTCACAAGTTAGTTCTTTAAAACCAAGGAACCCTCCCAGGTGAATAAGTCATGGTTCAGGAGACTGTAATAAGTGTAAAAATGCATTAGAGACTGAATTTACCAAAATAGCAAGCAATTATAATTTGAAATTTTGGGTCAGAATGATTCCCAAGTTAGCAACCAAATTAAAATAATTATAACTTTAAATATTAAAACATTATTTAAATGTTATTTTTTTCCTTTTTTGTGGTACTGGGGATTGAACCCCCTGAGGTATTCTAGGTAAGCACTCTACCACTGAGCTACATCCCTAGCCCATTTATATTTTATCTTGAGATAGTGCTTCCATAAATTGCAGGCTGGCTTCAAACTTGTGATCCTCCTGCCTCAGCCTGCTGAGTAGCTGAGATTATAGGCATGTGCCACTACACTTTGGTGTTTTAGTCAGCTTTTTTGTTGCTGTGACTAAAAGATCTAACTAGAACAATTTTAAGGGGAGAAAAGTTTATTTTAGGGCTCACAATTTCTGAGGTCTCAGTCCGTAAGCATAAGCTCCATTCCTCGGGGTTTGGGGTTTGAGGTGAGGCAGGACATCATGGTGGAAGAGTATGGCAGAGGGAAAGAGCTCACATGATAATCAGAAAGCAGAGAGAGAGAGAGAGAGAGAGAGAGACTCTACTAGCCAGCTACAAAATATAGACCCTAAAAGTATGTCCCACAATGCCTACCTCCTCCAGCAACATCCTTAATCTACCCCTCAATTAATCCCATCAGGGGATTGATTCACTGATTGAGTTAAGGCTTTCCTAACCCAATCATTTCTCCTCTAAACTTTCTTACTTTGTCTCACACATGGGCTTTTGGGGAACACCTCACATCTAAACCATAACACTTGACTTGAGTGTTTTCTTTGAAATTAGTTATTTTAATGTCAGCAATGGACTTCTGTTTAGGAAACGTAATAAACTTGGAAGAGATCATTTATTTATATGCTAATGTTTTATTTTAGGTTGAATATGAATTGTAGTGAGATTATGTGCATGTTCAACAATATGGGAAAGTTTGACTTTGAGGACTCAACAAAGTAAGTATTTTTTAAGAATGGCAACATGTCATTACTGTCTAATAGTACCTGTGTTATCTAAGAGGAAAATTGATGTTTAGAGTAGTATGATTTTAAAAAGCTGCAAAATAAAGAGCTAAGATAGTTTCTACAATTAACTTATATGTATAATATTTTTTAAAAACCTAGACCTAGACCTAAAAAGGATCAGTATTCAATGATATATGTGTTTAAGTTTTATTTGTAAGATTCATTATTAATGTCAGTAAGCATTGAACATTGATTTTTGTGCTAGGTGCTAACATCCCAAATATTGAGATAAATGTTGGATAAATTATAGTGCATAAAGCAGACATGTAAAAGATCAAATGTGTGATTTCTTTGACAGTGTATGCAAAAGCTAGTGAGTTGCAAAGAAAGGGGTAACAGAGGACTTGGAGATTTTATTTTCCCTTATCTGTAGGAAAAAAATGAACAGCAAGTAGAAAGGACAAAAGGAGGTAAACATAAAAGAAGAAATACAATTTCATTCTGTATATCCCCAGATACATAGGAACTGAATTCTAAGGACTTTGTATGCTATATGATAGCATTTGAACTTTATTTTTTAGATCTCTGCATACCTAGCGTGATTGCCACTAACCATGTGAGCTACTTAAATTTAAGCATAAATTAATTAAAACTATAAACTCAGTTCCTTGGTTGTACAAGCCAGATTCTAAGTGTTTGCTGGCCACATGTACTAATGGCTACCTGTCTTCACCCATTCATGCTGAAATTACAAAATACTTGAGAGAGTAGGTAATTTATAAATAGAAATTTATTTTCTCATATTTATGGAGGCTAGGAAGTTCAAAGTCAAGGCACTGGTCGATTTAGACTCTAGTTCAGAGTCTTGGGGGGCTGGGGTTATGGCTCAGCAGTAGAGTGCTTGCCTCACATGTGTGAGGCCCTGGGATTGATCCTCAGCACCACATAAAAATAAATAAATAAATAAATAAATAAATAAAATTAAGCTATTGTGTCCAACTACAACTAAAAAAAAATAAATATTAAAAAAAAAAGAAAGAGCGTCTTGGTCTCTGCCTCCAAGATGGTACCTTGAATGTTGTGTCCTCACAAGGCAGAAAGGACAGGAGGCCAAAAAGGAACAAATGCTGTGTCTGTGCATGGCAAGAAAGGAAAAAGGGGGCAGGGCAGGAGCTAAGTTGGTTCCCTCTAGTCCTTTAATAAGGCACAATTTCATTCAAGAGGGCGGAGATTTAATGATTTAATCACTTCCCCAACCATAATGAGGATTAAGTTTCAACACAAATTTTGGAGCTGACCTTCATACCATAGCACTACCATATTAAGCACTGCAGCACATTTCCACTATTACCAAAAGTACTGTTGGAAAGTCAGCTTTAGACAGTAGAAAACCTTTAGAAGATTTTAAGCATGAAAGTAAAAATAATTAGATTATATTTGTGAAAAATAACTGTGGTAGCCATTTAGGGGATTATTTGGGAGAATATGAAGTGCAGAGAAAGATCGGTTATGCAGTTGCATCAGTAGATTCAGCAGATAATGAGGACCCACACTTAAGTAGTAGCACCGGATCAGGATTGAGAATAGATTATGAAAATGCTAAATAGAGATTATTTGTAAAACATTAATGTTTGAATGTGAGGAACAAGGGAAAAGGAAGCCTCACCAATAGTTCATAGGTTTGGCCCTGGTGACTAAATTGATTTTTTGTGATTTTATTCACCAAGATTAAGAATACAGGAACAAAAGTAAGTAGGAAGGGGATAAACAGTAGATAAATGTTGAGTTTCTATTCACCAAACTTCTAAGGAGAAAAGTTTAGAAGGCATTTGGGTACATGTGCTGAAATCTAAGAAGAGATGTTGGTTTGATTCTGGGTTTAGTAACAGTCAAACTATTAGAAACTCCCTAAACGAAAATAAATTTAATCATTTGTAGGTGGTTTGTCTTCAAGGAAGATGTTCCCCTAAAAAGCATCATAATAGCCAGGCGTGGTAGTGCACCCCTATAATCCTAGAGGCTCAGGAGGCTAAGGCAGGAGGATCACAAGTTGAAAGCCAGCTTCAGCAAGGGCGAGGTGCTAAGCAACTTGTTAGATCCTGCCTCTAAATAAAATACAAAATAGGGCTGGGGATGTGGCTCAGTGGTAGAGTGCCCCTGAGTTCAATCCCCTCACCCCGCCAAAAGAAATATTACATTCACTACTGAGGGAACATAAATATCTGGTCCACAGTCCTGGAGGCTGGGAAATCAAGCATATCTAACACTAAATCTGATGAATTTACATTAGTGAAGTTCACAAAACTGACATATAGTCAGACTGCCAGTTTGTTAACTTAATGAGCAAATGTAATTACCAATACAAACTAGAATATTTATGTTGACATTTTTTTACAACACCAAGACAGAAGTGAGAAACCAAATTATCAGAAGTTTTATTGTTTGCAATTTCCTTTGAAATAAAAGGAAAAAAAATTAATGAAGTAGTTCAACAGCATTAGGTTGAGATAGCCTACCACAGTCCTCTACATCAGAGGGTGGGTTCTCTATACCTTGCAAGAGGAACTGGAACATCAGTCCTTTGACCAATAGCATCTTCCCTCAAACAGTGCTTGGGTGACCCTGAAACAGACCCCTTTGAAATTAAAAACAACTTCCTGATAACTTTTTCTGCATCCCCTACTTCTTTCTGATGAGAACAGACATCAAGAAAGCTGAGCTGACATATTTGCTGGTTAGTTAAATCTCTCTCTCTCTGTGTGTGTGTGTGTGTGTGTGTGTGTGTGTGTGTGTATTCCTGCCTTTTGCCCCACTCTGCCTTCTCTTATAAAATATTTCCATGTCCCTGAGCCCACCAACTCTGCCCTGCAAAATGTAGAATTGAGACAGAAAGGTCTCCTTTATCTCCCTCAAGACTGGCTTTGAGCAAACGTAGCTCCTGGCCAGCCTGTCTTCCAAGATTTTAGTGGAATGAGGAGCTACAAAGCTGTTCTCTGCCCCTTATTTGCCTCTTTTTCTGCTCCCATGGATAATCATCAACTTTAACATTCAATAGTTCCTTAGATATTCACATACCTTGAATGTGGTTACTTCAAATATTTTTTTACAACTTAAAAACTAGTTGATGGGGCCGGGTTGTAGCTCAGTAATAGAGCACTTGCCTTGCACATGTGAGGTACTGGGTTCTATCCTCAGCACCACATAAAAATAAATAAAGGTATTTTTAAAAACTAGGTGATCTTGTATTGATTTTATACCACTGTAAGTTATCTCTCCTAATTATTGGTGGTAACTCAGCCATGGGTTTGCCCAGTGAGAGCAGGTATTGAAATAAGTTGGGAAATATATTAAAAATTTAAAGCAGTACAAAAAACTAAAGTGAGGTGGCATAGGCACAGGTTGAAAGAGAATAAAACAAAGTAGTGTTCTATAAGCTATAGCTAGTGTTAAAAAATCTCAATAAGGTCTGAAAAGGGGTGTTGTTTACATATAGGTGTTTCTCAAAAGGTGTACCTTTATTCATTGTATAGTAATTATACTTTTAATGTTAAATTCATGCCCTTTTTTGGAAGAGACAGATAAGTGTGTCATAGCTAAATCAGAGTGGATTTTTTGGTCCTTATGTTCTATGAAGAAGTTAGAACCATCATGGATTAATTAAATACAAGTTTTATGAGACTCAGTCTCATCTCATTTTAAAATTTTTATAGTAATAGATTTGATAGCCTTAAATCATCTGAATATGTGGAGAATATAGAAAAATACTGAATAGTATGGATAATCAGCTGTGGGTTAGTGGCTAGAAATAATCATACCCATAGGACTCGGATTAATAGTAATTATTAGCCTTGGAGGAAGTTTCTGGTAATTTGCTCAGGTTTGTATCCTGCATGCTTTCTTACACTTTGTTTTTAAGCCAGTTAATGAAAAAGAAGAAATCATCTTAACATAATTTATATCAAACATTTGAGCTAAATCAAAACTTTTTTTAAAAATGTGTAAAAAAACACTGTTCTTGAGGAATCAGATTATTATGACATAACTATATGAAGTTTTTTTCAGCTTCTCAATAATTATATATATATCTCTTCTTGACCTTTTAAAACTCTGGAGCTTGGTTGAGGCTTGGAACAGGCAAAGGTTTCTTTTTGGGTGATGAAGTGTTCTAACATTAGTTTGAGGCAGTGGTTGTGTAACTCAATAAATTTACTAAAAATCACTAAATTTTTTTGTGTCTCAGAATCAGTTGTCATGTGGAAAGGAAATGGCTTGAAGGTGAATATTAAAGTAGCCGTCCTCTGTATTTTTGTACAGATATTATCCCCAAGAAAATGAAGTTGGACAGAGTGTTCAAAAGAAATATAATAGTAAAAAGGAACTTTCTTATGTTACATACTCATCACTAGAAAACAAAAAGATTGATGTGTCTGTCCTAACCAGTGAAGCGCCAGCACCTCCTTTACAACTGGAGACCAGTGGTGTCCATTCAGAAGAGATTATCCAGCCACAGAAAGAGGTCATTGCAGTCACATCCTCTAAAACCATTGCTGTGCTCCCTCAAATGGGCCCTAGTCCTGATGTGATAATTGAAGAAATTATTGAAGAAAACCCAGAACGTGAGTTGAGAATATAACAAACCTCGGGGGGGGGGAGGGGGGCGGGGGAAGGGATCTTTTCTCTAAAATTAGAAACAATTGAATATACTTAGCAGGAAAGGTATTTGTGTATATGGGGGTGGGGGGTAACTGGGGAATGGACCCAGTGCTTTTGCACATGCCCGGCAAGTGCTCTACCATTGAGTTACACCTCCAGCCCTTTTTGTTTGATTTTGAGATGGGTTTTGGTAAGTTGCCCAGGATATCCTCAAACTTGTGAACCTCTTGCCTAAGCTTCTTCTGTAGCTAGATTGCAGGTGCATGCCACTACGCCCGGCCACCATAATCTTTTTCCTCATATGCTCATTATGAGTTAAACCTATTGATTCCACATTTTCCAAAGTTAGGGTAATTTTTATTTTTAATAAAATAATATAGCTAATCTCTGGGATGCAAATTTAATATTTGATCAGGTTAGGATATTTGACCTTTTCAGTGTTCCACATATAAACTTTATATGAATGATACAAATATAAATGAATAAGAGGGGTAAATTGGGGGCATAGTTTCATTACTTTGTCCTTGAATTAAGATCAGCTCCTCTCAAATCTTGGAATCTAATCTGTTTAGGATGAGCTATGATGAGTGTCATGCCATCTATTTTATATTTTATTCTATTATTTATTTATTAATTTATGCTAGGGATCAAACCCAGGGCCTCTCAAATGCTAGGCAACCAGCCACCCTACTACTGAGCTAGATACGCAGCTTATGTCAACTATTTTATAACTTAAATCTATCACAATTGTTTGATTAGATTTCAGTGTTGGTATTCGCCCATGCCTCATATGTGTGAGGCGCTGGGTTTGATCCTCAGAACCACATGTAAGAAAATAAATAAATAAATAGTGTCCATATACAACTAAAAAAAAAAAAATTTTTTTTTTAAACCTCAATAGTACGGCCTGGGGTTGTGGCTCAGGGGTGGAGCACTTGCCTGGCATGTGTGAGGCCCTGGGTTCAATCCTCAGTACCACATAAATATAAAATAAAGGTATTATGTCCACCTACAACTAGGAAAAAATAAATATCAAAAAAAGTGCACACATTCTTCTTTCTGCTGTATTATTATCACTGAATTATCAGTGAATTCTAAAAGCGTATCATGGTTTTATTTACTTATACAAGGGATTCAAGTATTTAGCCAATTTAATTACAGCTTTTTAAACACTAGCAGGTCACTGTTAACAAAATTAGTACAATTGTCTTTACCTATTTTGATAAAGCTTGCTTTACAGATGATCTTACGGAGACTCCTAGATATCCCAAAAAACCTCTTCAGAAAGAGTCAACTGTTTCTTTTGGATCAAAAACAGGTATTGTAACAAGTCTGAGCTTAATGGAGTAGTTTGCTCTATGTGTGGTAACTCTTATTTTACAGCTGTCACCCCAGTTATACATATATATTTATCTCTTTTATCCTATCCTTAATATATGTATTGTTCTTGGTAAGCTATGTTACAAAGTTAAAATTTATATATTTTTTAATTTCTGTTATATATATGCTTCAAGTTAAGCATAAAAGTTTAGGAATTACTTAACATAAATTATTTAGGTAAGTTAGCCAAGGATTAAAATGTAGTTACCTCTCTTCAATTCCATGCCTTCTAGTCTGTTTTAAAAAATCATACATTAATTCATTCCAAAAAAATAATCCTTATAAATAAAACTATTTTTGTGACACTTTGCCATACCCTATTCCTATTTTATTCAGTTCCTCTCTTCCTTTCTGTCGTTTTTTAATGCATACAAAAGTAGTACACACAAGACATAGCATACTATACATACTGTTTTGGGTATTGCTCCCTTAACATTACACTTTAGAGATTTTTTTCTTGCTTTTCTTCTCTTTTTTCCAATACTGGTGAGTGAACCCAAGGCCTTAACACATGCTAGACAAATTTTTTATTACTGAGAAATATCTCCATCCTTTTTTATTTTGAGACAGAGTCTTGCTAAATTGCCTAGGCTGGCTTCTAACTTTCAATCCTCCTCCCTTATACTCTTCCAAATAGCTGGGATTATAGGCTTGTGCAACCACACCCAGCTCCTTCAGAGATCTTTTTGTATCAGTAGAAACACTTGATTTAATTGCTTCTATTTATAGAAAAATGTGTTCAGTGTCATTACCTTTATCTGTTTAACCTTTACCAAAGCTCTCCTATAGTTCCCTAAATGCTGCTCAGTACTTTGACCAGACATTATTACATCTCTCTCTAACCTATTTCATATGATTTAGGATTCAGGGTGCTGTGAGCTATATTGGTGTTTTAGGTATGGTATGGATTGATCTGGCTTTTGTAGGCTAACCTAGTAATCTAATCATTATTAATAAGGTTCTAAGTTTCAGATAGGTTCATAAATAAACTATGAAGTTTTATAATAAAGTGAATTTACAGAACAGGCTATGATTTTAGAATCAGCCTACCATATGAACTATGATTTCACTTAAAGCACATATTTTGCAAGTTGAATAAAGTATTTGCAGTTCAGGTTGCTAAAGAATTCATTGTTGAAAGTGATCCATTTGTTCTGTGAGGCATTTTGGATTTAGACTCTCTAATGGGGCCCAAGTATTCTAGATTTTCAGTGCTTGTAAACACATCGTCCTTTAGCGGACATG
This sequence comes from Spermophilus citellus, assembly GCF_964194105.1. Classification (NCBI taxonomy): domain Eukaryota; kingdom Metazoa; phylum Chordata; class Mammalia; order Rodentia; family Sciuridae; genus Spermophilus; species Spermophilus citellus. The sequence continues at coordinate 76,116,399 of NC_138182.1, read as the reverse complement.
GCAGTTGTTCACATTTTATGAATTCTCTTCCAGCTTCATGTTTTAATAATGTTTTTTAAATATTGATTTGTATTCAGGTTGTCCAGAGCTAGTTTTTGTAAGCCATGTAATACATCCTTGCCACTTCTATATTCGAAAATATTCACAAATAAAAGATGCAACAGTATTGGAGAAGAAGTTGAATCAAATTTGCAATAAGAATTTACATCTTGATCCTTCAGACATTTTGGAGCTAGGTAATCAAATATCACTATAAGTTAAAATATTAAGTTTATGTAAATATTGTCATATTTGCTCAACCCACACCTACCTGCTATAAAAGATTTGAGCTTCAAGTTAAGCATAAAAGTTTGGGAATTACTTAACATAAATTATTTAGGTAAGTTAGCCAAAGATTTAAATTGGATGTTGGCACATTTGTAGAGTAAAATATATATAAAACCTCTTTTGTGTAATTGAATGAATTGCTTTTTAATTTACAAGACCCACAACAGGTTATGTAGGTTGCCCTTTTAGTTTAAGTTGATTCTTTGTTGTTTTAGTTCCTTGCTTTGTATGCATGCATGTTGGAGTTAACATTGAACACTTCAGTAGGATTCAAGAGGCCTGTGTGGCATCCGTTCCTAGGGCCCTTCAGAGGGTAATTAGTAAACACAGTTTATTTAATTCTAAGCATAGTTGAATTTGCCATGCTTTAGGCTTCCCTTATAAGTATTTTCCTAGTAACATTGATGATTGAATTTGTTTATTATACTCTTCTGATTTCTTTGATATATTACTGGACCATTTTTTTCAATGCCTATAGGTGACCAATATCAAAAAAAAAGTATTATCTGTGTAGCCTTATAATGGTTCTTTTAAATGATCACTAGTTCTCAGCTTGTTTCTATACCTTTTCAGAATATCAGAAATATAGTATCATCATATACTTCTCTGACAAAAATGAATACTTTTAAAACTTAAAAATCCCTTCATTTTTGGTATCTAAGAGAAAGGAAATATAGTATTAAGCTTAGCTTTCATAATTATATATAGTTCTCTAAAATTTCATACATGTCCAAAAGAATGCAGTTTAGATTCAAAAAATATTCTAAGAAAACCAAAACCTTCATCTTTAAGGTATTAATGATAATTATTTGCAAAATATATATAGTTGACTTGAGTCTTTGTTTATGCTTGGAGAAATTAGTGAAAAGGAAATAAATGTGGTGGGGCTTTAGCAAGTAAGAATATCTTTTGGTCTACATGTGAACCTTATGATGAAGAATAGCAAACATTTTCTTGACATTTTATCTGTTGCAAAAATAGTTTCATAAAATATATTTTCATATCATTAAACAGGGATGAGAGGTGGGAGGGAAAGGGAGTGAGAAGGGAAATCTCATGGAAATGGAAGGTGATCCTCAGGGTTTTACAAAATTACATATAAGAGGAAATGAGGGGTAAGAGAAGAATAATACAAGTGGAAGAAATGATTTACAGTAGAGGGGGTAGAGAGAGAAAAGGGGAGGGGAGGGGTAATAGTAGAGAATAGGATAGACAGCAGAATACATCAGACACTAGAATGGCAATATGTAAATCAATGGAAGTGTAACTGATGTGATACAGCAATCTGTATACGGGGTAAAAATGGGAATTCATAACCCACTTGAATCAAACTGTGAAATATGATATATTAAGAACTATGTAATGTTTTGAACGACCAACAATAAAAATAAATATATATATATATATATATATATATATATATATTCAAACTAAAAGGATATTGATTGCATAGTATAAAATATATTTTCAAACTAAAAGAATATTGATTGCATCAAAATAAGAGAAGGATCACTGACAATCTGAAGGCCAAACAAATGATTTAGGAAAACTTAAATAAAATTACATGGATACCCCAATGTGCCTTTCAGCCATCTTGTTTTTATAACATATGTAGAGAGGAATACAGCATTCTTCTGTATATAATGAATGACCAAGGCTTATCAATTTGTAGCTTAGTTGTTAAGAGACTGGGATTCAGGACTACCAAGTTTCTGTTTGCTACCTTGTATAAATAACCAAGTGGTTGCTATGTTTGGTTAGCAACCACTCTGCCTCTGGATAGGTAGAAAAGGGGGCAGTTCCTTTCCTGTCTATCATAAATGATGATGACCAATACCCATAAGATGAAAGACAGATTAGCTGGGCATGGTGATACATGCCTGTAATTCCAGCAACTTGGGAGGCTGAGGCTGAAGGGTAGTTTGGGCAACTTCTGAGACCTTTTCTTAAAATGTAAAGGACTAACTCAGTGGTAGTGCACCCTGGGTTTAATTCCCAATACCTCAAAAAACAAAAGAACCAAAGACAGGTTTACTAGAGAAAAGCATAACAAATTTATTAATATGCATATGTACAAGGTAGCTGTGCAAAACATGAAGCTCAATGAAAGGACCAAATGAGGAACAGTTGCAACAAAGGATGTTTTATTATGCAGAGTCTCCCAGTTAATCTTTGGGACCTGTCCTCCAAACAATAATGAAAAGCCTGGCTGGGCAAGGTGATGACTTAATCTCCTCTCTTTTCTGATGATTAATCTTTCCTGATTATCTGATAAGATTACAAAGAGAAATTTTCTCAAATCAGATAAGGGAATTTTAGAGAGAGAGAGAGTCCCTTCCAGCACTTGAGGGAAAAATAAGGGACAGTTAGAGACCTTGATTTATTTTTATTTTTATTTTTTAGGTATTATGAATTTTTAGGTATTAGGGGTGCCTTACCACTGAGCTACATCCCCAGCCTTCGGAGTGGCTGGGATTATATTGGTGCACCACTGCATCTGCCTAAGACACCTTGATTCTGTTTCTTAGCTCAGCTTGTCCAAGTTGAAGATATTTTTGAGCCCCCAAACCACACTGTGGTGGAAGTACTGCCTTCAGAGGGTTATTGTGGGGAATGAGTGGATTCAAACATAAAAGAATGAGAACATTGTCGACCCATACTAAGCATTCATATTCAGGCCTTTTTCCTTCTCCATCTTCTGTTTTTTCAGATTATTAATTTGTGACCCATCCTTAGTTCATCCTCTCCTTCTCTAAATGACATTGGGTATTAATTAATTTGGGCATTTTATATGTTGCCTTTTCATTGTTTCCTTTCACTATCCTATACTAAGAAAAGGTAATTGTTTTTTCCTTATTACAAACCTTACTATGTATATATCTATAGGTGCACATATGTGTACGTGCAAGACAGTTTCATTTATTTATATTAATGTAGTTCATGAAACAGTTCCTCATCTGTTGACTACTGACTTGGTATTCTGCTCATTTAGCTTGTAAGTTACATAATAAACTATTTTATATTCTTCTCATAGCATTTGACACAATACTGTACCATCAGTAAATAAATGAGTTAAGACTTCTTAGTTGTAGAACTAAGCTATATTTCTAAATTAGAGCTCTTTGAGATATCTGTCTTAACACTGGTAATAATTTGTCTCCCACATTACTTAGGTGCAAGAATATTTGTCAACAGTATTGAAAATGGAATGTGGTGTCGAGGAACTATCACTGAATTAATTCCGATAGAAAGTAAAAATATTAGAAAACCCTGTAGTCCAACCAAATTCTCAGTTCGTGAAGTTGCATTAATACAAATATTCATGGTAGATTTTGGAAATTCTGAAGTCCTAATCGTCACAGGGTAAGATATTTTGTGATTATTATGTGTTTCTTGCCTGTTTAGGCATATTTGTTGGGTGCAGATTAAAGAATGAAGGAGATTAGAAAAGGGTAAAGAGAAGTAACTTATCATTCTTCTCTTCCAAATCATATTCTTAATATTTTGCTTATTAAATTTGTTACTAAATGAATAAAATTGTATTGTTTTATCAACATTACTAGATGAGGAGCTTGGGAAAAGAACTTTCTGATGTACTCCCAAGTTTGTGTGTTACAATTTTTAAATGCTTTTATTATTGCATTACAGTTGTAATAGTGGGGTTCATTTTGACATAATCATACATGTATAGAATTTAATTTGTTCCATTTCAGTCCTCAGTGCTTCCTCTTCCCTTCCCTCCTCCTATCCTGATTCCCCTTCCTGACTCTACTGGTCTTCCTTCTATTTATTTATTTTTTAAATATTTTTTTTAGTTGTAGATGGACACAGTAACTTTATTTACTTATTTTTATGTGGTGCTGAGGGTCGAACCCAGTGCCTCATGCATTTGAGACAAGTGGCTCTACCACTGAGCTACAACCCCAGTGCTTTATTTATTTTTTAAGTGGTGCTTTATAATATACATAAAAGTGGAATTCACTATGATATATTTATTTACTCATGTGATGTACTCCAAATTTAAGTACTTTTCTAACGTTACTTCACAGCAGAAAATAATGCTCAGAGCTTATCCTTTAAAGTGTTATGGTTTGCCACAGGATGGTCGAGTAAAATTTTAATCATATTTCTGTAATCTGATTAAATGATGTTAAAAAACCATACTGTCTAATGTACTCACATTAGATGTTCAAAAATGTTTTCTAGATCTTCTAGGAAAAGAAAATGAAATGGTTCTGTGTTAAGGACCAGCATGAACTATAATTTTTTTTACTTTTTTAAATGGTCATAGCTTTAAAAATGAATAGATCTATATGTGGGAATACAGGGTCATTTTCCTTTTTAAACTGAATGAGTATCTGAAAGTTCAAATAAAAGTAACTGGGATTTAATTCTGTAGATAAAAATAGTCTCTGTGCTTATAGAAGCTAAATTAATTCTGTATAGTAAGAAAGCACAAATTTGGAATATAACTTTCTATGAGATTTACCTGAAGGAAATTATTCTTAGAAATGCATACCTTAAAAAGGGAGAAAGCAAGTTCAAGATTAAAGCATACTTTCAGTGAATATTACTTGAATTCCTTCTAGAGTTGGTGATACCCACATAAGACCAGAACACATTGCTGAGCAGCATGTTGTACTAAATGATTTATGTCCGGTTCTGAGGAAGTCTGAACCATATATTGAAGGGCTGGTGAAAGATATCCCACCATTAGCATACCCATGCTCCTTAAAAGACATTGTTCCACATAATTCAGTAAGTGAGACTTAAATTATTTCTTCTTCAGAGGCTAAATGATTGTTTTAGTTATGTATTACCAGTGATATTGCTGAGGATGGGCTTAAGGAATCGGTTATCTTGATATTATTTTGCATAATAAGCTATAGTGCAGTGCCAATAAAACAGAAAATGAACTTCAGCTTTCATAATTGGAAGTGTTCTTGGGTGAGGATGTAGCTCAGTGGTAGAACGCTTGTGTAGCATGCTCTAGGCACACACGCATACACGCACACATACATACACACATATTTATCCACACATGTATATATATTTTTGTACTAGGAATTGAACCCAGGGGTATTTATCTGCTGAGCCACATCCTCAGCCCTTTAAATTTTTTTGCAGTTGTAGATGGACAGCATACTTTTCTTTTCTTTCTTTCTTTTTTCTTTTTTTTTTTTTTTTTTTTTTTTTGGTACTGGGGATTAAACTCAGTGGCTGTCAACCACTTAGCTACATCCCCAGCCCTATTTTGTATTTTATTTAGAGACAAGGTCTCACTGAATTGCTCAGTGCCTTGCCATTGCTGAGGCTGGCTTTGAACTCTCCATTCTCCTGTTTCAACCTCAAGAGCTGCTGGGATTACAGGCATGTGCCACCATCCCCGGCAGTATGTCTTCATTTTATTTATTTTTACTTTTATGTGGTGCTAAGGATCAAACCCTATACCTCATGTGTGCTAGGCAAGTGTTCTGCTACTGAGCTACAGTCCCAGCCCCCTTTTTATTGTTTATTTTGAGACAGGGTCTTGCTAAATTGATTAAGGCCTCACTAAATTGCTGAGATGGGCTTCAAATTTGTAATCTTCGTGCTTCAGCCTGCTGAGCTACTGGGATTTCAGGTGTATATCACCATGGCTGGCAAATAATATTCTTAATGAGAATTTAATTGAATAATTGTATATGAGTGAATAAGTGATAGATCCAAGTACCACTATATTTTGGAGTCAATTATACAGAGATAAATATGTTTAAAATATAGTATGGTGTGTATTTTTATACATTATTTCCTATTTCCACAGCACTTTGTTCATTACTTGCAGCTCATATTGTATTCTGCTTTGAATTACTTATGAATATCTGTTCCCCTAGAAAGATTGAAAACTCCTAGGAGACTGGAATTGTGTTTAACCATATATGTTGAGCAGTTCTATGCTGTAAGGTCTGTGAAAGCAAGAGTCTGTGTCTTTGCTCATTATTATGTTTTCAACACTTAGCAGATCTGCCACAGAGTAGACCTTCAACAAATATTTAAAATAATAAATAAATGAATAAAAAAAGGAAACACAGAAATATTAGCATTGGTGGTTTCCTCAAGATAATGACATTATTAATTTTCTTTTATGCCTTTTACATTTCCTGGGTTTTGTTTTTAAGAAATTTTTGGTTTTGATCCTTGGAAATTTATATTAGGTATGGATAATCAAATGTTTAATATCAACTTAAAACTTTTTTAGAATGGGTGAATATTTCCCTTATCATTTAAATAGCATATACCTCATATGTTGCTGATAATAGAAGCTAAATTAAACTGATAATGATTGTAAATATTTTATCACAATCTTATACATTCAAAATTATACATTATATATCAAAATTATTTTTGAAATTTTCATCACTTTAGTAGAAAATTCACAAGCAGTATTTATTTTATTTTAAAATCATTATAATAATTTTCATATTAATATCCAAAAGCTAAACATATTCTCCAGTGAAACTGCTTATAAACACCATAAGAATACATTAGTAAAATCACAATGCACACATTTTACATACCTCAGCTGTTTTTTCATGTGTATGGTTGGTTCATTGCTTTTCCTCAGAGTTGCAGACTCTGATTGGTACAAAGTTAATCCAGACATAACATTAGAGCTAATTATATTTGGAATTTTACTTTTTTTTTCATAGAGTGAAGGCTGGGAAGAGGAAGCTAAACTGGAATTTTTGAAAATGGTGAATAACAAGGCTGTTTTAATGAAAGTTTTTAGAGAAGAAAATGGTGTGCTTATTGTAGATCTGCAGAAACCACCAACAAATAAAATAAGCAGTGATATGCCTGTGTCTCTCAGAGATGCATTAGTTTTTATGGAACTAGCACGGTAAGTAGATTGTTAAAACTTAAATATTTTTCATGATTATAGCTGTATATAGAAATAGCAGTTTTACCTTTAAAAACATGGGCTCTAATGTGAACCTTAACATACTCTTAGAGGTTAAAAATATTGCTAAAAGCATTTTTTTTAAGTATAGTGGTTGTCTGAAAACTGCATTTAATTAATTTGGTTTGAAGAAAAAAGAAAATTAAGGTAGCTCAAAATTGAAAAATATGTATATACCAACGTTTTTTTAAAAAAACTCTTGATAACTTCGCAAGCAGGCATTCAAGTATTTCAAGAATTATTGTTTTAACTTTTCCTAACTTAAATTTTCTGGCTTTTGGAATGAGTTCATGATCACTAATCCTGATTTAATTTCTGAATCTAGATTAGATACTTAATTTTCCTTTATCTCTGATGAGCAAAGAGTAAGATGATTTAATAACCATAGAGATAGTAAATATTCTGACTTTCTGTGTTGGGTGATTAAATGACTTCTAGAAATGACCCAAGTGGATTCCATTCTAGAAAAACCAAAGTAAAGGGCTGAGATTGTCAAGGACCACAGAGACCCCTTAGCTGGCCTCACTAAGCACTTCCACAGACCACAGCTATCAAAGCAATTGTAGAAACAGCATTAAATGTGACTACAGCATACTATCCCAGCTCTGAAATGTCTGACCTGAATTTGAAGGTTAAACCTCTAAGTTCTTATTTAACTTTGTTCAGTAATTGGAGACAATATCAAGAATTATAATATAAGTCAGAATGAAAATGGAATACTTTGGGTAAATAAATTGCTATATGTAGAAGCCCTTTTTTTCAGATCAGGTCATTGAGGAAAAAAGAGATTATAAGAAAATGCTTCTTTATGTTTTTAATTAGGTTTAGGTCACAATCACCAAGAAGTCACACTGAAGAAAATATGGCTTTACGCTATCATCCACCTATTTTGCCTAAAGAAATGACAGATGTTTCAGTTATGGTTTGTCATATAAATAGTCCTGCTGATTTCTACCTTCAGTTGGTAAGTAAATAATGTATGAGTTTTCTTAAAAAATAAGTAGAAATATGTAACAGGAATGAGTGTCCATGTGCAGTATAAATATTAGAGCAAACAAACCATTGTCCATAGTAAATTGAAAGAACTCTTAATCCTGTGAGTTAGTGGAAGATGGAGGGAAAAGACAATGAATCAAACCTAATATGTAAGTATTTCTTGTTTCCTTCTGAAATCTGGAGACTAAGAAAGCACATAAAGCTAGCAGATCATTAAAATGATAAACCTTCTAACCATATGCATCTGAAAATTATTACTAGGTAATTTTCTGATTTAAACATCAACATAGATTAAACACCAAAATAGGATTAAGTTCTGGATATGTGACTAATATATTTGTTTGGATAGCTACAGTATTAGGTCATCCTTATTTACCTCTCAGTGCTTTATAAGAATTAACTCATGTTAAGGACCTTAAGAGTTTTATGGAAATTAACTCACTCACTGATTATCACAAAAATTCCATGAGAAAGATGCTACCGTCCCCATTTGGATTACCTGAGGTTACATATCTGTGAAAGAATAGAGCCAGGATTAAACCTAGCTATGTAGCCTCAGAATCTATCATCTCCAGTACTGCACCACACTTTCTGGCTTCCTGGATGATTTGTGAAAGCTGTTTATCTGAACTAAGTTAAGATATGCATTTTTTCCCTTTCTTTCCCTTCTTTCCCCTTCCCTTCCTTTCATTTTTAAATGCCTTTTAAAAAATTATGGTAAAGTCTACTTAACATAAATTTACAATTTTAACCATTTTAAATATTCAGTGCAGTGCCACTAAGTACTTAATTTTATTCAGCCATCACCACCATCCATTTCCAGAAAACTTTCATTATCCCAAACAGAAACTCCATACCCATGAAACACTGCCATCCCTTTTTCTCACTTACAGCCCCTGATAACTTCTTTTCTACTTTCTGTCTCTAAGAATAAGGTATTGTCTATTCTAGGTAAATGGAGTTGTATAATATTTTTCTTTTTGTGTCTGGCATACTTAAGCATGTTTTCAGTGTTCATCTATCAGAATTTACATTAGAATTGGGTTGTAGGAGTGCTTTATATATTCTAGATATTAAATCCTTATCAGATTTTTATACTTAAAATATTTTCTCCCATCTTGTGGGTTGTCTTTTCACTCTTGATATTGTCCTTTGAGCCACAAAAAGGTTTTTTTTTTAATTTAAGACCTTTATTAATAGGTGCTTGCAGTTTGTTGACTTTTTTTTTGAAAAAATCAAGTTGTAAACTTTTATTACAAATTAAAAATGAAGTTCTTAAAAATCTCAACTTGACCAGATATGAAACAATTTTAAAACCTTTAAAGGTGTATTGAGAAAAACCAGGCATTTTTAAAAAACACATTACCAAAAAGAGACTTCTTTAGGTAAAAATAATAAAAACCCCATGCTGCATAGATAATGCAGATAGTTCTAGTTATCTGGTCAACGGGCAAAAAGCAAGCACTTAAGGTCTTCAGCTCCAATCTTTTGTTCATTTCTTATTGCTGGAATTTCATATTCATTTCTTCTTGTTGGATGTCTAAGCCGGATGATGGTAGAGATGGGAAGCCGGCATTTACTCAGCCCGCCCCCCCCCCCCCCCCAGGAGCGGACGAATTCTCAGCTGGTGTATCGGCTGCTTTTGTCTCTTTGCCATCTTGTGGTTTAGGGTTTTCTGGGCGTCTGAGTCGGTGATTGAAGTTGCGGAGGTATAGACGTTGAGGTGGCTGCTGATCTTGGGTCTCATCTCCTTGATTTTCCTTATCCTCTTTATTGCCGTCCTCTCTAGGCTGTCTTTGGCTAGGAGGGCCCCTGCGGAATCGTGGTCTATAACCCCGATACATATTCTGTCTCACTGGTCTACCTTGTTCTCCTGCACCCTGGTTGTCAGCACCCTCCATCACTTCTCCCTGCACAGGAGGGTTGGAATACTGTGGTGGATGCCCATAGGATCTCCGCATGTAGTAAGGTGGGAACCTTCGCCTGCGGTAGGGCCGGTGTTGTTGGGCCTGGCCTTCCGTAGCACTCTCCGATCCCTCATTCTTTTCCCCACTCTCACTGTTCTGATAATTCTGCTGGTAATTGCGTGGAGGACCCCTACAACGTGGATAGTGTCTATAATGGTTACCGTCTGCTGCATATTTACTGCTTTGAACTGGAACTCCACCAGGGCCTGTAACATTTGCTGCCTCCGCACCCTTTCTCCTTCAACAACATAAACTCCACAGTCTCTCCATCTCCTACACTGCGAAGGTACTTCCTGGGGTTATTCTTCTTGATGGCAGTCTGGTGTACAAATACATCTTCCTTGGTGTCATTCCTGTTGATGAAACCATATCCGTTTCTAACATTGAACCATTTTACTGTTCCCAAAACCTTCGTTGCGATGACCTGTCCCCGCCGGCTGGCGCCGCCGATGTAAGGCCGCCTGGGCCGCCGCTCCCGGTGCCGCTGCCCGTGGTGCCGGGCTGGGTGTCGGCAGCACTGAGGGCGGGGCGGCTGCTGGGTCTCGGCCTCGCTGCTCATGGTTGCGGTGATGGTGACTGGGGCTGGCTGCGGTAGCTGCGGCTCCTCTCGGGGTGTGATGGTGACTATGCCGGTGGCTGCGGTGGGCTGCTCAGGGCTCTCTGGGGTCCACTCTCCGCTCCCCCTACCGATCGGACTCCACAAAAAGGTTTTAATTTTATAATGTTCAGTTTATTATTTCTTTCATTGCTTGTGCTTTTGGTGTCCTATCCAAGAAGTCATTGCATCTAATTATCATGCCTTTTCCCTGTTTTCTTGTGAAGGTTTTGTAGTCACAGTTTTGGGTTTTTGTTAGCATTCCTGGGGGTTGAACCTAGGCCCTCATCATGCACTCTAGGCAAGCACTGTACCACTGAACCATAGTTGCCTATAGTTGTAGTTCTTACTCTCATCCAAAATAAAACGTTTATTTCTGGGATATTCCATTGATCTGTGTGTCTGTCTTTGATTAGTGCATCTTTGTACTAAGTTTTATCTACCACGCGGCCTGCGCAGTGGTTTCATTAATGAGGTTCTAGGCATAAAGTTAGTTAGAAGAGATCGAAATAAAACACACAAACCAGTTACCTTATTTATATTGCTAGGTCTGAGACGGCTCACCTCTCTGGTTCCCACCTCTAGCCGCCCAGCAGGGCAGCGAGGATTACTCTGGGCTAGCAGGAGAGAGAGAGTGTGAACACGCCTGGGAGTAGCCTTTTATTTGGGGAACAAGAGATTCAGGGGAGAATTCCATCCAATGAAGGTTGAGGGGGGCTGCACTCCAAGGTCAGGGTCAGTGATTGGGTCCCCGAGGTCAGTGGTCAGGCACACCCCCACAGGGATGGGCTCTCTCATCAGGAAAGGGTCGGGAAAGCTTGGACACAGCCAAAGCGCCTCAGGCCCTTAACGGGAGTCACCCAATCACGTGTCAGAATGGCTCCCCACAGTTTTGAAATCAGAATGTGTGGATCTTCCAGCTTTGTTCTTTTATATGTGCATGTGGTGCTAGGGGTAAAACCAAGGGCCTCTTTCTACGAAAGTACTTTATCACTGAGCTATAACTCTGGCCCTGGATTTGTTCTTTTTCAAAATGATTTTGCTATTCAATTACTCTTAGATTCTCTATGAATTTTAGGATAAATTTTTCTATTTGTGCAAGAAATGTCATTGGGATTTTGATAGAGATTACATTACATTGTAGATCACTTTGGATAGAATTAACATCTTAACAATTTTAAATCTTCTTATCCATGAACACAGGTTGTGTTTTTGTTCCCATTTATTTAGATCTTATTTAATATACTTTTGTGATTTTGTTTAGTTTTCAGTGCAAAAGTCTTTCATTTCCTTGGTTAGATCTATTCTTAATTTTATCTTTTAGATGCTATTGCGAATGGAAGCACTTTCTTAATTTTCTCTTCGGAATACTCTTTGCTGACATTTTGAAATATGGGTGATTTTTTTAAAAATATTTTTTAGTTGTCAATTGATCTCTTATTTTATTTATTTATATGCAATGCTGAGGATTGAACTCAGGGCCTCACACATGCCAGGAGTGCTCTACCCCGAGCCACAAGTTCAGCCCCCTGATTTTTATTTTTGTTTTTGTATGTGGATTTTGTGCCCATCAACTTTGTTAAATTTGTTCTAACAGGTTTAGTGTTTTTTTTTTGTTTTGTTTTTGTGGAGTGTATGGGGTTTTCTTTTAAGATCACATTATCTGTGAATAGACATAATTTTACTACTACTTCTCCAATTTGAATGACTTCTGTCATTTTCTTGCCTAATATCTGTGGCTAGAACTTCTGATACCATGTTGAATACAAGATGCAAAAGCAGTCATCCTTATCTTATTTCTGTCTTGGGAAAGAAGCTTTTGTCTTTCACCAAGCATATGATATTCTCTGAGTTTTTCTTATATGACCTTTGTGATGTACAGTAAATTTCTTTCTTAGTTTATTCTGAATATCTTTTTCATAAAAGAGTGTTCAGCTTTTTAAATGCTCTTTTGCAGTATTTGAGATTGTCATATTTTGTTCTTTTTTCCCTTCATTCTGTCAGTGTGGTTTATTTCATTGCTTTTCATATGTTGGGTCATCTTTGTATTCCAGGAATAAATCCCACTAGATTTTTATGTATAATCCTTTTGTCATAAATTTATGCCTTGGCATTCATATTTAGGCCTGACACAAATTATTTCAAACCTACTTGTTCCATTATCACCTTTGGCCTATTTAAAAGTTTCTGTCCACATGTAATTGTTTCCAGTATGGCTCACCTATTCCTCATCTGACTTTCAATATCTCAAGGTATTTTTTTTTTTAGTATTTTTTTAGTTGTAGATGGACACAATATCTTTATTTTATTTATTTATTTTTATGTGGTGCTGAGGATCAAACCCAGTGCATCATGCATGCTCTACCACTCAGCCACAATCCCAGCCCTCGAGGTCTTTTTTAAAAGAGGACTGACTCTGCTAGATTATAAGAGTCATGGAGGGCTAGGGATATAGCTCCTTGGTAGAGCACTCATTTGGTATGCATGAAGCCCTGGTTTCAATCCCCAGTACCACAAAAACAAAGGAGTTACAGAGATAAATAAAAGCAATGTGTAATCTTGAGATTGGATACTTATTTGATCAGTTACAAAATACTGAATATGGTCTAGAAGTACTAATAGGCACACTTAGTGAAACAGAATTGATAGAAAAGTGTAGGTTACTAAATTGTATGTATTGTATGGTCTAGTTTTGGTAGAAACAAAAGTTGGAGAGAGTGTAAGTGTCCAAAAAACCTAGAATATACATTAAGTTATCGAGCAGAATGTGATTTTATTTTTTGTTATGTTTACTTTGGAGAATTTCATACTGCATCTACAAAAAACAGTTCCTAAAGTAAATGATATAACACATAATTGATTTATAACTAAAGCCAGTTTTAATGTTTTATAATTTTATAAACAATACCTAAAACATACTTAAAATTTTAAGTTTCTAGCCAACTACAGTGCTTTATCCCTTTATTTCTTAGATAGAAAACCTGGATTTTTTATTTCTTTTAAAAACCATTGAGGAATTCTACAAAAGTGACGATGGAGAAAATCTGGAAATTGTCTGTCCAGTTCAAGATCAAGCATGTGTAGCTAAATTTGAAGATGGAGTTTGGTACCGAGCTAAAGTCACTGGTAGGAAAGTATACACTGTTTCCACAAAGGAAGGTTACACTTTAAGACTAATATTGTTTTGAGTTGATACAAATTAAATCTTGGAGATAGTATTATTTGATTTGACCATTTACTCTTCTATCTATTAAATAATCCAAGAACTCACTTTGACAGGAAAGGCAACAAAATTCAGCAGTGTTGAGAGGTGGGACTAGTGAGAAGTATGGGGTCATGGGGGTGAGCATTCATGAACAGATAAATGCATTTCTTATAGAGCAGTTCTTGCTGTCAGGACTGTATTACTATTTTTAGCAGATTGTTATGAAGTGAGGCTGCCCCCAAGTTTTGTCTCTCACCTTCGCCCACCTGCCTTTCTACTTTCCACCATCAGTTGAAGGAAGTAGCACAAAGTCCTTACCAGAAACTGAAAAGATGCTGGTGCCAGAATCTAAGGTTTCCAAGTCTCTAGAACTGTGAACCAAAATATACCACTTTCCTCTGTAAATTACCCAGCATCAAGTATTCTGCCATAGCAACTGACAGTGGACTAAGTCCTGTTCCTTTTACATGCTTCCTAATTTGTAGACATGTAGCTTTTTATTTACAAGGTGAAGTTTAGTTTGATACTGTTTAAAATTTTTCCCATTACTAAAGTTCCAGATCTTTTTTCAAAACTATTTAAACTTCCAACCTAAGTTTTCTATCTTAATTATTTGTCATTGATTTTAATTCCTTAGGGGTGTCAAACTAGCTAAAGTTTTTTCAAATATAGTTTTCATAAACATCTTAGTCTGTTTGTGCTGATCTACCAAAATACTACAGGCTGGTATGTTCTATTTAAAAGAGTAGAAAATTATTCTCACAGTTCTGGAAGCTAGGAAGTCCAAGTTAAGGGCACTGGTAAGGGCCTGGTCTTTCTGCTTCCAGAATGCTGCATCATCCAGAAAAACAAATGCCATGTACTCATATGGCATAAGGGCACAAAAGGAGTAAACTTTCCTCTGTTGAGCCTTTTTACATGGGCACTGAATCCTGTGTATGGGTAGGGAGAGCTCTCATAACTTGGTCACCTCTAAGAGGCCACATCTCTTAATAAAATGTTGTATTAGGGATTAAATTTCAATGAATTTTGAAGAGGACGAAAACATTCAAACATAGCAAGATAGTAGTATGTACCAGTACATCCCCTGTTCATTTTTATTTTTTGAGACAGAGTATTGCTAAGTTGCTGATGGGCTTGCTAGGTTGCCAAGGCTGGCCTCAAACTTGTGATTTTCTGCTTCAGCCTCCCAGTACTGGGATTGCAAGTGTGCACCACTGCAGCAGACAAGCAGTGCATCTTTTGATAAATGTCAATGGAAGAGATAAAGCCATTTTTCATGTCACTTAAGGACTTTGCAACTACTTTTCAGATTAGAATTATTGGCTTTAAAACATGCATTTGATGAACAATAAGGCTTCTGAATTATTTGAGTAGTAATATTTGGTACAGTTTCCAAGGTGACTTTGAGTGTGTAAAGGAAACACATGTGTGACTCAGTTGGCCTATCTTCCTGTATCTTCAGTAGCCCTATAGAACTCCATCATGAAGATCATACTTGGTAGGTTTTTGTTGGTTTGTTTTGTTTTCTAAAGTCAGCCTCATTTAAAAACTAAACAATACTAAAAGATTTAGTCATCTCCATCTCCTCTGTTGCAGTTACTTTTCATATTTTCAGGTATTCTTTTGGTATGTACCTGTACTGTTTATTCTAATAATATGTAATATTCAGTTGATGCTTCAGGTTTAGATATTATCTATTTACTTGTTACTCTGTGAGATAAAAGTTTCAAATCTCTTCATAGCCTTTTTTTTCCTTCTTTCCCTTTCCCTATACTTGTACCACAATTATTAGTTAAATCCATATTGTGTAAATACATTCACTGCTGAACCATAAAGTATACTTTAACACTATTTTGAGTTAATAATTGTGATAATTTTTCACTTGTGTTATTGTCTTAATTTGTGGCCACATTTTTCTAATACTTCAAAACAATTTATCACATTATTAGACTTTTCAGATAGTCTTAGTTGGAAGCATACTGTTTCCTTCAAATGGAGTGCTTACTATACATTTGCTAGTTTGGAAAATTTTTTTCACTTAGCAATACACAATACACTTCATTGTTCTGTCATGGTTCCTTGTTTTCTGAATCCCATGTTTACCTCTTCAGTTTATTCATTTATTTTGATGGAGCCACCTTCTATAGTTTCCTCAGAAAGAATAAAAATGTAAATTTGAGACCTTCCATTGTCTATTTGATCTGTTCTCATATGTGACTGATAATTTGGGTAAGAAAAAAAAATAAGTTTCTTTAAATTCTATCCCATATTCATCTGCTTGTTTAAAATCACATCTCCATTGAGGAAAGGGTGGCTTTGGTACAGCTGAGCATATTCTTATAGCCTGAAGATTGCAATGGAAACAGGGAGAAATTCCTCCACATTTCATTGGCCTTATACTTTTAATAGCCTGTGCTTTCTCAGTTATCACAGATATCCACAACCATAGGTTCTAAGTTGTGTGAAGTGTTATTTTGAGTACCAATACTATGCCATCTGCTTCCACTTGTTTGGAGCAGAGAATGCTGGACTAGTTTCCATATTGAAATGACATATACTTGTATTTGTCCTTAAATTTGAAAATGATAACAAAAAGTTTAATACCACTCTACATAATGTGCTGAGAAAGACTAAAGTCAACCATATATTTTGAATGATTTCACAAAGGTCAGTGTGCAGTAGGGCTTTATTTAAACTTCTGTTTGAACCTTCCAAAAATTTCTTTAAAGCTTAGTGACTTAGATTGACATAGAAGTCTGTGAGTTTGCAATTTCTGATTTCATAACTTTTCAAGGATTGCCTGGCCGTCGGGAAGTTGAAGTTAAATATGTGGACTTTGGTAATACTGCAAAAATAACACTTAAGGAAATGCGTAAAATAAAAGATGAGTTTCTGAATCACCCAGAGAAGGTAATCTACTTGTTATGAACTCTAGAGTTGGAATGTTAACACAAATATGAAAGTATTTTTGAAGTCGTTTTTAACAGAAATGCTCTGGTAATAACTATTTTGTCTATAAATGGTTTCTGATATAAGAACTATAAATAAGTATTGCTACAGTAACTGATTTTAGTAACTGATGACTAGAAAAGGATACGAAGGATTATTTCTTATTTGTTTGTTTTGGTACCAGGGATTGAACACTGAGCCGCATCCCCAGCCCTATTTTTTGTATTTTATTTAGAGACATGGTCTCACTGAGTTGCTTAGCCCCATGCTTTTGCTGAGGCTGGCTTTGAACTCATGTTCCTCCTGCCTCAGCCTCCCTAGCTGCTGGGATTACAGGCGTGCACCACCAAACCCAGCTGAATTATTTCTAAATTTTTATTCTTCTATGTTAATTAAATTGTTAGTAAGCTGTATTTTTCATTTTGAATAATGGGCAATATTATAGAAAAAGAAACTTGAAAATACAGGTAAGCAAAAGAAGTTAATCACTAAAAAATATTGTTCAACATTTTTGGTATATGTACTAGTAAGATGCATTTTTTTTTCAGTTGTAGACAGAAAAAATACCTTTATTTTTATGTGGTGCTGAGGATTGAACCCAGTGCCTCACATGTGCTACGCACGTTCTCTACCACTGCCCATCATCTTTTGTTGTTTTAAGAATTATAGAATTAGACTATAAATAGTCTAGAAAGCCTGCTTTTCTCACTTACAAAATGTATCATGACTATTTAACTTTTTAAATAGATGCTTATTATTCAAGTACATGGATAACTAATGTCCAAATACTCAGTTTATTCCAATTATTTCAATTTATGAAGTAATTTATAGAGGGCGAGGATTGTGGTAGAACACTCACCTAGCACATGCGAGACCATGGGTTTGATCCTCAGCACCATATATAAATAAATAAAATAAAGGTATTGTGTCCAACTACAACTAAAAAATAAATATTTTTTAAAAAGTACTTTTATAGATACCTTTTTTATATATTTTTTTAAGAGAGAGTGAGAGAGGGGGGAGAGAGAGAGAGAGAGAGAGAATGAGAATTTTTTTTTAATATTTATTTTTTAGTTCTCGGCGGACACAACATCTTTGTTGGTATGTGGTGCTGAGGATCGAACCCGGGCCGCACGCATGCCAGGCAAGCGCGCTACCGCTTGAGCCACATCCCCAGCCCTTTTATAGATACCTTTATTTTATTATTTATAAATTCAGACACAAAGATTGTTTTTTGTTTTGGGAGGTTTTGTTTTTGGGGGTTTTTTGTTTGTTTGTTTTTTTGTTTTTTGTTTTTTGCAGTGTTGGTATCAAACCCAGGGCCTCAAACATACTTTCATCAACTGCACTGAGCTACATAAACATTAGTTTCCTACATATAAATAAAACTTTATTTTAACTATAAAATAACCAGAAATTAAGTTTATTTTCTTAATGGCGGAATTTTGTTTGGCACAGGCAATTAAATGTAAACTGGCACGTATTGAGCCTTGTAAAAGGATGATGCAGTGGTCCAAAAAAGCTAAAGAAAAATTTGAAGAAAAGGCTCAAGATAAATTTATGACATGTTCAGTTATTAGTAAGTTATTTCCATTTTTATTTACTATATAATCATAAATTATTTTAAATAAGATTAACATTGCATAACTTTTGTCATATCTTAGGGTAAATTCAATGTGCCATGAGGAGGAGGAGTAGTAGTGAGAAGTAACATTGAGACTGTATAATGAGATTATATTTTCTGCATGCTTTAGAGTCTAAATTGGCCCTTGAGGTAAAAATTACCACTAAAGACCAAGTCACTTTTCTGATGAGTGTGGTGGTGCATACCTGTAGTCTCAGCTACTTGGAGGGTTGAAGCAGGAGTATCACTTGAGCCTAGTAGTTCAAGGCCTGCCTGGGAAACATAGCAAGACCTCATCTTAAAAAACAAGACACCCTTGACGTGACCCCCTTCAAAGCCCCAAAGCTATTAGTCCACTATTTTATAACATTAGTTCTGGCAGAATCTGATCCTGAATTTATATGAGATATAGTCTTTATCTCTTTTGCAGTAAATATTTGTACATTCTATTTCAAGGTAGTAATATCAGTGGGCTTCTGCCTCATACTCCATTGGTAGGTATTGACTGAGTATGAAGTTTGTGTACTATGTAGTTTTTCTCAGACTGAGGAACTTTGAATTCTGAAACAATCTAGCCCCAAGAGTTTTGAACGGGAGTATTGGGAATGTGTTTTGATATATTCCAAAACTACAATAAACACTATTTCAATGAGTCCTTATAGAGGATACATAAGACCATATTTACTTAGGATTGATTATAGCACTTTCAAGGATAGTTTTATTACACCTGCTTTTCATTTTTATCACACTGCCATTAAATGATCCCTCCATTATAAGATGATTAGCCTGTTCTAGTGAGAAAATTGAAGCTCAAAAATGAACTGCTAAAGTTTATATAACTTATAAATGATGGAGTTTCTCTGATAATTTATTCACTGTATTAATTCAAGAAATTGTTTAGAATAAATAGTTGAGTTTAAGAGGAATATGATTATAGAAACTGTATCCTTAGTCTATAGGATTTTTATATCTGGCTTCTCTGAAATGAACAAACTAAAAGGCCTGCTAGTCCTTCAGCAGCCTCCACTCATTTTGAGCCGGATAACTTTCCAACTTTCTTTTGACATTGTGTTCTATTGGTTTTTAGCTCCCTCCTTGAGAATCTTCCCATGGATAATACATCAAAACATAGTATTCATTCTGGATTCCTCTTGTTTACTTATTTGGTATGCCAATTACATCTAGCACTAGTTGTAACATAATTATTAATCTAGATAATCTGATTTAAGGAGTGTCTTTCCCCATTCACCTGCACAATGATAAGACTGGGACTTTGAACGTATCTAATAAAGTAAATTACCACAGATGAAAATGGGATGGATATATATATATATATATATATATATATATATATATATATATATATAATCATCACTTTCTAAGGAAAGGGACATTCAAATTAAATTTGGAGGAAAGCAGGGAAGATGGTAAAGGTACAGAACACAGAGAAAGTTGCCCCTATTGGAACAAAGAACTTCATGAATGAGAAGTATGAAACCAAAAAACTAAAGGGACATAAGAGATAGAAAGTAAAAGGATCAAAGTTTACTTTGCATTGCTTAGCCTTTTGTTTCTAGGTAACTCATCTGGGCCACTGAAGAGTAGCCAGGATTGTTTTTTTCAGTTCTTGAAACAATTTTTCTATTGTGTATGTACTCTTATAACTGGGTAATGTAGGATATTATTGCTGATATGGGTTTTTTTAGACTTTGTTTTTATACTAGGGATTGAATGCAGGGGCACTGTACCACTGCACTACATCTCTTTTGTTTTCTATTTTGAGACAAGGTCTTGCTTAGTTGTTAAGGATTTTACTGAGTTGCTGAGAGTGTCCTCAAACTTGCAATCCTCCTGCTTCAGCCTTCCCAGGAACTAAGATTACAGGCATGTGCCCCCATGCCCAGCAATGATTGTCTTTTTTTGGAATCATCATTCAGACCAGCTTCTACTAGCTACTATTGTATAAAAACTGTAGACATACATTGATCTCGGTGCATATTTTAGAGATGTGTGTTTCCTAAATAAATTCCTCTTTATCAAGTTCCCTTTTCTGTGACCATAAATAAAGAAAATAGGCATATAAGATGTAAATTATACCCTCAGTTCCTACTGTAGTTTAAGAATCAGATCAATCAAGTAATAAATTTTAGTTTTCTAAAAGAAAAATTAAATGGTTTGTCCTAATACATGAAGAGATAAGAAAAATATTCCAGTTAATTGAGAGTTCTAGATTGAGTTTTTGTCATTTTAAACTTTGTACCATACTTATAAAAGCTATAAACCTTAGGTGTGGTGGTGCAGGCCTATAATTCCAGGTATTTATCAAGAAGCTGAGGCAGGAAGATCACCTGGTCAACATAATAAGACTCAAAACAAAGAAAGAAAAAAAAGCTGTAAACCTTCACAAATAATGACTCACTGGCCTGAGTTAAATTTCATTCACTTGTGTGCTTTTGGAACTTGATTGAATTACACAAAACAGTATAAATATACTACTGAATATTTCTGTTGAGTAAATATTGATTTGTGTTATTCTGAATCCAAAAGGGTTAAGCTTATTTGGTTTTGTTATAGAATCAGTGGCATACAATAACCTAAAATAGAATTTTTACTAATTTATATATGCTCCAGGTAACATTGACAATTCATTATGACTGCAAAATACTACTATAATTTCTAGACAGAGGCTGTGACATATTCAGCAAGAAATCTCATGTATGCCAAAAAAAGAAAGAAATTGTTTCCAGTTAAAAAAAATTTCTCATTTAGTCTATTTTGCAGTATATTTCTTTCTTTCCCCAAACTAGTTTTTGTGTTTTTACAGAAATTTTAGAAGATAATGTGCTCTTAGTTGAGCTTTTTGATTCTTTTGCTGCTCCTGGAATGACTCCTACTAGTATTAATGACCAGCTTGTGAAAGAAGGCTTAGCATCTTATGAAGTAGGGTAAGTACACAGGTAAACTTTTACTGTTAGTTTATATGTAAAATTTCAAACACAAGAAGGGAAACTGGAATTTCCTGTTCCTACATCAGAAAAAAAATAGTGGGAAAATAATTGAGTTGTTAGTCTAAGGAAGTAGAATGACTTTTTACCCTCATTCCTAAGGAACTTTAAAACCCAAAGAAAAGCTTCTCAAGATCAAAGTTGTTTCTTAGAAAAAGAGACTGGCATTTTATTTCTAAATGGAATGTCTGCTTAGGCAGCCCCTTTTACCTATTTTAGAAAGGGAATTGGGAAAAGATATGGCAAAATAGAGAAAAAGCATTGTGGTATTCCCATTTGGAGAAACGTGAATTTTCCTAGGTTTAGGTTTAAAGTAACTAAGCTTAAACCATTTTGTTCATAACCATCAAAGACTAACCAGTGGTATAGGTGACCCAAGAAGCAGAAGAACAGAGTACTGGTAAGGTTGAATATAAAGGTTTGGCAGTCAAGACCAAGAATTCTTCCACAACAGAAACTTTTACAAAAGGAATGGACTCTGCAGAGTCTTCTAAAGAATTTCCATATGTAGCCCTTAAGAAACCCAATATTTTGATATCACCCACACATAATTTCTATTGGCATAACAAGGACACCTAACAGAGACCTGCTATGACTCCTGTTAGTATTATGATCTGTGGTCTTGCTCTCCCTACCTACCTTAACGCTGGAGGAACTAGAAGCAGAAGAAGAAAGGCCTGTCCTTTTAGCAGTCTAATTGCAAGTGAAGGAGGAAAAGAAAGGAGAGTAAACATTTAAACTGTATTGAACTAAGTTTTTTTTCTTTTTGAAGTCAGAATTATTAAGGCATAGTAGTAAAGGTATGTAGTAAAATGTCACTGTTTAGGTACGCAGTTAAATGATTTTGACCAACATATAGAGTCATATAAATGTTATCCCAGTCAAGATACAGAATGTCACTGGGTGCAGTGGTGCATGCCTGTAATCCCAGTGACTTGGGAGTCTGAAGTAGGAGGATTGTCAATTTGAGACTAGCCTTGGCAACATAATAAGGCCCTAAGCAACTTAGTGAGATCCTATCCCCAAAATATAGAAAGTGCTAGGGATGTAGTTGAAGCACCCTGGGTTTAATCCCCAGGACCAAAAAAGAAAGAATTAAAGACACAGAATGTCACATGTTCCCTTATGCCCCCGGTAGTCAGTCCCCTTCCTCTATAGTAACCTTTAGCAACCACCTAATTTCTGTCTCTATAATTCTAACTTTCCTCAACTTCATTAAACAGAATAATATAGTATATTGCCTTTTGTGTCTGGCTTCTTTCATTTAGCATAACACTTTTGAGATTCTTCCATGCTGTTGCATATGCATATATATATTGCATATACCAGTAGTTTGTTTCTTTTTATTGCTAACTAGTATTCCATTATACAGATGCACCAGATTTATTCATTTACCAACTAATGAGCTTTTAGATTATTTCTCGTTTGAGGCAGTTCCACAAATGAAGCTACTATAAACATTTGGGCACAGGTCTTTGTGTCACCATATGTATTATTTTCTTTTGGACTGCTGGTTGTAAGATAAGTGTAGTTTTAACTTTGTAACACCAGCCAAATGATGGTTTATGATGTTTATGCTCAGAAAATATATATAAAAAATCAGAATAATTGTTACACGCTGTTAGTCATATAGTTTGAAACACATAAAAGCTATTGACTGAATTAGATTTTTATGGAAGTCCTATTATCAAGGGACTTGTTTTTAATTCTTTATATTATTTAAGTTATGAAGTTATTAAAGATTGGTAATAACTTCCTAATGAAAAATGGTAGGGGAATTGTTCTTAAATGCTTTCTGTGAGTACAAACACACTCCTGCACACTAGTGGGTCAAAGTAGAAATCAAAAAGGAAATTTAAAAAATATCCTGGGACAAATGAAAATGGAAACACAACATACTAAAACTTATAAAACAAAGCAAAAACAGTTCTAAGAGGGAAGTTTCGGAAGATCTCAGAACAACTTAACTGTTCACCTCAGTGAACCTGAAAAATAACAAACTAAGCCCAAAATCAGCATAAATAATAACAATTATAGCAGAAATAAATGAAAAGAGACTAGAAAAACGGTAGAAAAAAAAGCAGTTGCTATTATTAAGATGTTTAATGTCTCTAAAAGTCCCATTTGTTAAAGGTTTCGGTCCCCAAGGTGGCACTATTGAGAGATGCTGTGGAAATTTAGAAGGTGGTGCCTTGTGGGAAGTTAAAAGGTCACTGGGGTGTGCCCTTGAAGAGGATTATGAGACTCCAACCCCTTCCTATCTCTTTTTTGCTTCTTGACTATGAAATGAATGGTTTTACTCTATCATATACTCCTGCCATCATGTACTGCTTTGCCACAGGCCCAAAGCACTGTGACCAGTCAGTTACGTACTGAAACCTTCAAGAGAGTGAGCCAAAATAAATCTTTACTCTTTATAAGTTAATTTGTTCTCAGACATTCCCATATAGTGATAGAAAGCTGACTAAAACAGCAGTGAAACTAAGAAGTGATTTTTTTTAAAAGACAAGCAAAATGAACAAATTTTTATCCAGACTAACCAGACTCACCAAAAAGAAAACTCAATAAAGGAAAGAACTTTATAACTGTATCACAGAAATACAAAGGATCATAAAGCAACTTACATGTTATACTTACTATGCCAACAAATTGGATAATCTAGAAGTAGATAAATTCCTAAAACATATAATCTTCCAAGTTTGAATCACGAGGAAAGAGTCCAAAGAGTTCAATAATGAAGAGATCGGATTAGCTTTTTAAAAAAAGTCTCCCATCAAATGAAAGCCCAGAATATTGTGGCTTCATTACTGAATTCTACCAAATATTTAAAGAAGAATTAATGCCAGTCCTTCTCAAATTCTCCTAAAAAAAAGAAATTAAAGGGAACACTTCCAAAATCGTGAAGTCAGCATTATCCTGACACCAGAGCTGGAAAAGAAGAGAACAAGAAAAGAAAATTACAGGCCAGTATCCCTTATGAACGTAGATTATGAATAATCAAAAAGGCAAGAAAAAAATGTGGCATCCAATGTGGAAAGGAAGAGATGCAGATGGTATGAGCTTATATTAGAAAACCTAAGAGACTTTAC
Organism: Spermophilus citellus; assembly: GCF_964194105.1. Lineage (NCBI taxonomy): Eukaryota > Metazoa > Chordata > Mammalia > Rodentia > Sciuridae > Spermophilus > Spermophilus citellus. The sequence goes on along the minus strand of NC_138182.1, from coordinate 76,091,699 downwards.
AAACTATTAGAATTAATAAGTGAATTGATCAAAATAGGAGGATACAAAGTCACAAAATTAGTTTAATTTTTACATCCTGACAGTAAGCAATCTAAAAGGAAAATTAAGAAAACATTTATATTTATACAATAGCACCTATAAGAATGAAGTACTTTAAGAATTAAGAAAGTGAAAGATTTATACAGTGAAAACTAGAAAACATTTTTGAAAGACATTAAAGTAGACAAATGAATGGAAAGACATTCAATATTTATAGATTAGAAGACTTGATATTGTTAAGATGTCATTCCCACCTAAGTAATCAGAAGATTAGTGTTGTTCCCCATCAGAATCCCAATTACATTTTTTACAGAAATAGAAAAACCCATTCTAAAATTCATATGAAATTTCCAGGGGTCCTGAGTAGCCACAACAATCCTGAAATAGGATAACATGGAGTATTTTACACATTGTGATTTCAAAACTTACTATAAACTACTATAATCAAAACAATGTCAAACCAACAGAGTGATAGACATACAGACCAACAGAGTAGAATCTAGAATCCAGAAACAAACACTGTCATATAGGTAAGTTGATCTTTAACCAAAGTGTCAGGATCATTTAGTAAGGGAAGAACAATTTTTAACAAAAGGTGCTGGGGAAACATGCACATCCATATGCGAAAGAATGAAGTTGAACCCTCACCTAACACCACATACAAAAACTAACAATGGATCTGTGGCCTCAATGTAAGACCTAAAACAATAAAAGATAATGTTGGACAAAAAGCTTCATACACTGGATTCGGCAGTGATTTTGTTGATATCAAGTGCCCAACCAGGCAGAGTGGCACACACCTGTAATCCCAGCAACCTGGGAGACTGAGGCAGGGAACTCACCATGTTCAAGACCAGCCTTAGCAATTTAGCAAGGCCCTAAGCAACTTTCAAAGCCCTATTTAAAAAAATAAAAAGTAGTAATTTGTAATGCATTCTGCTGTCATATATAACAAAAAATTTTTTTAAATACAAAGAAGTACACAAATTAATAGGATCAGGGACATAACTCAGTGGGAAAGTGTCCCTGAGTTCAGTCCCTAGTACATAAATTTAAAAAAAAAAATTAAGTGCATAGGCAGTTTAAAAAACACAAACTAAACTTTGTGAAAATGTAAAACTTGTGTACATCTGAAGGTATTCTCTACAGAATATAAAGGCAACCCACAGAATAAGAGAAAACATTTTCAAAGCATATATTGTTAAAGTATTAATATCTAGAATATGTAGAAGACTACTGAATCTCAAATAACAGAACACTCAATACAAAAAGTGGCAAAGGAGTTGAATAGACATTATCTAAAGAAGATATACAATAGGCCAATAAGCACATGAAAAAATATTCAACATCACTAACTATTAGAGAAATGCATATTAAAACTATTGTAAAATACTACTTCATATCCATTAGGATGGCTACTAGGAAAAAAATGTTAAGGATAAAGAGAAATTGTATCTGTTGGTGATGATGTAAAAAGGTATAGCCACTATGGAAAACAGTATGGCAGTTCCTCAAAAAATTAAAAATAGAATTCCCATTTGATCCAGCATATCTACTTCTGGGTATATACTCAAAAGAATTGAAATCAGAGTCTCAAAGAGATATTTGTACATTCATTTTTATAATCGCACTATTTTCATTAGATAAAACATGGAAGTGACCCAGATGTCCTTGTAAATGAATAGATAAGCAAAATGTACTTTGTAATAAAATAGAATATTATTCAGCAATTAAAAAGAGCTAGGAGCTGGGGCTGTAGCTCAGTGGTAGAGCATTTGCCTGACATGTGTGAGGCATTGGGTTTGATCCTCAGCACCACATAAAAATAAATAAGATACTATATGTATTTACAACTAAATAAATTTAAAAAAGAGAGAACCAGGTGTAATCCCAACAACTCAGGAGGCTGAGGCAGGAGGATCACAAGTTTGAGGCCAGCCTCAGCAATGTAGCAAGACCATGTCTCAAAAATTAAAACAGATTGGGGATATAGCTCAGTGGTAAAGCTCCCAAGGTTCAATCCTATTACCACAAAAAAGAAAAAAAAAATTCTGGTATACGGTACCATAATGGATGAACCTTTGTTATATTAAAATAAGCCATCACATAAAAGACAAATACTATATGTTGCCATTTATAAGGAATGATTATAGTAGTTTAAGACAGAAATAATGGTTGTTGCCAGTGACTGTGGAGGTAGGAAGAAATGGGAAGTGAGTTAGTGTTTAGTGAGTATAAATAGAGGAGTTTCAGCTTTGCAAAGTAAAAAGAGAGATGGTGGTGATGGATGCAAAACAATACACCCACTTAATGACCTGAAATGTACATTTAAAATGGTTATGATAGTAAATTTTAGATTTTACGCATTTAGAACAGTTTTAAAAATTGGAAAGATAATTAAATTTTTATTCTTTGGGAAATTTTTCAAAAAAAAAAAAAAAAACATTGCTTTGGCCCGTCCCAGGGCACTCATGGTCCAGAAGCTTAAATTCCATTTGAGTAAATCTACCTCTGGTGCTCCAGCAACCCCAACAAATCCCAGTGCCCTCACAAACCCAGATTTCTGTTATCTGACCCACTGTTTTTACTGTGTCTATTGCCCATGCTCAAATTAAAACATGAGTTTCCCTTGATGAGTGACTTTCCTGATAGCCTGAGGACTGAGAAGAAAAGAAAAAGAATTTCCACAACCTACTACTCTTTCTTCCTTTCAATTGAACTTAGGGGTGCTCAGCCATGGAGCTACATCCCTGGTCCTTTTTATTTTTTAATTGAGAGTCTTGTAAATTGCTGAAGTTGGCCTTGAATTTAGCAATACTCCTGCCTTAGCCTCCCTACACTTAATTAACCATATCATGCCCACCATCCTTTATAAAATTAAAGTAATGTTCCCTAAACAGTCTGACCCCTGCCTACTACAAATCCCACACCACTTTTTTTTACTTACTATATCAAAACTACGTTTTCTTTCAGTTCCTGGAATACCTAGCTAACTCCTACTTATTTTAAGTCTCAACTGATATATCAGATAATCAGCCCCAACTCTTATACTACATTAGATTTTGTTGGCCCGTGTTCTTGTTCTTTTCCTTTGTAACTCTTGTTTGTATTATATAAAATTTCTTATTTACTTAGTTTTTTAGTAACACCATACAGTAGTCCCCCCATCCATGGTTTTGCTTTCCATGGTTTGTTAACCTGTGGTTAACTGCAGTCTGAAAGTATTAAACAGAAACTTTGAGAAATAATATGTTTTAAATAAATTTATTATATTATTAAAATTCTATTTTGTTATTTAAATTCATAAATTATAATTCAGTATATATTTGGCTTGGTACCATCCATTGGGGGCTTGAAACATTTCCACCTAGGATAAGGCATGACAACTATAATCTTCTGAGGATTAGAACCCTATCTATTTTCTTCACTGCCATACCTAGCACTATGCTTGCTGGCTCACAGTACATATCCAATAAATATTAGCTGAATGGAGGAAATAAATCTGTCAATCTGGAGTTCAGAAGACAAACCTGGTTATGTAATTTAAGTGGAGGAGTGCAGCATGTAAATAATCACTTATGGGAAAGAAAGAGAGGTCCAAAAGAGCTTGAAGCTGAAGTACAACAAGGAACCAAAAGAAAATAATATTTAAAGAAGGGAAAGAGTAGCTAGTGCTGAGAGTTCAAGAAAGAACTGAAAACTGTCCATTGGATTTAACAACAAACATTGTTAGTAACCTTGGTGAGTGTAATCTTAGCTTATGGTGAAAAAAATTCAATGTTTATTCAGATAAAAACAACATCTAGTCATCTACAGTTAGTCTGATCTTTTAAACATTACTTCAAAATCACTTCATTCAGTGATTTTGCTTCTTAGTACTTTGATAATAGTAATTATTTTCCAACTTGTATTCTTCATGGTAAATGGATTGATATATTTTAGTCAAAGATAAATATTCAAGTTGTCAAAGTATGAATTCTTCTGTTCCTTTGGAGTGCAGAATATCAGTGCCAAGCATTGAACTTATAAGCAAAGTTGTTATTTATAACTGTGTGTTTAAAAATAGAAAATTTAATTTTTAGTTTTTGTTTTCTTCTTGTACTTACTTTGGTGTTGGTTCAGAACATTTTTTAAATGACTAAATTTAGTTATTATTAATATCAAAACTGGAAGTTGCTAAAACTTATTCATCTCTAAGCCTAAGCAAATGCAAACATGAATGTTTTGCTATATTCTTTTTGCTGACATTTGTTATTTTTCAGATATACCCTCAAAGATAATTCTAAAAAGCATATAGAAGTATGGGATCCTTCTCCAGAAGAAATTATTTCAAATGAAGTAAACAACTTAAGTCCTATGTCTGTAAAATCTCTACCTAATGAGAATTTCCAGTCACTTTATAATAAGGAATTGCCTGTGCATATCTGTAATGTAATATCTCCTGAGAAGATTTATGTTCAGTGGTTGTTAACAGAAAACTTACTTAATAGGTATACTATTATATGGAAAACATTCTTCCTATACTGTTTCAAAGATAACAGAAGTTTTAAATGTAGAATTTTTAAAATAGCAAAATGTTTTTATCTACTTAATTTTAATTTTTTCCACATTTTTTATTGGTGCACTAAAGTTGTATTAATGATGGAATTTGTTGTTACATGTTTGTATATGCACACATTATAACAGTATAATTTGTTTGGTATCATTTTCCAGTACTTGCCTGCCCACTCTACACCCCTTGGTCCCTTTCCTCTATTGAGCTCCCTTTGATTTTAATGAGATCATCCCCACCACCTCCTTTTTCTTTTTTCTCTCTAGCTTCCACATATAAGAGGAAATAATTGACCATTAATCTTCTGAGTTTGACTTATTTCACTTAACATAATGGTCTCTAGTTCTGTCCATTTTTCTGCAAATGACATGGTTTCATTAAAATAGCAAAATTATTTGAACTAAACTAAACTAAAAATTTTAATAGTATATTTGTTAATTATTTTTACTATATTAGGATTTATTTACCCCACAAATTATTGAGCACCTACTCATGGCAGTGTGCATATAGATGTTGGGGATAACAGTGGTAAAGAATATAGGTCTTTGCTGTCATGGAGCTTAAATTATAACAGAGGGAGAGATGATGAACAAATAAAACTTAGTATTGCAAGTATGTTACAGGTGATAGAGAAAATAAAGCATTTGGGGAGCAAGGTAATTTTTAAAAGGAAAACCTCAAAGATGCATGAAATTCACTTTTGAAATGGGCCTTGAAAGAGGTAGGAGGGAATAACCCCCTAAGAATCTAAGGAAAGTTTATCTCGGGCAAAGGGAAGAGCTAGTTACGTGGCCCGAGGTGGAAATATGCTTGGTATATTTAGGGAAGAACAGTTTGGCTGAAGTGGAATGACCAAGGGGGACAGAAACATGTTGTCAGAGAAAAAAAAAATGTTTTTAACTTTTGAAAGTCATTTTTAAAGTCATTTTTAACATTTTTAATTCTTATATAGTTTAGAAGAAAAGATGATAACTGCTTATGAAAACAAAGAATGGGAACCTATTAAATGGGAAAATGATATGCACTGTGCTGTTAAGGTCCCAGATAAAAATCAGTGGCGAAGAGGCCAGATCATCAGGATGATCACAGACACACTAGTAGAGGTAAATGCAATTATAAATAAATTGTGAAAATGAATGCGTTTTTGGACTTTTACTGCAGTTATTTAATCCAGTTTTTGTTATGCTTTCAATATTTGCAAAAATGTTTTTGAAATGTCTTTCCATATTAAAATTGCTGTTTTCATAGGTATTGCTGTATGACGTGGGTGTTGAACTAGTAGTGAATATTAACTGTTTAAGAGAACTTCAAGAAAATCTAAAGACAATGGGAAGATTATCTTTGGAATGCTCTCTTGTCGATATAAGGTAGTTTTTAGCTGAATAAATTCATTTTATCCATTGAATGTTATCATTTTAAATATTTCTCCTCAGTTGGTAGGGTGCTTGTCTTGCATGCATAAGGCCCTGGGACCAATCCCCAGCACCACAAAAAATAAATAAATATTTCTCTTTTTTGAATGGATTCTTATCAGTATTAAATTAGTTAACATGTCCTGAAATTTTTATAAAATCTAGCTAACTCAGGTGTCAACAGGAGGAAAGATAACTATTTGGAGCACATAAATTTAGTGACATTAAGGAAATATATTATAGGTGAGTATGAATGGTATCTAGGTAGAAATCAAACTGCAAATATAAAAAGCTTTGAGGAACAACAAAAGCAAATAGAAATAAATATACTTTGTAAATTTAGAATTGCAAGGAAAGCTAAAAATATATTACCAAAAAAGTAGATTATAGAAGATTCTGGAAAAATGTCATAGTATAATTTTTTAATCTAGAATCCTACAGTACAAGTAGTGCAGCTTGGATAGTAAAACTAAATACTGTGAATACTGATTATCTGAAAAAAAAAAAAAGTTGGTGACAGATGACTCCTATGACCTCCCAAATATCAGCAAGTGGGAAATTCTATGCACCAAGACCCTCAGTAATCAGTTTGTATGGGAGGAGATAGAGGAAAGGCAGACTGGGATTCTGAAGGTTCTAAGAATAGAAATCTGCAAGAGTATTTAATGGGAGCATGCAAGCTAATCTGAGAAGGGAAGTAATACAGGGTGGAATTCATAACTAAAATCAAGAAGTCTATGATGTGTCATAGTTCCCTTTTTTAACCGTATAACTCTTCAGAGTAAACTGACATTTCTTTCCATACCATACACTGAGGAGAAGCTGCTGGGCATAGAGTTTAATTTGAGCAAGACAGCAGCAAAGGAAAGAAAAGATCCAGATTGAATCACGGAGCAAAGGGACAACATCTCACATTGAACTCCCATTAAGCTTCTGCACATTATAAAAGTTAAAAATATAGTGATCTCAGCTCTTAATGCCATTGAATTTTCAGTTTACTAAAGGATAATTCTTTTTTTTTTTTTAGAGAGAGAGAGAGAGAGGGAGAGAATTTTAATATTTTTCAGTTTTCGGCGGACACACATCTTTGTATGTGGTGCTGAGGATCCAACCCGGGCCACACGCATGCCAGGCTAGCGCGCTACCGCTTGAGCCACATCCCCAGCCCTAAAGGATAATTCTTTAAAAGAGCCCAAGCATATCAGTCCACTTGTTGACTGTACTAGAATTATCTTGCCTCATGTACCCCCAGAGAAGAAGGTATTGCCAGGTGAAACAGATTAGCATTTGCAGCCAGAGCTCCAGCCCTGAACTGGAGGAACAATGTAAGCCCAGTGTCCTTCCTAAGCATTTTTACTCAGAAGGGCTTCCACTCAGTGGCGTTTGCTATTTTTCATTTGAACCTATTTTATGTACACAGATAATTGATTTTTTTTACCTAAATATAGAATTTATAGTTCTTCTTGTCATGTTTCATCTAATTGGTTTTGAAATTCAAATACTGATATTATTCAACACCTAGGTAGTACTCTAATAATGTAAAAATTTGTATTTGTAAATTTGAAAGCATACTTCTGTGTCATAGGTTATAGTCCACTGTGTGTAGGCTAAATCCAACCATATATTTGGCTGATAGCATAGTTTTTAAATTTTGAAATATTTACATTTTTTAAACCATAGATGTCACATTAAAACTTGAATTTCTGACTTTTGTCAAAAATCACAGTAACTAATCACTGAAGAAATAGTGCTGCCAAAAACAATTGGCCTTCCCTCTGGAAGTTCAAAATAGTCTACAACCTGTATTAAATAAATCTTAGCTCCTATTCACTTTAGAATACTGGATATCATTTTACATATGAGTAGCAGCTCCATCATTAATGAAACCTACTAACATCAATTCCTGTGATTTTTTTGTGCTACTCAAAATTAACCAAATCACTTAAGACAGCTTATAATTTTGTACTGTATTGAATTTACTCCCTAATTTGAAGCCACTTGCTTACTATTTGGCTAAAAGATGTATGTATACATATAAGCACATATATGTGTATAGGTTTTACAGACATTGATATAAATAGGAATAATAAAAATTTGTTCACAAAACTAAAAAAAACTAAAGATCTTTTTAGCATTACTATAAAAACTTCAATGAACTCTGTGATATTTAATTTTTTTTTATTTTTTATTTTGAAACAAGGTTTCACTATGTTGCTTAGGGTCTCACTAAGTTGCTGAGGCTGGCCTTGAACTTGCAGTCCTCCTGCCTCAGCCTCCCAAGTCACTGGGATCATAGGCATGTCCACTGTACCCATCTGATTTTTTTTTAATGAATAAATTATATTGGTTTCCCTTGCCTATGATCTTACCCACAAGGACCTCATGCAAAAACCTTGGATATTAGATAGATAGATAGATACATACATACATATATAGATATATTATAGATATATGTGAAGTATAGTTACTATACATCAGCATTGTCTACATTTATAATGTGCTTTACACATACTGGTTCATTTAGTTCTCACAAAACTGACATGGGAACTATTATTATTCCTATATTATAATTGAAGCAACTGACACCAAGAAATTAAGTTACTTGTCCAAAGTTAATCTATAAGTCTAAATTGGTTTAGTATGTTTTAAAACCTGATATTTAAAATTGAGATTAGAATAAGGTACCCTAGTGACCCTTTCTGTTCTGATTACTCATGGACCATCATGTTTAATGTTCTTGAAGAGTTTATTAGTAGTAGTTTCTATAGTCCACCTGTCTGCACAGAGTATTTCTTCAATCTTATGAGCACTTCTATTTTATGTATTTACTGGTAGTGGCTATACAATTATATATCTACAAGTTTTTTCAATATCCTGGATTGGAAAACTCAAGACTACATAGTATATAAATCCTATTACTAGTTTTCACTTCTCCCTTAAATTAGGTTCAATTAGAATATTGTTATTGAACAGAATTCTAGCAATCTCCTGATTGTACCTAATCTTATAGACAGTTCCTGACATACCTTTTAATAATATCTTATGGACTTGGATAGAATAATGTTATCATTGAGAATTCTAGTGATTGTTGACAACACACCTTAAACTATAGATAAGGAAATCGAATCTTCAAGAGGTTAAATATTTTATTATCCAATTAAAACATCAATTCAATTGTTGAGCTAGAATTATAAACAGGATCTGAATTTAGAACTGAAACTCTGGCCCCACTATGTTTTGCTGCTATTCCAAGAAATATTTTTTCTGTAGTTTTTTTAAATTGTAATAAAATGGCATCACATAAAATTTGCCCTTTTTACCATTTTTAAGTGTACAGTTTTCTAATCTTAAAATTCACATTGCTGTATAACTTTTATCACCATCCATCTCCTGAAAATTTTTGTCTTCCCCAAATGAAATTCCACATCCCTAATTTTTTTAAGTATTATAGTAAATACCTTCAGATGTTCAAAAGCTAATATTTATGTGTATCAATAATAAATAATAGGGCTGGGGATGTGGCTCAAGTGGTAGCGCGCTCGCCTGGCATGCGTGCAGCCCGGGTTCGATCCTCAGCACCACATACAAACAAAGATGTTGTGTCCGCCAAAAACTAAAAAATAAATATTAAAAAAATTCTCTCTCTCTCACTCTCCCTCCCTCCCTCCCTCCCTTCCTCCCTCCCTCTCTCTCACTCTATCTTTAAAAAATAAATAAATAAATAAATAAATAAATAATAGGGCTGGGTTGTGGCTCAGTGGTAGAGTACTTGTGAGACACTGGTTTCAATCCCCAGCACCACATAAAAATAAAGGTGTTGTGGGCTGGGGTTATGGCTCAGTGGTAGGGTGCTTGCCTAGCACATGTGAGGCACTGGGCTCGATCCTCAGCACATAAAAATTAATAAATAAATAAAGGTATTGTGTCCATCTACAACTAAAAAATACATTTAAAATAATAATAATAATAATAATAATAATAGGGGCTGGGGTTGTGGCTCAGAGGTAGAGCCTAGCATTCGTGAGGCACTGGGTTTGATCCTCAGCACCACATAAATATAAAGATATTGTGTCCGCCTATAACTAAAAAATTAACATTAAAAAAATAATAGGAAAACCTTAATAATACACTGATTTTATATATATATATATATATATATATATATATATATATATATATATATCATAATAGAGTTGGCCCTGCATATCTGCAGGTTCCACAACTTCAGATTGAAATGTTATAAAAAAATAGTATCTATACAGAACATGTACAGATTTTTTTCTTTTCATTCCCTAAACAATACAGTCTAACAGCTGCATAACATTTACATTATACATTGCTATTTTAAGTCATCTTGAGATGTTTAAAGTAAATATGGGGGTATGTTAGATAATATACCATTTGACATAAGAGGCTTGTGCATACTATTCATCTTGCCACTGCCACTGGAGATAGAATTACTGTCAGATTTACTACAAAACACAGAATTGATTTTTAATTGGGGTTTCTAGAACCAGAGGTTAAAAGATGGCGTAAAGAAGTGGAGCTGTGGTCTCTAGGGTTTTGGTTTCTGCAGGAGTCCTGGAATCAACCCCCCATGAATAGCAAGGGGCAGTACTTGGGATTGATTGAACCCAGGGGTGCTTTTATCATTGAGTGACAGCCCCAGCCCTTATTATTTTTTGAGACAGGATCTTGCTAAATTGCTGAGGCTGGCCACAAACGTGATCCTCCTGCCTAAGCCTACCAATTCACCAGGCTTACAGGCATGCACCACTGTTCCTGGCAGTGCAATTGTAAATATTAAAACATAACTAATTCTGGGAGTTACTAATAGTTTAAGCTTCTTAGCTCATAACACTGGTTGGTCTTAATAAATTAAGTGTTGGCATACTTACCAACTCCAATTTGATAAAGCCCCATGTCCAGTTGACGGGTGAGTTCACTTTTATAAACCATTTACCATGATAAAACTGACCATGTTATTTACTCAATTCATCAACTAAGTTCAGTTCATTGAGATTCTGGATTTAGAAACTATGTTTAGGATCCTGCCTGATTTACATATAATCTCTTCCTTATTCTTGGGGGTAGACTTGATGGTTAGAAACTTCTAAAGTCACTCAGTTTTAATTCTGCAAACTAAAATGAATGATGATGTTATATACCCTGCTTTTCATTTATTTGCTAAAACGTTATTGAGCATATTTTAGTATACATTATTTTGCCATTTATGTCCAAAATTATGATATTTCTAGTCATTCCAAATTGCATGACTATATCAATTTGAGTAATTTTGTTGAATCAATAAGTCAACAATTAAAAACTGCGATTAAAAGTAAAATTTTATGAACTGTTGAGGCTCATATTTACGGGTAGTGATTCAAACTGAATTACAGAATACTTCCCAAAGTGGACAGCATAATCATCATTGCAAAGGAATGTTTTTGTTTTTATTAAATATTTCCAGAGCACTTTCTGTGTGCCAGGCACTGTGCTAGATGTTAGGGAATATGATGGAAGAGTACACCATCCCTGATGTCTCATCTAGTTCACACACCTGAATATTTAATGATGAAGAATATTTAAAATGTTATCGACTTTTAGATATCTTCAGTTAAACTGTAGAACCAGGTATACAAAAATAAGTTAGCATGTAGCATGGATTCTAAGTAGAGGGATGAACAAAAGGCTATGAAAATAGGGAAAAGAATTGTGAAGATAACATGAATCCATGTTCAAATTTATTTCTTACTACATATTCAGTTGGTTCAAACTATGTGCTTATGTATAATATTTCTTGTATATATCAATATTGTATACTATTTGTTATAAAACAAGTTGTCATTAATTTTTGTTTTAGACCAACTGGTGGGAGTGACAAGTGGACAGCAACAGCTTGTGACTGTCTTTCATTGTACCTCACTGGAGCAATAGCAACCATAACTTTACAGGTGGGTAGTAAGGTTAACAGTTACAATGGATATATATTGATTAATCATTTCATTAATGTTTTCATCAATTTTCTTGAGAAAATGCTTTTTTGGATTTTGTAGTGAACTTTGTTGGTCTTATTTCAAGGTACAATGCCTATTTGATAGTAGATATACACAAATGATTATATAAATAAATCAAGATATTTCTAAAGTAATATTAAGTTGATAATTTGCATGATAAAATATAACATGTTTATGCTAGAGCATATTTCTAAAGTCTTCTAATATTTTATTAAAGTGGAAAATCGGGCTTCTAGATAAGTCAAAATTCACTGTAAGTCATAAAATATATATTTTTGAGTATGGAATTGAGAATAAGCACTTATTTTTTCAGAATACTTAAAAATATTCTTTGTATTCCCTACTTTTTTCTAATTTGAATGTTTTGCTGCATTAATTATCAGAATTTTATCATTTTTCCATGTTAACTTTTTCTGTGTATAATTTTTTGTGGAGTACCAGGGATTGACAGACCACTGAGCCCTATCCCCAGCCCTATTTTGTATTTTATTTAGAGACAGAGTCCGAGTTGCTTAGCACCTTGCTTTTGCTGAGGCTGGCTTTGAACCTGTGATCCTACTGTCTCAGCCTACCGAACTGCTGGAATTACAGGGCTCCTAATTCCCTCATTTTTATAACTTTTTCCATATGAAACAGAATTTATGGCTTGTAGATATTTTGCTTTCTGTAGGAAAAAAGGCACACCTTGGAAAGTATATTTTAATTCTATAATTGACAAAGAGTTTAGGGGAATAGAAAAACATTTTAAGTGGTGGTGTCTTTCCCCCTCGTTTGAGTTGGAAAAATTTTTTTTCATTTTGTTTCTCTTTTTTTTTTCATTTCTTTAGTTAAATTTTACCTTGGCAGTAAAATTTATATTCCTCATATATTTCATAAAACAAATATCTGTCCCCATTGATCTTTCCCATGCTATTTTTCCTCGATATATTTAGATATCAACATATCTTTACTCAGTTCGGAAACTTCTTTGGCTTGCTTAGAGAAAAATAGAAGAAATGCCTGAGAAAAGTACACTATTTATCAAAATATTTTTCTTTTGTGTCTTTTATTTACTGTACTCTTAAATCACTACAGGAAAGCAACACAACATGGCCATTACCTGTGAAAATTTTCTGCAGAGATGAAAAAGGAGAGCGTGTCGATGTTTCTAAATATCTGATTAAAAAAGGTTTGGCTTTGAGAGAAAGAAGGTACAGACTTTTTCAAATTTTTGATATCAGTTTGTGATAGATACTTCTTATTTACCTGTGTAAGTTTTTATATAGGTGTGCTTTCAAATATGAATTGCAGGGCTGTGGATGTAACTCAGTAGTAGAGCACTAGCCTAGCATGTGCAAGGGCCTGGGTTCAATCCCTAGTTCAGAAAAATAGAAATCTAAATTGTATCTTATTTGCTCTTAAAGATAATTTAAAAATTAATCTCTGAGGAGACAACAGTTTCTTCGGAATTATTTATTTCTCTATTCAGGTCAAACAGCTTGCATATGTTCTGGCTTTTGTACTTTCTCTTTTTCTTTGATATTTACATTCTAAACCAAAGGAAAAGGGAACAAAAATATAGTAGGTACCAGATCTGACTGAGCCCCTTGGCATGCTTTGGTTAGACAGAAATCTTTGAGCTTTGTGTTAGAAGTGGTAGTAGGTATATACAATATATATTTATGTAAAATAGAAACAAATAGCAAAAAAGTAATTGAACAACATTTACATTTAAAGATCCTTTTGGGTCTAAGTTTGAGGTTTAAGCAACTTTGGGTCGCAGGGAGAAGGATTGGGATATTACTACAACCCTAGCTTATTCCTTTATCTTCCTTCCAGTTGTGGAAGTAGGTCGAAATTGCAGATATGTTTCAAGCAGCCACTTTTGTGCCATACATGGCACAAAATGTATGTGGTTACCTGATGAAATAGAAAGAGAAAACAAGAAATCAAAAATAAAATGGGGCCTGCAGTAGCTGGCCAGGTGCAGTAGATTCAACCTAAGTTGCCTGAACCCTGGCGCACAGACTCCACATATTTTTTTGGAGGGGGAGCGGAAGGTGTGCCAGGGATTGAACTCACGGACACTCAACCACTGACTGAGCCACATCCTCATCCCTATTTTGTATTTTATTTGGAGACAGGGTCTCACTGAGTTGCTCAGTGCCTCACTTTTACTGAGGCTGGCTTTGAACTCACAATCCTCCTATCTCAACCGCCCGAGCCGCTGGGATTATAGGCACGTGCCACTGCATCAGGCTCAGGCTCTATATCTTTAATGTGCTTCTCTTGGGGGTTCGTTCATATACTTTAGGTTTAAGTAACTCCTTGGCAAAAGAAATGAATTGAAATGAAAACTTCTAGACAAGTTAATACTACCAGCATTGTCTGTCACCAATTTTGAGGTGTTTTTTTTTTAATTGTTGTTTGATTATTTTTTACTGCTGTAGCAGCAATGAAACTACTAGCTATCTTAAGACAGTGAGAGGGAGAAGTTAGTTGAGGGCATTAAGTAATAACTTTATGAATACTGTTAAAGGAAAAGTACAGGAAACTAGAAGGAACAAAATTTTGACTGCAATTCTACTAAAACACAACCAATGTTAATACTGCCTCCATGATTTTAGTTTTTTGTGCGGTAGCATGCTTTTCCTTTAAATGGAAGAGATATCATGAAGTAAACAAAATTGAAAATAGCATATTGCTACCAATACCTAGTATCTGAGTCATTGTTTTTAAGAGATCTGTATTTATATTATTTTATGTGTGTTCTACTATGCGTGTTCTACTATGGACTAAACTAGAATCAACTTGGAGGTATTATGGATTGATTGATTGATTGGGTACTGGGGATTGAACTTAGGAGCACTCAACCACTGAGCCACATCCCCAACCCTATTTTGTATTTTATTTCGAGACAGAGTCTCACTGAGATGCTTATTTAGCACCTTGTTTCTTTGCTGAGGTTGGCTTTGAACTCCCAATCCACCATTTAGCTCCATTGTACAATACTGAGGATATACTTCTTAGGAGATTTTATGAAAGAATAGTGTGTAAATATCAGATAGTACTTTAAAACATTAAAGTGACATTATACTGCTTTTTTCCTCATTAGTCTCATTTATAACTTAAAATAATTTTCACTGTAACTTAAATAATGCTCATTTCCATGTAACAAATTAGACCAGTATACCCTAGACAAGAGCAAATATTTTCTTTAAATGTTAAATATATTTGAAAGATTATTTTTAATATTGTTTTCCCCAGATTTTTATACTTGCTCCTGTTTAGATATGTTCTTTTTTGGATGTTACAGAATTAATAAATCAAATAACAGCCATTCATCTGAGAAGTCTCCGCAGATCCCCCTGGGACAAGAAGATTTAATAGTTACCACTAAGTGTATTAAAATTAACTTTGACTCTGAGAAAAAAGCTACTGATTCAATCAGTGAACACAAGGTATCTGAATTTAAGGAGCAGATTTCAGAGCCAAGAGCCATTGGGTGCTATAAACCACCAGTTATTCCTAATATGAAAGTATTTGAGGCAGTAGTCAGCTGCATTGGTGATGATGGAACTATATTCGTAGTACCTAAATTATCAGGTAAGCTCTTTTATGTTATAAAGGATTCATCAGTAACAATGGTCCTAGCAGCTCAAGTTCTCCAGTGAGATAGTGACAACCAGAATACATGGTCAAGTAATTAACCTCTTTTTATAGGGCTGTTAGGAGGATTAAATTATTTCATAGAAAATATGGCAAAGTGCTTTTTATGCTTAGCACATAAAACTTATTCGAGTTTTTAAATTATTATTATTATTTTTTTATATTATTTTATTGTTGGTTGTTCAAAACATTACATAGTTCTTAATATACCATATTTCACAGATTGATTCAAGTGGGTTATGAACTCCCATTTTTACCCCGTATACAGATTGCTGTGTCACATCAGTTACATTTCCATTGATTTATAAATTGCCTTTCTAGTGACTGATGTATTCTGCTGTCTATCCCATTCTCTACTATCCCCCCTTCTTTCCCCTCCCCTCCCCTTCCCTTCTCTCTCTCCACCCCCTCTACTATAAATCGTTTCTTCCACTTATATAATTTTTATCCTACTCCTCCTTTCCTCTTATATGTAATTGTGTATAACCCTGAGGCTCACCTTCCAATTCCATGCAATTTCCCAATTATTATTTTAAAATAGCAATGTCATGTGTTATAATTAGGGCTATTCTCAGTATAAGAAAGTAATTTAGAATTTCCATTAAGGCAGATTGCACAACACTTCCAAATACATTAAAATGCATGTATAATTCTTTTTAAATTAACATTTACTGTGTTGATATGAAAATAAAAAATACATCAAGATCTAAAATCAGAATTTGAGAAGATATGATGTGCCAATGAAGGTGTTCAAGATGTAAAACCTTGAACTTCTCATCTGATAACTACACAGAGTTCAAGAAAAAGGAAGTAAAGAACAAAGCCCCTTCACTGAAAGTGGGAAATCTAACAGGAAGCTCTCATATAAAGATGGGATCCCAAAGGATTTCTCCCAAGCTTAGTGTTAGGGACAGTGTGCTGATCATATTAACAATGACTATAAGTAGATACCCCCATTTTTTTTGTACTGGGGATTGAACCCCAGGAGCATTTTACCACTGCCCTTTTTACATCCCTATCCCTTTTTATTTTTTATTTTAAGACAGGGTCTCACTAAGTTACTGAGGTGAGCCTCAGCTGGACATGGTGGAGCATGCCTGTCACCCTAACAGCTTGAGAGGCTGAGGCAAGAGGATCACAAGTTCATAGCCAGCCTCAGCAACTTCGTGAAGCCCAAAACAACTCAGCAAGACCCTGTCTCCAAGTAAAATATAAAAACGGGCTGGGGATATGGCTCAGTGATTAAGCACCCCTCCCTGGTACCAAAAGAAAAAATTAAAACCTCACAAATATAGGCATTTATACACAAAGGAGTCCAGCCTGGTTATCAGAATAGGAATAATGAAATTTAATAACAATAAAGGAGTTAGGATGTGATTAAATATTTGACAGAAGACCAGTGGGTTTTTAGAATCATGGTATATCAGGACTGTCACTGAATTTTCCCTCCTTCCATGGTGCCAAAATTTTTGTGCATCTGTAAATGTTTTAGTCAACTTTGCATTTCTGTGACCAAAAGACCTGAGATGAACAGTGTAAATAAAGTTTATTTTGGCTCATAGTTTCAGAAGGTCAGTTCATAATCAGCCACCCTCCATAGTATGGGCCTTTAAGGTGTGAGGCAGAGCATCATAAGTGGAAGGGTACAGAAGAAAGTAGCTCAGGACCTGGCAATCAGGAGCACCGAGAAAGCTTCATTCACCAGGGCAAAATATAAACCTCAAGGAATGCCCACAGTGACCTACTTCTCCATCCAACCCTATGTACCTACAATTACCACACAGTTAATCCATATCAGTGGATTGATCTGCTGATTAGGTTACATCTCTCATAATCTAATTAGTTCACCTCTGAGCATTCTTGGATTTCTCACACATGAACCACAATGATAAACCACAGGTCAGCAGTGGTACGAGTAATTGGCAGAATTTAAGACTTAGAAACTTGTGTGATTTTCTGAACATCCAAAGTACTGTCCCAGCATGGAAGAAGAGCAAGGCCAGATAGCTTCTAAAGGTTTCTGGTAGATCAAAATCAGCATAAAGTGATGTAGCCTACTACATCTCCTTTATTTTCCCATATTGGGACTTAACCAAGTGAGGATGGTTCCAAGTTTAAAAAGACATGACATTTATATAAGTTTGGAGATTCTATGAAAAAAGAATACTAAAGTTTGTATTTATTTGAAATAAGAAAAGAAACCATAAGAAATAACTGAAATTTGAGGTCCTTTCTGAAATCTTCTTAGTTTAAAAGCAAATGCTTCTTAATTACAACCTGGGCTCCTCTGGAATATTCTGTAACTCTTAAGACTCCAGCACTCAACAGGCTTAGACACCATTAATTCAACTCGTGGGCCCACCTGCCAATAGGGTGTGGTAGCTATGAATTTATTGACATTTTCCTCTCATTTGTTGATCTTTATAAATACTATTTTTAACTGGAAAATAGAATAAATCTGCGCAACTGGCTGTTCTAAAATAAATGAACAGTGTTTGAGACCTGTAGTAAAAATAGTACTTAATCCAGAAGCTTTGCTTGACATGTTAGTCATTGCTAAAACTGGTTGACTATTACTAGATGCTTTACATCTGGTCCTGCTGTAGTGCTGATAATGTAGGTAGGTGCTATCATAGTTAGTTTACAGAGAATAAACTGAGGTGTATGGAGAGGTAAAGGAACTACTCAAGATCACACAATTACAAATGTAGAACTGGGATAGAACCTGATTCCAGCCCTTGCCTTCTATGGTACCACTTATAAGGATATATAGTCACTGTGGAAATAGTGGACCAATCTGTAGGAAAAATAAAATTAGAATTTTCACTATTATATTGTATCTAAGTAACTTGTGTTATGTTTTATTAGCTGTGCTGTCAAAATGTCATCTTCAGTTGATAGTTCTTTTATATTAGCCTACCTGACATGGGTTTAGAGCTCTTTATGATGTTTGTACTCTCAAAATATTATAAAAAAATCAGAATAATTATTTATATGGTCTTAGTACATTTTAAAACATATAGAAGATACTGACCAAGTTAGATTTTATGAAAGTTTTATTATGAGCCTGATTTTCAATTCCTTATATTACCTAAGTTATGAAGTTATTAAAAGATTCTTGATGACTTTTTTTTTGAACAGTGTAGGAAATTTTTCCTAAATGCTTTCTATTTTTAATAATTTCTTCAGAATTTGAGCTGGTAAAAATGATGAATGAAATTCAAAGTAATTTAAAATACCTTGGTCTTTTGGAACCTTATTTCTGGAAAAAGGGAGAACCCTGTGCAGTGAGAGGATCAGATACAATGTGGTATCGAGGCAAAGTAATGGAAGTTGTAGGTGGCACTATCAGGGTAAGTTTAATATTCTTTTGTAACTGTTCTGGCTAAATGCTGTAGCATTAAGTAGCCTTTTGATATGTGAAAATTTGATTAAAGCACGTTTTGTTGAATTCAGTCATTAGATACATTACACTTGTATTTGTTGAGTACAGTTATTAGATGCATTATGCTTTTATTTGTATTATTATGCTTTTATTTGTATTAAGGATTTCTTTTCAAATATATTTAATAATCTGAATAATGGAAGAATAGAGGCAGGTAGGGATTTGACCTCTTGTGCCTTGGACCACTTAGTTGTAATCTGTGGCCCTGTGTGCACACATGGAATTAAGTAAAACTTGCTTTCCAATATGTTTAGTATCTCCTTGCAAATTTGTTTGTGGCCCAACTAGTCCTTTCAGGATAAGGATTAATTCACCTTTACATAATAGCGAGGTAGCACTCAAGTTTCATTCAAAATCTTCAAAAACAGCTTCATGCATTGAATACTGAATGTATAAAAATATAAATTAAAATACCTTCAAAGGGGCTGGGATTGTGGCTCAGCAGTAGAGCACATGCCTAGCACATGCAAGGCCCTGGGTTCGATCCTCAACACCACATAAAAATTAATAAAGGTATTGGGTCCAACTACAACTAAAAATATCTTTTTAAAAAAAATACCTTCAAAGACATGCACACCTATAATCCCCAGCAATTTAGGAGGCTGAGATGGGAGGATCACAAGTTTGAGGCCAACTTTGGCAACTTAGCAAGACCTTGTCTCAAAATAAAATTTTAAAAGGGCTGGGAATGTGGCTTAGGGGTAGAGCACCCTTGGGTTTAATTCTCAGTACCACAAAAAAAATAAAATGGAGAGAAGGAATATAAGTAAGGAAATAAAATTGATGAAGATATTTCACACTTGAAATGTGTACTTTTAATTCAAGTGAGGGGGAAAAAATAAGTCTTTTGTTTCTACTTGGTCAGATATTTATTTTGTTAGATATTTAATAATTATATAGCATTTTAAGGTTTTTTAGCTTTTTCACATCTGTAATTCATATTTTATAATTTTTTACAACTGTCCTGGACTAAGTTATTACTCCTATTTTAATAAAAAAAAATTGAAGTTTAAGTTCATTGACTTGCCAAGGTTGCCCTGTCAGTGAGTAATCATATTGGAGTCTATATTCTAATCTGGACTAATTTCTAAATTTCTGTCTTGTGCTTTTTCTGCTGAACTACAAATTTGTAATGGTTTTGATGGAAATAAAATGGTTTCAAATTTTGGATACCCACAGTTTCAATGTGTTTATAATCATGTGAGTCACTTTTTACATACATTTGAGTTATTCAGATAACCCCTACCTTTTCTTCTTTATTACAAAAGTGAATTGAAATTCAGTTTTTATCAAGTTATCACACTTCATGAGCTTTACATATATGGAATCCAAATAAATAAGATGGTGAACTATTTATTTAATTTCTCATAATGTCATAATACCTTAGTTTTATTTTAAATGTATTCAATAGTATTTTGATAGTTTAATCATTAGTTTTTTTTTCCCTTGTGGTCATTTTACATTTCAGGTATACACAATGAATTTTTCATTACTTAACCTGATACCTTGCAAGTTTATCCTATGGTCAACATTAAATAAACATTTCATTAAGTCAGTCATGGAAAGATAATGCTATGTGTTCTCTCTCATGTGGAAGTTTTTTAAAAAGTTGATCTGAATGCAGAATAGTAGAATGTAAAATAGAGGCTGGAAGGGTAAGGAGAAATGTGATGCGTTCATTTTGCTGAGTTGAGACAGAAGAACTACCTTATTGGCATTCCTTATTTTTAAATCAGAAACTGAATTAACATTTTTAAAAAGAGTTGCTCTTAATTAAGGAAGGCCTAATAAGGCCAGTGTCTTAAAAAGAGTTTTGTTTTATAGGTTATGTGTAAACAAACCTTTGTACAATGAGATTTGATATGCTACAGAATAAGGGAATATAATGTTCTTTTTTTCCTACAAATTTTTCAAATCCAAATTTAACTATCTAAACTTAGTCATTTTGTTGTTGTGGTGGTGGTTAATATTAGGAAATCCCTTCTGTCCCCTAGCTTTTAGTAACAAATTTTAACTATAAATTTTATTTGACCTGTTTCAGGTACAATATTTAGATCATGGATTCACTGAGAAAATTCCACAGTGTCATCTTTACCCTATTTTACTATATCCTGATACACCACAGTTTTGTATTCCTTGTCAGCTGTATCATACTATACCAGTGAGTATATAGTAATTTGTAATAAATATTTTTAAATATTTTTTAGAAATTAGAATGTTTTATTAAATCCCTTTCAGTTGTAACAAAATTAATAAAATACCTACAAATAAGTTTAATAGGACAGCTAAAAGGTCTTTATATATAAAATTATACTTAAGAATATAAAACATCAGAGTAAATGAAAACATAGTATGTTCATAGATGGAAAATTGTAAAATTGTAAAAATGTAGTTATTTCTTTATTGAATAAAATTACAACAAATTAGCTGGAAGTCAGATTTTAAAATAATGTATTAATGATCTCTTGCTTCATAACAAAGTTAAAACTTAATGATCTAAAACCATAACTTATACATTAGTTTTTGTGGCTTCAGAATTAGGAGTGGTTTAGCTGGGTGGTTTGAACTTCGGGTCCCTCATGATACTGCAGTCAAGATGTCCACTATAACATAGCCGTCAAGAAGATCTGCAGGGAATGAGGGTCTCCCTTCATTTCCATGTAAGAGGTTGTGAGGGGAATGGGAAAATAAACAAGGAGAGAAATGAATTACAGTAGATGGGGTAGAGAGAGAAGATGTGAGGGAAGGGGAGGGGGGATAGTAGGGGATAGGAAAGGTAGCAGAATACAACAATTTCTAATAGGGCATTATGTAAAATTGTGGATGTGTAACCGACGTGATTCTGCAATCAGCATTTGGGGGAAAATTGGGAGTTCATAACCCACTTCAATCTAATGTATGAAATATGATATGTCAAGAGCTTTGTAATGTTGTGAACAACCAATAAAAAAAAAAAAGAAGATCTGCAGGGGACAGAGGAGCCACGTGTATGTAGATGGCTCATTACTTGCCTCTTGGCAGGAAGTCCTACTGCCTTGCCACATGAATCTCTTAACAAATGAAAATATGACAAATTCTGCTCCCTAATGAATAATGTATTGTAGCCCTGTATTAGTATTGCATTGATATATGGGTCTTTTAAGTTTTTTTTAAATTGTGATACTTTGTTTTTAATGTAAACTCATTTTAAAAATGTTATGCTTTAAAAGCATGAGTA
Organism: Spermophilus citellus; assembly: GCF_964194105.1. Taxonomy (NCBI): domain Eukaryota; kingdom Metazoa; phylum Chordata; class Mammalia; order Rodentia; family Sciuridae; genus Spermophilus; species Spermophilus citellus. The sequence goes on along the minus strand of NC_138182.1, from coordinate 76,069,369 downwards.
CTGTAGGGAGAATCTCAAACTATTATTTTTTAAAGGTCATTTTATCTCAAACCAATGATATTTTCTGAAAATGGCTTAAGTGTTTTATATTGCTATCTAGTATTACCTGTTGATAGCTACTTCTTTGTGTATTTATTTGCTCTATGCTTTGTCTCACTTTGTAAAACTGTGAAAGAATCTGAGTGTATTAATCCCACATAGGTTGGGAATGTCTGGCAGCCAGATGCAATAGAGCTTCTTCAGGAGCTGCTTTCAAAGAGAGAGGTGGATGTTCACATTATGGTAATGTGTCTAAAGCATATATGGTTGGTTTAAATTATCTGCCATAAAATGTTATAATTAGCATCATTTGAGCAATATTTTATGATAAGCCATCTTATTATGTGTTCAAATGTGCATATGAATCATCCTTTAACATCGGAGAAGTTACTACTTTGGTACCTAGGCTTGTTTTAAATAAGCTTAATTTTGAGCAAGTACCTGAGACTTTCATAACCAATAAAGTCAGAAATTTGAAAGAGTATTTATTAACATCTCACTTACTTGGATACAGGAAGCAATATCTCATTGTTGAAGATGTTCATAAATATATGCAGCAGTTTTCAGGATACTGCTGTGTTTACAGTGCTGTGTTAGGTAATCTAAGAACGCCTGTCATTGACAAGCCCTATCCCCAAAGACCTTCTCTAGTTAATGAAACAAGACATAAACCTAAAAATCTCACACCACAGAGCAGTGTACTGAGAGCCAAAAGAAGGGTAAAAAGGGCAAATACAATAGAAATTCAGAGGTGGTGAGAATGGAGGTATCCCTTAAAAAAAAAAAAAATGGTAGAGTTCTCCTGACCATGAAAGTAAGTGCACGAAGGCACAGTGAGTTGTTTTTCAGAAATATACAACTGACAGGATGGTGGAGGCTTTTGTGAGGAGGAGGAGTGGTGATTTGGATTCAGCAGACTGAGGTAATAGTTGCTGGGCCCCAGTAGAGGTTTCTGAGCCATGAAGTATAAGAAGGTTAACCTGTAGTTGTTTGAGGAAAGTATTTTTGTATTAAAGTGATGAAGACCTAAAAAGAGCCACAGACCCTTAATTAAATAATAAAATGGCTTATGTCAGTACTAAGAGCCCCTCTCTTAGTTGCTCTTAGACCACATGGCAGGTCACTGAAGTAAGGTACAGATTGAAATTTTTCAGTTGGTCAAGGTGACTTTCTTTGCTGCTTAGCTTAACATAGTCAGAAGAACCATTGTAGTATAGCAAAGACTGCTGTGTATGAACATGCCTATATGTGCTCCTTGTCCATATATACTAAAGGAGATACAGTCCTACACTTGTAATTACTTCAAGTATAGAGCATTCCAGAAATGCCTGCTTTGTGGGGCTTCCATTTTAGTGGTGGGAACCAGAAAACAAGAAAAAACAAACTGGGCTGGGGATGTGGCTCAAGCGGTAGCGTGCTCGCCTGGCATGCATGCGGCCCGGGTTCGATCCTCAGCACCACATACAAACAAAGATGTTGGGTCTGCCGAAAACTAAAAAATAAATATTAAAAAAATTCTTTCTCTCTCTCTCTCTCTCTCTCTCTCTCTCTTAAAAAAAAAAAGAAAAAACAAACTATAAAATCTATTGGGTTATGATAAGCGCTTGGAAGAAAAAGCAGAAAATGCTGATAGAAAGAAGTGCTGCTGCTGAGGAGGAGGTTCCTCATTAAAAACAGTGGTCAGGTGACATTTGAGTCTAGATCTTAAAATGGTGAGAAGACAAACCATCCCGGTTCTTGGAGAAGGTGCCAAGGGCTCTGAGGTTGGAGCAGTAGCCTGTGAAAGGAATAGCAGAGCTGCTGCATTGAGGGCCAGTGTTGCCTATATATACACTGTAGGCTCTGATGTGAAATATATCTAGTATTTCTCTCAGGATATTATGATGATAGGAGACAGGGTCTTAGGAAAAGATCGAAGCAGGGAGATCAGCTGGAAAACAATTATTGTAGCTTAGTGAGAAGATGAATTGAGAAGATGAATTGAATTTAGACAAGGATGGGACCAGTGGAAATTTAAGCTTACCTATTACGGTTACAATCAATACCTAATAATTGTGAATGGACTTTATGCAAAGTTACTTTTTTTTTTCTTTTTTGCTTGGTGGGGGAAGTGGTGGGGGCGGGGTTGGTGATGCTGGGGATTAAACCTCCGACCTCACGCCTAAGGCAAAAGCTGTGCCACTGAGCTATATCCCCAGCCTTTAGTCAGAGTTTTAAAACGTCATTGTAATGAATCCTGCTTTTAAACTGTTTTAATTCCTTCTCAGGTGTGTGTATTTTTGTTTTATTCTTTTATTTGTATATATTTTTTTGTATATTGGTAAATATATTTTGTATATTTTGTATTTTGTTTGTTTTACTGGGGATTGAAGCCAGAAGCAATGTGCCACTGAGCTACATTCCCAGCATTTTTCTATTATTTATTTGAGACAGGGTCTCACTAAGTTGCCGAGGCTTACCTTGGTGATCCTCCTGCTTCAGCCTCCAGAGTTGCTGGGATTATAGGCATGCTTCACCAGGCCCAGCTAGACTTAATGTCTTCTGATTTCTGCCATTTTTATATTTTTTAACTGAACTTTATTTCTTCACCTCTACACCTTTTCTCCCCTCTACTAAGTATAAATTATTATTGTTGTCTGAAGTTGACATAAATAGTAAATTATATATGGCTTCTAATAAATAACTAGAAAACATTATACTATTATGGCATGTAAATATATTTTACAGAAATCAAAGTCAAATACCAGGAAGAAAATTCTATGAAATGAGCATTAGTCAAGCTATCTGCTCATACTGTTATTGTTGGAAGCCTGATTTCATATTTGTTGACTATAACACATCAAATAAATCTTATTTTTTAGAATAATAATCTTCCTTTTTTGAACTTAACATAGGAATTGCCTGAAAATCCATGGGGGAAATTGTCTGTTCATCTCTATTTTGATGGAATGTCACTTTCCTATTTTATGACACACCATAAATACTGCACTTTTGAACACTGTGAAGAGATATTTAAAGAAGTAAGTGACTTTCTATAAGAATCTACACAATAGAAAATATCTGATTAAATTGTTACATTTTATACCTCAGGTCTTAAATATGATTCTACATATCTGACCTAAGAATGAGAATTTGTAAATTCTTTGTTGAGAAAGCAATATACTGCATCATGCTTGTCCTGAAAAACTCTTTACATTAAGATTTAATTAATGTTTCTGTACCTTCAAAATTAATGAGATGCCATGTTATCCAGTATTGTTTGAACAAGGGAAGCACATTATAAAAACTCTGTAGAATTCAGTGATAGAAAAAAATGCTCCTCAGACAAAATGTTTTTTTCCTTTGATTTGACAGGAAGGAATAATACAAAACTCTAAAATCTGAAGTGCTCCAAAATTCTAAACCTTTGAGTGCCAGCATCATACTCAAAAAGTTTTCAGATTTTGGAGCATTTTGAGTTTTTGGATTAAAGTCTGTGTAAGTAATCCAAAAATCTCCAAGATCTGAATTGTTTTGGTCCAAGTATAGGGGATATTCAAACTTTATGAAGTTTTTGCTGTATATCTTCTTATGGAAAACTTAGAGCCATATTTTCAGCATAACGTATTAAAGAAATAGCCTATTCTGTAGCCTACTTCCATTTTTAATGTTTTAGATACATTTTCACATTTCAAGCTGCTTAAAATCCTTGAGAGGAGTAGTATATACATAATAATATTTTATATCCAAGATGTTTTTATTTCTAGAGAAACAGTTTGCTTGTTAGGTGTTTAAACATTCATTTTAGTGATAGTATACAACCAAGCAAAATTTACTTTCTTCTCTTAGTCATAAAACTGCAATGTCAGTTTGTTTCTGTAATCCTCACACCAGCTTTTTTTTTAAGCAGAGACGCATATGTGTGCATGCATGTGCAGACATGTATTATCTAAAAGTTTCTCCATGTATTAAGCTCAGTTGATAAAAATTACTTAGCCTCTTTTCCAGTTGTACTCTTCACTGTGCATATTTTAAAAGGAAAGGTATTAGGTACCACTGTCTCCTAATAAACTAATTATCATTGATACATATTTAGCATAACATAATGCCTCCATATCTGTGGGGATGAAATATGAAAGTGCTGTAAAACAATATTATGTAGATAAAAATTGTTTTATTTATTAATGATATTATATTGTTTTAGAAACCAGCAGATTACAATAAAAAGTATGAGGAAGAAAGTTGGGAAATAAAATTCGAGGTAAGTTACAATCCAAATACTTTGGAAAATTTGCATGCTTCATAAAGGATCTGATACAGGATGAGGAAGTAAGAACTTTCTTTATAACTGCTTTACTGATATATTATTTATATACTGTATGTCACCTTTTTAAAATGTACAGTTTGGGGCTGGGATTGTGGCTCAGTGGTAGAGTGCTTGCCTAGCATGCACGAGGCCCTGGGTTCGAACCTCAGCACCACATAAATGTAAAATAAAGATATTGTGTCCACCTAAAAAACTAAAAAAAAATAAATAAATATTTTAAAAAAAATAAAATAAAATAAAATGTACAGTTCAGTGGTTCTTAGAATTATTCACTGAGTTATGCAACTATTACCACTAATTCCAAAACTTTCCAAAAAGAAACCCTGTAAAAACAGTACTCATTCCCCATTATTCCCCAGTTTTATGGCAACCACTTAATCTTCTGTCTCTCTGGGTATGCCTGTTTTAGACTTTTCATATAAATGGAATCATACAATATGTGGTCCTTTGTTCCTTTCTTGTTCCTTAGTATGTTTTTAAGGTCCTTGTGTGTTGTTGTACATAGAAGTATTTCTGTTGACAAATAAAATTCCATTGTATGGATATATTCTGTTTATCCATTCATCTGTCGATGAACACTTTGCTTGTTTCCACATTTTGGTGATTGTAAATAATATTGCTATGAACATTCATGTACAAGCTTTTATGTGAACATGTGTTTTCCTTTTTCTTGGGTGTATACCTAGGAGAATTACTGAGTCTCATGGTAACTATGTTTGACATTTTAGGGAACTATAAAACTCTTTCCCAGAGGGGCTGTACCATTTTGCATTCACACTATTTTCTCTATGTCCACACCATTTTTTGTAAATTTTTTTTATCCATCCTGATTTTGATATACATTTCACTGATGATAATATTGAGCATATTTTCATGGGTTTATTGGCCATTTATATTTTTTCTTTGGAGAAATATCTATTCAAATCCACTGCCTATTTTTAGTTGGATTATCTTATTATCTTTTTATTATTGAGTTATAAGAGTTCTTTATATATTCTGTATACAATCTCTTCTCAGGTACAGGATTTGCAGATATTTTCTCCATTCTGTGGGTTATCATTTCACTTTCTTAATAGTGTCCTTTAAGCACTATAACTTTTAATTTTGGTTAAGTCAAATTTATGTGGTTTTTTTAGTCACTTGTGTATTTTCGTGTAAGGAGAGTTTTAATAAATTAAGCTTTATTAGTAGAATTTTATTTATTTGATATAAACATAACATGCTTGTAGTAAAGTAGGTACTTTGTAACAAATCAGTAAAATTCAGCTATAGTCACTTTTGCTGAACTTCCCTAGATATAATATTTGCTTTGGTTTTGTCCAGAATTTGAAAATGTTTAATAGTAATGAACTAACCTACAAATAGGTGATGATTTTATTTGCTTATGTTATTTATCATATTCTTTAAGAATAAAAATTAATTTTTCTATATTTTTATGGGTGCATTATAGTTGTACATATGGTGGGATTTGTTGTTACATATTCATACATACATACAATGTAACAATATAATTAGGCTAATATCATTCCCCAGTATTTCCTCCTTCCCTCTTCTCCTGTATCCCCCTGATCCCTTTCCTCTACTTATTCCCCACCACTTTTCATTTTTCCTCTCTATTTTCCACATATGAGAGAAAACATGCAACCCTTGACTTTGAGTTTTGCTTATTTAATTTAATGGTCTCAAGTTCCATCCTTTTCTTGCAAATAACATAATTTCAGTCTTCTTTATGACTTAATAAAATTCCATTGTGTGTGTATGTGTGTGTGTGTGTGTGTGTGTGTATATATATATATATATATAATTTTCTTTATCCATTTTTATTATTTTATCCATTGATGGACAAGGAGTAAAAAGTACGTTTTAAAAAGATGTGAGAATGGGGGTGTAGCTCAGTGGTAGATCACTTGCCTAACATGTGCAAGGCCTTGTGTTCAATCCCCAGCACTGCAGAACAGAAGAGATGGATAAGATAGATACTCACCTTTTTTGATGATTTTAATTAATCTTTTAGCATTTCATATATAATTTTAGTTTTATTAGAAAATAATTATTCTAAAAATAAGTGAAATACTACAGAAGCATGTAAAGGCAAAAGGAAATTGCCCCTGTTCTGCACCTCAGATACCCAAGTCCTATTCATTAGTGCCAATTATTGTTGATGGAGGACAAAAGAAAGCTAAACATCTTACAACATTTTGTTTCTACTACCTCAAAACTATTGTCATTTTCAATATCAAGGATAACTTGCTTTCTGCTAATTGAAAGTAAATTAACACCAGAATGAATTTCTATAGTCAATTTTTGTGATTGTCATTCTGAAATTTGAAATTTTTGTGGTGTTTCAGGAATTGCTTTTGTCTGAAACGGAGACTCCTATTTTACCACCATATTTGTCTTCATCTCTACCTCCCCCAGAAGAACTGTATGCTGTTCAAGTGAAACACGTTGTCTCACCTAACGAAGTATATCATCTGGGTGATTTGGGTAGTGGTTAAAAACATAGCAGCAATCTTCGTTTTAAATATTAGAATTGCTTCTTCACTTCTCCAACTTCCTGACTGTAAATATTGTAAAACTGGTGATCTCTAATTGGCCTCACCATGTAATATCCTCCTCAGACATTTATTATTTGTCATGAAGCAGGTGTTTGGTAACACCTTCTAGGTTCAGTGTCTTGTGCCTTTACTCACTGTTGTGTTTATATTGATTTTTTTAGATATTTAAGGTAGAACTGTTTCCTCCTATAAAATCATAAACATCTCACTAGCAGTATGGTTTTTCCTATACCAAAATCCCTGATTGCTGTGGGTTAGTAAGTTGTTAGATGATAAGTGATACGGAAAAAAAAAAAAAACCTATTTCTATTTATGATGTTTGTCTACTTTCCTCACTGGAAAGTAACTCCATGAAAATAGGACTCTTAATCCATGTTATTCATTGATATATTCTCCAGAATTTAGAATAGTCACACACACACACACACACACATATATATTAGTAGCCACTAGGTGAATGTTGACTGACTGAATAATGCAGTAAAGAAAAATCACTTATAAAGCCCAGCACAGGTATACCACCTGTAATCCCAGCTACTCAGTAGGCTAAGGCAGGAAGATTGCAATTTTGAGGACAGCTTGAGCAACTGAGGGGAGACCCTGTCTCAAAAAATAAAAAAGGGCTGGAGTTGTAGCTCAGTGAAGGAGTTACAGCCTTGAAAAAGAGCCTAAACAAGCACTGCAGAGGTTTAATAAGAATGCAGAGACATTCCAGCCAGGTATGGTGGGGCATGCCTGTAACCCCAGTAGCTCGGGAGGCTGAAGCAGGAAGATCATGAATTCAAAGCCAGCCTCAGCAACTTAGTGAGGCCCTAAGCAATCCTATGAGACCCTGTCCTAAATATAGTTCAAGAAAAGGCTGGGTATGAAGATGTGAATTTGGTGTCAACATACGTTACATATAATCGGAGATATGATAAATTATTGTATAATATGTTAAGAATTGTAATGCAAAATAAATAAATAAATCATTAAAAAAGAAAGTTAAAAAAAAAGAAAAGAAAAGGCTGGGAATGTGGCTTAGTGGGTAAGCAGCCCTGAGTTCAATTCCCAGTACCAAAAAAAAAAAAAAAAAAAAAAAAAAAACGTACAGACATTCCCCTCCTCTATCAGAGTTTAGAACAGGTATACTTATTTTTTGAAGGAAATAGATATTTTTAATATATTTTTTTTAATTTTAGATGAACACAGTATCTTTATTTATTTTTATGTGGTGTCATTGGCGAGGCAAGCACTCTACCACCGATATACAGCCTCAGCCCAGGAAATAGATTCTTAACAAAACTTGAGTTTTGTTGTAACAGGCTGGGGAAGCAGGGTTTTGTTTTTGTTTTTGTTTTTTGGTACAGGGGTTGAACTCAGGGGCACCCAATCACTGAACCACATCCCCAGTCCTATTTTGTATTTTATTTAGAGACAGGGTCTCACTGAGTTGCTTAGCACCTTGCTTTTGCTGAGGCTGGTTTGAATTCAAGATCCTCTTGTCTCAGCCCCCTGAGCCACTGGTATTACAGGCATGCACCACCGCTCCCAGAAAGTTAGCTTATTTCTAATGTTATTTCTTGCCTATCATGTGCAAGGCCCTGGTTTCAATCCCCAGTACCACAAAAAGAAAAAATAAATTCAAACTTACATGTCCTTAGCCAAAAAGGAGGAGGAAAAGACAAGTATTAGAAGCAGCTCATTCAACCTTTTACATAGTAAACCATTGTCTCACAGGAAGGAAAGGACTTGTTGTCTACTTTCATCAGAGACCATAATAGTGTACAACTATTGCTGGGTTTTATAATAATTTTTGTATTATTTATTGCTACATAATGAATTGCCCCAAATTAGCAGCTTACAGCAACACACCTGAGAGTAAGGAATCTAGAAACTGCTTAATTAGGCCAAGCATGGTGGCACACACCTGTAATCTCAGCGGTTCAGGAGGCTGAGACAGGAGGATCACGAGTTCAAAGCCAGCCTCAGCAACTTAGCAAGGCACTAAGCAATTCAATGAGACCCTGTTTGTAAATAAAATACAAAAAAGGGCTGGAGATGTGGGTCAGTGGTTGAGTGCCCCTTAGTTCAATACCCGGTACCCCCCCAAAAAAACTGCTTAATTGGGCTGAGGTTGTGGCTCAGTGGTAGAGCACTTGCCTGGCACATGTGAGGTACTGGGTTCGACCATAAGCACCACATAAAAATAAACAAAAAAAGGTTAAAAAACACTGCTTAATTAAGTCTAGGTCAGGATTAGTCTAGGTTGTAATCAAGATGTTGATGAGGACTGTAGAATTCACTTTTAAAAAAGATATGACATTACCTGGAGAGATCAGTTCTGCATCCTTGAGGCCCTTCCAGTGGCCTGCTTAGGCTGTGGCTACAGACTTCCTGGAGCTTGCATTCCCCAACAAGAGCACCAGAGAACAAAGCCACATGTCTCTTATCCAGCCTCAATAGTCACACCCTACTTCAAATGGTGGTGTTTTGGCTACAAAATCAGGGTAGTAGAATATGGGAGGGAACTACAGTGAGGTAAGCAGCAGGAGGCAAGGATCATTGGGGCTTTGAGACCACTTGCCACAATAATTCATCCACATAAGTGAATACTAGAAATTACAAAACTTGAAAGTTCTTTTCCTTCCCTTCCATCCATTTAGGTGTACATTTGCCTTGATTCTGTAGAAAACCGTAGTCAGTATAACCATCATAGTAACACAGATGACATCAGCTGGGAATCGGAATCCGAGAGTCTTGAAGAAGCACTGCAGAGGTTTAATAAGAATGTAGAGACATTCCCTCCTCTGACAGATTTTAGAACAGGTATACTTTTTTTTTTTTTTAAACAAAATAAGGTTACTAGCAAAACTTGATTTTTGTAATGGACAGGAGTTTGGGTTATTGCTAATGCTAACTGTATTTTCTTATACTCATTTTACATGCATGAAATCTTCAAATTCCAAAGATAACTTGGATATGATCTCTCCCCCATTTTCTAGAGTAGGAAGATAAACTAAAAGAGGAGTTAAGCAAATCCTCTGGGATATTTCTACTTCCCAAAAAATCTATATGTTGGGAAATTGACAGCATAAAGTATAAAAGATCATTTTCTAAGCATGAAGTTTTACCGCTAGCTCAAATAGTGAAAGTTGCCATTTAGACTTTTTAATTGCAGTGATTCAATTATAAACCACCTACACTGATAATTTTGAGATGGGGGACTCAAGACTGTCCTGGTCCATCAGGATCGGTTAAATTCCTTTTTTCTGTCTAGTCTGTTCTTTCAGGCTTTATTAAATATGCATGATTCTGCTGTAAGGGAAATCTATTTAGTTTGTGGTTTGACAGTTCGTGAATAGCAAGAGTGCCTATACATTTATATCAATATGTGATAGAGGTGTATTTATTCATCAGAAGATACTTTATTTAGCAAAGGAAAAAGTATATCAACCTAATTCATGTCTTACCTTATTTTAATTTTTTTTTAAAGAGAGAGGGAGAGAGAGAGAGAGAGAGAGAGAGAGAATTTTTTAATATTTATTTTTTAGTTCTCGGGGGACACAACATCTTTGTTTGTATGTGGTGCTGAGGATCGAACCCAGGCCGCACGCATGCCAGGCGAGCGCGCTACCGCTTGAGCCACATCCCCGGCCCCTTAATTTTTTTTTTTTTAATTTTGAGACAGAGTCTCATTAAGTTTATAAGGCTGGCCTCCAAACTTGTAATCCTCCTGCCTCAGCCTCTCCAGGGAGATTTTATTTTATTTATTTTTTATTTTTTCAGAGTGCAATGCTTATTTTATTCTGTGACTACAAAAATATTGTCACAAATATCTATGATTATTAAGTACATAAGGTTATTAAAATACATTCTCTTACTGAAGTAGCACAAAAATATTACATAAACAAATAAAATGAGAACAAGCATATTTCATTTGCTTAAATAACACTGAGAAAGCCACTGAAAAGCAGAGCTTCTGATGGGTTGTCAGGCAGCATGGAGTTCAGAGAGATTTTAATAGGTCATGATCTACTTTTGGCTGATGAATATTGCTTGCAATTGCCTCCACCTGAAATGCTCTTCCCCAGGCTGTCTGTGACAGTTTAGGTCTCTGTTCACATGTTCCTTTATTGCAAGTCTTTCCTGACCTCTCAATATAAAACAGTCTCCACCTTCAGATGCCTCCAAATCTCCATCCTTCTTCTCACCTCTTTTAAATAGCACTGGAGTAGGTGACTCAGGGTCACCAGCAATTAGAAGAATACCTGACACAAGTAGGTGCTTATAAAATTATAAATATCAAATGAGTAAATAAAACTCATGGTTTTTTTTCATATATTCCCTGTTTACAGTCCAGAGGGAACAATTCCTTCTTCATTTTGTTCATATCTCAAGGGAAGTCACATGGAGTTCATGGAGTTAAACATACATTATTTGTGCATTTTTTTTTTAAAGAGAGAGTGAGAGAGGAGAGAGAGAGAGAATTTTTTTTTAATATTTATTTTTTAGTTCTCGGCGGACACAACATCTTTGTTGGTATGTGGTGCTGAGGATCGAACCTGGGCCGCACGCATGCCAGGCGAGCGCGCTACCACTTGAGCCACATCCCCAGCCCTTATTTGTGCATTTTTTATGAATATTTTATACTTCAATAAAAATTTATTTAAAGTATGAAAGTTAAAGTAATGCATAGGTATGTTCAATAAGGAATTTATATCAAAGGAGGGGTTTTTGTGTTAAAATGACAAATAGGGGTTTCAGGGTTTTTTAAGTTCTATTTTAAAAAGCCATGTTTTTAAGTCTAGCAAGGTAAAGTTGGACTGTTAACAATATTTTCAGTTATTAACTATGCAGGACAGAACAGATAGATGAGATTCTTTATTATTCTATTGATGACTTTACACCTTCAGGAATAACTAATAAAAAATTATTTGAGGGGGTAGGAATATATAGATCAGTGGTAGAGTACTTGCCTAGCATGTACAAGGTACAGGGTTCAAGGCTCAGCACAGCAAAAATACATAATTTAAAAAATTTTTAGATTACTTAAAATAAAGATCTTTGTACTTTAGAGGTGTGTAGTATTTCAATGTCATTTGTTCACAACTCTATTTTTCCTTGTGGAATTATCTAGAGAGCATGATATAGGAAGTAGAATAAGACAGGATATTGAGGCATATTCTACCTACTTTAAAATTTAGAAGGGTGTAAATACTATGCTGATGTTCCCAGTTTTACTCAAGCCTGCCATTCATTAACACACTTTATATTGAGAATTTGCACCAGATACCATATTAGGAATGTAAACTCTAATTCTGAGCTCCAAAGAACAGGTAGATAGACATGTAATCTTAGTATAAAGTAACAGCTCATATTAAAGGCTGTGTATAATGCCACAGGATCACAGAGAAGGCTTTGATCAGTTATAGTCAGATCTTTTTAAGTCATGTTGAAAGAAGACTAGATGTAAAAAGAAGAGCTCAGGATGGCCAGACATGGTGGCACACTGCTGTTTTTAGTGACTCAGGAGGCTGAGACAGGAGGATCACAAGTTCAAGACCAGCCTCAACAACTTGGCAAGACTCTGTCTCAAATAAAAAGGGCTGGAGATGTAGCTCAGTGGCAGAGCACCCCTGAGTTCAGTACCCAGTATCCACCCTCAAAAAGGGGGGACCTCAGGAGTGTGTTTTGGTTTTTCTTTGTTTTTTTTTCAGTCTATAGTTAATTTATTTTACAAATAGATAAAAGAACCAAGACAATACACAGTAGTGGCTTAGGAAAGATTATTGATATATAAACAAATGACATTGAAATACTACACACCTCTAAAGTACAAGGCAGAAAATAAATATCCAATATCTACTCACTAACCAACCAAAGAAATAATCACTTGTTGACACATATGCTTACTACATGATGAAGACAGTTTTATAAGAAAGGGATTTATAAGGATCCAGCATTAAATGACTATAGCCACCTTGGTGGTAAACATCATCTCACTACCAGGTGACTCTGGCATATATTCCAAACTCTGTACGATAAGCAAATCCATTAACATAGTCAGCTGAGCATTTGTGGTAGACACTGACACCTGAACTGTCTCTTAACTGACTTTTGACATGTTAACAGTATTTGAGAAAGCCCAGGTGCATTTTGGTCAGCTGTGGGATACCTTTGTCTAGCTTCCTCCGGCTGTAGGGTGAAGGGATTCTTTTGTCTTGCTGCCACACAAGACACTCCATAGTCTCCAATAAACTGCATTTTATATAATCCTGAATTTATCTGCTGCCTTCTTTGGTTTAAGTTACCTTTTGCCTTTGGCAGCCAGTTCTTGAACACTGTTTTCCCAAAACAGTTTTTGGTTGATTTTTTTTTTTAAAGAGAGAGTGAAAGGAGAGAGAGAGAGAGAGAGAGAATTTTTAATATTTATTTTTTAGTTCTCGGCGGACACAACATCTTTGTTGGTATGTGGTGCTGAGGATTGAACCCGGGCCGCACGCATGCAAGGCGAGCGCGATACCGCTTGAGCCACATCCCCAGGTGCTTAAGTTCCTTTTTAATAATTTTTTAAAATAAGAATATGATTTAATGAAGGCAGAAAATAAATATCCAATATCTACTCAATAACCAACCAAAGAAATAAAATGTTGATGGTACTTTAAAATTAAAGATACCTAAGGGCTTGGGTTGTGGCTCAGCGGTAGAGCACTTGCCTAGCATCTGCAAGGCCCTGGGTTCGATCCTCAGCACCACATAAAAATAAATAAATAAGACAAAGGTACTGTGTCCAACTAAACTAAAAAATAAATATTAAAAAAAAAGTTTAAAATACCTGGCAAATCTTAATGACTCCCCAAAAGACTGAGTTAGGTAAGAGTAAAGGCACCTGAGAATTTCTCAGTTCCAGGTGACTAGACAGAAAAATGCAAGCTATCAGCTAAAGCAAATACTTATTTCATTATTCATTAGGCACTATACATAAACACTTTACATATATGAAGTCTCAATGTAACAGTTCTTCCATGCTAACCAATAAATGAGCTTCATTCTGCCATTATAAATCATTAGATCATGGGTATTCTTATGTTATGGGTTTAGGCAAATAAATGCAAGACAACAATATAAATATTGATTTTCTAGATTTAGCAACTGCTCTACACAGAGTTTTCAGGACTACATACTAATTTTAAAGTGCAGGCCAGGCGCAGTGGCGCACACCTCTGATCCTAGCAACTCGGGAGGCTAAGACAGGAAGATTGCAAGTTCAAAGCCAGCCTTATCAACAGCGAGGCGCTAAAACAACTTCGTAGACCCTGTCTCTAAATAAAATACAGAATAGGGCTGGGGATGTGACTTAGTGGTCAAGTGCCCCTGAGTTCAATCCCCAGTACCCCAAAAAGAATAAAGTGCATATTAGGCTTTGGCCTTTCTAATATCGTAAACATTAAATTAATATGAAACAACCTATAAACTCTTAAAGAGATCTAATTTCTTACAGGCTTCTTTGATAAACATCAAGTTCTTCATCTGGTACGAATTGTAAAGAACATCTAAGAGTACTCCACTAAAATCCATTTGAAGCATGTTTTACCTTCTCCTTTTCTACCTCATGTACCACAATTTGAATTTTGTTCTTAAGTCTCTGAATATTTTCAGTCATTGATTCTGTGGTCTCTTCTTAGTAATGTCAGACCTCCTCCCTCATTAGCTCCATCTCATGCCTTCTCCATTTTCTGTAGATCTGAAACATTTAAATATTTCAGCTTTCTGGGAGGAACTTTCATGGTTTCACACAATTATAGCAATCTTATTTTCAGGTAGTTGATACTGAATTTATTCTTTTTTCTTAATAGTATTACTCAGAATTGCTATTATTACTGATTGTATCATAGTTTGCAAATGCTGTCTGGTACTCTTGAAAGAGATTGCCGGGTTTTTCTCTGTTGGATGCTGTCTTTATCTGTTTTATATTAGTATGTTTTATTTGTCAAAAATTTGAAGAAGATAAATACTTTGGATGATTTTTTTCCTGTTTTTCTAACCTGTTTCTCTGACAACTCCAGTTCCTCATTATTGAATTTTCTTTTTTAATTTCTTTTCAACTGTTAAGACTTTTTCTCAGAAGGATTTGCTTTACCAGGCATTTTGATCACTGATTCTTCTTCAGTCTCTCAGGGACTTGCACTTCTAGGAGAAAATTCTTGATAGAGGAACAGACATGAATATGATGAAGTACAGTCATTAAGATTTTAAATTAAGTAATCATGTTGAGGTAACTAATTGAGTACATGATGTAGGAATTGCTTGCAAGGCTCTGAAGAAGCCCATAAATTGCAGTGTTATGGACTGTATGCAGGCAGTTAAGATGCCATTGAAAATTTTTAAATAAGAGCAGTGTAATTGAACTTATAAAATTTAATTAATATGGTTGTTTAACACAGAAGGATTGGATGACAGCATTGAAAACAGGAACTATAGAAACTATTTCTTTTCCCTTGCAAAACATAACCCAAACTATGAGAGATTTGGAAGAAGTGGACTGGTAGCAAGGTGACCTAAGCCATGAAAATAAAATTAGGAATTCTAATTCAAAGCTTAATGTTAAGGAATTAGTAAGGCAAGTTTATAAAATATGAGCAGTAGAGGCTAACATAAAGCAATTCTCTATTTAATTCTGGGTAGTGAGCATATGGTTGTTATATTTACATCTTTGTACTTTTCTAGATTAAAATATTTTTAAGAAAATCAGAGTCAGGGCTGGAATTGTAGTGCTTACCTAGCATGTGTGAGGCCCTGGATTTGATTCTCAGCACCACATATAAATAAATAAGGTCCACTGGCAATAAAAAAAAATTCAGAAAAAAAGAATCATAGGCAATTTTATGATTTTCCCCTTTTCCTGCCTTTCCAGAAATGCCTTGCCTTGCAGAATATGCTGATGGCTTATGGTATAGAGCAAAGATTGTATCCATTAAAGAGTTTAATCCTTTATCTGTCCTGGTACAGTTTGTTGATTATGGATCAACTGAAAAGCTGACAGTAAACAGGTAAAAAAAAAAGTCAAATAATGATTCCTTTTTGTTTTGGGAGAAGATCTTACCTCTGCTTTTAAAAGAAAAAAAAACTAAAGCCGATTATGTGTTAATGATTTTTAGTCTAGATTTTTATTGTGATAAAATATACATAAATTTATTAACTGTTTTTAAATATATAATTAATTGGCTTTAAATACTTACACAGTGTTACACAACTAGCACCACTTTTCATTTCCAGAACTTTTTTATCAAACAGAAGCTCTGTTATCAAACAACCCATTTGACACCCCCCCCCTGCAAGCCTCTAATAACTCATTTACTTTGAGTCTCTATGAATTTGCCTATTCTAAGTACTTTATATAAGTAAAATCATACAGTATTCATCCTTTTGTCTTATTTACTTAGCATTATTCCCAGGATTCATCCATGTTGTAGCATGTGCCAGAATTTCATTTTTTAAGGCTGAATAATATCATTTATACACACCACATCTTATTTATCCATTTGTCCATCAGTGGATACTTGTGTTGCTTCCACCTTTTTACCTGTTGTGAATACTGTTCGTATCAACGTGTATACAAATATCTGAAATCCTGTTTTCAATTATTTTAGATATATATTCAGAAATGGAATTATTAGATCAAATATTCTAAGTTTATTTTTTGAGTAACTGTCATAAACTGGTTTCTATAACAGCTATACCACTTTATATTCCCATTAGCAGTTCCCCCAGGGATTCTAGTTTTTCACCAACAGTGGTTTCCTATTTGGGGGATTTGTCTCTCTCCCACCTCTGTTCCTTCCTTTCCTGCCCTCCCACCTTGCCCTCCTTCCCTTCACATCCTAATGGGTGCAAGGTAGGAACTCCTTGTGAATTGGATTTGCCTTTCCCTAATCATCAGTGATGTTGAACATCTTTTCATGTGCTTTTTTACCATTTGTATATTCTCTTTGGAGAAATGTCCATTTTTATTTATAGTTTCCTCCATTCCATGGGCTGCCTTAACACTATAATTATGTCCTTTAATTCACAGAAGTTTTTACTTTTGAGATCCATTTTATTTGGTTTTTCTTTTCTTGGTTATGCTTTTAGTTTCATAGCAAAATCCAACATCATGAAGCTTTTCCCTTATATTTTCTCCTAAGAGTTTTATAGTTTCAACTGTAAAGAGAATTTGAATTGCAACATTCTAAACATTTAAAACATTTCTTTTGTGACAGACTGCGTCAAATTCCTCTTCATCTTATGCAGTACCCAGCCCGAGCCATAAAGGTTCTCTTGGCTGGTTTTAAACCTCCTATAAGAGATTCAGGAAAGACAAGAATACCATATTGTCCCAAGTGGAGCATGGAGGCATTGTGGGCCATGATAGATTGTCTTCAAGGAAAACAGCTCTATGCTTCCTCCATGGTAAATATCTATCTTTATTAGCCAAAATTCTCTTAAAAACTATTTCCAGCAGTTCCTATTAATTTTGTAGTGTTTTGTTTCTATGTAAATCTACATGCAGAAATGTAATAGTTAAGGCATAAAAAGCTGTGCATACTACAAGAAAAATCTTAAGATTTGTTAAATGGTATTTTAGCTTATATATAACAAAATTTATTATCTCTATCATGATAGGTAATGAGTAAGATTTAAATAATCAAGCTATATAACTTATAATTAAAGAACTTGTAAATTAAAGAGGGGAAACAAACATGCAAACCACTACTTAATCTGAGTTAGAATGCAATAAGTATTACCACAGAGGTATGGGTTAGGTTAATTTGCAGGGATGAGGATTATCATAGAAACATATCTATATCATTGAAATCCCCAATCTCCTTCCCAGGAAGGCAGTCAGCTAGTTGACCTTCAGAGGTTGTCCTCATCCTTATTACTGGTATTGACCCCGCCTGCCTCCCTCCTTCCTTTATGTTACCTGCCTGGTCCCATCCATGACTTTGGGATTTACACATAAGATATGATGAGTTCATGAGACAGTAATGTTACTAGAAAGTGCTGTTTAAAAAACCCCTATGCATGTCACAGTGGTGTGTGTGTAGAGTTCATGTAGGATTTCGCTCAAGAAGCCAGGGCAAGTATTTCTTACAAATAAGTATTTTTTTCACCTTTGTGAATAACAATCAAATATACTCTGTTTATGCAAACAGGGGACTTTGAGTGTAGAGCACAGAACAACTTTAACATGGATAATGGTAATTAATTAAAGTCCATCTAGGAAAACATTGAGACTTAATTACAGTTTAGATAGAGCAGAAGAAAAGAAAGAATGGATTTAGCAGGAAACATTGCTGATGCCCTTTGGAAATACAAAGTATAAATTAGAAATAAGTCTAGAGAATGACTTTTCCCTCCTGTGTATTGAATGGCCAGAGTAGGAAGGAAAGGGCAGCAAAGACATGGTTTTGTTGACAGCTGTATCTTTCAATTTTAGGCTCAGGCACCAGAACAAATAGTGACATTATATGAAGATGAACAGTATCCAGTTCATATGTCATTAGTAGAAATGGGGCTGGCAGACAAAGATGAATGATGTAAGTGTACTTTCTCATCCACTCTTCCAGTTGACATGAAGCATGTGACTGCCATAGCATAAATAATGCTGAATTGCTTATAAAAGCACCCTTTGATTTTCCTTGATTCTCAAAGGAATGACAACAAAACTCTACAAGAATCTCTCCTCCAAATTTCTTCCTAGGCCCTTCTTACCTCTTGAGCATCAGCATCAGAGGCCCCATATTTATGAGAACACTGGAATGGCTGTTGTGACCATCCTAGTACCAGATGGGTATGGGGCGAGCAGGACAGTGAGCACCATAAGTAATTCAGGGCATATAACTGTGGTGTGCATATGGCATGACTGAACAGTTAGCTCCTGATAGTTTTTAAAGCACTGGGTTAACAGATACCTCTTATCTTATTCATTCACATAACTCTTGTGATTCAACAACTATATGTGAACAATTTACATAAAGCAGAGGTTTAAAGTAACACACATTTTATTTTTTAGGTATAGACAGTGCAGAACATCTACAAGACCAGAGGGAAGTTTCCTGTTTTATTTCAGGCTTAGTTTTCTTCATTTGTTCTGCAAGTAGTGCTGTTCTTTTTTTCCTCCCCCTTATTCTTACATGTTGAACTGATAAAAATGGTGTGAAAAAACAGTCAATAAACATATTTGCTTTCAAATGTTTTCGTGTTTTGTTTTACTATAAATTTAAATAGTTTAAGAAAAATGAACTTTTTAAACATTTTTAGATGTTGATGAACCTTTATTTTATTCATTTATATGTGGTACTGAGAATTGAACCCAGTGCTTCACACATGATAGGCAAGTAAGTGCTCTGCCACTGAGCCACAACCCCAGCTCATAAACTTAATGATTGTGCTTAAGAGGGACATCATGTGATTTGATATTTAGACTTCTCACATGGGTCTTTATGATTTCACTGTATATGAATGTATCCATAAATCAGACACACTGTTGCTCTGTATTTTTTAATGATTGTGGAATCACACTGTTAACTTTTATTTTCTATTTTATTTGCACTAGTTAGCTATATTTAGCTATATTGGTGTGTGTAGATTTATTTTACTCACTTTCACTGCTATACCCATTTTGTGCATGATTTATTAGGTATCAGATATCTGATTACCAGTTTTTTCTTAAAGGCCTCATGTGAGAGGTTTTCTAGTATATATACGTATAATAGTGGGATTTGCTGAGTCATAGGGTAATTACTTTCTAAAAAAAATGGTTATCTAAAGTTTACCAGAGTATAGCCAGACCTTTGTATGCCAGAATATGACATGAGTATAAAAAGGTGTATCATTGTTTTAATGTACATTTAATATGCATTTTCTAGTTTATTAACAGAATTATATTCATAGCTTTGGTTCAATTTTCTGTTATAATTTTACTGATTTACTATAGTAATCTTTTGTCAGGCTTATGTATCATCTAGTCTTCTAGCCTATGGCTTTTGGTGGGGTGGGTATGGGTTGCTGGGTATTGAAACTAGAACATCCCTATGTGAGGAAAGGGCTTTACCACTGAGCTGAGCCCTTTCCATTTTAAGACAGGGTCTTGCCGCCAAGTTGCCCATGCTGGCCTCAATCATGCATTTCTTTGCCTCAGCCTCCTGAGTAGCTGGGATTATAGATGTGCACCACCACAACCAGCATCCTTTTCCCTTTCTTGTACTAGCTTTTGACATTTTTTTCACTCATTTATAACCTTTAAGATTTGTGGGGTTTTTTTTTTGTGTGTGTGTGTGTGTGTGTGTGTGTGTCTTATTTAAAAATTCTTCCCTATCCTGAGGTAATATAGCTCATTTTCATGAAAAAGTTGTGAACTTTTGTTTTCATATTCAGTTTTTAAATCACCTGGAATTGATTTTTTCTTTTTTTTTTTTTTTTTTGCTACCAAGGACCAAACTCAGGGGTACTCAAGATAGGATCTCACTGAGTTGCTGAATCTGGTTTTGAACTCACAATGCTCCTCTCTGTCTCCCCCGCAACTGGGATTACAGGAATGCACCACAGCACGGGCTGATACATTCTTTTTTAAAATGAGTCATTATCAACTTACTTTCCTACCCTGGGGAGGTGGCATACACCAGCTACTCAGAGGCTAAGGCTGGATACATTGCTGGCTTGGAACTTGCAATCCTCCTAAGTAAAATTTTTAAAAGATGAGGAGGATATAGCTTAGTGGTAGAGCATCCCCGAGTTCAATCCTTAATACCTTGGTTTAAAAAGATTTTTTTTTTTGTATGATCAAAATTTATTGTCCTTGGGCTGGGGATGTGGTTCAAGCGGTAGCGCGCTAGCCTGGCATGCGTGCGGCCCAGGTTCGATCCTCAGCACCACATACCAACAAAGATGTTGTGTCCGCCGAGAACTAAAAAATAATAAATATTAAAAAATTTAAAAAAAAATTATTGTCCTATTTATGATAGAGTAGATGACTGACTTGCCCTTCTTCAAGACACCTCGCTTCTGTCAGCCTACAGCATCATTGGTGATAACATAAAGGTGCGGTCCATCAGTACCAGGCTAGTTACTTATTCACAGCCACCTCTCTTTCAGGTGTCCTATTTTTTCAGCCTTGTTATAACTAATTAGTATTAGATTATATACCACTACCTGTAATACTGTTGGAAATATATGTATTCACTCACTGTTGTAACTTGTAACTTCCCATTCTATTAAAATTAATGCGCCTCTGTTGATCATTTTAACTGTAATACCAATTGAACACTAATATTCTGGCTAGAGAGAGAGAGACACCCAAGTATGCACTCTGTGCAAGTCCATGTTCTATGGCTGCTGTGCCTGGGAGGCATTTATGTGACATACATCTTGTACTTCCTGGTTTTTACAACCATCTCCAATGCAAAACATTATTTAGAAACTTGTACATAGACTAAGGAAAACATCATAACGTATGAACAGTAGAAAGACAGGTGACTTATAAATGAAAGCTGTCGTTGTGCATTTCAAATATAAAATGAAGAAACTATGCATTCCTGCAAACATAATCTTTTTACATTTATTCACACACATACATACAGAATCTATAATAAATTAAACAGAATTCACAAGAAATATATATCTTTGACAGGAAAATCAGTATTCATGATTATAGTCACACAAGGATCATTACAAGTCTGTGTCCATTAGGACATTACCATCCTTGTCCTTAACTCGTACTCGACCAGATGTATACTTGGTTTCTTGATGACCATTTGTATAGACAGTTTTAACAGTGCCATCTGGATATTCTCTTCTCTTGAACTGGGAGGTATGGAGTTCTCTTTGGCCATTATTAAACTCTATGATTTTGTTGCCATCACTGTAAAAATTAAAATAGAATTTCTTTAAAAATATGTAATAGGGCTGAGGCGTAACTCGGTGGCAGAGCACTGGCCTAGCATGCCTAGCCTGGGTTCAATCCCAGCACCACTAAAAAAAGAAAAAGAAAAATGTGCACACAAAGGGGAAGAAAACTCCTTAAAAGTAACCTTTTGATTCTGCAGTTATTTTTCTTGTGGACAATACCTTTAGTCCTTATTACAGCTCCATGTTCTTTCTATAGAATTTCTGCTGCAGGCTAACAGCTTCAGTTATCAGATAAAGTTTGCTTTAATAAACATTTTTACTACAAAAATGCCTGGTTTTTTTAATGTTATGTGTGTTCTGCTTCTAAAAAGTTGATCATTATATTAAAATCTAGCTATTTTGGAGTTTTTGTGGTTTTGTTTTGACCCTCCTTTCACTAAGTTAAAAGCATCCAAGTGCTTGTTCTGTATCAGGTGGGGAAGAAAGCTGTACTTGGGAAGGGCATGATTAGACTTAGGACAGCCTATTTTGAAACAATGAAAAAAGGCCAATAGGCCATGATAGCACACATTTTAATCCCAGTTACTTGGGAGACTAAGGCAGCAGGCTCTCCAGTTCAGGCCAACCTCAACAACTGAAATCCTGCCTCAAAAAAGGGGGGCTGAGGGCTGGGGTTGTGGTTCAGCAGTGGAGCGCTCGCGCGAGGCCCTGGGTTTGGTCCTCAGCACCCCATACAGGGGTAAACAGGTGAAGTAGGGGTGTTGTGTCCAACTACAACTAAAAAATAAATGAAAAGGGGGGGACTGAAGATGTAATAACTCATGATAGCCTCAGGGCTCAATCCCTAGTACCACAATAAAATTTTTTTTTAAAGCAGAGAATGAAAAAATTAACACCAAGTTGATTGCCTGATGTGTGGACATTCAAACTGAACTCTGACACAAGTCTAATGAGAAGTATAGGCTGGGATAGAAGACTAGGAATCACCACTTCTGAACAAAGACTGGTACTAGTACTGTGTGGTTTCTTCTTTTCCTACAAATGTAATGGCTGCATGAGGAGTACATGTATGGGGACTCCAAAGCCATTCTGAGAAGCTACTGCTTACCCAGGAGATTCCTGCCCTCCACAGTGTCAGCAGCATTTAAAACCTGATCAGAGTGCTCGCTTCGGCAGCACATATACTAAAATTGGAACGATACAGAGAAGATTAGCATGGCCCCTGCGCAAGGATGACACGCAAATTCGTGAAGCGTTCCATATTTTTAAGAATAAAAAAAAAAGAAAATAAAAACTGATCAGAAACATAAATTACTGGAGTAGGGGACTCATCAAGATAACCCTGAACAATCCAGTTGATTTTAATGTACACTAAATTTTGAGAACCACTGCTATAAATTAGAAATGCCAAAATAATCCTGGGATTTGTCTGTGAAAAAATGGAAAAAGACTGGTTGTGAGTTAGTACTTGGATAAACAGGTATATAAATTTTTTTGTATCATATTCTCTACATTTTATTACACAAAATTTCAAATGTAAGAAAAAAATCTTAATTTTCTGATAGCACTTGAAGTATATAGTATATACGTTTTTCCTCTAATTTTAAAACAGACTGCTACTTATTTACTTGAATACCAGATGAAGTTTCCAGTCAGGGTAAGGGCCTAAATGACCATAAGAAGTGTCTATGTTATCTAAATGAGTGATTTTTTTTTTAAATTTTGTAAATACAGGAGTTCAAACTCAGAGCCTCATATACACAAGGCAAGCAAACAGTCTACCACTGAGCTATAGCCCCAGTTATTAAGTGTTTTTACCTTGTTTTTTTGCCAAGTTTATATCATAGAATTCAGTTAGTTAAATATAACTAACATTTAAGATAATAGGTACTTTCAATCTCTAAGAAAGGGAGAAAAACAGAAAACAGGATTTGGTAGTTTCATTATGGTTGCAATTAAAATGGTGAGGATAATAAACTATTATGGATTGGGCAGGCAAGGCCATGAAACATTATCTTTGAGAAAGGTGACACTCATGGAGTGAGGGGGGGAGGTAACCAGGGACTGAACTCAGGGGCACTTGCCCACTGAGCCACATCCCCAGCCCTATTGTATTTAGAGACAGGGTCTCAATAAGTTGCTTACTGCCTCACTTTTGCTGAGTCTGGCTTTGAACTTGTGATCCTCCTGTCTCAGGCCTCCCCAACCGCTGTGATTACAGATGAGGTTGTAATTTTAAAAGAACTGGGTCAGAGAGGCCACTTAAACAGACTTAAGAGGTGCAGAAATTCAGAACACAAGCAAGAGAGAAAAGAGGGTTGAATTTACATACTGCTGCCATAGTTTAGTTTGTGATTCTTAAAATTTTACCGGGTACTGCCTGCCTTCTTTGTGTCTCATTTCAATGTTTTCAAATTTTAACTTACTTTTTTTTTAAATTCATTTTTCACTTCTTAATATTTTTTTTAGTTGTTGGTGGACGAGACAGATCGCTCAGGCTCGGGGCTGGAGAACCAGTGGAGAATACTCCTAGGGGCTCGCTCCTGGCAAGGCGTGCGCCGGGCTCTGAGCGGCCGGATTCCGGTTCCCGGGGCTGCTTTGGCCCAGGGCTGGGGAACCTGCGGAGACTGCGTGTTGAGGCCAGCTCCAAGTGGAGCGTGCGCTGAGCTCGGGGCGGCTGGGTTCTGACTCCCGAACAGTTTTGGCCCGGGGCTGGGGAGCCCGCGGGGGTTGCTCCTTGGAGCCTGCTCCTAGCGGAGCGTGAGCCGGAATCGGAGAGGCTGGGTTCTGGCTCCCGAAGCTGCTTTGGCCCAGGGTTGGGGAACTTGCGGTGACTGCTTCTCGGTCCGGGTCCTGCTGGGTGCTGTGGGGGCCAGGGGGGCAGAGTGGAGCTGCCACCTGCGCCCAGAGCAGGCCAGTGACCCGCCGGCGTGGTATCAAGACACCCCAACTGTAGCTGGGGACGAAGAGAGTAGCCGCCCACGCCTAGAACAGGACCAGCGACACAATGGCGCGGTAGCCAAGTCACCCCATTTGGAGTAGGGGCTGTGCAGAGCCGCCGTCTGAGCCTGCAAGGTAGGCAGACCTGCGACCCACTGGCAGGACAGGCCCGGTAACCTGCCAGCGTGGTGGACACGTAGCACCGAGGCAGTCACATCACACTGGTTGGAGTGGGGGTGGAGCAGAGCCACTGCCCGTGTCCGGAAAAGGCCCAGCGACCCGTTGGAGAGACAGTCAGGTACCCCCATTGGGAGTGGGGGCTGAGCAGAACTGCCGCCCGAGCCCGCAAGGTAGGCAGACCTGCGACCCACCGGCGGAACAGGCCTAGAGGCCTGCCAGCGTGGTAGACACGTCACACCAATTGGAGTAGGGGCCGAGCAGAGCCGCCACCCACATCCGGATCAGGACCAACGACCCGAGGGCGAGGTAGTTACGTCACCACAATTGGAGTGCGGGCAGAGCAGAGCTGCCACCCGTGCCCGCAGGGTGGGCAGACCTGCGACCGACCAGAATGGTAGACAGATCACCCTAATTAGAGGAGGAGCACAGCCACTACCCGCCCTGCAAGGGAGATTTTCCAACTATACAAGAGCAATATAAATAAATAGGGGGAAAATTTCAAAAACACAACAGTTTCACCAAGCAGAAAGAAACGCGAGCAGTATGAAAAGACAAGGAAAGAAAGGACCACAAGCAATGCAGGTCAACTCAACTTTAGAAGAGGTAATAGCTGCAACAGATGGAATGTCAGATAAAGAGTTCAGGATATACATGCTTCAGATGATCTGGAGTCTCAAGGAAGACATGAGACAGCAAAATCAGACAATGAAAGATCACTTTGACAAGGAACTACATAAACAAATCCAGGAAGTAAAAGATCAATTACACAGGGAGATAGAGGTAATAAAAAACAAACAAATAGAAATCCTAGAAATGCAGGAAGCAATAAACCAACTTAAAAACTCAATTGAGAATACTACCAGCAGAGTAGATCACTTAGAAGATAGAACATCAGACAATGAAGACAAAGTATTTCAACTTGAAAAGAACATAGACAGCTCAGCAAGACTGCTAAGAAACCATGAGCAGAACATCCAAGAATTATGGGATAACATTAAAAGACCAAACTTAAGAGTCATTGGGATACAGGAAGGCACAGAGCTCCAAACCAAAGGAATAAACAATCTATTCAATGAAATAATACAAGAAAACTTCCCAGACTTGAAGAATGAGACAGAATCCCAAATCCTAGAAGCCTACAGGACGCCGAATGTGCAAAATCATAAGAGATCCACACCTAGACACATTATAATGAAGATGCCCAACATACAGAATAAGGAGAGAATTTTAAAAGCTACAAGAGAAAGGAAGCAGATTACATTTAGGGGTAAACCAATCAGGATAACAGCTGATCTCTCAACACAGACTCTGAAAGCTAGAAGATCCTGGAATAACATATTTCAAACACTGAAAGAAAATGGGTTCCAACCAAGAATCGTGTATCCGGCGAAATTAAGCTTCAGGATGGAAGATGAAATTAAAACCTTCCACGATAAACAAAAGTTAAAAGCATTTGCAGCTAGAAAACCATCTCTTCAAAACATCCTTGGCAAAACATTACAGGAAGAGGAAATGGAAAATAACAATGAAAACCAACAGTGGGAGGTAGGACAGTGAAGGGGGGAAAGTAATCAAAGAGGAAAACAAATCAGGTTTAGTAACATTAATAAACAAATATGGCTGGAAGAACAAACCATATCTCAATAATAACCCTAAATGTTAATGGCTTAAACTCACCAATTAAGAGACACAGGCTAGTTGAATGGATCACAAAACAAGACCCAACAATATGCTGCCTACAGGAGATGCATTTGATAGGAAAAGATATACATAGACTGAAGGTGAAAGGTTGGGAAAAATCATACCACTCATATGGACTGCGGAAACAAGCAGGAGTGTCCATACTCATATCTAATAAAATAGATTTCAAGCCAAAGTTAATCAAAAGGGATAAAGAGGGACACTACATACTACTCAAGGGAACCATACACCAACAAGACATAACAATCATAAATATATATGTCCCAAACAATGGTGCAGCTATGTTCGTCAAGCAAACTCTTCTCAAGTTCAAGAGTCTAACAGACCACCATACAATAATCATGGGAGACTTCAACACACCTCTCTCACCACTGGACAGATCTTCCAAACAAAAGTTAAATAAGGGAACTATAGAACTCAATAACACAACTAACAACCTAGACTTAATTGACATATATAGAATATACCACCGAACATCAAGCAGTTACACTTTTTTCTCAGCAGCACATGGATCCTTCTCAAAAATAGATCATATATTATGTCACAGGGCAACTCTTAGACAATATAAAGGAGTAGAGATAATACCATGCATCTTATCTGATCATAATGGAATGAAACTGAAAATCAACGATAAAAGAAGGAAGGAAAAATCATGCATCACTTGGAGAATGAACAATAGGTTACTGAATGATCAATGGGTTTTAGAAGACATCAAGGAGGAAATTAAAAACTTCTTAGAGTTAAATGAAAACATAGACACAACATATCGGAATCTATGGGACACATTGAAAGCAGTTCTAAGAGGAAAAGTCATTGCTTGGAGTTCATTCCTTAAAAAAAAGAAAAAAACCAACAAATAAATGATCTCATACTTCATCTCAAAATCCTAAAAAAGAAGAGCAAAACAACAGCAAAAGAAGTAGAAGGCAAGAAATAATTAAAATCAGAGCTGAAATTAATGAAATCGAAACAAAAGAAACAATTGAAAAAATTGACAAAACTAAAAGTTGGTTCTTTGAAAAATAAATAAAATCGGCAGACCCTTAGCCATGCTAATGAAGAGAAGAAGAGAGAGAACTCAAATTACTAGCATACGGGATGAAAAAGGCAATATCACAACAGACACTTCAGAAATACAGAAGATAATCAGAAATTATTTTGAATCCTTATACTCCAATAAAATAGAAGATAGTGAAGGCATAGATAAATTTCTTAAGTCATATGATCTGCCCAGATTGAGTCAGGAGGATATAGACAACCTAAACAGACCAATAACAATAGAGGAAATAGAAGAAACCATCAAAAGACAACCACCTAAGAAAAGCCCAGGACCGGATGGGTATACAGCAGAGTTTTACAAAACCTTTAAAGAGGAACTAACACCAATACTTTTCAAGCTATTTCAGGAAATAGAAAAAGAGGGAGAACTTCCAAATACATTCTACGAGGCCAACATCACCCTGATGCCTAAACCAGACAAAGACACTTCAAAGAAAGAAAACTACAGACCAATATCTCTAATGAACCTAGATGCAAAAATCCTCAATAAAATTCTGGCGAATCGGATTCAAAAACATATCAAAAAAATTATACACCATGATCAAGTAGGATTCATCCCTGGGAATCAAGGCTGGTTCAATATACGGAAATCAATAAATGTTATTCACCACATCAATAGACTTAAAAATAAGAACCATATGATCATCTCGATAGATGCAGAAAAAGCATTCGACAAAGTACAGCATCCCTTTATGTTCAAAACTCTAGAAAAATTAGGGATAACAGGATCATACCTCAACATTGTAAAAGCAATCTATGATAAGCCACAGGCCAGCATCATTCTGAATGGAGAAAAATTGAAGGCATTCCCTCTAAGATCTGGTACAAGACAGGGATGCCCTCTCTCACCACTTCTGTTCAACATAGTCCTCGAAACACTGGCCAGAGCAATTAGACAGACGAAAGAAATTAAAGGCATAAAAATAAGAAAAGAAGAAGTTAAATTATCACTATTTGCAGATGACATGATTCTATACCTAGCAGACCCAAAAGGGTTTACAAAGAAACTATTAGAGCTAATAAATGAATTCAGCAAAGTGGCAGGATATAAAATCAACACGCATAAATCAAATGCATTCCTGTATATCAGTGACAAATCCTCTGAAACGGAAATGAGGACAACTACTCCATTCACAATATCCCCCCAAAAAATAAAATACTTGGGAATCAACCTAACAAAAGAGGTGAAAGACTTATACAATGAAAACTACAGAACCCTAAAGAGAGAAATAGAAGAAGACCTTAGAAGATGGAAAAATATACCCTGTTCATGGATAGGCAGAATTAACATCATCAAAATGGCGATATTACCAAAAGTTCTCTATAAGTTCAATGCAATGCCAATCAAAATCCCAACAGCATTTCTTGTAGAAATAGATAAAACAATCATGAAATTCATATGGAATAATAAAAGACCCAGAATAGCAAAAACAATGCTAAGCAGGAAGTGTGAATCACGCGGTATAGCGATAACAGACTTCAAACTATACTACAGAGCAATAGTAACAAAAACAGCATGGTACTGGTACCAAAACAGGCGGGTGGACCAATGGTACAGAATAGAGGACACAGTAACCAATCCACAAAACTACAACTATCTTATATTTGATAAAGGGGCTAAAAGCATGCAATGGAGGAAGGATAGCATCTTCAACAAATGGTGCTGGGAAAACTGGAAATCCATTTGCATCAAAATGAAACTGAATCCCTTTCTCTCGCCATGCACAAAAGTTAACTCAAAATGGATCAAGGAGCTTGATATTAAATCAGAGACACGGCATCTGGTAGAAGAAAAAGTTGGCTATGATCTACATACTGTGGGGGTGGGCTCCAAATTCCTTAATAGGACACCCATAGCGCAAGAGTTAACAACTAGAATCAACAAATGGGACTTACTCAAACTAAAAAGTTTTTTCTCAGCAAAAGAAACAATAAGAGAGGTAAACAGGGAGCCTACATCCTGGGAACAAATCTTTACTCCACACACTTCAGATAGAGCCCTAATATCCAGAGTATACAAAGAACTCAAAAAATTAGACAATAAGATAACAAATAACCCAATCAACAAATGGGCCAAGGACCTGAACAGACACTTCTCAGAGGAGGACATACAATCAATCAATAAGTACATGAAAAAATGCTCACCATCGCTAGCAGTCAGAGAAATGCAAATCAAAACCACCCTAAGATACCATCTCACTCCAGTAAGATTGACAGCCATTATGAAGTCCAACAACAACAAGTGCTGGAGAGGATGCGGGGAAAAGGGTACACTTGTTCATTGTTGGTGGGACTGCAAATTGGTGCAGCCAATTTGGAAAGCAGTATGGAGATTTCTTGGAAAGCTGGGAATGGAACCACCATTTGACCCAGCTATTCCCCTTCTCGGTCTATTCCCTGAAGACCTTAAAAGAGCATGCTACAGGGACACTGCTACATCGATGTTCATAGCAGCACAATTCACGATAGCAAGATTGTGGAACCAACCTAGATGCCCTTCAATAGATGAATGGATAAAAAAAATGTGGCATTTATACACAATGGAGTATTACTCTGCATTAAAAAATGACAGAATCATAGAATTTGGAGGGAAATGGATGGCATTAGAGCAGATTATGCTAAGTGAAGCTAGCCAATCCTTAAAAAACAAATGCCAAATGACTGCTTTGACATAAGGGCAGTAACCAAGGACAGGGTAGGGAGGAAGAGCTTGAGAAGATTAACATTAAACAGGGATGAGAGGTGGGAGGGAAAGGGAGTGAGAAGGGAAATCGCATGGAAATGGAAGGTGATCCTCAGGGTTTTACAAAATTGCATATAAGAGGAAATGAGGGGTAAGAGAAGAATAATACAAGTGGAAGAAATGATTTACAGTAGAGGGGGTAGAGAGAGAAAAGGGGAGGGGAGGGGAGGGGGGATAGTAGAGAATAGGATAGACAGCAGAATACATCAGACACTAGAATGGCAATATGTTAATCAATGGAAGTGTAACTGATGTGATACAGCAATCTGTATACGGGGTAAAAATGGGAGTTCATAACCCACTTGAATCAAACTGTGAAATATGATATATTAAGAACTATGTAATGTTTTGAACGACCAACAATAAAAAAAAAAAAAAAGTTGTTGGTGGACCTTTATTTACTTATATTGCGGTGCGGAGAATTGAACCCACACGTGCTAGGCAAGTGCTCTACGACTGGAGCAACAACCCCAGCCCTATTTTGTATTTTATTTAGAGATAGCATCTCTCCAAGTTGCTTAGCACCTCATTTTTGCTGAGGCTGGCTTTGAACTTACGATCCTCCCTCCCGTTTCAGCCTCCCAAGTCACTGGGATTACAGGTGTGCGCCATGGTTCCCAGCACAAAAACTTACTTTTAAACAACTACTTGTCATTCCCCTTTCCTGAAATATTGTGTAGACTCAACTCTAAACTTGACAACATGTTACCTGACACTATTTCTTGGGTTTTGTTTTTTTTGGTATCAGGGACTGAACCAAAGGACACTTAACCACTAAGCCACATCCCCAGCCTTTTTCTTATTTTGAGCCAGGTTGGCTTTGAACTCCCAAACCTCTTGCCTCAGTCTCCCGAACTGCTGGGATACAGAAGGGTGCCACCATGCCTGGATTTATTTCTCACTATTTTTAACTTCAAAATGCTAACACTGTGATTCACCTGCTCTCTAAGTCTTTAACTTTGTTCTCTGATCTCACTGAAATTTTGAATGACATAAGTAAATGTTTTAGATTTTTAAAAATCCTATGGTAGTAAAAGTTGAACCATGTAAACAGAATCTGGAAACAAATTTAACAGATGCCATACCGTTGTACTCTGACAACTGTACCATCTGGGAAGATGCTTTCTTCTTGTCCATCAGCAAATAAGTTTTTAATAGTCTGGTCAGGAAACGTGATTTCTTTTCTTCCATCTGGGAAATGTTTTTCTGTTTTAAAAAGGTTACCATGAATCTTTTATTTTATTTTTAAAGAAAGGGAAGAATTCAATAAAGGAGGATAGAGCAAGTTTGTACCTATTTGTCCACTTGAAAAATGTAAGACCTCAAGTCCTTCTGGGTATGTAGTGTGAGTTGTCTGGGCAGCAGCATAGTAGTAGATCTGTAAAGACATAAGGTCAGGAAGCCCTTTTTCCCAAGATGGTTCAAATGGTTGAGCTTAAAGAAAACATCCCTGGGAAAACATACCACTCTTTCATCTGGCATGACCTGCTTCACGTCACCATTAAAGAAATTAACAGTAACACTCTTGCCATCAGCGCTTACTTCTTTCCGAGTCCCATTGGGAAATAGTATAAGTCGGCACCCATTCTTATAAACCTTTTCCACCTAAAAGAACACAAGATTATCTGTAGGTAAGATTTCCTCCTGAGACCACATAACCATAATATGCCAAATTCTAAGTGCCTGCTTTGAAATCTTTCATAATAAAAAGTAAAACATTGTCTGAAAAGTATAAAGATTTGGGGCTGGGGTTGTGGCTCAGTGGTAGAGTGCTCGCCTAGCATGCATGAGGCACTGGGTTCAATCCTCATCACCACATAAATGAAAAATAAAGATATTGCATCCACTTAAAACTAAAAAATAAATATTTTTTTTAAAAAAGTAAAGAAGATCCATTATTTCATTAGAGGTTTCAAACTGGTGATTTTTCAATTTGTTTATTCCTTTTCCATTTATTAGCTGGAATTCTCTAATAAAATAGAAAACCTTTCCTTATATCAATGATTTGTTACTTTCTGGAAAATCAAAATCTTTTGACTGTATTCTTTGTTGTCCTCTTGTTCAAGTTGAACACTGACTAAACTTTGGTCTTATAATTTCAATTCAAATGTATCAGATTTGATTATCTGAAAAAGCAGGTTTTGCATAAAACTAAAGGGGGGAAAAAAGCCCTCACACCTCTCTACAATATGCAGACCTTGTTTATAACCCTTTTTCATTTCCTCATTCAATGGGCATACCCAGCTGGGTATATCCAGTCAACTTTCCTAAGCACAAGACTCAAACTATGTAGGCTAGAATGAAGAGAGAGGCCCCTGTGTCAGGACCAACATAAGAAAGGCTGCAAAAGATGAGGGCTAGAATGAACTACAAAGGCTTAGCTCTGGCACAGGTTATAAAAGGGACTGTGTATTCCCTTCTTTTGCTATATCACTAAACTAGAAATGGCAACTAAATGCATATGACAGACACACTGAGCATTTTTTACAGTCCAAATGTTCAAGCCCCTACAGTCCTGAAGTTAAACCACTAATCCCAGCTACCTAGGAGACTGAGGCAGGAATATCACAAGGTCAAGACCAGCCTAGCAACTTAGTGTAACCCAGTCTCAAAATAATTTTTTTTTTAAATGGCTAAGTATAACTCAGCGGTTCAGCAGCACTCGTCTAGCATGCATAGAGGCCCTGAGTCCAACTCCCAGTATTGAGGGGGCGAAAAAAAAAATCAACTACAGTCAAGTACCACATGATAACATTTCCATCAATGATGGGTGACACATAGGACAGTGTTCTCCCATAATGATAATGCAACAGGAAAATCCTATCACCTAGCAATGTAGAGGTGGTAACAGTGCAATGGCATTACATGTTAGTGGTGATGCTGGTGTAAACAAACCTGCACTGATGGTTGTACAGAAAATTAAACATATATGATTATGGAAAATATGTAATACTTGATAACTATTTTACCAGTTTATATACTTTCTCTACATTTTTTACTGTTATTTTAGCATATACTCCTACTTATAAATTTACTGTGAGCAATGTGCATGTTCCACCAAGAACAGCCTCATAAATCTGCTTAATGCATCTTTTGATTGCATCATTTTCTCTTGTGCTTCATTTAATCTTGAGTAAACGTTCTGTTCATCACAGCCCTAAAATTATAGGACCCAGAGGTCCTATACATATATGACCATCTAGACTTATATAAGTACACTCTAATGTTCACATTATGATACAATCATTAACAACACAGATGAATGGATCCCTGTTATTATGCAACACATGACCATATTTTATAATCTAAGCATTCCACTCTATTTTAGCCAATGTTTATTTTTTAAATCATTCAGTATCTTTTTTTTAACCTTTCCATCAGGATGATTGATTTCTCCCTGAATTTCTTCTTTTTCTTCCTTCTTTTTATATTCAGAATCTGGGAAGTTTACCAGTTCAAGTGGCTCCCTGGGCAAGGCAGCCTGTAAGACAAGACATTTCAAGCAGCTTAAACATACACTTATTTCCAAAAGACAGATTTCTACCATTATAGGGTTCTAGGACTAGTACTCGGTGCTAAATATACAATGTTAAATAAAAGCCTCCCTTATACTAGTTTAGAAACTTAACATCAATATCAAGCCTGAGTAATCTATTTGAATATACAAAAATTAAAAAAGATTTACTTGTCCTTTATCCGAGCTGCCTAAATCACGAACAGGTACAGACTTGGATCTTTGAGATGGATTCCCTGCTAGGATAAAATTAAAGGGTTAGTTTCAAAATTTAAAATGTTAAAACAGAGGCTGTGGCTGTAGCTCAGTGGCATATGTGAGGCACTGGGTTCGATCCTCAGCATCACATAAAAATAAACAAAGGCAATATGTCCATCTACAATTAAAAAATTTTTTTTAATGTTAAAACTTACAAATACAGTCAAACATTTCTTTAATTTGTATCCTTTTGTGAACTATTGTCCTTTATCCTTTAACTAAGGAAATCTTAGTATTTTTCTCTACTGATTTGTAGGAGTTTACCATTATATGAATTCCAATATTTATACAAGTACTTATGGCTTCAGTGACCAATAAAGACAATGACAATATCTGTTTTCAGAGGATACACAGTGCAGAGGAAGAAACAAGGGCTGAAATAACAGACCCATGGTATTCTAAAGACAATCAACAAGGACTGTTAAGAGGCTGGTGTGGGGTACAGATAAAAGAGGCATTCAAGAATAAAGAGAATTTGGCTTGACCAGTATGTTCAAGTGGCAGCAGCCTAAGCTTTTTAGGTCATCGCCAGCACAGTAAATCATGTAACCCATACATTATAAAAATAAGTGCACACACTCTTAACATGACCCAGCATCCTCCTCCTGATACATACCCTGGAAAAGCCATATCAACAGGGCCCACTCTGTAGCCCTGTATATCATTCTGCAAACCTGGGGGAACCTAAATGCTCAGCAACAGGGACACTTAACTGTGGAAATATGCAGTGGGATCTGTAGAGCTCTTAAAATCAGTCACCCAGAGTTTTTAAGTATCAATGTACTTAAATCTTAAAATACTAAGAGAAAAAAAGCAAATTGCAGAATATAAAATATGTTATATCAATTTATGAACACAATGTAGCAAAATAATAAAAAGAAAAGTACAGAATATTATCAGGAATTACTACCTGTAGATGATGTACAGGGGCTTCAATTATATCTATAATGTTTTATTTCTTAAAGTGGTTATAAATTCTCCATTCTTTAAATTCTGAAATATTTTATTTAAAAAACATGCATCTTCTTACCTCGTGTTGGCAAATAATTTTTCTTACATTTTTCTACCTGGGTTCCTGAAGAAATGTGGCTCTTTTGAAATCGAATAGATGGGTTCTAAAGTATTAGAGATAATTGAATATAAAAGGAGTGTTAGTGTATACATCAGTAAACTGAGTGAAACTAGCAAAACTCAAGTTAGTGATAAGAACACTATAAGTCTGTTTATTCTTGTTTTCATTTTTTTATTATCACAGTAGGCTGAAGTGACCTACCTGTCATCTAGGAATGAACTGTACACATATATTCCTTTTATATATATTCATTCTTCAAAATACCATGTCAGAGAGCATAATCAGTGAGGTGAGCACAGGCCTCATGATCAGTCAGCCTCTTCCAGGAGCTGTCATACCCTCAAAGGCTAAACCTAGCTCTCCCTGAGAATTCACAATCTTGAACTTGGAGCTCCTACCACTAGGATGAGACCTCCCTGCTCTGTCTTGACCTTACTCCCTGAATCTATATTTTGTCCTGCCTCAGCTAGAAATCCCAATAAGCAAACCCTAGAATCTGACATTATGAATATCATCAATACCCACAATTACCAGCTAAGTGCAAAAATCAGAATTTCAAAGCATTCCACTTACAAAGATCCACAAGGTGGGGCATTCCACCTACAAAGGTCCACAAGGTGGGGCATTCCACCAACTAATTAGCCTTTAAAAACTCAATGCCATTTAATAAAATGCTAATATATTTCAGGATTAGACGCCTTGATTACCTTCAAATTACCTTAGCAAAACATATACAAAAGTACAACAAAGTGCTCATGGTGGTTAACTCTAAGTGAGTTTTCAGGTGTTTAATGTTATGATTTAGATCTTAAATGTCCCCCCCCCCCAAAATTTATGTGTTGAAGGCCTGGTCCCCAGATAAGAGAAATACTGGGAGGTTGTGGAAACTACTTAAGGATGGGGCCTATTGGGGGAAGTAGGTCCATGAAGGGAATATTGGGACCTGGGACCCATCCTTCTACCCTTTCACTTCTCTGCTACCACGAGGTAAGCAGCTCTGCTCAACTCATACTCCCCACCATAATGTCTGGCTTCACCACAGGCCCAAAACAATGGGGTCAAATGACCATGGAATAAAGCTGTGAGCTAAAATAAACTTTTCTTCCTTTTAATTGTTTATCTCAGATATTTTGTAACAGAGACAGAAAGCTGACTAACAATCATATTAGTCTTCATTTGTTCTCTATTTTGGTGCAGTTCCATAATAAAGTGTTAGTGGAGTAAAGGAGAATGCCACTTCCTTACCACCCATCTATCGTTCTATATCTCATTCCTCTAAAACTGACACTGACAATGCACAGCCTAACAGTTCATTAACTCATATATTTTTGTGATGTCCTCAGTACCTTGTAGCCTTATGCCTTCTAATACAGTTTAAATTCATGGTTCACTGTAGTCACTCTTGTCTTGCCAACTTCCACATACCTCTCTTATTTTGGCTTTCACTTGTGTGACCATGTGTTTGCTAAAATATAATTTTCTGCCACCTTACACCCAAAAAACTGAAGGAAAAAAAATTGTCTTTTCACTTATAGTCTCTAACCCAGGTAGGCCCCAGTAAAGCCCTGAATCAGCCTCCCTACCTCCACAATCCTCCTGCTTTCCACTCAGACAACTACTTTTCACTTTCTCCTTCCTCTTCAACCTCCTACAACTACTCCTCCACCCCCCTCAGCTAATGAGCATGCTTCAGCTTCCCTGAGAAAGTTAAAGCTTTAGAGGGGACCTACTACCAGCTGCCACCAGCATTAGCCTGTCATCAGGTACAGCAGCCTATACCTGGCCAGGACCAACCCTCCATTCATTCCCAGACCTACCCCTCATCTGTCCCAAGATGCCACTCTGGACATTCCCCTACTTTCTCCTGTATCAGCGTCTTCCTCTCCACTGAATCAATACCATAAACATACACATTTGTCCTCATCTGTTCATTTTCCTATCTTAAAAAACACAAAAATCCTTCTCTTCAGCCTCTACACACCTCACCACAGAGCTCTTGGGCTTTGTCTGTAACTGTATTGCATTCTCTCTTGTCAGGCTTTCACCTTCACTACTCCAAGACAACAGATTTATTGCTCACCGCAGTTATCTCAATTTGGTAAATCAGATGGCTGGTCTCAGTCCTTACTCTGCAGCAACAACCTATATAGTAAGGAACTCTCCTCTTCAAGGTACTTTCTTCATTTGCCTCAGGACACCACACTGGCCTCCATTCTACCTGCTGTCAGGCTGTTCACTCTCTTCATCCCTTGTTTCAGAGCTAGCTCTTCCCTATCCATTCACAGCCCCAGTGGTCTCCCCTGGCCTAATGCTTCAGCACACATTCAGAAGACCCCAAGGGCAACCCACAGCATATGTATAAATGCCACAGCAGCATCTCCACATAATGGCTAGACAGTATTTCCTACTTCCTTGACAACATCTGAGCTCCTAGTAGCCATACTCCCTGAAAATACTTGCTTTTCTTCAGGTTTCTTTTGGGCTCCATTAGGCCAAAAGCAAACTAAACAGTGATGGGAAGTTATTCTTAACTCCTCTTTTGCTGTCACATTCCTGTACCAGTTCATCAACAAATCTAGTCCACTTCAGATCTTCCAGTGCCGCTAACCAACCATCAAAACAATCCCTAACTGTGTTCCTGACAAGGCCCATTTTGCCCTCCCATCTATTCCTTCAGTCTGCAGCAGACAGTGTAAGCTTACTAAAATAAAGGGGCAGGCCACCCTGAGCCCCCAGGGGCTTGTAACTCACTCAAGAAAAGCCCAAGTGCTCATATGAACCTGTTAGGGCCTAGTGAACCCAACATGTTCCATCTCCCTCCAGTTCTGTCCCCAGCAGCTCTCCCACTCAGTTCCAATGCCTTATCCTCGCAGCATGTCCTTGCTTCCTCCTGCAAGCCATTCTTCTTTAGTAAGGAATCCTATCCAGCTATCCTATCCAAATGGTAGTACCCCATGCTCCACACCCCAACAGCTATCTCCACCAGTCTTGCTTTTTTCCCCTTAGTCCCATCACTATTTCATACCACACATTTATTAATCTATTCTATTTAAAATCTTTCTGCTGATATTAGAATTAATTCCATGAAGGCAAGGAATTTTGTCTGTTTTGCTCACTGCTGTACCCCCATATGCCTGCCACAGCCTGGTTATTCACATAGATAAATGAAAGACCAGTACCCTGATTAGAAAGAAGCCTTTAGGGCTGGGGATGTGGCTCAAGCGGTAGCGCGCTCGCCTGGCATGCGTGTGGCCCGGGTTCGATCCTCAGCACCACATACAAACAAAGATGTTGTGTCCGCCGAAAACTAAAAAAATAAATATTAAAAAATTCTCTCTCTCTCTCTCTTTAAAAAAAAAAAAAGAAAAAAAAAAAAAGAAAGAAAGAAGCCTATGTATGTGACTGCAAAAACCTGACATACATTTGGATCTTTTAAACTGAGGTTATCTAACCTATTGTAGAATACCTCCTTCCTCCTTTGTAAGAAGTATAAAAATAAATATGAAGGGCTGGGGTTATGGCTCAGTGATAGAGCACTCGCCTAGCACATGTGAGGCACTGGGTTCAATCCTCAGCACCCCATAAATAAAAGTATTATGCCCATCTACAACTAAAAAATATTTTTTAAAAAATTAAAATAAGTAAATAAATAAATTTGAGCTGGGCGGACTGCCTGTAATTCTAGTGACTTGTAATTCTAGTGACCTCAGGCTGAGGCTGAAGGATTACAAGTTCTAGACCAGCCTCAGCAACTTAGTGAGACTCTGTCTCAAAAAACAAAAAGGGCTAGAAATGCAGCTCAATGGTAAAGCACCCTTTGGTTAAATCTCCCGTACAATAAAATAAAATAAATTTGTCAAGTAACTGTATAGCAAAGCATACAGGACTGAACCCAGGGCCTTGCACTGCTAGGCAACTGCTCTACAAACTAAGCTATATCCCCAGCCCCCAAAAGAATTTTAATTATGGTAAAATACACATAACCTAAAAATCCACGAATTTTTTGTTTTTGTACTAGGAATTGAACAAAAGGGTGTTTTACCACTGAGCTAAATTATTGATTTTGAGAATGTGCCTTACTAAGTTGCTGAGGCTGGCCTTGAACTTGTGATCCTCCTGCCTCAGGCTCCAAGTGGCTGGTATTACAGGCATGCACCATGTCCATCCAGCTAAAATTCATCATCTTAACCATTGTTAAAGGTACACTTCAGTGTACATTCACACTGTTGTTGTATAACATCAGTTGTCCAACCATCTCTATAACCTTGTGATCTTATAAATCTATAATTTTTAACCCACTAAATACTAACTCCTTGTCCTCCAGTCCCTGGCATCTACCATTCCACTTTGTCTTTATGAATTTGAATGCTTGAATATTTACCATCACCCTCTGACCTCACAAAACCAGCTAGACTCCAAAACCTACCACAGACTCATCGTTTTTTGTGGCAGTCATACACTGGTAGGCCTTAGGGCTGCTCTCAATTGCTTCTGCTTTCTTCCAGGCATCAATTCGGAATCTTTCCATCACTTTTATCTCTTCCCGGAGATCCGTGTTCTCTTTGACTAACGTTTCTATCTGGCTTCTGAGACGACCGTGTGTGCTTGACCATTTTGCTTCCTTTCTTTTCAAATCTTCTTGTAAATCTGCTACTTGCTGTTTCAAAGCCTCTCCCCAGCAAAAAAAAAAAAAAAATTAGATTTAAAAGTAAAAGGACCAAAGAGACACATCAATGAAACAATAGCCCAAAACCAACATCAGAAAAGGCTTAGTCAATAAATGACTGGATATTTGGAGAAAGGAATAGGGAATCAGGTGAGACTTTCACTTTATATCATTAACAATTCTAGAAAGCAGAGACCACACCTCTTAGAAGCTGACTGTAATAACATGGCATGAGATAATAAAGGCCTAACCAAAGACAGTAATTGAAAGAAAAAGAAAGGGATCTATGAGCAATACCTGGTAAAGAAAAAATTATAGGAATTCATAAACAGAAGGAAAATTTTTGATAAAGGGTATACTGATTCCAAAGTCAAAACAACCTGACCTGAAAACTGATTTTATATGGAATTCATTGGAAGACACGGGTGTTAACAGAGTTTTCAATGGCCTAACTAAATAAGTAAAGAAACTACTGAAATGTGTAGAAGCAATGTGCAAGTAGACAAATAGAAATCAAGACTAATGTCGGGCAGCTGGGGTTGTGGCTCAGTGGTAGAGAGCTTGCCTACTAGCTTGTGTGAGGCACTTGGTTCAATTCTTAGCACTGCTAAGAAAAAATGCTCATCATCTCTAGCAATCAGAGAAATGCAAATTAAAACTACTCTAAGATACCATCTCACTCCAGTAAGAATGGCAGCCATGATGAAGACAAACAACAAGTGCTGGCAAAGATGCAGGGGAAAAAGGCACACTCACACATTGCTGGTGGGACTGCAAATTGGTGTCGCCAATTTGGAAAGCAGTATGGAGATTCCTTGGAAAGTTGGGAATGGAACCACCATTTGACCCATTCCTCTTCTCAGACTATACCCAAAAGACCTAAAAAGAGCATACTACAGGGACACAGCCACATCAATGTTTATAGCAGCACAATTCACAATGCTAGACTGTGGAGGTGCCCTTCAATGAATGAATGGATAAAAAAAATGTGGCATATATACACAATAGAATATTACTCAGCACTAAAAAATAATAAGATCATGGAATTTGCAGGGAAATGGATGGCATTAGAGCAGATTATGCTAAGTGAAGTTAGCCAATCCCCCCCCCCAAAAAAAACAAATGCCAAATATCTTCTCTGATATAAGGGGGGGTGACTCAAAATGGGGAAGAGAGGAAGAGCATGGGAAGATTACCTCTACATAGGGAAGAGGGGTGGGAGGGAAAGGGAGGGAGAAAGGGAATTGCATGGATGGTAGAAGGAGACCCTCACTGTTATACAAAATACATGTATGAAGATGTGAGAAAAAAAAAAGAATAATGTTACCCTAGATTAGGTAAAGAGAAGTGATGGGAGGGAAGGGGCTGGGGAGATAGGAAGGATAGTAGAATGAAATAGACATTATTATTACTGTGTGTATATATGTGAATGCATAACCAATGTGATTCTGCAACCTGTATACTCAGAAAAATGAGATATTATATCCCAGCTGCTTCAAATGTATGTGTCAAGGTCATTGTACTGTCATGTGTAACTAATTAAAACAAATTAAAAAATAAAAATAAAAATAAAATAAAAGTCCATCAACAACTAAAAAAAAATATTCAAAAAAAAAAAAAAAGACTGATGTCAGAACAAGGTAAGATCAGTCACCTATGGAGCACAAGCAATTTGCTGGAAGTGACCAAGCACTGAGAGAAAGGAGCACTGGCAGAAACAAGAGATCCCTCAGCAAGGGGGCTGAGTCATCAAAAGCCCTGACCACCTCAGTAACATGTGCACAAACACTCAGAAACTTGGCCCCATCTATTGCCTAGGCCACACAACAGCCAATAAAGTAGCCTGTAGGAGAGAGAATGACACAAGGGTTCAAAGCTCTCTCCTTCAAGAGTGCTATACCATCAACAGCACAGAATTGGACTTATTAAGGTCAAAGCTTTAATCCCAGTTGAATGCCTCAAAAGCTCCTGAACATCAAATTCCTTATGTAAAAAATTATAGAATATAACCAACAAGTGAGAAATTTCTCAAAAGCATTTTTATTATACAGGAAAATAGACTTTTAATACTAAAATGATAACAAGTCTAAATGGGTTAAGATTTCAAAAGCAATTGATATTTACAAAATATCTACTTTCAGGCACCATTAAAGGTCCTTGGAATATTAAGAGTAACACATCCCAGCCATTTAAGAGGTTGAGGCAGGAGGATCCAAGTTTGAGGCCAACCTCAGCAATTTCGTAAGACCATCAGCAAATTAACAAGACAGTCTCAAAATTAAAAAAAAAAAAAAAGGACTGGGGATGTAGCTCAGTGGCAAATCACCCTCTGATTCAATTCCCAGTACACACAAACAAACATACACACACACACACACACACACACACAACACATGCTTAGGCCCTCATGATAAACTATCTCAAGGGGAATATTAGCACAGGTAAGGGTAATGGGATATGCATGTGCAGAGCAGGAAAGCACAGTTGTGAATATGATGTGTATCCCCAACACAAGCCTGCAATAGATGGAGGACAAGCCTCTCTGCTCCCAGATTATCAAAAGGAGGGTGCCAGGCTAGGTGTGGTGGCACACACCTATAATCCCAGTGGCTCAGGAGGCTAAGGCAGAAGGATCTCAAGTTCAAAGCCAGCCTCAGCAAAACCAAGGTGCTAAGCAACTCAGTTGTGAGACCCTATGTCTCAATACAAAATAGGGCTGGGGATGTGGCTCAGTGTTCAAGTGCCCCTGAGTTCAATCCCTGGTATCACCTCCAAGAAAAGGAGGATGCCAGGCAAAAGTCACAGGGCAATAAGGGGGATAAATGAACATCAGGAGGACAAGAAGCTTCAAGAGAAGAGAGGCCAGGACATGTAAGAACTTGAGGCTTTTATAGTAAGAAAGAAGCAGAGGCATCAAAAAGTCTGAGCACAGAGAAGACATGGCCTCCTTCCTTAAGGAAAGAAGCCACATGAACAGGGCAAGAGTTGAGGCCAGGCACTTAGTAAATCTATTAACTCAGAGGTAGCAACTTGAATTGGGGTAGACTTTACTGACAGAAGAGTATAGAGTAAAAGAGAATGAGAAGCCTGGAGAAAGATTCTAGGTCTCTGACTTATGCACAGGGAAGGACAGTTGGGAGGCGACTTGTGAACATGCTGAGACTGAAGTGTCCGGCAGCCAGCTGGACAAACTTAACCAGTCACAGCAGTTGAGGCCAGGATGCAAGTTGGACCTTCAACAGATAAATGTTAACATAAACCTGGAAAATAAACTGAACACATTAGGGAAGGCCAAGCCTCTGGCTGACACTTCTACTGCCTCTGCTGTTGCCATATGCACCCCTCAATTCAAGAGAGGAAAAAGCAATAGAATCTGAGCCTTGCAGTAATCTAGGTTATAAGAAACCCACAGCTTCAGGTATCACAGGAGGCAAACAGTGATGAGGCTTACGGATGAGAAGGCAAAGGATGCTGGTAAGCCACATCCCAGAGGGACTTCACCATGAGGTTTACACTGGAGCAGTCACAGAATCCTCAAAAGGTGCAATTTCAGAGTAGATGGCAGGAAGCCAGATTTAATTGTATAGGAAGAAAACAGGAGGTTCAGCAGAGACATGGC
The DNA here is from genome assembly GCF_964194105.1 of Spermophilus citellus. Lineage (NCBI taxonomy): Eukaryota > Metazoa > Chordata > Mammalia > Rodentia > Sciuridae > Spermophilus > Spermophilus citellus. Next base: position 76,025,843 of record NC_138182.1, on the reverse strand, counting down.
TAGTTATCAGTGGTGACTTATTGACAAAATCTCATACTCCATGAAAATGAGATAAGAGCTACATGGGTCAGTGGGTGAACTGCTGACTTGAGAAAGGCACCTCTCCACTGCCAGTCATCAGACACCCCTAATGTGCAGATGATAGGATGCCAAAGCTGGAGAAGATTTAAAACAAAAAAAAGCCAAGACCAGACGGTGTGAAATAACCAGTTGTTACAAAAAGCAGGCAGACTTCTAAAACTTCAGGGGTATATTAAAGGGCAGAGAAGCCATTACAATCAAAGGGGCTCCCACTGGTCAAGTTGGGACCACTTGATTATCAGACAAGAAACTTTACAATTGATTAGAGCAACTTGGTTTTGTGAGAGGTTAAGAAACAACAATGATGAATGTAAATTCCAAGAAGACAGAGATATCTTATATTACCAATTCCCCAGTGCTTAGAAGTGTTCAGTGAATTGGTACTTACTATAAATAAGCCAAATAGTGTACGAAAAACAAGGAACCATCCAAAAGCAGAAAAAAATAATGAATATACACAGTCATACATGATTAATGATTAATCCAGTATGAAAAGGACCCAATGCTTAATTAACACCAGAAGTCAGACATGCTAAAAAAGCAGAAAGGGTTCAAGAATGAGTATCAAAATTGTAAATATCTAACATCCTAAAAAGGAAAAATAGGAAAAATACCCAACCCAACCCCTTGTCTCCAAACACAGCTTTGATGAACAATGCCCATAGCTTCCTGCAGTGATGGCAGGCCCAGCCCTATACTGTCCAATATGGTTTTTAAGTCTTGAAATGTAGCTAAGACACTGAACTTTTAATTTTTCTTTTCTTTTTTTTTTCCTTTTTAAGATGGGAGCCTCACAATGCTGCCCAGGCTGGTCTTAAACTCCTGGGCTCAAGTGATCCTTCTGCCTCAGCCTCCCAAATAACTGGGACTACCTGACTAATTTTATTTTTAATTTATTTAAATCTAAATAGCCACACATAGCTAATGGCTAACAGCCTGAACAGCAGAGCCTCATAGAACAAAAGCATACATTATTCAAGGGAAAGGCATCAGGTTTCAAGAAAGTAAAGCCCATATATTATTTTTACAACAAAGTAAAGCAGAACTACAAAAACTTGATTTGAATCAACTCAGAAGAGGTGATCAGGTCCTAAGCTGATCTATCTTGAAACTTTAGTGGTCTGAGAGATGTTTTTTCTTCTTTTTGGGTCTGTTAAGATTTATTTGATATAACAAGTATCAAAATAACTATGGCGGGCTGGGATTGTGGCTCAGTGGTAGAGCGCTTGCTTAGCACCTTTGAGGCACTGAGTTCGATCCTCAGTACCACATAAAAATATAAAGGTATTGTGTCCACCTACACCAAAACATGTTTTTTTTTAAATAATAACTATTGCTTTAATCCCAGGAGATTTAGAAACAAGAAAAATGAAATGACAAATTCATTGTGCAAGTATTTTAGAATTGGTTATAGTTTTCAATTTTATAATAGAAGTTTTCTATATTTGATTATGTTTTAACTATTTAAGTATTTTAAATGTTTACCAAAAAAGCCATAATAAATGTGTGACTGTAAGACTAAAAGAAATTAAGTTTAATATCAATTTTTAATCTTTATTATGCAAAGAGCAAAAACACACCCTGAAGAATTGACAGTGGAATCTAAAATTGGCATATGTATAGAAGAAGAATTAGATAATATATTTTGTGCTCACACCATTTAACCTGGATATTGCACTTCTAGGAAACTGCCCACAGATAAACTCAAGTTTGTGAGCTACATGGGCACAAGGATAGGGATTGAAGTATTTCATTCACTACTATGTTCCTGATATGTGCCTGCTACACAACGGGTACTCAATAACCAAGTGTTGAATGAGCAAATAGAAGAATGATATATGTACAAGGTTACTTGGTATAGTACTTCTTTAAATAGAAAAGGAACAAAAATAACATAAAAGTTCAGTAACATAAGTCATGGCACTTACATTGCAATTCTACACAATGGTAAAATAAAGATGATGCTCTTTTGAATACAGAAAGATGTCAATATTCTACCATTAATATAAAAGAAAAAACCCAGGGACAACAGTCATCATTGATATTAAGGCTGTTAGGTATGATAAAGGCATGTAATTATATTTTTCTAAAAGGGTCTTTTCTCAGAGATACATACTTGAGTATTCACAGATGAAATGACTGAATGGGGAATTCACTTTAAATATTACACATTAAAAAACAAAAAAGAATGGAGAAGGGTGAGAGGGATAAAATATGTACTATTTGAAATTTTCTACAATAAAAAATGTTATAAAGAGGCATATTCAAAAAACAAAACAAATAATCCAATTAATAAATGGGCAAAGGAACTGAACAGGTACTTCAAAGAAGAAGAAATACAAATGGTTAACAAATACATGAAAAAAAAAAGTTCAACATCACTAGCAATTAGAGGATTGAAAATTAAAACTACACTGAGATTTCATCTCACTCCAGTCAGAATGGCAATTATCAAGTATATAAGCAACAATAAATGTTGGCAAGGATGTGGGGGAAAAGGTACACTCACTCACACATTGCTGGGGGGACTGCAAACTAGTACAACCACTCTTGAAAGCACTCTGGAGAGTTCTCAGAAAAATTGGAATGAAAACACCCTTTTACCCAGTTATCCCACTTCTCAGCATATACCCAAAGGACTTAAAATCAGTATGCTATAGTGACATGGCCACATCAATGTTCATAGCTCAATTCACAATAGCTAAGCTATGGAACCAACCTAGGTTCCCTTCAACAGATGAATGGATAAAGAAAATGTGGTACATATGCACAGTGAATATTACTCAGCCATAAAGAACAAAAAAAATATGGCATTTCCAGTAAATGGATGGAACTGGAGACTATCATGCTAAGTGAAATAAAACAATCCCAAAAAACCAAAGGCTGAATGATGTCTCTAATAAGTGGATGCTGAGTCTCAATGGAGGTGCATGGGTGGGTGGTGGTAGTGGAGGTTCTTCAGATTGGACAGAAGGGAATGGGAGGAAGGAAGGGGAGTGGGAATGGGAAAGACGGTAGAATGAAGTGGACATAACTTTCCTATATTCACATATGAATACACAGCCAGTGTAACTCCACATTATGCACAACTACAAGAATGGGAAGTTATATTCTGTGTATATGTCAAAATACATTCTACTTGGGCTGGGGTTATGGCTCAGCAGTAGAGTGTCTGCCTACCATGTGCAAGCCCCTGGATTCAATCCTCAGCACCTCATAACAATAAAATAAATAAAATAAAAGGTATTGTCCAACTACAATTAAAAAATAGATATTAAAAAAAACATACATTCTACTGTCATATATAACTAAAAAGAATAAAAAAGAGGTGTATCAGGTGGCTAAGGCCAAAATAAGAGAGAAAGATTTCACTATACATCTTTTTGTATCTACTGAATGGGATTTGTTTATATTATCTTTTAAAATAAAAAATTTTACTAGCATGTCAAAACCTAATAAACCAAGTATTAATCAAAACATATTAGCAACTGTTATTTCCCCACAAAAATAAACTAATAGAATTAAAGACCCTGAACAACATTGTATGCAGTAACTAAAGCTGTAGGTGTACAGAGATTAATCAAGGATGCCACACAACATTAGAAAGAAAAGAAAGAAAAAAACTCAAAACTACTAAGTGTTTAGGGGCTGGAGCTGGAGCTGGGGCTCAGTGGTAGAGTGCTTGCCAGGCATGCATGAGGCACTGGGTTCGATCCTCAGCACTACATAAAAAATAAAGGTATAGTGTCCCCCTACAACTAAAATAAATAAATATATATATTTTTTTTTTAAATAAAATCTACTAGTGTTTAAAATAAGGAGCCAGGGCTGGAGTTGTGGCTCAATGGTAAAACGCTTGCCTGGCATGCATTAGGCACTGGGTTGGGCTCCCAGTACTACATAAAAAAACTAATTAGGAGGCAGAGCCCACCTGCCCACCCCGCACTCACAGCCTGGAGGCAGAGCCACCCCTTTACTACATGGAGAGTCAACCCGCGCTGGGGTTCCTTATTCACCAAAGCGTGGCTCCATGGCCCAATATCAGGAAACATACAGGCTTGAGGTTGCCACTGCCACAAAACTAGCATATGGCCACTTCTACCAAGAACCAACAATAAAGACCTCGTAAGACGTCATCAAGGCCCCTGTGGCCGGGCTGCACCAAAGGTTTCTCTAGTAGGGGTGCAAACAGTTATCCTGTTGCTGAGGTAACAGAGAGTCTTGCATGGGGTTGCCTATCTCTTGTTTCTCCTACTAACAGCCAACTTCCTTTGATTATCCTCTTACTAGTCATATAATCTATACATCCATATTCTCACATCCTACCTCATAAACATCTCAGCCAGCCCCCCAGACCTCCTCTTCCACCATCAGAAACTGTAAACCATTATACACAAACCTATTAATTATATGGCTGAAGATAACCAAACTCATCATTTCTGTTTATAGTGAAAAACTGTAAACGTAAAAAGAGAAGCTGATATATGGCTGCACATTGGGTACACTGAATACTAAAATATTGACCTCTCCCTTAAAAGTGAAGTATTGATAACCTGTAGGCACACTATAAGACAATAGAGCAGAAGCTGTAATACCTCAGATCTACACTGCAAGAGAGGAAGGCACACAGAAATAACATGGGAGGAAATAACAAGGGAGGAAAGTGTCCCAAACAAACCAAGATACTACAACAATAGAGTCCATAGATAAGAAGTGTCAGAGAAGGAGTTCAGAATATACATAACTAAAATGATTTGGGAATTAAAAAATGACCTAAGTGAGCAGACAACAGGCAAAAATCAGTTACTCTAACAAAGAAATAGGAGAGCAAATACAGGTAACCATTGATCACACCAACAAAGAGATAAGAAAGCAAATAGGTTGCAAGAGATTACTTCAAGAAAAAGAGATACTGAAAAAAAGACAAACAGAAATCCTTGAAATGAAAGAAACAATAAGCCAATTTAAAAACTCAATAGATAGCATCACCAACAGACTAGACTACTTGGAAGACAGAACCTCAGACAATGAAGACAAAATATACAATCTTGAAAATAAAGTTACCTCACAGTGAAGATGGTAAAAAACCATGAACAGAACATCTAAGAATTATAGGATACCATCAAAAGACCAAATATAAGATTTATTGGGATAGAGGAAAGTTCAAAGATTCAAACCAAAGGAATGCACAATATCTTCAATGAAATAATATCAGAAAATTTCCCAAGAATGAAGAATGAATTGGAAAATCAAATAAGAGGCCTATAGGACACCAAATGTACAAAATCACAACAGCTCTACAAACAAGACACATTATAATGAAAATGCCTAGCATCCAGAATAAGGAAGGGAAACCAATTTGAATCTCAGATTTTTCAACCCAGACTCTCAAAGCTAGGAGATCCTGGAACAATATATACCAAAGCTCTAAAAGATAATAGATGCCAACCAAGAATCTTATATCCAGCAAAATTAAGTTTCAAATTTGACGATGAAATAAAAACCTTCCATGATAAACAAAAGCTAAAAGAATTTACAGCAAGAGGGCTGGGGTTGTGGCTCAGTGGTACAGCACTTGCCTGGCATGTGTGAGGCACTGGGTCCTATCCTCAGCACCACATAAATATAAATAAATAAAATAAATGTCTATCAACAACTTAAAAAAAAAGAATTCACAGTAAGAAAGCCTGCACTACAAAACATTCTTGGCAAAATATTCCATGAGGAGGAAATGAAAAACAACAATGAAAACCTGCAAAGGGAAGAACTACAATAAAAGAAAAGCCAAAGCAGAAACCAAGTCAAGCTAAATACCAAAAATAAACAAAAATGACCGTTAATACAAATCATATCTCAATAATAACCCTAAATGTTAATGGATTAAACTCACCATCAAAAGACACAGGCTGGTAGATTAGATTTTAAAAACCCACAATATGCTGCTTTCAAGAGACTCATCTCATAGAAAAAGATGCCCACAGACTGAAGGTGAAAGGTTGGGATAAAATATACCATTCACATGTCCTACGTAAACAAGCAGGGGGTTCCATCCTCATGTCAAATAAACTAGACTTCAAGCCAAAGTTAATCAAAAGGGATAAAGATAGACATTTCATACTGCTTAAGGGAACCATACATCAACAAGCATAACAAACAATGGAGCATCTATGTTCATCAATCAAACTCTTCTCAAGTTCAAGAGTTAAACAGATCACAACACGATAATTCTGGGTAACTTTAACACACCTCTTTCACCACTAGATAGATCTACCAAACAAAAGCTAAACAAAGAAACTATAGAACTCAATAATATAATCAATAACTTATACTTAACTGACATATATAGAGTACATTATCCACCAACGAACAAATACACTTTCTTCTCAGCAGCACATGGATCCTTCTCTAAAATAGACCACATGTTATGCCACAAAGCAAATCTTAGTAAATACAGAAAAGTAGAGATACCACCCTGCATTCTATCAGACCACAATGGAATAAAATTAGAAATCAATGATAAAACAAAAAATAAAAGCTTTTCCAACACCTGGAGACTAAATAATACACTATTGAATGAACAATGAGTTGCAAAAGATATCAAGGAAGAGATTAAAAAATTCTTAGAAGGGCTGGGGATGTGGTTCAAGCAGTAGCGCGCTTGCCTGGCATGCGTGCGGCCCAGGTTCAATCCTCAGCACCACATACAAACAAAGATGTTATGTCCACTGAAAACTAAAAAATAAAAAATAAAATTAAAAAAAAATTCTTAGAAGTAAATGAGAACATCGATACAACATCAAAATCTCTGGGATACTATGAAGGCAGTTCTAAAGTTCATTGCATGGAGTTCATTCCTTCAAAAAAGAAAAAGTCAATAAATAAATGACCTAACATCACATCTCAAAACCCTAGAAAGAGAAGATCAACCCCAAAAGCAATAAAGGACAGTAATCAATTAAAATTAGAGCTGATATCAATGAAATTGAACCAAAAGAAACAATTAAAAAATTTGACAAAACAAAAAGTTGGTTCTTTGAAAAAACAAATAAAATTGATAAACCATTAGCCATGCTAATAAAGAGAAAGAGAGAGAAAACTCAAATTACTAACATGAGTGATAAAAATGAAAATATTACAATGGACACTACAGAACTATAAATGATAATTACAAATTATTTTGAAAATTTGTATTCCAATAAAATAAAAAATATCAAAGACATCGACAAATTTCTAGAGGCATATGATATGACCAAACTAAATCAGGATGACATACACAATTTAAACAGATCAATTTCAAGCAAGGAAATAGAAGACACCATCAGAAATCTACCAACCAAGAAAAGCCCAGGACCAGATGGATATACAACTGAGTTCTACAAGACCTTCAAAGAAGAACTAACACCAATACTTCTCAAACTATTTCATGAAATAGAAAAAGAGGGAACATGTCCGAACACATTCTATGAGGTCAATATCACCCTGATTCCAAAACAAAAGACACTTCAAAGAAAGAAAACTTCAGACCAATCTCTCTAATAGATGCAAAAATTCTCAATAAAATTCTAGCAAATCAAATACAAAAAAATATCAAAAAGATAGTACATCATGATCAAGTAGGGTTCATTCCAGGAATGCAAGGTTGGTTCAACATATGGAAATCAAAAATGTAATTCATCACATCAATAAACTCAGAGATAAAAATTCTATGATCATCTCAATAGGTGCAGAGAAAGCATTTGACAAAATACAGCACCCCTTCATGTTCCAAACACTTGAAAAACTAGGGATAACAGGAACATACCTCAACATGTAAAGGCTATCTATGCTAAGCCCCAGGCCAACATCATTCTAAAAGCAGAAAAATTGAAAGCATTCCCTCTAAAAACTGGAACAAGATGGATGCCCTCTGTCACCACTTCTATTTAACAGAGTAATCAGACAGATGAAAGAAATTAAAGGGATACGGATAGGAAAAGAAGAACTCAAATTAACACTATTTACAAACGATATGATTCTATACCTAGAAGACCCAAAACATTCCACCAGAAATCTCCTAGAACTAATAAATGAATTCAGCAAAGTAGTTGGATATAAAATCAACACCCATAAATCAAAGGCATTTCTGTACATCAGTGACAAATCCACTGAAAGCGAAACTAGAAACCAGGAAAACCACCCCATTTACAATAGCCTCAAAAAAAAAAAACACTTGGGAATAAATTTAACAAAAGAGGTGAAAGACCTCTACAATGAAAACTACAACACGCTAAAGAAAGAAATTAAAGAAGACCTTAGAATATGAAAAGATTTACCTTGTTCTTGGGTAGGCAGAATTAATATTGTCAAAATGACCATACTACCAAAAGCATTATACAGATTCAATGCAATCCCAATCAAAATCTCAGTGTCATTCCTTATACACATGGAGAAAGCAATCATGAAATTCATCTGGAAAAATAAGAGACCCAGAATAGCCAAAGCAATCCTTAGCAAGAAGAATGAAGCTGGTGGCATTACTATTCCAGACCTAAAACTATACTACAGAGCAACAGTAACTAAAACAGCATGGTACTAGCACCAAAATACACCTGTAGACCATTGGTACAGAATAGAGGACACAGAGTCTAACCCACATAACTTCAGTTATATTAGACAAAGGCACCAAAAACATACATTGGAGAAAAGATAGCCTCTTCAACAAATGGTGCTGGGGAAACTAGAAATCCATATGTAACAAAATGAAATTAAACCTCTACCTCTCACCATGCACAAAACTCAACACAAAGTCAATCAAGGACCTAAGAATTAAACCAGAGACCTTGCACCTAATGGAAGAAAAAGTAGGTCCAAATCTCCATCATGTTTCAGGTCCCAACTTTCTTCATAAAACTCCTATAGCACAAGATTAAAACCAATTGGGATGGGGGCTTCTTCTCAGCAAAAGAAACAATCAGTGAGGTGAATAGAGAACCTACAGAATGGGAGCAAAGCTTTGCCACATGCACATCAGATACAGCACTAATCTCTAAGATATATAAAGTACTCAAAAACCTTAACACCAAAAAACAAATAACCCAATCAATAAATGGGCCAAGGAAAAACTTCTAAGAGGATATATAATCAATCAACAAACATATGAAAAACTGTTCAACATCTCTAGCAATTAGAGAACTACAAATCAAAACTACTCTAAGATTTCACCTCACTCTAGTCAGAATGGCAGCTATTATGAATACAAACAACAGGGCTGGGGTGGTGGCTCAGTGGTAGAGCACTTGCCTATGTGTGAGGCACAGGGTTCGATCCTCAGCAACACGTATCAATAAATAAAATAAAGATCCATTGACAACTAAAAAGATTTTTTTAAAAAAGAATACAAACAACAATAAGTGTTGGCGAGGATATGGAGAAAAAAAAAGGCACACTCATATATTCCTGGAGGAACTGCAAAATTGGTATAGCCAATCTGGAAAGCAGTATGGAGATTCCTTGGAAAACTGGGAATGGAACCACCATTTGACCCAGTTACCCCACTCCTGGGTATATACCCAAAGGACTTAAAAACAGCATACTACAGGGACACAGCCATATCAGTGTTTATAGCAGCACAATTCACAATAGCTAAATTATGGAACCAACCTAGACACTCTTCAGTAAATGAATGGATAGGGAAATGAATAGGTACACAATGGAACATTACTCAGCATTAAAAGAGAATAAAATCATGCCATTTGCAGGTAAATGGATGTAGTTGGAGAATGCAATGCTAAGTTAAGCAAGCCAATCCTAAAAAACCAAAAGCTGAATGTTTTCTTTGATATGAGGATGCAGACACATAATGGTGACTGGTGGGGAACATCGGAGGAATGGAGGAACTTTAGATAGGGCAAAGGGGAGGGAGGGGAAAGGAGGGGGCAAAGGGGTAGGAATGATGGTGGAATGAGCTAGACATCATTACCCCAAGTACATAAATAAGACACAAATGTTGTGAAAATATTCTGTGTACAATCAGTGTCTTGAAAAATTGTGCTCTATAATATGAAATGATTTGCATTCTGCCAACATGTATAACGAAGGAAGGAAGGAAGGAAGGAAGGAAGGAAGGAAGGAAGGAAGGAAGGGAAGGAAGGGAAGGAAGGGAAGGAAGGGAAGGAAGGGAGGAAGGGAGGGAGGAAGGGAGGAAGGGAGGAAGGAAGGAAGGAAGGAAGGAAGGAAGGAAGGAAGGGAGGGAGGGAAGGGAGGGAGGGAAGGAAGGAAGGAAGGAAGGGAAGGAAGGGAAGGAAGGGAAGGAAGGGAAGGAAGGGAGGGAGGAAGGGAGGGAGGGAGGGAGGAAGGAAGGAAGGAAGGAAGGAAGGAAGGAAGGAAGGAAGGAGTTTCATTATTTTAAAAAAATAATAAAATAAGGAGCCAGTTGCAGTGGCACACACCTGTATTCCCAGCAACTTGGAGGCTGAAGTAAGAGAATCACAAGTTTGCGGCCAGCTTCAGTAATTTATTAAGGCCCTATGCAACTTAGCAAAAACCTGTCTCAAATAAAAAATAGAAAAAAAGGGGCTGGAGACTAAAGTGCCCTGGGCTTAATCCCCAGTATCACAAAAGTGGAGTTTCCAGCTTACGTGACATATAATGAATGGTTAGCCATGTCAATTTATTTTTATTTTTTTATTTTTGGCTAAATTTTTAACTTCAAATCCAATATATCAATTTTTGTTCTTTTATAGTTTGTGTTTTTTCCTAGAAATCTTTGCATATGCCAATGTCAAAAATATATTCACCTATTTGTTTCTAGGTTTATAATTTTTTTTCTTTCTTTCTTTCTTTTTTGATTGAACTCAGGGACACTTGACCACTGAGCCACATACTCAGCCCTATTTTATTTATAGACAGGGTTCTCACTGAGTTGCTTAGCACCTCAGTTTCGCTGAGGTTGGCTATGAACTCAAGATCCTCCTACCTCAGCCTCTCAAGCCGCTGGGATTACAGGCATGTGCCACCACACTGGCTAGGTTTATAATTTTAATAAGAAATGCAATCATTCTTTTTAACTGCTACATTCCTCTCATCATATCTATTTCTAACTCTGAAATAACAGGACTGATAATTTGTCCTATTAGTTTATAAATTTTAGAATTACACACCAAGTCAGTATATAAACACCAAGTCATTATACATATACAAAACTATGCTCTGTAGTGGATTTAAAAAACCTAACCACAACATGTGCTGATCTGTGGTCTTTTTGGAGAAACCTTATGGTATTATCTTTATTAGTAAGAAAAGAACAAATATACTTTTTAAAAAAAATTTTGTAATTGTAGATGGACGGAAAGCCTTTGTTTATTTTTATATGGTACTAAGGATCGAATGAACCCAGTGCCTCACAGATGCTAGGCAAGTGCTCTGCCACTGGGCTACAGCTCCAGCCTTGATATAATGTACTTTTTAAAAGTCAAACTACAAAAGATGTTCCTGATGTGATATCTCAGAAATTATTTACTGAATGAGTAAATAATGAATTGATACTCAATTTCTTTTTCACATATCAAATAACTCTAGAAAGACTCTTACAAGATTTACAAGTCTTTAATTTACAAGTATAAACTAAAGAACTGACACACCTGGATTTCTTCACGTTCCTTTTTATCTGGAAAAGTTCTTGCAGCTGTAGTATACTTTTCAAAAACTTTACGCTCCTTTTGTAGTTTCCTCATTTCCTCCTTTTTAAACTCTTCTATTCGAGCCAATTCTTTTGCTTTCTGTTGCTCAAAGTCTGCAATTTCTTTCCTAAAATGACCAAACCATGTTATCATCTCAGAGGACCATCACAATATAGTAATTCACATCTAGCACCAAATGGAACCTGGTGCCAACCTAGGAAGTGCTGGTTCTAACGAGTCCATCTTCAATGCATAGGCCTGAAATATCAGCCAATTCACTCACTCAACCATTTATCCAACAAGCTTCACTGGGTGCTCACTATGAGTCACATATTCTATTAAGAAGTGGGAAACCAGAGTGAAAATAATAAAAATCCTTAAGTTTCTTACATTCTAATGGAAACACAGAAAATAACAAGATAAATCAACTATTGGAAGAATTAAGGGAAAAAAATAAAGAGGTCAGGAAATATGAGGATGAGAAGTTGATATTTTGGATGGGAGCACATCTTGTTGCAAAAATATATGAAGTAAAACCTAAAGAAGTGAGAGAACAAGCTATGAGGATATCTGAACAGAACAGTACAGGGAGTGGGAGGAAATATCATGGGCTTATTTTTTTTTAATTTTTTTTAGATGTTGATGAACCTTTATTTTATTCATTTATTTACATGCAGTGCTGAGGATCAAACCCAGTGTCTCACACATGCTAGGCAATCACTCTACCTCTGAGTTACAACCCCAGCCCTGGCTTATTTTTTATAAATGATCAATCTGACATACTTTCACCTCTCCCAGTAGAGAGATTTGACTAGACAAGAGAATATGAGATATAGGTTAAAGATCTCAGTTGAGACATGGTTGGATCAGATGATATTTAAAGCCTGAGGACTAGATGAACACAATAGAAGAGTAGAGAGAAAAGATAAAAAGATATTCACATTTGGCTGGGAGTAAAGCTTAGCAGTATATACTTAGCACCAATTCCCAGCACACACACACACACACACACACAAAAATTACATTTGACTGAATGTTCAGAATTTCTACAACATACAGAGGCAAAAATTAAGGGAAGACAAAAAAAACAAAGGACAAATGTTTTCTCTGGTATGTGATGCTAAATCACACTGGGGGCAGAGGCTAGAGAACAGTTACTTTAGATTAGGTAGAGGGGAATGAAGGGAGAGGAGGAGGTAGGGGGATAGGAAGAATAGTAGAATGAATCAGACATCATTACCCTACAATGTATATGACTGCATGACCAGAGTGATTCTACATCATGTACAACCAGAAAAATAAGAAGTTATACTCCAGTTATAATATGATGTATCAAAGTGTATAAATGCATTCTACTGTCATGTATAACTAATTAGAACAAATAAAAAATAATAAAAAATTAAAGGAAGAATACTTGCAGCACTTTTGACAAACTTTAACGTATTTATTAGATTTATATAAAACTTCCTACAATCGGTGCAACAAAACTCCCACTAGAAAAATAAGCAAAGGTTACAAAGAAATTGACAAAATACAACACAAATGACCATAAATATTAAAATATGCTCAAAATTGTCAATAACCAGAGAAATGCAAATTTCAACAGATGAAAGATGATATAATTATGAGGTTGGAAAGATTTTTAAAAGACTGCTTAATACTCAACTATGGTGATGAGGAAAGAGGCCAAGAAGGAGCCTCAGATATGGATCAGGGAAGAGAAAGTTTTTGAAATTCATCATGAGAAAGAATATTCTTTATTTATTATTAATTTTTATCCAAAGTAATTTATAACAGTTAAGACTGTAAACAAGCTAATTTCCACACAGATTGGTTGAATAAGTTATAGTGGCACCCATACAACAGTCATTTCAAGGATGCGAAAGATTAAACTAATGTGGTAAGAAGTCTATTATGGCTGGGTGTGGTGGCATACACCTATGATCCCAGCAGCTCAGGAGACTGAGGTAGGAGGATCATAAGTTCAAAGCCAGCCTTAGCAACTCAGCAAGGCCCTAAGCAACTCAGTGAGACCCTGTCTCTAAATAAAACATTTTTAAAAAGGGGGAGAGAGCTGGGGTTGTGGCTCAGTGGTAAAGCGCTTACCTAGCATGTGAGAGGCACTGGGTTTGAATCTCCATGCTGCATACAAATAAATGAATAAAATAAAAGTCCATCAACATCTAAAAAATAGGGCTGGGGATGTGGCTCAGGCGGTAGCGCGCTCGCCTGGCATGCATGCGGCCCGGGTTCGATCCTCAGCACCACATACCAACAAAGATGTTGTGTCCGCCGAGAACTAATAAATAAATATTAAAAATTCTCTTTCTCTCTCTCTCTCTCTCTCTCTCTCTCTCTCTCTCTAAAAAAAAAATCTAAAAAATATATATATAATTTTTTAAAAAGCTGGAGGGGCGATGTGGCTCAGTGATTAAGCAGCTCTGGGTTCAATGCCCAGTACCCCCCCCCCAAAAAAAGTCTATTATACAGTTGAATTTAAAAAATTAAAGAACAAAACATATAAATAGAGCCAGGGGCTCAGTATCAAACTGCCTGGGCTGACATTGTGGCTGTCACTTTCTAAAATGGTAAACTTGGACAAATGTCTTAACTTCTCAGTGCCTCAGCTTCCTCATCTGTAAGATAGGAAGACTAACGTAATTCCTAAATTACGAGGGCTGGAGTTGTGGATCAATGGTAGAGCACTTGCCTGGCATGTGTGAGGCCCTGGGTTCGATCCTCAGCACCGCATATAAATAAATAAAGATCCATTTACAACTAAAAAATATTTAAAAAAAAAAAAAAAAAAAAAGAACTGAATGTTGCTTAGAACAGACCTTGGACTGGGAGATAGCTCAGTTGGTAGAGTGCTCGCTTTGCATGCATAAGGCCCTGGGTTCGATCCCCAGCACCACAAAAAAAAGAACAGAACAGACTTTGGCATGGTGGAAACTGTGAAAACAAAATAGTCTTTATTTTATGATTTAAATGTTCTTTAAATAGAAAAATACAATTTTAAGTAAAGGGGGCTGGGGTTGTGGCTCAGCAGTAGAGCACTCCCTAGCATGTTCAAGGCCCTGGGTTCAATCCTCAGCACCACATAAAAATAAAATAAAGATATTGTGTCCAACTACAGCTAAAAATATATATTTAAAATAAATAAATAAATAAAGCATTTAAAAAGTTATTTGGGGGCCAGGATGGGGGCACATACCTGTAAATCCCAGATCCTGAGGAAGCTGAGGCAGAAGGATCACAAGTTCAAGGCCAGCCTGTACAACTAGACAAAAGCCTGTCTCAAAATTTAAAAAAAAAGTTTGGGAGGCCAGGTGCAGTGGTATACACCTGTAATCCCATAGACCCAGGAGACTGAGACAGGAGGATCCCAAATTCAAGGATAGCTTCAGCAACTTAACAAGATCCTGTCTCAAAATAAAAAATAAAAAGCTCTGGGGATGCCCCTGAGATCAAGCCCCAGGGCAAAAAAAATTAAAAAAATAGAGGCAACAAAGTACAGCCAGGTGTGGCAGCATGTACCTATAATACCAGCTACTCAGAAAGCTAAGGCAGATTAATGAGTTCAAGAGCAGCCTAGGTAACAGCAAGACCGTATTTCAAAAATAAGAGGGAAGGGGTGGGGCTGTGGGGGTGGGAAGGATGGCAAAATAAGGCAGACATTATTACTTTATATACATGTATGATTATATTATTGGTGTGACTCAGCACCATGTACAGCCAGAGGAAGGAGAAGCTGTGCTCTATTTGTGTACAATGTGTCAATGCATTCTACTGTCATGTATAACTAATTAGAACAAATTTTGAAAAATAAATAAACAAAACAATTATATATTTAAAAAAGCAATTAAGGGGTTAGAATTGTAGCTCTGTGGGAGAGCACTTGCCTTCCATGTGTGAGGCACTGGGTTCCATCCTCAGCACCACATAAAAATAAAGGTATCATGTCCATGTACAACTAAAAATATATTTTTAAAAAAGCAATTAAGGCGCTGGGGTTGTGGCTCAGTGGTAGAGTGCTTGCCTAGCACATATGAAGCCCTGCGGTCAATCCTCAGCACCACATAAAAAATAAATGCATACAATAAACCTATAAGAGGCTAATGTTGTGGCTCACCAGTAGGGCGCTCGCCTAACTCGTGTGAGGCACTGGGTTCAATCCTCAGCATCACATAAAAATAAAAACAAAAATAAAGGAATTGTGTCCACCTATGACTAAAAAAATTTTTTAATAAAAATAAAAAAATAAACCTATTAAAAAAGTTATCTCATTAAAAAAATCAATTTAAGTACAGGTACATACTAAAACATGGGTGAACCTTGAATATTATGCTAAGTGAAAGAAACCAGACACAAAAATTTTTGTTTTCTTTTTCAGTGCTTGGGATTGAACACAGGGCCTCATAGCATGCTAGACAAGCGCTCTACCATCAAGTCACATCTGCGGCCCTGTACGACTCATTTTGAATGAAATATCCAGAATATGTAAATGAATACTGACAGAAGGCAGATTAATAGTTGCCAGGAAATGGAAGAAGGAAGAAAATGGGAAGCAGTTAGTTAATGGGTATGGAGTGTCTTTCTGGAGTAACATATATTTTGAAAATAGAGACAAATGGTGGTTGCATAAAACTGTCAATGCACTAAATGCCACTGAACCATACACTTTAAAATGCTTAATCGTAAGCAGTATGAATTTCACCTCAATTAAACATTAACATATTCAGGCTCTGTGACACATGCATGTAATCCTGCAACACAGGAGGCTAAGGCAAGAGGATCTCAAATTCAAAGACAGCCTCAGCAACTTAGGACCTAAGCAATTTAGCGAGACTCTGTCTCAAAATTGAAAAAAGCCGGGGGGGGGGGGGGGGGGGGGGGGCGCAGTTGGTGAATAGCTCAATGGTAAGGTACCCTTGGGTTTAATCCCCATAACCCCCACTCAAAACAAGATATATGTACATGTTCAGTTGAGGTTTTGCTGCCCAATAAAATCAGGTCAAATAATGACCTAGGGTAGAAAACTGCATTTGTCATACCGCTGACTACAGTGGATAAAGTTGTGGCCTTCCAATACAGTATGGTGAAGCTCTAACCCTATGAGTATGACTTTATTGGAAATAAGGTCTTTGCAGATATAATTAACATATGTGTTAAAATGAAGTCATACTGGAGTAGGGTGGACCACATTATAATGTCCTTATAAGAAGAGAAGAAACATAGAATGAAGCACACACAGAGAGGAAAATGTCATGGGAAGACACTAACACAAAGTAGGAAGATGGCCATGTAACTATGGGGTAGAAATTAGAATGATGCTGCTGTAAGCCAAAGAACACCAAGGATTGCCAGCCATCCCAGAAGCTAGAACAAACAATATGGCCTGGCAGATGCTTTGATGTTGGACTCTTTAAAATCTTCAAAAACATAAGAAAATAAGTTTCAGTTGTTTTAAACTACCCAGTTATTTATGGACATACCACCCTGAATGCTCCCAATCTCATCTAAATCTAAACTACCCAGTTTTCGGAATTTGTTTCAGCAGCCCTAGGAAACTAATACACTAAGCAAGTTACTACTTGAATTCATGGCCCCAAACTGCTTTTCAAATTTCAATTTATGATCTCACCACCATGAGAATATCCATTTTAACACATCTGACAATGTTGGGTCACTTTATTTAATAAAATAAATCTTATAAAACACAGACTTCACCTCCTTTCCATTTAGATTTCTTGAACTGATTTAAAATGTTTCAAATATTTTAGATACAATTGTAAATATATGATTACATCAATGCACATTTTTTTTCCTCAACTCATAAAGGCAACTTACCTGAGTTTTTCCAAGGCACTTTCTCGTTCAATGCGAAGTTTAGCTAAAGATGTGTTCTCTGCTTTAAATTTTTCTATTTCTGTTTCCAATTCAATAACTTTCTCTCTCAACATCTGGGATCGAGCATTGTCACCTAAAAAACAGGCCATAAATACTGACTTCTACATAAGGCTTAAAGCAGGAAAAAATCTATCTAGCTACTAATACTAAAAAACCAAGAATATGTAAACCCATGTGCCATTAAAATGCATTTGAAACAAAGCTTGCCTAACTTTCCAAAGAAAATCAGTCTGAATTTAAGAATTAATCTAACTTAAGAATATTGTCTTTAAAAGTATTGTCTTAAATTATTCCTGAGATCTAAAAAGCTAATCATTCCAAAATCAAAGTTTACCCCACTACTAAAGAAATGCAAATTAAGACACTTTTCCCCTTATCAAATTTGCAACTTATTAAAAAAAAAAAGTACTTCTGTTCTTCATTTGAAACAAGCATTTTAATATTTGGTACTACTCTTTCAGAAAATACTTTTGATCTAAATCATAGGCTAGAAGGATGAGCAAATTAAAATATATGTCTTTTCGCATTAAAATTACATAGGAACCGCACTGGTGCATGCCTGTAATCCCAGCAGCTTGGGAGCCTGAGGCAGGAGGATCACAAGTTTTTGAGGCCAGCCTGAGCAATTTAGTGAGGCCTTAAGCAACTTAGTGAGACTCTGTTTCAAAATAAAAAATAAAAAGGACTGGGGATGTGCCTAACTGGTTAAGCACCCCTGAGTTCAATCCCTGGTACCAAATAAGAAATTTTTTAAAAAAAATAGGAAAAATGACTGGAAGCAAATATCCCAAAATGGCATAGTAGTTACTCTTGAGAGTATAGTTATGGATATTTTTATTTCTTTTTAACTTTCAAACTTCCTCTAAAAAGTGTTACATTTAAAATGAGAATAATTTTTACAAATAATTTAGCTATAATTTATATTTAAAGAACCAAATGCTCTGCTAGGTATTCACAGGTTATGTGACAATATAATGGAAAGAAGTTTTTCAATGTTAAGTTTGAAAACCCCATCACATTAACACAGCCATTAAACAGAATGAGGCAGATATGCATATGTTAGAATAATCATCAACATTTATCATAAACACCCTTGTCCAGAGTACACAGTATACTCTGCCCACCCATTAGTCATGTAGTAGCCATCTAGATTAGGGGATTTATTTTCCTTAATAATGGCCCCAAAACACTACAGTAATGATGAAAATTTGGATATGCCAAAGAGAAGCCACAAAGTACTTAAAAAGTGAAAATTATGTGTTATAAGAAAAAACAGTATATAGAGTTCAACATTATCCAATTTCAGGCATCCACTAGAAGTCTAATGGGGGGAACTACTGTACTTTATTCCTTCCTGGTCATGTTTGACAAGTCAATGCAAGTGGTTAAAAAGAAAACAATTATAAAAGGACAGTCATGGGACCAGGCATGGTGGCACATCTGTTATCCCAACAACTTGGGAGGCTGAGGCAGGAAGACTGCAAGTTCGAGGACTTAGCAAGACCTGGACTCAAAATAAAAATGGATGGGGGGGATATAGCTCAGTAGAGTGCCCCTGGGTTCAATCCCCCGTTACCTAAAAAAAGGGGGGTGGAGGGCAAGGGTGTAGTTCAGTGGGTGGTAGAGTACTTGCATGGCATGGGCAAGGGTCTGGGATCAATCCCCAGATCAAAAAAAAAAAAAGAAAGAAAGGAAAAGAAATCCAAAAGAACAGTTCATCTGAATCTCTTATCCTAGAGATTATGTTAGGTTATTTAGAACCACAAAATTTTTAATTTCATTTTTAAAAATCACCCAGTAATTAAACTTCCCCATTAATGTTAACTTTAACATTCTAATACATATTTTATAAGTTTTGACTCACCAGGTGGCTGATCTTGATTCATGTTTAATTTGGGTTCATTTCCTAAATGTGAATCTGATTTTGTTTTAGGTTTCAAAGACGGGAAGAATTTCATCATCAGATCTGAGGTAGGAGGAGGACTTCTACTCCTACGAAACTTGCTTAAGTCTTCTCCCTTCTTGACTGGTGCAACCTTCCTTTTAATTGTTTTGTCCATAACACATATTTCACTTTTATTAGGGTAGCATGGCTGTGTCATTCCATAAATGGCTTCATCCCCAAGATTAATGGCATGTTTACATGAATTCTCTTCAAGGTCGGTCCAAGATCTTTCATCGTCAAAATCAATTTTACTCATACTTAGAAATGAGGGTCTTCTTGAGGGCTCAGGCACTTTATTCATGTTTTCTATTACAATAGACTCATCACTGCTATAATCTTTGTCAGACAAATCCAAATCAACATCTCTCCTTTTATCTTCTTGAGTCCTGGTATCCCTAATAGGCCCCTTGTCATTACAGACTTGTGGACTATCCTCTCTGTTGTTGAAACTTCTTTCTCCAGCCTCACTAGATGGTTTTATGGCAACATTAAGCTGCTCCTCAGAGTCAATGCTACTGTCACTATTTGTAACACCTTCATCATCACTTGCATCCCATTGCGTTTGATTTTCAGAAGTGATCATTTGGAAGGCCTTCCTACTGATTTTACAAGATGGTTCCCTCAATCCATCAGGCAAGGATGCTGAACCAAGAGATTTAGGTGTGACCTCACACTCCCTTTTACTTTCATGGGGAGGGTTATGGCCTGGATCTTCACCATGGTTATTCTGACTACTGGGATCCATCAGGTGTGTCTTTTCCCGCTGCACAGCTTTGACAGGGGTTGAAGACATCCGATGACCTTTGCTGATCTGTTGGTCCCTTTCTAAAATTTTCAGTACAAATGAAGAATTACTAGAAAATGATATTTCATCAGCAGCTTGCTCTAAAAATAAAAATTCATCCAATTCCAAATTTTCCTTTTCCTTTTCTCTTTCCCAATTCTCTAATTTTTTCTGAAGAGAAACATCAAGAGAAGATTCTGACTCCTTCACAATCTCATTTACTGGGCTCTTAGAAGCCATGCAGCTGACAGGTCCTGTTAAAAGATGCTGTCTGTCTTTCCCTTGTATCTTATTCCACATTTTGCAACCAGCATCACAGGGTTTTGTATACTCGGGTGCATTTTCTTTGTTATTAGATTGGACCTTTTTTTCTAATTTAATCTGGTCTTTAATTTGCCCATCACATTTCTTCCCCATCTGTATTTTCAATACTGATGAAGAGAGATTTTTCCTATTATTGCTTTTAGGCACTTTTGGTTTTTGAGTGAGTGTAACAGAAGCAGTTTTGTTTCTAGCTTTATTTTCCTTTTTAAAAGTAGTATTCTCTGCACACAGTTCTTTATTTATAAGAGCAGTTTTCCGCTGGAATTGTTGTTTGTCTGTTTTAAACACAGGGTGGTCCTCTGATGTGCTCTGGTTAGGCACTAGTTTACTTTCTTTCCCTTTTTGAATCTTAGATTTAGCATTAGTAAACCTAGCTAAACCTTCTCCTCGTTTTAAGAATGGTTGTTTGGGTTTTGCTTTTATTAGCAAAGGTTCTTCTGCCTCCTAAAATGAGAATATTTGAATTAATAATAATATATCCAAGTAATCTTAAAGTTACTATATAAATAACTATTTCCTTAGAATAACAATCAAAATAGTATAAATGCGAACCCTTAGCTGGTTGTTTTTCAGTTCTTGTTCTTCCAACCGAATTTGTTCTTCTAAATAGTCTTCAAATGTCTGCTTCCTTTCTCTAATGGCAGCTTTAATAGGCCTAATCATAAAACAAAGTTAACACTCAAATCACAATGTATGGATATTTTACACTCAGTGTGCCTCAACTACACTGAGAACTAATCTTTTTCAAAGTCAAGGACCAAGAGTTAGGAGTAAGCCTAGCAGTACAGCACACACTTAGTTCAAACAAGGCCCCTGGTTCCATCCCCAGCACCCAAGCAAACAAACACAAAACCCCCAAATTAGGACCTTCTTGAATTCTCCTTTGAGAATTTAATGAAAGCTACAATGCCTCACAACCCTGAAAAAAACAAAAATATACAATATTTTGCACATGATTTGGGAGATTCGAGAACACTTCTAAACTCCATCTACTGATTATAAAGTAACTTTTAATGTATTCATTATATATAACTTTAAAATGGATTTTTAAAGAGCTCATTAAATATGTCTGTTTTGAATTAAGAAAAGTCCTTAACAATGTGAGTAAAGTCAAAGTCATTTTTCCCATATTACATAACATACTAAAATATTTCAAATATAAGAATAAACCTAAACTGCCTTAACATTTTAATTCTATGACTTAAATTGTGCAATTATAATTCATAAGTGACACCAAATGTGAGATTCCAATATCTAATTTTCCTCATCTCTAAAAAAGGATCTAACTATTTCAGAGAAAATTAATTTCATCCAGCTATTTCTCCTAAGGGAGGATATTTGCTCAGTTCTTCCAACACAATGTCAAAGCTACTTGAACTAATGTATCTCCCAATTCCATCTATTGTTGACAGTATGTGATAAGTTTAGCCATCAACCTTATACTTATAAGCATATTCAAATGAAAACAAGCATAGAATCTTTAAAGAAAGTACTCAATAACAAAGGTTGTTATATTAAGCTTCGACATTTATTATTACTTTTCACATGAATAATACCTTTCTTCCATATTAACCACTTCTGAGGAATCATCAATCTTTTTTAAGTTCATATCATTCCCTTCCTGAATCTGTTCTGTTATTTTCTCCCAGCAAGATGAAATACCTTCTCCTAGGATAAAAATTAGGAATAATTTAGTTTAAAAAAAGGTAAAGTCTTAAAACATGAGAACTTTATAAGGTACTATGCTAAAAAATATTTATTTGAAAGTAATATATGCTTTAAATGTTATGACACTCTAGGAATTCTTCAATATGATAAACTACAAACCAGACATGTAACCGCACACCTGTTAACTCAGCTACTCAAAAATGTAAAGCAAAAAGATCAGAAGTTCAAGGTCAGCCTAGGCAAGTTAACAAGACTTTCTCAAAATAATAAAAAGGGTGTGGATAGAGCTCAGTGGTAGAATATCTGGGTTTAATCCCTAGTACCAGAAGGAAGAAAAAGTGGTGGCAGAATAAAAAAGATTAAAAAAAATCTAATAACCAAATATATTAATTTGATTGGATCCTGGTTTAAAAAAATTTTTTTGAAAGACATTTTTGGGAAAATAGAGGGAATTCCAAAATGAATTTAGATACTAAGGAATTACTGGGGTTTTTTTGGGGGGATACCAAGTGATTGAACTCAGGGTGCCTGACCACTGAGCCACATCCCCAGCCCTATTTTGTATTTTATGTAGAGATAGGGTTTCACTGAGTTGCTAGGCACCTCTCCATTGCTGAGGCTGGCTTTGAACTCGTGATCCTTCTGCCTCAGCCTCCGAGCAGCTGGGATTACAAGCGTGCGCCACCACGCCTGGCCTAAGGAATTACTGTTAATTTCCTTAGGTATAATAATGGTATTATGACTGTAGAGAGGAATGTTCTAATTTTTACTTGATACACATTGAAATATTTGAAATGAAGTACATATTACTTTCAGTGAAATGGCTCAGCAATTTTCATATACAGCTACAGATTAAAGATATACACATACCACATATATATTTACAAAGTAAGTATGGCAAAATATTAACCATCTAATCAATGCAATGGTCTTTGAACTTTTCTGGGTGTTTGGGGGAAAAAAAGGAAGTATGTTATGTAAAAGAAAAGACAAAGACATTTGAGATTTTCATATTGATAGAGTACTCTAGGAATAAGGCAATATATACAAAGGTAGGTAATCCTAAATGGTAGCCATAGACACCTTTATTGTGTTATTTGTATTTTTCTAATAACTTAATAGTACATTCACAAAAACACATTAAAATTAAAAAGTTTACAGGCTGGGATTGTGGCTCACTGATGGAGTGCTTGCTTAGCATGTGTGAGGCCCTGAGTTCAATCCTCAGCATTGCAAATAAATACATAAAATAAAGGTCCATCTACAACTAAAAAATTTTTTTAAAATATTTAAAAGTTTAGAAATACAGAAAACTTTTGACTTGCCACAAAGAATATTCAATAGATATATTATTTGATGACTAGCATAATGTTGACAATTATTACACTATGTTTATTGAGATTACAGGACATACTATAACACAAGAATAGTATACAATATTCATGATTGCAACAATACAAAAAAGGTGAGGAGAAAGGAGGCAGGAGCAGAGCTTTAAAAAAAAAAAAAAAAGACTACGGCTGGGGTTGTGGCTCAGTGGTAGAGTGCTAGCCTAGCACATGTGAGGCCCTGGGCTCAATCCTTAGCACCACATAAAAATAAACAAATAAAATAAATGTATTGTGACCAACTACAACTAAAAAATAAATATTAAAAAAAAAAAAGACTAGCTTGGGATGTAACTCAGTGATGGAGTTCTTCCATGTGCAAGGCACTGGGTTTTATCCCCTGCATTGCTCACACACACACACACACACACAAAAAAAAAAAAAATACAGCAAAAATGCCAAGAGATCACCGTGAGTTTACATTATCAAACAATGAGTGCCAGTTCTCTGGCACAAATGTGCTAGGTGCTGCGAATATAGAGGCATAGTGAAAACAACCGCCTAGGTTAGAAGAAACCTCTTTTATAAGTAACTCCCAACACCAGCTACTCCTGTGTGTGTTTCTGTGTATGTGTGCACATGCGTACACACACAAAGGATTAAACCTAGTGGCAACATACCACCGATTTATATCCCTACTCCTTTTTGAGCTTCAAGGCCCAAGCTGAAGCTGGCCTTGAACTTTTGATCCTCCTGCCTCAGCCTCCCAAGTAGCTCAAATTATAGACATTGCTACCACCTCATTCAGTACCACCAACCTTATTCTCATGTGTCATATATTTCCAGGCAATCAAAAAAAAAAAAAATGGTACATGCAGAACTCACTGCCTCCCTCTTTGAAAACCCTATGCTACCTACAGAGTCTGAAGTCAGCATGAGTGTCAACAATTACTCTTGGAAAGTCAAATTCTAGCCTGGCTGTTTGTCTCAGTGGCTATGTAGCATGTGGAACCTTACAATTAGAGCCACAGGGGATAGAAAAAAATGCAAACAAGCCTGCTCTTAGTTTAAGACAACTTGATAATTCTGTTAGTTTTTACAAAAGTAATTCACCTGTAGGATGGCTATGGTTTTCTTCCTTCAAATCATTTTTCTTCACAGCTGGTTCTTGATACTGTGACTCATAAAACAAATTTGGAGAAGCACTTTTTGAAGGTAAGACAAAATCTTGATGAGTAGCTCTACAGAAGTTGTTTTGTTCATCAGATAAAATTCTGCAAACATGTGCTTTTTCTTGGGTTTGGTTAGAGTAGATACATGATGGCAAGAAGCATGTGGCTTTCTCTCCAGCAGCTGAATTTACTGAAGATCTGTACTTCTGGTTCTGATCGTCAGGCAGTAAAGTCAAACCTTACAATTAAGAAAATCAACAAAGCTAATTAATGCCTTCCACTAATATTTTCTTTTCTGCCTAACAGTAACCCCTACTCCACAAAATGATAAAGCAGCCAGGTATGGTGGCATATGCTTATAATCCCAGCAGCTCAGTGGGGGCTGAGGCAGGAGGATCAAGTTCAAAGCCAGCCTCAGCGAAAGTGAGGCTCTAAGCAACTCAGTGAGATTCTGTCTCTAATCTAAATTCAAAAAAGGTCTGGGGATGTGGCTCAGTGGTTGATGCCCCTGAGTTCAATCCCCTGTACCCCCATCCCGAAAAAAATGATAAAAGCATTTTTTTCTCCTTATTAAGAAACAGCATTTAACAAAAATCACAAAACCTTTCATTCCAAAGTGATCTTCACATAATTTGATGAGAACACTATGCTTTCTGTGCATATGCGTGTACATGTGCACGTCAAAGGTGGGAGCACCAAATAACTCTGGAATGCATCACTGCAGCTGCCAACTCTGCAAACCTGTGACAGACACAGTTTAATACCAGTGCAGAGTTATGATCTGAGTCATTTCCTAATTAACAATAACTGCCTATAGTTTCTCCCCTTAGGCAACCCTTGAAATCTTATATCCCTGGGTGGTGGGTTTAAGATAGGAAAGAAATAAAGATAGAGACAAAAAGGGAAGGAACTTTAAAAACTCCAAGAACACTTTCTCCTTCACCCTCAAACCTGTTTTCCTCCAGGCCTGAATTCTTAAAGGGTCCAATAAATCTTAGAGTACTGTAAATCCCATTAATTAATGCCTATATACCTTCTGTGCTTACAGGATATATTTTTATACTAATTAAAGAGATACTATAGAGAAAGATACTGTAAAAACCATGACATAGGTAGTCTAAGCACTACCAATTAGATAATGTCAATCTAAAGATTCTGAAAACAAGACCATCATGACCCACTCTGAACTCCACAATCAAAAGAAATGAGCTGATGTCATCCCACATTCTTTCAAACTCAGCTTATAGTTTTCTTCCTTCCTCCCTTCCTTCCTTCTCCCTTACTCCCTCCCTCCCTCCCTCCCTTCCTTCTTCCCTTCCTTTCTTTCTTTCCCTCCAATACTAGGGATTGAATCTAGGGGCGCTCTACCACTGAGCTACACCCTATACCTACACGCTTTGTACATTTTAAGACAGGGCCTTGCTAAGTTGCTTAGGGCCTTCCTAAATTGCTGAGGCTGGCCTTGAACTTGCAATCCTCCTGCCTCAGCCTCCTGAGTCACTAAGATTACACCACACCTTGCTACAAAATTTCCTTTAAAAGAAGTCCGAAATCTCCAAAGCACATCTCACTCTCAAGCCTCAGCACTCCCTCTTCCCTTGAATGTGTATTCTCCTGTTACTTGCTTTTTCTGCTGTGTCTCTTTTGACACATCCTAAAATTCCTTTCTGCAGTGTAAGTCAAGAACCTGCCAGGGCAGAGGTGAGGTCCCTTTTCCTTTCTGGAGCACTTCCTTGGACTCCCACATTCAGTGACAGATTCACAGGTGACTTTTTCCTCATTTTCTAAAT
Organism: Spermophilus citellus; assembly: GCF_964194105.1. Lineage (NCBI taxonomy): Eukaryota > Metazoa > Chordata > Mammalia > Rodentia > Sciuridae > Spermophilus > Spermophilus citellus. The sequence goes on along the minus strand of NC_138182.1, from coordinate 75,999,184 downwards.
TTCTTGGACTATTTTTGTTTTGTTTTGTTCCGTAAGTCTCTGCTTTTGAAGTAACCCAATAAACAGAGTCTGCTATATATCTTTAACCTTCACTTCTTAAAGAAGAAGTCATACCAACCATCCTACCTACTGCACCAACCCCTGAAATTCTGCTGCCAGTTCTGTGTTCTCCTGGACTGCCTCACCTAAATTTGGGAGTGAAGACATAATGGGAAGTGTTTTATACAACAGTGGATACCATTTATCACTTATCTACCTCAACTTCAGTCCACAAATAAAACTAGAAATCAGGTAGGCCCCACAAAGTATCAGCTTCAAACTTTCTTCCTTGATAGCAAATATTCCTCACCCCATTCTAAATATTTTTGACCAACGAACATCTCACTGCAATCTGAAGAGGTTTTTGGCAAAATACTGCTCTAAAGCAATAAATTCTCCATGTGTGGTCTGTTAACTCCCTAGAGGTCTCTAAGACTATTTCAGGGTACTCACCAAATCAATATTTTTTTCATAAAATATCCATTGATGGAACAAAAGCAAAATGAAAAATTGCTGGCACATACATCATTCAAGGCAAGACAGTACCACCCAACTATGCCAGTTGTAGTGTCACTGTTATTTGCCCCCCCCCCCCGTGTAATCACAATCTTTAAAAAAAAAAAAAAAAAGTTTTTACTTAAGAATGCCCTAAGCAAAGCAGACATGGTGGCACACCCCCATAATCCCAGTAACTCAAGAGGCTGAGGCACAAGGATCACAAGTTTGAGGGCAGCCTCTGCAATTTAGGAAGATTCTGTCTCAAAATACAAAACAAAAAAGGGATGAGGATATAGCTGAGTGGTAGAACTCCATGCTTTATGAACACTGTATGAGACAAAACAGGAAATACATATAAATCAAGTCTGTTGCAAACCATGAAGTGACTTAAATTGAGCTGCAAGCTCAACCAGCCACTTCTTCCAAGGAACACACTTTTACTTGAAAGAATGAATGAGACAATCTATGGTTATTTAAACCTGGATATTTAGCAGACATTTTCTCAAAAAGAAACAAGGTACATATAAATAGCTTACATTATTTGTTGCCAATAATAAAATTTGACCTCTCAAATAAAAAACAGAATTCTGGAAAACATATCCACCATCATGAGTTTGAAGGATATTTTATAATACTTCAAGACTTTGAAGATGAAACTGGCAGTGATATTAATGAGTATAATTTTTTGTATTGTGTACTGAGATGTCAACATTTTGAAAACCAACATAACTCAGTGAATCATTATTTTCCAAAATGATCAATGCCCTAAATCATGCATGATTAAAAAAAACTAATCAAAATGTCAAGATATTCAATTTATTTAACAGTATATTTTAAAATAATAGGATACAACAAATTGATTAATATGGTTTCAGATTCCTACTGGGAATAACCACTAAGAAATGACCATTTTTTAACATGCAGTATCAATGAAGAATATCCAGAATTATCTGAAAAGGCTATTAAAATACTCCTCTTTTTCCAATTAATTATCCACATGAAGTTGAAATTTTTTCAAATATTTCAACCAAAACAACATAATTCAACTAACTAAGTTGCAAAATTAGGTAAGAAAATCAGCTGAGTTCTATTAAGCCAGAAGTTAATGATACTTTCTAAAATAGAAAATAATAATAATGCCTTTCTTCTCACATTATTGTCTTAGAAAATAATTTTCATTTTAAAAATGCTATTTTTAGTAAAATGCAACTGGTTTATTATTTCCAAGTTAGTTTAAAATGTCTTAGTATTTCTAATATAACTACTTATTGTTTGAATGGTTAATGTCCGCCTAATGGCTCATAAACTAAAACCTTTGCAGCCTGTGGTTCTGTTGGGAGGTGCTAGAACCTTTAGGAAGTGGGACCTAATGAAAGAAAGTTAGGTCACCGGGTGCATGCATTCAAGAGGATATTGGGTCTATGGCCCCCTTCCCCTCTTCCACTCACACTCTCTCTTCCCTCCCTTCCCACTCCTGTCTGGCCACTATTAGATGAGCAACTCTTCCAGTATATAGGCTCAGAGCAATACAATCAAGTCATCACGGCCTTGAAAAACACCAAGAGGAGGAAAGAGGTTTTGGATTGCAAGAGATCTCAGTTTGATCACCACATCTACTATTTATTAGGTATGTGTCCAGGGGCAAGTAATTTAACTTCTCTCAGGCAAAGCTCCTCCTCCAAAACCTCTGAAACAGTAAGCCAAAATTAACATTTTCACCTTTAAGTTGTTTATCTCAGATATTTTGTCATGGTAACAGAATACTAACACAGTAACTTATTAATAAATATAGCCCGTAAGGCTGGGATTGAGGCGCAGTGGTAAAGCACTTGTCTAGCAAGTGTGAGGCACTGGGTTCAATCCTCAGCACCACATAAAAATAAATAAAGGTATTGTGTCCATCTACAGCTGAAAATAAAATATAATAAATAAATAAATAAATAAAGCCCATAGAGCAAAAATTCTTTAGGATCTTCAATAATTTAAGAGTATTAAGAGGTTCTGAAACTAGAAAAGTTTGAAAATCACTGCCCTGCGTAGCTCAGTTGTAGAACAAGTACTTGACATGCACAAGACCCTGGGTTCAATCCCTAGCACCAAACATACAAAAGAAAACATTGCCTGCCTCAAAGCAAACTGTTCAATAACTGAATGGGGCCAGTTCTGATACCAGTAACTATGACATGTGCTTCCCTATTACTCCATAGCACTAGTCTGCAATAAAAAGTACTACAGTCTATTATTTATATGATCCTATTATTTTCTTATATTCCATAAAGCCCCCTAAATCCTTCTTCACTTGTTACAGTTTTTCATCACCACTCACCCCACTCCCACCCAGCCACACTCATTTGCCAATGTCTTTTCTTCTCCATATTCTCAATGTCCAATTCAATCTCTGTACAGAACAGGCTCTTTCCTGAACAAGTAAAATGTGTACCTTTGAAGACAGCAGCAAGAAGCATACACACTTTTCAAACTGTGGAAGACAATTCATTAACAATTTTATCATCAGACACAATAAGTTACTGCTGACTTATTTTTTTAAATGACACAGAATTAGAATAAACAAAATAGAAAATATCCCTCTACATCACCAGGCACATCAAAAAAGATTGATAATATAAAATTTACTTGTCATTATGAGTCCTGACTAAAATGTTTTTGCTACTATGGAATGTGGTCAAAAACTTTTAAAAACACTATTCCAGATCACATTTTAACAGTTATTTTCCCTCATAAGCTCATGATGCTTTCTGTTAACAGAATACTATCATCTTTAACCACATAACAAACATTTTGGGTATGGTTCTTCATTTGAACAGAGTGGCTTCTATTGTTTACTGACCATTCTATATGTTTAACTTTACTAGCCTCTAATAGTTTTCATTCATTAGGCAGGGAATGCATACCAGTGGCTCTAGCCAAAATGGGCTCTTTTTTTTTTAGTTGTTGGGGTTGGACCTTTATTTTTTTATATGTGGTGCTGAGAATTGAACCCAGGGCCCCACACATGCTAGGCAAGCACTCTACCACTGAGCTACAGCCCCAGCCCTTTTTTCTTAATAAATTGGCTGATAGGTGTGGTTCAGTAGTAGAGGGCATACTTGACATACACAAGGCGCTGTGTTTAACCCCCAGCACCCAAATAAATAAACAAATATGAAGGCCGTTGAGCAGGCCACATGCACCCCAGAATGCCAGTTCCTACTAATTTCATTCATATTACACTACTCCCATATTTCACTCTGATCTGTCTGACCCCTGAAGAAACTGCAGTTTGTAACATATGATAGGAATGGTAGAAATCACCTGTCAGACTACTAAAAGAAAGAACTGTGTGAAACTGTTTCTCATCCTATTAACTGAAGGCCCTGTGTAAGCAAAACATACCTGGAAGCATGTGCTGCCCAGACACTATAGTAAGCAGCTTTTCTTGTTCTTCCATGAGCCTTTGTAGTTGCTCTAACTGTTGCCTCTTCAGTTGTTCTTGCTTCTTCTGTTGTACTTCCTTCAGCTTTTTAAACATAAAATTAACTATTAAAGAAGCAAAACTTTCTTCGTGGACACTGCTCCTTACATTTATCTCACTCCTTCCCATTTCCCTTCTCCTGTATTCCCTCATAGGGAATTTCAGAGAAGGATCCCCTCAGTAAATAAGTCTGCCACCAAAACTCTAAAATCCAATTTCTTCTGAGCAAGTTATGTCAGCTATCTCACCTAAGAAACAAAAAAAAGTCACATGAATCCTCCAAGTCTTACAATAGGATGGGTATTCAGGGCATCATCAACTTTTTTCTCCTAGTGTTTGAACAACCATTTCTAATTTAGCTCTCATTATAAGATACAACTTAAAGAAATAAAGTTTTCTATCTTACATATTAAATAATCTTTAATGTTGCACATTAGACAAAAGGCAAAATCTGGTATTTTGAGGATTTCGGAATAAAAGGGAAAAATAAGAGGATCTGGAACAAATAACTTATAATCATATAATACCTGCAATAACACAAACACATATAAGGCCAAATTCTATTATACCTGTTCGAGTTTTTTAAAAAGTGGGTCTTTATAAGCCACTTGTTGTAATTCACTCACAAGATTGGGAATAAAGTCATTTTTATTATCTTCCTGGTGTTCAGAAGCATCCTGGCATGCTACTATTTGTGGTTCCTTTTTAACTAAAGGAAAGATTGTATGGACTTCAGATTTTTCTGACTGTAGTTTAAAAAGGCCATCAGACTCCAATTTCTGTTCTTCATGAAGTGAATCTTCTTCACTAATAAAACTGAAGCTCTTTGAAAAATATGCAGCTTTAACAGGAAAGCTGGTAGAAGCATTTGTAGCTGTTTGCTTATCTTCATCTGTTTCCAAAATAGGAAATCCACGATTTAATATGACCCCAGCCCGAGAAGGATTGGTCATCCATTGGGTTAGGAAGTTCTGCCCACTGTTTAACTCTGAAGAGGCTGGCATCAGGAACATTTTAGTCAAATGACACTATATATTTAAATAATGGAAAAGTCAGAAGAGCTCTTGATTTTCAATACCTACAGACAAAGACAGGCAACAAAAAGTATTAGTTAAACCTACTAGAGTTCTACCCAAAACTAGCCCAAATCTCAACCCACCACAAAAGGCTTAAGTCAACAGAGCAACTGGGCATTAAGTTACGTGGGTTTTTTTGTTTATTTTTGTCTTCAAAATATCCAAATTGTATAAGAAAACCTGAGATCCCTCTGCTCTAAATATTCAATTACTAATGACATTATTATACAAGTGCTAGATCAGTTGACCTTTGGAAACGAAGAGACACTGTTTAAAAAAAAAAAATATTCATATATATATATATATATATATATATATATGAGTGAAATCATTTTTAAATGATTTCTTATATATATTGCCTTAAAAAAAACTTTTTTTTTTTTTAATGTGGTGCTGAGGATCAAACCCAGTGCCTCACACATGTTAGGCAAGCACTCTACCCCTGAGCCACAACCCCAGCCCAGAAGCTAAGACACTTTTAAGTTACTCATTAAAAAAAAAAAAATCACTACCACTGTCATGTATTACCCACACTAAGCATTTTCTTGCTTCTTTGCCCAGCTGTTTTCTCCCTAGTTCCAGAAGGAAAGTTGTCACCACTACTACCATCAACACCACTACTCATAGCTTTACCTGGTACTGTTTCCCCAACTTTTCCTCCCCCATATCTCCCCAAAATCCCTTGCCCACTAGGCTGTCCCTCATTTGTATTCCTAAAGGTTCGTGACTTGACTGTTTCAGCATTTATCTCAGTATTAGTAACATTTTGCTTTCAAGTTCATACTCTACCAAACTGCGGAGCTCCTCCTAAAAAATATCTGTATATTCTCCCCCCGCCTAACACTATGCCTGGCAGACAGAAGGAACCTGATAAAAGTTTGCTAAAAATAAGTTTAAAATAAATCATAACTCGGCACAGTGACACAGGCCTGTAATCCCACCAACTCAGGAGGCTGAGACAAGAGAATCTCAAGTTCAAGTCCAGGCTCAACATTATTACTTTTCTAGTTGGAAAAAAAATAAGCACAATCTTTAATTTCCAAACATGCACACTATTGAAGAACTGGAGATACAGAAGTTAGTGCTATGACCAGAATAGTGAAGGAAAAAAGACTAGAAAGTATGTCACAAGTTTCACACCAAATGACAACTGTAATTTTCCAGGGTATAACAGATTTAAAAAGCTATCTATTGCCAGGCGTGGTGGCACACACCTGTAATCCCAGCAGCTTAGGAAGCGGAGGCAGGAGGATCACAAGTTCAAAGCCAGCCTCAACAACAGAGAGGCACTAAGCAACTCAGTGAGACCATTTCTAAATAAAATACAAAATAGGGCTGGGGATGTGGCTCAGTGGCCAAGTGCCCCTGAGTTTAATCCCCAATACCCCCCTTCAAAAAAAAAAAAAAAATAGGGGATGAGGGCATAGCTCTTGGTATAGTGAGCTATGGCACCCTAAAAAATAAAAATTGAAAAAATAAAGAAATAATGTTGAGATACTTTCAGCAAAAACAATAACTCCTGATCTGTTTATTCTTAATTATAAAAAAATTGATGAAATTAGCTATCTGCATCAGAAATAAATATCCAACAAACAATTTAAAATAATTCTGAACAGGATCTAAACTTACAGCTTTGGCCAGGCATTAAAAACAACTGTACCAAAAGAAAGGCGGCTGAAAATGTGGTTCAGTGGTGGTGGATAGGGCACATGCCTAGTATGTGCCAATGCCCTGGGTTCAATCTCTAGCACTGCCAAAAAACAAAAACAAACTCGCACCAACAGAAAAAAGTAGGGAGAAAACATTTTTAGATGGTGAAAAGATAAATAAATTCATAAATTTATAAAGATAAATGAGTTCATTTGTCTGAAAATTATGAGATTTAAGAAGATATTTTAATTATAAGATTGAAGAAGACATTTTATATATAGTTAAGTAACCAAAGAATTGTTCACGAACCCTTCTAATATGAACTGATTCAAAACTGGAAAAATTACTTTTCTTTATGAGGGTGGTGCAATAAGAGAAAGTGACCAAGTTAGATACATCTTTTCTCAAAGATCATCTACATTTACAAAGAAATGTTATCTATTCATAGCCTCAAAAATTGAATTTGTGGGGCATACATCTTTTCTCAAAGATCATCTACATTTAGAAAGAAATGTTATCTATTCATAGCCTCAAAAATTGAATTTGTGGGGCTGAGGCTGTAGCTCAGTGGTAGAGCACTTGCCTAGTATGTGTGCGATACTGGGTTTGATTCTCAACACCACATAAAAATAAATAAAAATATTTATAGGTATTGTGTCCTTCTACAACTAAAAACATTGTTTTTAAATAAAACAAACTGAACCTGTGAATAGATATTTTAATATTCTAACAAAGAATTCCAGCTAGACATGAAAATTAGTTCTCATGACAGATTGTCTATTAGGAAAAATATGGATTTAACTAGACACAATGGCACACACCTGTAATCCTAGCTACTTAGGAAGCCAAAGCAGAAGAATCATAAATTCGAAGCCAGCCTCCACAATTTAGAAACCCTGCCTCAAAGTAAAAAAATAAAAAGGGCTAGTCAGTCATAGAGCACCCCTGGGTCCAACCCTCATTACCACATACACACAAAGAAAAAGAAGGGAAAAAATGCTGGATTTATGGATTTAATGAAATTTTTAAACAAGAGACGGCTTTGTAGCTTCATTCCACTGTATGATACACACTGTGCTCAGTTTTCTGAAGCAGAATCCATGAACAGTATCGTGAACAGAGATGTTTAAACTTTTCAGTACATTTAAATGCTATGAATCACCAGTTTATAGAACTGTTAAAAGAAATGGAAGACAGTGAACTTAATAATATTGGTTTGGTTTGGTTTGGTGCTGAGGTTTGAACTCAAGGGTGCTTAATCAATGAGTCACATTCTCAGCCTTTTTTATTTTTTGAGGCAGGGTCTCACTAAATTGCTTAGGGACTTGCTAAATTGCTGAGGCTGGCTTTGATCCTCCTGCCTCAGCCTCCCAAATTGCTAGGATTACAGGTATATGCCAATGGGTTGGCCAATGATACTGTTTTGATTTTTTGTTTTGTTTTGGCCACTGCTCCCTGGTTGAGTTGTGAGAGGGCTTTTACAAGATTTAGTGCATTATTAATTCCTACTATCAACTAAAGGTTTTCTTAAAACAAAAGGAATACTTGCCAATCATTCAATTGTCAAAGACAAAAATGTCTGTGGTTTATGTTTCCTTACATTGATACCACACTTTGATAACCACAGCTATTTAAGCATTGCAATAAATAAAAAAACAACTAGCTAGGCTTGGTGGGGCCAGGCCTGATATAATCACAGTGACTCAGGAGGGCTGAAGCAGGAAAACCTCCAGTGCAAGGCCAGCCTCAGCAACTTAGCAAGGCTCTTAAAAAGATTGGGGATGCAGCTCAGTGGTAAAGAGCCCCATGGTTCAATGCCCAGCACACACAAAAAAAAAAAAAAGAAAAAGAAATAAAAACTGCTGAGGGCAACAATATGGATGAGTAATGATGAATAAAAATTAGACACAAATATACAGTGTAAGTTTCCAACTACATGAAGCTCATAAAGAGGCAAAAAAAAAATCTTCAGTTATAGACGTCAGGATGTTGGTTATCCAGAAATATGGAGCTGGTATTCACTGCCAAAGGCCTCCTGCCTTCAGGGAATATACACACTGGGCGGTACCCTTACCAATAGCACACTTTCCTGGATATCTATTGCTCCTATTTAGTGACTTCTAAAAACCTGTTCTAAGCAAACTAATTTTAATTATTTTTAGGTTGGAAACTAATCTTAAAAAAAGAACTTTTCATCAATATCAGCCAGATAATCTTGGTTAAACTTCAATGACCTTAGCGGGAAATCTTTTGAAATCCAAATTTAGAAGAAGACAAACTAAAATGTCATTTTGTAACGTGGAAAATGTCAAAAATTCCCTACTAGACGACAGGTGGAATACAGATATGGGGCATCTTGACCCCATTTAAAAATACTGATTCACCTGAATATTCTATTACTGATACCAAAAATCAATAAAGCATACATAGCAAAACATTTTTAAAGGGTTAGAACGTGTACTCAGACTTTCCACACATTAAAGTCTAAGGGACAAACTCATCAAACTGTTGAGCATCAGACATGCTATTTTTACTGTTTATCAATTACACCTCAGTAAAGCCGTTAAAAAAAAAAAAAAACAACTGACAAATCGACAGCCTTGAAGCCTCCAAAGAGTGCTATGTGAACTTTCTTTAAAACAGTGGGGGATAAAATAAATTCTCTACACTGGTTAAGCGGGAAAACTGGTTAGAAACAGCATATTAAAATCCACCCTCAGACCCGTGAAAATCAAGTAGCTGGACTGAGGAGGTGTTTTGTCCCTATAAAATACAACACTTCCTTGAAGGCCACGAATTCACACAAAGCTTTCAAAGAGACGCCCTGACAAGGCTGAGGGAGACGGGGTGGAAGGAGTGAAGCCACTCCACAGCCCATGCCAGAGCGGACGCAACTCCTGCGCATGTAACAGGAGCCTCAAGTCAGCCCCAGTCCACGACTGAGACCCACCTAACCAAAAGGGAAGGCTCCCCAGGCTCTCGGAAGAACAAAGCAGCGCTAACCGAAGAAGCCTCTGAACTGCCACCGCTTGCCAGCGCCCGGTTCCCTACGCGCCCCAGCGATACAGTGCCAAGGCCCAAGTCCAGCCCTTCGGTGCACCTAGGCCCTCTTAAGGACTCGAGCAGCGGACAAGAGCTCCTCCGCTCCTGTCGCCCACGAATTACCGATCAGCGAAGCTTCTTTGGTTCAGTCCACTCGAATTAACGACAGAATTAGCCCGGCATTTACGAAAGAGCCGCCACAATTACCGCGGCGGCCGGAGCCACGCCCCCAGACAGGTCCTGTCCCACCCGACCCGAGGGCTCCTGGGAAGTGTAGTTCCCACCGACCCCTTCGGGCTTTTGTACGGGCATCACTGCACCCACACAAACTACAGCTCCCAGTGACGCCAAGCGACAGACGTTGCCTAGGGAATGGACTACGAGCAGCCTTCTGCTCCGCGGAAGTTTGGTTGGGGGGCGGGGGGCCGGAGCGGAGTGAGAAAGACTGCGGAGGTCTGCGCTCTAGCCCAAAGCCTATGAAAATTAGAGCGAGCACACGCGAGAGCTCCGAATTCCCTGCTGAGCAGGAAAGCCCAGGAGACCAAAGCTTATCTAGAAACCCACGATTTTTTTTTAACCTTTGCTTTCCTTTTGGCAGGATTTGACTTAATGAAGACCCAGTTTAGCCGGGCGGGGCGGCGCATGTGTGTAATCCCAGCAGCGTGGGAGGCTGAGGCAAGAAAATCAATAGTTCAAAGCCACCCTGAGCAGTTTAGCGAGACCTGATTTCTAAATAAAGTATTTAAGGGGGGGGGGGGCCTGGAGATGTACTCTCCATGGTTGGCCGCCCCTGGGTTCAATTCCCCGGCACCACGCCCCACGCACCAAAAAAATAAAACGTTTAAAAAGGATTGGAGCTGAGTGTGGTTGCTGCACCCTTGTAAACCCCACAGCTCCGGAGGCAGAGGCAGGAGGATAGCAAGTATGAGACCAGCCTCAGCAATTTAGTGAGTCCCTGTCTAAAAAAAAAAAAAAAAAAAAAAAAAAAAAAATTAAAAGTTGTTGGGGATGTAACTCAGTGGTAAAGCACACCTGGGTTCAATCCCCAGTACCACTAAATAAATAAAAAGGGGCAAGGGAGGGCCTTGTGTCTGCCACACTATTTCATTAAAAAAAAAAAAAAATCCCTGTGAGAATTCACTCCAAAAATAGTCGTTGGCCATCTATCCTTAATGTGGCTAATAGGTAATTTGGCAATGTATGTCAATTAGGTATGAAAACTGTCTTTTGAACGCTAAAAGCACAAAACAAGATATATATATATATATATATATATATATATATATATATATATATATATATATATATATATATAATTTTTTTAAGAGAGAGAGAGAGAGAGAGAATTTTTATTTATTTTTTAGTTATTGGCGGACACAACATCTTTGTTGGTTTGTGGTGCTGAGGATGGAACCCGGGCTGCTCGCATGCCAGGCGAGCGCGCCACAGCTTGAGCCACATCCCCAGCCCTTATTTATTTATTTTTATTGCCAACAGAGTGCTTCATGGGTGCAGACAAGACACTTTAGGACAGTACAGCAGGTCAGGTTACCACAGTTTACATACCTGGCTTCGTGTGTAACAGTAGGGCTAGGGCTGTAGCTCAGTGGTAGAGTGCTTACCTAGCATGCATGAGGCGCTGGGTTCTATCCTTAGACTACATAAAAATAAACAAATAAAATAAAGGCATTCTGAATATCTACAACTACAAAAAATAAATTTTAAAAAAATCAAATGAGGTGTTATTTATAAGAATAAATATATGAAACAAAATACCACTGGTTAAAGATAACATTTCACGGAGCCACCCCAATGGCTCATGCCTGTAATCCCAACTACTCCAAAGGCTGAGGCAGGGCTGCAAGTTAGAGAGCAGCATGGACAATTTACTGAGACCCTGTCTCAAAATAAAAAACTAAGCAGGGTTGGGTTGTAACTCAGTGTTAAGAGTGTCCCTGGTTTCAATACCAGGTATAGTGGAGTGGGAAAGGTCCTTCTTTCCTAAATCAAGATTTCCCTGCTTATCCCTCTGCCCTTCTTCTTCCTCTTATAACCAAAGCCCAAGAATTCCAAGATTACACACTTGTTTCAGATGCTGGATAAGGACCAAAATTATCTTAATTTCATTCGAAAGCATACCCCAAAATCATCTTTGTTAAAATATGTATTATTGAGGGCTTGGGTTGTAGCTCAGTGGAGAGCACTTGCCTAGCATGTGTAAGGCACTGGGTTTAATTCTCAGCACCACCTATAAATAAAATAAAGGTCCATTGACAACTAAAATGTATTTTTTAAACAATAGTATCATTGAGGGAGTCACAACATCCTCTACTTTTTGTGCCTATTTTACTCATATGTTTATCCTAATATAGTAAGTAGTACCACATTGCTTGTTAACTTGATAAATGAATGTATTCTTTTATCACACTCAAGTCTTAATTGTTAAGGTTCTAATATATGTTACCATCGTATTTAAAATTACCACATATTTTCAAAACTACTAAGCTTGAAGGGTCCTCCAAATCCATGACAGGATGGAAGGGAAAGAAAGGATTTCATTTTTAGTTGTAGTTGGACACGATATCTTTATTTTCTAAATTGCTGATGCTGGCTCTGAATTTGCAATCTTCATGCATCAGAGCCCTGAGGGCATTATCTCTGAATTGTTGAGAGCCCAGGTTGGCCCAGTAACCAGGTGGCTCACACCTGGTAATCCCAGCTACTTTGAAGATGGAGGCAGGAGGATTGCATGTCAGAGGCCAGCCTGGACAATTTATTGAGACCCTTTCTTAGAAAAAATAGGAGGAGGGTGCTGTGTATATAGCTCTGTAATAGAGTATTTGCCTAGAATATGTGAGTCTCTGGGCTCAATATCTAGTACTACAAAAAAAAGGAGGAAAAAAAAAGATTCTAGACTTCGAAGATAAGCAATCTTGGGATCAAATTCTAGTTTGACAACTTACAAAGAGCTTTGTAGTCTTCAGGACTCAATCTTTCTGAAACTAGTCTTCTCATTTGCAAAACAGGGATGATAATAAAGTCATCTACTTCATAAAATTGTCATGAAGATTACATTAAAAGTATATATAAAGAGCACACAGTTCTAACTGTTGGTTGTGTGACTTCAGCTGTAGAGGAACTGAATTTGAGTGCCAAAGCCCAGCTGTACAGTTCATGTTAAATGGTGTACAAGATACAGAACATGCCTTATGATAGTACCAAATTAGTTGGTAATAATTTTTTTTATTTTTAATTGACACATAGTAATGTGTACATTATGTTAATGTATACATTTATGCAGAGTAATTGGGATATCTGTTATCTGACATTGTCATTTGCCGCAATCTGGCTGGGCACAGAATCACGAGCCACTCAAGCAGGAACAAAACTTTATTTTTGAAAATGCCGCCAATACCCTGTACACGTCCGGGAAGAAACCGGTCCACCCACGCGGTTGCGTTCTCCGGGAACTGGGAACACAAGTTCCTCCCCCGGAATTCCCTCCTACTGTACTTCCCCAACCAATGGGAACTCTCCAGGAGTCCTGTAGCAGGCCGAGGTGAACAGCAGGAGTCCAATATCCATATGAATGCAGATCTTAACATAATCATATCATCTCAATGGCTAGCTGGCATCACCTTACAACCAAAAGTGCCATGCATCATATTACTTGGCTGTGGCTCTTAGCATCTGCCCCCTTCTGTTTAATTAAGCAACAGGCAATGTGGCTAGGGACCGTGCCTGTTAGATATGTCCAATTCAACATATGGTTCTTACCCGTCATCGGAAAACTGACCTCTAGGCGTCAGCCTCCTGTCTTAGGTTGATACCACTGCAATTGAATCATACCCGTCACTGACTACCGGTCCAGTATATAGCCATACCTGTGGATAGGCCTATGCACCAGTGGGGGGGTGAGGTTCTTAGCCTCACCTCTGTTGGCCCCCAAAATTAGACCATCACTAGTAGAAGGGAGGAGGATACAGAAATGCCACGACATCAAGTCAATTGACGGCTCCTTAGGAAAAATTGTAACACTGGTGACACATCAGCTAAGATACGCCAGCACTACCATAATTCGCTGTATCAACAAATAGAGCACAATGCATACAAGTGATACATAGTCCAGGCAAGTTTTGTAAGCAGTTCAAAGTGGAGTAATCTATCAATATGTCCATTTCCTTCCAAAATAAATCGACTCAGTGATTGAGCATTACTTGTTGAGTTATTATTCATTGATGTATCAGTTTATACAGTTTGTTGTGATAATTATTGAAGAAGTTGTAGTTTGGTTTCATCTTTGTCTTCACCGGCACTGGGATGAAAATAGGGATTTTGACAATGATGTTAAAAAATATATATGTAACATTTCAACAGGTATTAAGAAAACAATTTTTAGAACAATTTACATTATCCTGAACAGAATTATTAAATATAATGAAAAGGAAAGGTGAAAGTAAACAAATAGATCTGTTAACCTGCTTATTTGTACACATATTAAAACAGTCTTCAACAGCTGTTTACCCAATTTAAATTAAACCATTAAAATCACGTGAATAATAAAAAAAAATTTTTGGATCCATATATTTATGAGCGCTCCTCATATATGATATACGGACATACGCACATACAGACATACAACACAAAACAGAAGTGTGCACACGTAACATACAACACATAAGACAATAGTAAAGGCCTTGTAGATTTACCTAGGTGAAATCTCCATTGCAATGTTTAAAAACTCCATAGTCAAAAAATAAAACTGACCAGAAAAACATTAATCTAGGTCTGTATGAGCTAAAAAATAAAATGGAACTTTATGATGTGGGAAAAAGCAATAATAAAATAGATATTGAAAAAAGCATCCTGGTTAATCACTGTCGCAGATGTAAGAATAGCCAAGCTGGAGCTCTGGATATCAGCTGTTATGGATTTGAGTCAAATCATCTTCCTTTTGGTCTGTAGAAATTGTTTTGGTTAACCTCTCTGGAATCCAAATCAGCTGCTGTTCCTCCTATGGAAAAATACAGACAGAGCCCTGACTCCAGACTATCACTGGGTCCGGACCTTTCCATTGTCCTTTTAGAATATCCTTCCAAAGTACCTTAGGCTTATGTACATTTTTTGGATACAAATGTCTTTCCGCAGCACTAAGCCCTGATGAATCCAAATTTAAAAAGTTTAGAGTAAAAAGGGTTATTTTAAGTTTATCATTGGGGGATATATACCCCTTTCCAATTCCCTCCTTTTGTTTTAATAAGTACATTTTAATAGTTTGATGAGCTCTTTCAACTATGCCTTGTCCTTGTGGATTGTATGGAATTCCTGTTATGTGAGTAATGCCAAATGATGAGCAAAATTGTTTAAAAGAGGTAAAAGTATAACCAGGACCATTATCTGTTTTTAACTGTTTTGGAACGCCCACAGGGGCAAAATTTTGTAAGCCATGAGCTATAACATCTTTAGTTTTTTCTCCAGCATGAAGGGAGCCCATCAAAAATCCAGAAGAAGTATCAACTGTAACATGCAAATATTTTAATTTTCCAAATTCTGGCAAGTGTGTGACGTCCATCTGCCAAATATGGTTAGGTATCAGTCCTCTAGGATTGACTCCAAGATTAACTTGTGGTAAAAAGGTCACACAATTTTGACATTGTTTTATTATATGTCTGGCTTGTTCTTTAGTTATTTTAAAACGCTTTTGTAAAGTATTAGCATTGACATGGAACCTTTTATGAAAATTTATAGCTTCTTCTATTGTGGAGAAAATATGTATGTCATGTGTAGATTTATCTTCTAATTCATTGCCCAAACTAAGGGCTCCAGGCAATCCTGTATGTGCCCTGATATGTCCTATAAAGAATGGATCTTTTCTGTCCCAGATTAGACTTTGTATAGTGGAAAACAAAGAGAAAACAGCAGAGGAAGGGGAAATCTTACCAGCATCTTCAAGGGATATTATAGCATTAACTACATACTGACTGTCAGAAAATAAATTAAATACAGAATCTTTAAACATCACAAAAGCTTGTAATACTGCATTAAGCTCTACCTTTTGAGCTGATTGTTTGGGTACTAAAAATGTAAAAGTTTGATCAGGAGTAACTACTGCTGCTGTACCATTGTTTGACCCATCAGTGAATATATTTGGAGCATTCATGATAGGGGTTTTTCTTGTCATTTTTGGAAAAACTACAGGATGCTTAGACCAAAAAGACAACAAAGGATTAGATGGTAAGTGATTAGCAAATGAAACACTAGATTTACACATGATTATTGCCCAAGTATTTAACTCATTAGCTAACTCATCAATTTGATCCATAGTATATGGAGTAATAATTTTATTGGAAGAAATCCCAAACACTCCCTTTGCTGCTTTTATTCCTTTGAGTATTAATTGTCCTACAGCCTCAGGATATCTAGTAAGAATAGTGTTAGGAGAATAAGATAAATGTATCCACAATAATGGACCTTCTTGCCAAAATACTCCTGTAGGAATATTTTTTTGTTGGTAGTAAAATAAATAATAAAGGCAAACTTATATCAATTCTATCCAAATGCATATTTTCCATATATGTCTCAATGATTTTTAATGCTTTTCTTGCTTCAGGCGTTAACATGCGGGGTGCATTTGGATCTGATGGACCTTTTAGAATATCAAATAAAGGTCCCAACTCTCCTGTTGGTATGCCTAGATAAGGCCTTATCCAATTTATGTCTCCCAATAACTTTTGAAAGTCGTTAAGTGATTTGAGTTGATCTACTCGTATTTGAATTTTTGGTGGACGGACCATGGTTGAGGATAATAGAACTCCTAAATAATTAATTGGAAGATTTAATTGTACTTTATCTATTGCTATCTCTAGATTATAATTTTTTAATAAATTTGTAAGTGTGGCATAACATTCTAGCAATGTGTTTTTATCTTTATGTGCCATTAACACATCATCCATATAGTGAAATATTAGTAGTTCAGGATTTTGATTTCTAAGTGGCTGGATTGCTTTGTTAACATAAATTTGACACATAGTTGGACTATTAGCCATCCCTTGAGGGAGTACTTTCCATTCATATCTCTGATCAGGACCTTCATGATTTAGTGCAGGGATAGTAAATGCAAAATGTGGACTACCCTTGGGATGAATTGGAATTGAAAAAAAACAATCTTTAATATCTATAGCTAAAACATACCAGGTTTTTGGCAAAGCAGACAATTGGGGAATCCCTGATCGAGCAGGCCCCATAATAACCACCTCATTATTAATGGCTCTTAAATCTTGCAATAATCTCCACTTACCAGATTTCTTTTTAATGACAAAAATGGGAGTATTATGGGGAGATACGGAAGGTTGTATATGTCCCTCCGCTAATTGTTGTTTGACCAGGTCATGGGCTACTTGTATCTTTTCTTTAGTCAGGGGCCACTGAGGAACCCACACTGGTCTTTCTGATTTCCAAATAATTTTGATTGTCTCAGTGGCCCTTTCTGAAAACCCAATCCATGTCTATTTATTTCTTGATCTATTTGAATTGGTGCTGTCATACCTTGTTCTTGTTCTCTTAATCTTTTTTCTTTCCTAAAGCCTTGTCTAGTCCTAGTAGTGGGCGCGTTAGGATTGATGTTATTTGTTACTGTCAATCCTAATTGATCTAGGACATCTCGTCCCCATAAATTTATAGGAAGATGTTCCAATACATAGGGCTATATAGTTCCTTCACATCCTTCAGGAACCTTCCAATCTAATAACATTGCACTTCTATGGGGATTAGTTGCCACTCCTAGGCCTCAAAGTGTTTGAGTGGCTTGTTGTAATGGCCAATGTCTTGGCCATTCTTGACGAGATATGATGCTAAGGTCAGCACCTGTGTCCAGTAGCCCATTGAAGTCATGTCCTTGAATATTTAATTTTAGCATGGGGCGAGAATCTAAATTTAAAGACAGCATAGCCCAATCTACACCTGTGGAGCCTAATCCCTTGGAACCTCTTTCTACATTACAACTGGAAAATTTATCATGCAGGCTGGGTATTAGTAATAACTGTGCTATTCTATCTCCTGGTGAAATTACTGATATACCTCTTGGAGAACTAGCTATAATTTTTATTTCACCCTCATAATCGGGATCAATTACCCCAGGACTTATCATAAGTCCTTTTAGTGTAGAAGAACTGCGTCCCAATAATAAGCCTACTGTTCCCTGGGGAAGAGGTCCTTTTTACTCTTGTGGGAATGATTTTAACTCCCATCTCTGGAGTTAGTACTGCTCTGGCAGAGGCGCAGATGTCCAACCCTGCGCTCCCTCTAGTTTGTCTGATGAGGGATTTAATGGATAATGCGTCCTGGGCACCACCTTGATGGTGCTGCTGGGTTCCTCCATTGCCCCATATATTTGTGGTTTGGGGCCTCAGGGCATTGGGCCCTCCAGTCCGTTTATTGGCAATGGAGCCTGATGCCTTTCTCCACGATATCGTGGGTAAACACTTGGTCCTTGTCCGTTTTTTGATAACGGAATACCCTCTATGGTGGTTTGAGAACGGCATTCATTAGCCCAATGTTTCCCTCTATGGCATCATGGGCAAATACCTGGTATTCTATTCCTTTGATACCTAGCTTTGTTAAACCCTCCACCTATGGGGCAACTCCTTTTAAAATGTCCTGTTTGATCAGACTGCGGCAAAGGAGATAACTTCATTGAAACCTGCGGCTACAGCATCTAATAAATTTATAGGAGTAAACAGTAACTCATCAGTCAAACGGAACAAGAAATAACATGAGCAGCTTCAAAAAGCAAGGAAGAAAAGGAGTACAAACAATGCAGGACAGCCTAAATATTCAGGAGGACCTAGAGTCATCAGAAAAATGGTCATATAAAGAACTCAAGGAACACGTTAGACAGATGGAATGGAACCTTAAAGAGGATACAAGACAGCAAATTCAAGCAGTGAAAGAACACATTGAGAATGAATTACATAAACAGATAAAAGAAGAAGTTAAGCATCTTTATCAGGAGATAGAGATTATAAAAAATAATCAAACAATAATTCTAGAAATGAAGGAAACGATAAACCAAATTAAAAACTCAATTGAGAGTATCACTAACAGAGTGGAGCAAGTAGAAGCCAGAACGTCAGATAATGAAGACAAAATATATCATCTTGAAAAGAGTCTAGTCAACTCAGAAAGGCTGGTAAAAAATCATGAGAAAAACATCCAAGAGTTATGGGATAACATAAAAAAACCAAACTTACGAGCAGACTCTTCACCGAGCGAGTGAGCTGCCGAGTTAAATGAAACAGCTGATAAGATGAGTGACAATTTAAAATCTAAGTGATCCGAGAACACACACTGAGCCCTGATCGGCTGAATTCAAGCTCCCATTTGGCTGCTTCCCGCAGACAAACAGCTGTGACTCAGCATTAATCCATCCGGCTGAAACAACTGGTCAGCCCTTCTCATCCTACGGAGGTAAATGTCTACCGAGGTTTGAAATGGGGCTTGGAGAGACAGTAAGGACCCACCCGTTGCATTGGTCGCCCGGCAAAGGGAAACAAACTGTCGCCATTTGCAAGAGACACCACTATGGCAGAGAACTGACATCATCAGACTGCGGCGGAGGAGATAACTTCATTGAAACCTGCGGCTACAGGTGTGTAATCCCCTAGCCTTCCCTCTCCACACATCGGGGAAACCTTAAGGGCCCCTCCCAGCTCTCCCGTAAGGGCCCCTCTCAGCTCTCCCGTAAGTGCTACAGCCAGCCCGAGGGAATCAGAGGTGGTGCGGGACCCGCGGCGGGGGACTACCGCTCCCACCAGGGCTGACTGCTGAGGTCTCTTGCACCAGCTACGGGGGAGGGCTACCAGAGGGCAAGTAAAATTCGCTGAGGATTCTCAGCCCCAAGCTCTAAAAACTTAGGGTCTGAGGGAATGGCAAACTGGAAGAGTGAGCCCAGTCGTTCATGAAAACAGGGCTCCCGGGAGCAGCAGACCTGGTGTGTAGCCAGTATTGTGGTGAGAGGGGCCTGGCTAGAGGAAAAGTGGGAAGTGACTAGACACAAGAGGAGGCCCTAGACACTCAGGATTGGAGACTTGCCCAGTCTGGGAGGAGCTGCTGCACAGTGATTGGTTCCCGCGTATTGACAGGAGAAACTTGACCTGGTGGGCACAGCGCCACCTACTGGAAGAGAAGTTAATCAAACTCTAAGACTGCATTTATTAGGCTTTTTTTTTCTTTTTCTTTTTTTCTTTTCTCTTTGTTTTTGATTTGGGTTTTTCTTTCATTTTCATTTTTCTTTCTTGTTGTTTTTTTAATTTTTTTAAATTTTTTTATTCTAATTTTAATTTTAATTTTTTTTAATTATTATTATTTTTTTAAAATTTTTTCTTTTTTTAGTTCCTATTTCTTTCTTCTTTTGTCTTTTCATTTTTCTTATCCCCCCTTCCTTGAATTCTACCTGCCTACTCTCATTCTCTTTAGTGACTTCTTCCCTTCCCTTCCCTTCTAATACCTTTCCTTCCTCTAATTGGAAAAGACATACACAGGCTGAAGGTGAAAGGATGGGAAAAAATATACCATGCACACGGTCCTCATAAGCAAGCAGGGGTGGCCATCCTCATATCGAATAAAATCGACTTCAAGACTAAGTTAATCAAAAGGGATAAAGAAGGACATTATATACTGTTAAAAGGAACCATTCACCAACAAGACATAACAATTATCAATATTTATGCACCAAATAATGGTGCTGTGACATTCATAAAACAAATTCTCCTCAAGTTCAAGAATCAAATAGACCACAACACAATAATTATGGGTGACTTCAACACACCTCTCTCACCATTGGACAGATCCTCCAAACAAAAGTTGAATAAAGAAACTATAAAACTCAATATCACAATCAATAACCTAGACTTAACTGACATATATGGAATATATCAACCATCATCAAATGGATATACTTTTTTCTCAGCAGCACATGGATCCTTCTCAAAAATAGACCATATATTATGCCATAGGGCAACCCTCAGTAAATATAAAGGGGTGGAGATAATACCATGCATTTTATCTGATCATAATGGAATGAAACTGGAAATCAATGATAAAAGAAGGAAGGAAAAATCCTACATCACATGGAAAATGAACAATATGTTACTGAATGATCAATGGGTTACAGAAGACATAAAGGAGGAAATCAAAAAATTCTTAGAGATAAATGAAAATACAGACACAACATATCGGAATCTATGGGACACAATGAAAGCAGTTCTAAGAGGAAAAGTCATCACCCGATGGTCATTCCTCAAAAAAAGAAAAAACTAACAAATAAATGAGCTCACACTTCATCTCAAAGCCCTAGAAAAGGAAGAGCAAAACAACAGCAAATGTAGCAGAAGGCAAGAAATAATTAAAATCAGAGCGGAAATCAATGAAATTGAAACAAAAGAAACTATTGAAAAAATTAACAAAACTAAAAGTTGGTTCTTCGAAAAAATAAATAAGATCGACAGACCTTTAGCCATGCTAACGAAGAGAAGAAGAGAGAGAACTCAAATTACTAGCATACGGGATGAAAAAGGCAATATCACAACAGACACTTCAGAAATACAGAAGATAATCAGAAATTATTTTGAATCCTTATACTCCAATAAAATAGAAGATAGTGAAGACATCGATAAATTTCTTAAGTCATATGATTTGCCCAGACTGAGTCAGGAGGATACACACAATTTGAACAGACCAATATCAATGGATGAAATTGACGAAGCCATCAAAAGACTACCAACCAAGAAAAGCCCAGGACCGGATGGGTATACAGCAGAGTTTTACAAAACCTTTAAAGAAGAATTAATACCAATACTTTTCAAGTTATTTCAGGAAATAGAAAAAGAGGGAGCTCTTCCAAATTCATTCTATGAGGCCAACATCACCCTGATTCCGAAACCAGACAAAGACACCTCAAAGAAAGAAAACTACACACCAATATCTCTAATGAACCTAGATGCAAAAATCCTCAATAAAATTCTGGTGAATCGAATACAAAAACACATCAAAAAAATTGTGCATCATGATCAAGTAGGATTCATCCCTGGGATGCAAGGATGGTTCAATATACGGAAATCAATAAATGTTATTCACCACATCAATAGACTTAAAGATAAGAACCATATGATCATCTCGATAGATGCAGAGAAAGCATTCAACAAAGTACAGCATCCCTTTATGTTCAAAACATTAGAAAAATTAGGGATAACAGGAACTTACCTTGACATTGTAAAAGCTATCTATGCTAAGCCTCAGGCTAGCATCATTCTGAATGGACAAAAGTTAAAGGCATTCCCTCTAAAATCCGGAACAAGACAGGGATGCCCTCTATCACCACTTCTATTCAATATAGTTCTCGAAACACTGGCCAGAGCAATTAGACAGACGAAAGAAATTAAAGGCATAAAAATTGGAAAAGAAGAACTTAAATTATCACTATTTGCAGATGACATGATTCTATACCTAGAAGACCCAAAAGGGTCTACAAAGAAACTACTAGAACTAATAAATGAATTCAGCAAAGTGGCAGGATATAAAATCAACACGCATAAATCAAAGGCATTTCTGTATATCAGCGACAAAACTTCTGAAATGGAAATGAGGAAAAACACTCCATTCACAATATCCTCAAAAAAAATAAAATACTTGGGAATCAACCTAACAAAAGAGGTGAAAGATTTATACAATGAAAACTACAGAACCCTAAAGAGAGAAGTAGAAGAAGATCTTAGAAGATGGAAAAATATACCCTGTTCATGGATAGGCAGAACTAACATTATCAAAATGGCGATATTACCAAAAGTTCTCTATAGGTTTAACGCAATGCCAATCAAAATCCCAACAGCATTTCTTGTAGAAATAGATAAAGCAATCATGAAATTCATATGGAAAAATAAAAGACCCAGAATAGCAAAAGCAATTCTAAGCAGGAAGTGTGAATCAGGCGGTATAGCAATACCAGATTTCAAACTATATTACAGAGCAATAGTGACAAAAACAGCATGGTACTGGTACCAAAACAGGCAGGTGGACCAATGGTATAGAATAGAGGACACAGAGACTAATCCACAAAGTTACAACTATCTTATATTTGATAAAGGGGCTAAAAGCATGCAATGGAGGAAGGATAGCATCTTCAACAAATGGTGTTTGGAAAATTGGAAATCCATATGCAACAAAATGAAACTGAATCTCTTTCTCTCGCCATGCACAAAAGTTAACTCAAAATGGATCAAGGAGCTTGATATCAAATCAGAGACTCTGTGTCTGATAGAAGAAAAAGTTGGCTCTGATCTACATATTGTGGGGTCGGGCTCCAAATTCCTTAATAGGACACCCATAGCACAAGAGTTAATAACAAGAATCAACAAATGGGACTTACTTAAACTAAGAAGTTTTTTCTCAGCAAGAGAAACAAAAAGAGAGGTAAATAGGGAGCCTACATCCTGGGAACAAATTTTTACTCCTCACACTTCAGATAGAGCCCTAATATCCAGAGTATACAAAGAACTCAAAAAGTTAGACAATAAGATAACAAATAACCCAATCAACAAATGGGCCAACGACCTGAACAGACACTTCTCAGAGGAGGATATACAATCAATCAACAAGTACATGAAAAAATGCTCTCCATCTCTAGCAGTCAGAGAAATGCAAATCAAAACCACCCTAAGATACCATCTCACTCCAGTAAGATTGGCAGCCACTATGAAGTCAAACAACAACAAGTGTTGGCGAGGATGTGGAGAAAAGGGTACACTTGTACATTGCTGGTGGGACTGCAAATTGGTGTGGCCAATTTGGAAAGCAGTTTGGAGATTCCTGGGAAAGCTGGGAATGGAACCACCATTTGACCCTGCTATTGCCCTTCTCGGACTATTCCCTGAAGACCTTGAAAGAGCATGCTACAGGGATACTGCCACATCGATGTTCATAGCAGCACAATTCACAATAGCTAGACTGTGGAACCAACCCAGATGCCCTTCAATAGATGAATGGATAAAAAAAGTGGTATCTATACACAATGGACTACTATGCAGCAATAAAAAATGACAAAATCATAGAATTTGCAGGGAAATGGATAGCACTAGAGCAGATTATGCTTAGTGAAGCTAGCCAATCCCTAAAAAAAAATACCAAATGTCTTCTTTGTTATAATGAGAGCAACTATGAACAGAGCAGGGAGGAAGAGCAGGAAGAAAAGATTAACATTAAACAGAGACATGAGATGGGAGAGAAAGGGAGAGAAAAGGGAAATTGCATGGAAATGAAGGGAGACCCTCATTGCTATACAAAATTACATATAAGAGGTTGTGAGGGGAATGAGAAAATAAACAAGGAGAGAAATGAATTACAGTAGATGGGGTAGAGAGAGAAGAAGGGAGGGGAGGAGAGGGGGGATAGTAGGGGATAGGAAAGGTAGCAGAATACAACAATTACTAATAGGGCATTATGTAAAATTGTGGATCTGTAACCAACGTGATTCTGCAATCTGTATTTGGGGTAAAATTGGGGGTTTATAACCCACTTCAATCTAATGTATGAAATATGATATGTCAAGAGCTTTGTAATGTTGTGAACAACCAAAAAAAAAAAAAAATACCTCATCCCAGAAGGGATCGAAGAGATGGGCATCGTCATCAAGGATTTTAAAATGGATGGGTGAGGATTCCCACCACATCCCCACCCAGTTCTCCAGCTGGGCTTGTGCAGAAAACAGATGGGTCCTGGAGAATGACAGTGGATTATCAGAAGCTTAACCGAGTGATGATTCCAGTTGCAGCTGCTGTGCCAGATGGGGTTTCACTGCTTGAGACGAACACAGCCCCTGATACCCAGTGTGTAGCTACTGATCTCAAGAATACCTTTTCCTCCATCTCTTTCCATAAGCCCCACCAGAAGCAATTCCCTCTCAGCTGGCAAATGCTGAGACACATATGCCTCCGCTGGAGACATAAAGAGGACAAAAAGGCCATTTCCTCTGTCCCGGAGTGGGGATACACACACCTTCACTGCCCACCTTCATAAGTATATCAACTCTCCAATCCTATGTCATTATTTAGTTCACCTTTCCCTGTCCATTACACTGATGACAGTATGCTGATGGACCTACTGAGCATGAAAGGCAACCACCCTTTACTTAGTGGTAAGACATCTATGTCAGAGAAATAAATCCAACTACAAATTTCTGGGGGTCAAGTCCAAGAGGCATAGAGGTAGTCCTTCAAAGATGAAGGTAAGTTGTCCCATCTGTCCTCTTCTTCAACCAAGAAAGAAGTACAATGCCTATTGGGCCCACCTTGATTTGCGAAGAACACATCCCTTGTTTGGGTGTACTACTTTGGCTCATCTACAAAGTGACTCAAAAATCTGCTAGTTTTTTGAGGGTCCCAGAACAGAAGGCTCAGCAACAAGTCTAGCCTGCTGTACAAGCTGCTGTGCCACTGGTCCATATGATCCAGCAGATCCCATGGTGCTTGGCATGATAGTGGCAGATAGGAATATTGTTTAGAGCCTTGGGCAGGCCCCTATAGGTGAATTGCAACCAAGGCCCTTAGAATTCTGGAGCAAGGCCCCGCCATAAAAAAAAAAAAATGTCCTGTTTGATTACAATTATAGCATGTTTTGGGCCTGGCATCTAAAGCCTGTTGTACTGCTGCTAAGACTTGCCCTTGTTCATTAATGTCTCTACATAATTTATTATATGTGTTTAAATCTTCATGTCTCCATGGTCTAATGACCTCTCTGCAGCAATGATTTGGTTGGTCATAAGCCAGTTGTTTTATAAATGGCATTGCCTGTTCTGTATCTCCAAATATTCTAGAAGCTGTCTGAATAAGCCTATCTATAAATTCAGCGTAAGGTTCATTAGTTCCTTGTATTACCTTAGATAATTGACCTTGTAAATCTCCATGCCCCTGTAAAGTTTTCCATGCCCTAACTGCATCTATAGCAATTTGTGCGTATATGCCAGGATCATATTCAATTTGTTGTCTTTGACCCTCATAAGGTCCCTTTCCTAATAACATATCTAGATTTCTTTGAGGGTAACCGGCTGCTGCATTTCGCCTAGCTGTCTCCATGCAAAATTCTTCATTGGCAACCTTCCATAACAAATATTGTCCTCCATTTGGCACAGATCGACACATGTTAGCTCAATCTGCTGGTGTCATGTCCAAGTTGGTAATAGATTCGACCATACTTATGGTAAAGGGTGCTTGCGGACTATAGGTTGTTACAGCCTCCTTTAATTGCTTTACTCTTTTGAAATCTAAAGCACGGTGAATTCGTTGCCCTCCTGCCTGCTCAAGTACAGGGCATGCTAATCTTTGGGGTCCTGCCTCAGGATTCCATCCATCAACTACGGGAGTTGAGGGCCGCTCAGCTGTAGATGGAGCTGTTGGTTGAATTACGCCCTCTGGTGATAGAACGGAGTTAGTAGCAGCCTCCTGTTGTAATTCTCCACCTGATGGCTGTTTTTCCTCTAAGCTTTCTTTCTTCAAATTTTCCTCTGTCTGACTAGCTCGAGAGACCTTCTCTTTTGCTTGATCTAACATGTTTTCTACCATAGTCTGGACCTCTAACAATTTACTTAACAGTCTTTCGGGTTTTTTTTTTTTTACTAGATTCTAATCTACTATAAAGGTAACGCAACCCAATAAGATAGCATGAAACAAAGCCAAAACAGAATGAAACAAAAACGGAACAGAGAATGGTTGTATCAATTTTCTCTTTATCAGGGCCGAATAACTTCAAACCTTGAGCCAACCATTTTTCCCAGTTTGCCTGAGAAAATTCTAGGGCTAGGGAGCTTGAAACAAAAACAAAATAAATCAAAACAAGAACCTCCAAGCTTCAGGCGTCCCCCGCATGGGCCACCAATTGCCACAGTCTGGCTGGGCACAGAATCATGAGCCACTCAAGCAGGAACAAAACTTTATTTTTGAAAATGCCGACAATACCCCGTACACGTCCGGGAAGAAACCGGTCCACCCACGCGGTTGCGTTCTCCCGGAACTGGGAACACAAGTTCCTCCCCCGGAATTCCCTCCTACTGTACTTCCCCAACCAATGGGAACTCTCCATGAGTCCTGTAGCAGGCCGAGGTGAACAGAAGGAGTCCAATATCCATATGAATGCAAATCTTAACATAATCATATCATCTCAATGGCTAGCTGGCATCAACTTACAACCAAAAGTGCCATGCATCTTATTACTTGGCTGTGGCTCTTAGCAGTCAATTCTCTTTTTTAAAGATTTTTAAAAATGTTTAGTTGTAGATGGACACAATACCTTTCTTTTATATATTTATGTGGTGCTGAGGATCGAACCCAGTGCCTCATGCATGCAAGGCAAGTGCTTTACCACTGAGCCACAACCCCAGCCCAGAAATTGTCATTTCTTTGTATCAGAACATTTGAAATCCTCTCTACAAGGTGTTCTGAAATATTCAATTAATTATTGTCAATCATAGTTATCCTACTGTACTACTGAACATTAGCAGTTATCCCTCCTAACCAGATGCACCTCTGTACCTATTAATCAACCTCTCACCACCCATCCCTCCCTCAACTGGACTGGTTGTTAGCACAAAAGGCCCAGGGCCAGATACAAACGTCATGGATCAGTCAAAGTCTTTTTTCAGGAACAGAATTACACCTCTGATGAACCCATTCTCCTGATAGAAAATGAACCATCAGCCCAAGGGGGAGTCTATGCTTATATAGTTTACACTGAGAGATGACTTAATTGATGAGCTTGTCAGTTTGGGTACTTTGGAATTTGGGGTCTATTTCATTGGGCAAAATGAGGGAATCTAGGGTGGGTGGTCAGGGATGTGAGGGCCAGGGTTGTGTCTCAATGGTAGAATACTTGCCTAGCATGCATGAGGCACTGAGTTTGATCCCCAGTATCACATAAAAATAAACAAATAAAGGTATTGTGTCCATCTACAATTAAAAAAATATTAAAGGGGCTGGGATTGTGGCTCAGTGGTAGAGCGCTTCCCTAGCACATGCGAGACCTTGGGTCTGATTCTCAGCACCACATAAAATAAATAAATAAAATAAAGATATTGTGTCCAACTACAACTAAAAAATAAATATTAAAAAAATTAAAAATAAAAAAAATATTTAAAAAACAGGGATGTGAGAATTTGAAAATTTGTTTTTATTGGGCAGTATTTTTATTTAGAGAAGAATGGAGGGTCTGGGGTCAGTGTTTAGTGTTTATCTCTTTCCCTTCAGGGTCCATTGTACTGTTACTGGGAAAAGATTTATTTGGGGAAGGATCAATCCTTCGGCTCCCCTTCTAGGGATTGTTCTGTCACTGGGAAAGAATGAACTAGGAAAGGATCAATGCCATCAATGTGCTGCTTTCCTCTTCCCTACATCTTCTTCCCAGGCCACACTATTTTGGGGTTTGTCATTTTCCATACCCAACACTGGTGTTACCAGCAATTGCTCTACCAAAAGATGACAGAAGTGCAGGCCTGCCCTAGAAATGATCTCCAAACCCAGGTCACCCAGGATGGAAAGAGTAACTCCAGCAGTTGGGTGGGAAGCACTGAGAGATGCAAGTATCTAGCTCCTAGGCAAAGGCAAGAAAACCCATATGCCACTTCACCTGTGAGATGAGAGAGAAGGAGTTTCTCACCAAGGTCCCAAACCTCAGATTTCCAGAATTTTCCATCAGTAAAAAAGTCTCTAACAATGTTGGATGCTAGAAGATGTCCTTTTTGATATTTTTACATTTAAATGCAGATAAAACTCATGCATTGAACTTGGACCAAAAAACTATGGAAACCTATGAGTCTACACAACAAAGGAATTATCATATTCACCACATTCTAGAATGTCTAACCCATAATTCAATTACAACAAAGGAGAATTCTGGCATGAATCTGCTGTGATAACATAATAACATAATGTTGACATATGTGAATTTTTAGTTTTTCCTTGAAAATAACAATTTAGGGGTTGGTTTATTTCATTTTCTTGTTTTTTTTTATGTTAGAAATCAAATCAAAGGCCCACTGCATGTTAAGCAGGTGTTCTACAACTAAGCTATATCCCACATCCTCAATAATTTAGATCTTTTTGTAATGTCTTATGGTTCCTTATATTTTCTTTAGTTTTTTATTTTGTTTTGTTTTTTGTTTTGGGTACTGGAGATAGAACTCAGGGCCTCAGGCATGCTATGCCAGCACTCTACCACTGACCTATATCACCAGCCCTTTTATTATTTTTTAAGATAGGGTCTTGCTAAGTAACCCAAACTGGCCTTGAAATTGAGAACCTCCTACATCAGCTTCCTGAGTACCTAGGGTTATACCGTACCACTGCATTTGACTTTGACAGGGTATTACAGTTTTTTAAACAATGTTACTTTCCACAAAAATGAAAATTGTCAGTGATTTTCATATTCTAAAATTACAATAATTTCAAGAGTTGAGATGTCCAAAAAACTTTCAACTTGTTCCACTGCTTATTCTTTAAAATTTCAAGTGAAATTGACAGTTTTTATGTGTCAGGTACATTTTTCTTTGAAGATTTGGTAGAATTCAGTAATGAAGCCATCTGATCTTGCGCTTTCCTTTCCTCAGTTCTTTCTTTCTTTCTTTCTTTCTTTCTTTCTTTCTTTCTTTCTTTCTTTCTTCCTTCAAATCACTGTCTCTACTTGTATATAGTTTTTATACTTTCTGCCCGGTTTTTGTTTGAGACTAAAAGGCTCAGGGTTTACTCCAGTTGAACTGGGCTGACTGGGCTGTGCAAAATAACCACACAAGGGACACAAATACCTTTTTCTTTGGGGTCGCTGTGACCTTAAGGGTCCACAGGAAGAGAGAGCTAGAGCTGTCCCCATTTTTTGAGGAGAAGCTATTCAAATGAGGCAAGGGGTGAGGTTTCAGGGGGCTGAGTCTATCTTCATGATGTCCACTGTCAGCAGGTTGACTGACATCTGGGTAGGCCACAGTAAGAGAAGGGGACACACACAAGGCACTTCCATGGAAGATTCTATCCTAAACAGGGCAAGGGGTTAGATTACAAAGGAACAGGTGAGCATAGCTCCACCCATGGGGCTATAGCAAGACACACCCATGCACAAGACACTGACCCTGGAACCCAAGAAGGGTGGGGAAAGCTCTGCCACATTTCTGTGACTGAGTGCCTCAGCACCCAGCTGGGGAGTGTGACCCAGTCACGTGCAAGGTTGGTCTCCCACAACTTTCCATTTCTTCCTCAATAAATTGTAGTTATTTGTATGTTTCTAGGAATGTGTTTATTTTAATTAGGTTATCTAAATTTGTTGATGTATAGTTTTCACAGAGGACTCTTTTTTAACCCTTATTATTTTTGAAAGCTCAGTAGTAATATTCTTACTTTCATTTCTGATTTTAGTATTTGAGTCTTCTCTCTCTCTCTCTCTCTCTCCCTCTCCCTTTCCCTCTCCCTCTCCCTCTCCCTCTCTTTTTCTTGACAGTGTAAACTTTTGTGGATCTCTCTCTCTCTCTCTCTCTCTCTCTCTCTCTCTCTCTCTCTCTCTCTCTCTTTCTCTCTCTCTCTCTCTTAGATGGAGTCTTGCTATGTGCCCAAGCTGTCTTCAGTCTCCTGGGCTCAAGCAATTCTCCTGCCTGAGCCCCTTGAGCAACTGTGACTACAGAGGTATGTGCCACCACTCTACTTTTCACATCCTCTATTTCATTGTCTCTGCTCTAGTTGTTATTTCCTTCTTCCCACTGACTCAGGGTTTAGTTTGTTGTTTTTTTTCCTTGCGGTTCTGGGGTTTGGCCCCAAGGCCTCTAAATTTTTAGGCACGTGTTCTACCACTGAGCTACATCCCCACCCCTTTTATTTAATTTTGAGACAGTCTTACTAGATTGTTCAGGCTGACCTCAAATTGTGATCCTTTTGCTTGTGCCTCCCAAGTAGCTGAAATTATAGGCATGTGCTCTTTTTATTTTTTATTTTTTTCCTTTTCCTGCCTCCTTAAGGTAGATTGTTGATTTGGGTTCTTCCTCCTCCTCCTCCTCCTTCTTCTATACCTTTATTTTATTTGTTTTTATTGTTATGTGGTGCTGGGGATCGAACCCAGTGCCTGTCTCATGCTAGGCAAGCGCTCTACCACTGAACCACAACCCTGGCCCTCTTTCTTCTTTTTTAAAGTAAGTATTTACATATATAAATTTCCCCTCTGAGCATTTTTTTGCTACAATCTATATGTTTTGTTATATTGTTTTTTGTTTTTGGTAGTGGGGATTGAACCCAAGGGCTCTTTATCACTGAATACATCAGGGCCAGACCTTTTATTTTTTACTTTTTACTTTGAAACAGGGTTTCACTAAGTTGCTGAGGGTCTTGGTAAATTGCTGAGGCTGCCCATGAACTTGTGATCCTCCTGCCTCAGCCTCTTGGTTTACTGAGATTACAGATGAATACCACAACACCCAGCTTAGTATGTTGTGTTTTTCTTTTTATTCTCTCAAAATATTTTCTTTTTTTGGAGGGGGGGGGCAGGTAACAGGAATTGAATTCAGGGTCACTCGACCACTGAGACATATCCCTAGCACTATTTTGTATTTTATTAGAGACAGGGTCTCGCTGAGTTGCTTAGCACCTCACTAAATTCCTGAGGCTGGCTTTGAACTCTCGATCCTCCTGCCTCAGCCTCCAAAGCCACTGGAATTACAGGCATGCACCACTACGCCCGGCCTCTCTCAGAATATTTTCTAATTTCTCTTATTATTTTTTCTTTGAAATAGGTTAAGTGTGCTTATTTAATTTCCACATATTTACTATTTCCAACAGTAAATGTCTGTTATTGATTTCTAGCTTCATTCAAGTATGGTCAAAGATAGTACTTTCTATGACTTTAATCATTTTTAATTTTCTGATAATTGTTTTAACAAGGTCTAGCATATGACTATCCATATAAAAGCATACAAAAATTGTGCTCCAATCCCTTCCTTTTTATGGGTTATCATCACAAATTACACGTTAATACATTGTATGCCCATTAACATAGCTTTGTAATTATTGTTTTATGTATTTGCATATGTTTATTAAATTGTATGAAGAAAAAGAGGAGTTACAAATCACAAATATGGTATTGTTGACTTTTATATTTATTTAATTATCTTTTCCAGTGTTCTTTATTTCCTCATTTGGCTAAGAAGAAGAACTTAAGTCACCCTAAAGGAGGGAGCTTCTATGTATTATTATAGCAGTTGGGTCTTCCAGGAAACTCAGGCAGTGCAAAGGCTCCCCTTTAAACCCCAATTCTTGCTATGGAGTCAGAAGGATTTCAGGAATGTTGCTCAGAATAATAGGCATGAGTTTATTAGAAGTGATAGGAAAGAGAAAAGGGGAACACTCTCAAAGAAGGAAGTGGGTCCTCTCAGACAAGAGAAGGACAGCACACCTCTGCCTCCAGTTTTATTGAGGGTCCCAAGGAAGTTTCCAGGGAGTCCCACCCCGGTCCACCTCTTGACTTTTGACTGACAGCAGGATAATCTCAGACTTTCAAGTTCCCATTGTCATGATAACTCTAGGTCATTTGGCCCATACTGACCACTTCTAATTGGAACTCTCCCTGAGTTCCATGATCTGGTCTTGAGAAACTAATGTGACTCCTTTTTTGAGAAATCAGCCTGTACCTCAGAGCAAAGCCTGTCCAAGGAAGGGGGAGTGACCCTTGTCCTTGGAAAAACCTACAGAGCACTCCAAAGCACATACCCATCCTGCTGAGTTGTTTGTCTGTAAATTACAGGAGAGGTCTGAGGCGACAGGTGTCCCTGATTCAGTTAGGCTAGGTGAGGACCCATAGCAACCCCCCTAGCAACTTCCAATCAGCATGAGACAGGGAAAATACCTGGAATGCAAGATGACCCCCAAGTAGTTTATGGTGGTTGATAACATGTTGGGAAACCATGTAGTTTAGCATGTACAACCCTCATGGCCTAAACCAATCAGTTCAAAGGAATCCCCCTCTTGTACTAACCAATCACCCCTACCCAACTTGTTCCCGCCAGTGAATGTGCTAATCAATGCTAAGACTTGTTGTTTGACTTTCCCTCGGTATGGTATGTGTGATGTTGTGACGCAGAGAGTAACCCCCCAAAAACCTATAAAATCTCACTGCAAAGGACCGGGACTCACTCCCTGTGAGTCCAGGCTCCAGCTTGCAATAAAGACTCTTGTGTGATTGCATCAGATTCAGCTCCTGGAAGTCTATTGGGGTCCCACGAATCTGGCATAACAGTCTGTAAGGGTCACAGAAGCCCCCTCCTTCAGGGTGACTTAAGTTCTTCTTAATCAGCATTTCTCCTACAGATAACAGGTAGTTTGCTCAGGAATGTAACATGTATTGTCAACTTAAGCCAGACTGGGCTTCAGGTAAATTGCTTTTTAAAAGTGAAAGCATGTGCTGGGGCTGAGGCAGGAGAATTAGAAGTTCAAGGTGAGCCTCAGCAATTTAGCAACTTAGAGAGACCCTCTCTCAAAATAAAAAGTAAAATGGGCTGGGGATGTAGCTCAGTGGTAATGCACCCTGGGTTCAATTCCCAGTACCAAAACAAACAAACTAAAATAAATAAATAAATAGGCCAGGGTTTTGGCTCAGTGGTAAAGTGCTTGCCTTGCATGTATGAAGAACTGGTTCGATCCTCAGCACCACATAAAAATAAACAAATAAAATAAAAGTATTATGTCCATCTACAACTAAAAACATATTTAAAAATAAATAAATAAAAAGGCAAAAGCATGTGAGGGTCAGCACAATGGGCCCATTTTATAGAATTATTCCCTTAACCTCATGTTCCTATCACATCTGTCCCCTATCAGTATCCTTTCATTTCAAGGAAAAGAACTACCTTTATTATTTCCCATAGGGCACATCTACTAGCAATGAACTCCTTCAGCTTTTGTTTACCTAGGCATATCTTAATTTCTCATTTTTAGGGGATAGTTTGGTTTTTGCTAGGTTTTTTTTTTTTCCTTTTTTTAATATCCAGGGAAGGTCTTTCTTTCTTTCTCTCTCCTTCTCTCCCTCTCTCTCTCTTTCTGTACTGGGGATTGAACCAAGGAGCACACTACCACTGAGCTACATCCCCAGCACTATTTTATTTTGAGACAAGAATCTCACTAACTCACTAAATTGTCCAAGCTGGCCTTTAATTTGCAGTCCTCCTGCCTCAGCCTCCCAGGTAGCTGGGATTATAGATGAGCACCACCATACCCAGCTAAACTTATTCTTACACAACTTTATAAGGTAAGTCATACATGATGAAATTGGAACTCCAGGTAAAGTATTATCCACAACTCCTGGATAATATTCAGTGAAGTCAGAGAT
This sequence comes from Spermophilus citellus, assembly GCF_964194105.1. Lineage (NCBI taxonomy): Eukaryota > Metazoa > Chordata > Mammalia > Rodentia > Sciuridae > Spermophilus > Spermophilus citellus. The sequence goes on along the minus strand of NC_138182.1, from coordinate 75,965,020 downwards.
CAACTCCAATCCTTTCCACCCTATTCTCTATTCTATCCCTCCCATTCTCATTTTATTCCACATCTTGGGAATCTTGATTCTTTCACATTACTTCCTACTCAGTGAATCTCAGAGTTATCTCCAGCATCCAACACCTACCTCTCTTGAGTGTCTCCAATTACTTTCAAGCCCTACTTTACAAGCATTCCTTCTCCTGTTTCCCTGATCCCAAACTTTCTTGAAACTAGCTTCCCTCTGCACCGCCCCCGCCCCGACCCCATCCCCCACCCCACCTTGTTTCTCAGTTAAATGACAGCACCATTCGTTCACCCTCTCCCAAACTTTAACTTTGTATATATCCTAATTGGCAAAGTCCCGCCTGAAAAATGAAACTGTAACAAAGTGCTGAACGCCTCGAGATGGAAACAGGGACCCTCTTTCCACGCAGCGGGACCTGATTCCCGGGGTGGCCTGGTGATTGTCCCCGCTAGGGGCGCTCTGTCGGCCGGGTGCAGGGCGGAAGTACTGGTGGTGCTCTCACTCGCCCTGCCCAGCCTGGCCGCGCCCCAAATCAGCGCCTGGAACCCCAGGGTGCCGGGAATCCGGAAGCACCCGAAGTGGAGCTCCGGGGAAGCCAGAATTAGGCACCACAGCGAACGGGAAGCCCCTGAGAGGAGGACCCGAGACCCAAGCGCCCAGAATCCCGGGCACCCGGAGCTGGGCGGGTCTTCTGACAGGTGGGTGGGCGCCGCCGGTAACCAGCTGAGAGTCCCCACGGGGATCCCCGAAATCCTGTTCCGGAGGTATCCCGTGCGCTTTCGCTGAGCGGGTTGCACAACTGCCTTTTGCAGTTGCGAAGGGTTTGACTGTGTCAGGTCGGGGACCTGCGCTGTGCTGCCCAAGGCCTCTGGGACGTCGCAGAGTTGTCCTGCGGCCCTGCTCCGCGAGGCAGGTGACAGGACGCCGCGGACGGAAGCGCTCACCGGGAGCCAGCGCCCGGACCTGGGTCTTCGGACTCCTCCAGGGCTGGGGTGGGGGAAAATCACAGTAGGTCACAGTGTTTCTTGATTCCACTATGCCAAACGGCCCTTCTGGATTTCGGAGGAAACCTGTGCAAAAGCATGGTAGTTTGGTGAATAATCAAGAAATATAATCTGATCTTGTAATCGGGGTGCTGGGATAAAAACAGTGTGCGAGTTAAGGTCCAGCGTTGAAAACCTGCAATCAATAAAATTATTCCCTTGGGGAACGACAAATGATTCGTCCAAAGGGATAAAGTGAGTAACTCTCAGCTTCCTTTTCGATTCTGGACTGCTACATTACATTGCATATGTAGCATGGTATTAGGTATGATCAGGGAGAAAGTCACTCTGAATATGTGCGTGTTGCAGATTCTTTTGTTACGTTTGACTCCATCTTTTATTCAATAAACGTTTATCAGGTCCTGTGTGCTTAGAGCTGCTTACTCCATAAAGATTATGTGTGGAACTAAATAGTGCCTTTTCTTTTTAAAGGTTTAAGGGTTTAATAGTCTCCTTAGGGAAGTGCATTATTGGTGTCATTTGAGTCCAACTATGCAAATAGTGGCAGGCTTTTCTATAATTCTGGGCTTTAATTGTTGTGTGAGTTTTTTGATAAGTAAGCATTTATGCCTGCTGCAAATCAAAAGTGATATGCATTCTAGGCACATTAAAGATAAATATAGTATTGGCCCTCCTGGAGAAATTGACATTAAAAGTGGAGAACAGGGAATGATTGTAGTGTGTTGTGTGATTAAAGCTGGGAGGGGTCGCTACTAGGAGGCCCAAAATAGGCAGCCACTCAGAGGAGAAGGGTTACCAGAAGACTTTCTAGATTGGGAGAACCCTGATGCCTTCTAAGAGAAGGAAATGCTAGTGGTAAAGACTAAATCTGTGTGGCTGTAAGTCCTTTGCTCCCTGCTGGACCAAAGGTTTATGGTTAGCCAGGAATTTGTGAAAGAGAGTGCTGAGACTGAGTTGAGTGGAGCATAGACTTGGAAGGACCTGTGCACATTTGCCTGTGAAGATAATCAGCAACTTATCCCTATCTGTCAAATCTCATATGCACATAAGCAGCACTGGTGAGAACATGAATGATTGTGTTTAGAGAAAGCTTTGAAGTAAGGAAGAGGCTGGTGGCACATGTCTTAGGAAATTGTTAAACCAGAAGAGGCCTGATAGAAGTCAAACCCTTCCTTGATATTTCACTAAACTTGAAGGTTGGTTTCTCTGTTCCTGCTCAGCCTCAGGTGCTAAGCACAGGGCAGATACTTGCCAGAAATGTTAGAATTTGGATTTGCAAAAATGTGAATGTACTTAATGCCACTAAACTATACACCTAAAAATGTCTAAGACAGGGCTGGGGTGGTGGGCTTATTAGTAGAGAGCTTGCCAAGTATGTGTGAGACATTTGAGTTCGATTCTCAGCACCGCATATAAATAAATAAAATAAAGATCCACTGACAACTAAAAACAATTTTAAAAATGAATAAGACATAAATTTATGTTAGGTATATTATACCACAGTTTTTTAAAAGATTGAAAAATGTTTATATTTTTGAATTCATTAGCCCAAAATGTATGTATGAACATTTCCCTTAAAGTATATTTATAATAGTGAATAACTTTATTTTATTTATTTTATAGTACTAGGGATTTAAAGCATGGGTGCTCTACCACTGAGCTATATCTCCAGCCCTTTTTATTTTTAAATTTTGAGACAGGATCTCACTAAATTGCCCAGGCTGGCCTCAAACTCACAATCCTCCTACCTTAGCCTCCCAGATCTCTGAGATTACAGGAATGCGCCACCATACCTGGCCAATATCGAACAATTTTAAATAACCAAGTATCAGATGACTTGGAAAAGAATAAAATAAACACAGATCTTATGTAGTCACTACAAATATATTCAAATAATATTTAGTGACATGAAAATTTCTCATTAGAAGTTAAATAGTGGGCTGGGGATGTAACTCAGTGGGTAGAGTGCTTGCTTAGCAAGTGTGAGGCCCTGGGTTTGATTCCCAGTACCACACACACACACACACATACACACAAAAAAAAAATTAAATGAGAGAAACTGGATATAAAATTTAAGTTGTGCATCATCACTACAATGATGTTTGGAACATTTCCTTCACTTTGGGGGCTTTTAAAATTTTCTTTATATTAACTTTTAATATAAATGAAATAATTTGAAACTCTTTTATTCAATAGTTCTACTTATTCTAAGATGATCATCAAAGATACAAAGTTTTAGACATAAAAATGTTCATCACAACTGTGTGTAGTTTTTGTTTCTGTTTTTTACCCCAGGTACTGGGGATTGAACCCAGGGGTAATGCCACTAAACTATACACCTCTGAGCTGCATTACCAGAACTTTTTATTTTTATTTTTAATTTTTTTTTAAAGAGAGAGTGAGAGAGGAGAGAGAGAGAGAGAGAGAGAGAGAGAGAGAGAGAGAGAATTTTTTAATATTTATTTTTTTTAGTTCTTGGCAGACACAACATCTTTGTTGGTATGTGGTGCTGAGGATCGAACCCGGGCCGCACGCATGCGAGGCGAGCGCGCTACCGCTTGAGCCACATCCCCAGCCCAATTTTTTTTAATATTTATTTTTCAGTTGTAGTTGGACATAATACCTTTATATATTTTTATGTGGTGCTGAGGATCGAATGCAGGGCCTTGCATGTGCTAGGCGAGTAGTCTACCACTGAGCCACAGCGCCAGCCGCAGAACTTTTTATTTTTTATTTTGAGACAGTCTCGCAAAATTGCCAAGACTGAACTGGAATTGTGATCCTTTTGCCTCAGGCTCCAGAGTAACGGGGGAATACCGGATCATGCCACTGGGTTTAGCTCATCATAGCTTCTTATGATAACAAAAGTGGAAAAGAAATAGTATATTTATGGTACATATCTAAGATGTGTGAGAACTGGGTTCAATTCTCAGCACTGCATATATATAAATAAAATAAAGGTCCATTGACAACTAAATAAGTTTTTTTAAAAATTATTTTCTAAGAATGCTTAATGACAAAATACTCAAGATGTTGTCTGATAGTAGGATTAGCATTTTGTATTTGCTATAATTTTAATTTTCATAATATTATAGTCCTTAGACTATAATATTATAATATATTTAGCTGATGGAAGAAGTTTGTGGGGAAGGGAATAAAGGCTAGTATCAAGCAGCTTCAGAGGACAGCACAGTCACTTGCCAAAAGGGGACAGGGAGGCCCAAGTTGGGGACCTGATGTATCTGGGATGTGAGTGAGCCATAGAGGTGTGTCCAGGAAGCATAACATTGCATCCTCAATCTGGAGCCTCTGGGATTGAATGTCACTGCCCATCACCTATAGGGCAAAGGGACTAGGTAGGGGAGAGACTGGTTTGAGGATGCTGGATGTTCAGATATGCAGGTACAGGCAGAGATAAGGAAAAATCAACATCTCTGAAGTAACTAGACTTCACTCTGTGCTTAGCTCTAAGGGTCTTCAGAGCTATGTCCTCAGGTACCCCAAGATGACTGGTGACAGACAACTGTGGGGAGCAGAGCATCCAGACCATCCATATCGATCCTGCCCAGTCTCTGTAGCAGCACTCAGTCAGGAATTGCCTTTACAAAGGGTGGCTTACTTTTTTTGTTTATCAGTACGGGGAATTGAACCTAGGGCCTCACATAGAAAGTGTTCTACACTGAGTGACATCCTCAGCTCTAGGGGCAGCTCAACATCTCACCATTTATTTGTTTATTATTAAATACACATTTCAATTAAAAATGTGGTGTGTGTGTGTGTGTGTGTGTGTGTGTTTTGCTGGGAATGTAGCCCAGAGTCTGATGTACTCCATCACTGAGCTACACCCTCAGTCCTACTTATTTTTCTTAGAAGTAATTCTTTTTTATATTGTGAGTGAAAGGACACTTGCAGAGTCCACGCAAAGTCCAAAGACCACACCACACACCAGAATCCTACACAAGAGATTTATTGTCATTAACAGGAGGCACACCAACAAGGCTGTCCCTCTGAGGAGAGCAGCAGCCTGTTGGCACTCACAAAGCAGCTTTATAGCTCACAAGAGGAATCTCATAAGCTGCTTAGGAGTTAAGCTGGGGTGGGGTTGATAGCAGGCATGTGTTCTTGTGGGAAGTTAAGCAGCTTTACTTCAGAATTGAAACTTTGGAACCTCTAGATAAAATGGCTCCTGACCTAAAATGGTGAATCTGATGTCAACAGTGAGAAAGTATGGCACAGTGAAAGAATTAAAATAACCTCAAATGCATACTAATATTTATTTTGTATACATACACATATATTCCATTTATTTAAATAGAATAAACAACTGTATATTTTTTATTAGCAATTGTTCAATTTTTCTGCAGAATGGCTTAATAGAAACCCACATAACTGGGCTGGGGATATAGCTCAGTTGGTAGAGCGCTTGCCTTGCATACAGAAGGCCCTGGGTTCTCTACCCTACCTAGTCCCTTTGCCCTATAGGTGATGGGCAGTGTCATTCAATCCCAGAGGCTCCAGATTGAGGATGTAATGTTACTGCTTCCTGGACACACCTTAGTACCACCAAAAAAAAAAAAAAAGAAACCCATATAACTAATAAAAGTTTCTTTGAATTCATAGAGTAATTATCTGTAAAAACCCATGGTTTTACTATTACATAATGTTAATTTTTTTAAACATTTATTTTTTTAGTTGTAGGTAGACACAATACCTTTATTTTATTTTTATGTGGTGCTGAGGATCTAACCCAGTGCCTCACGCATGTTAGGTGAGTCCTTTTCCTCTAAGCCACAACTCCAACCCCCAAATGTTAATTTTTTAATTGAGAAATAAAGGCTTCTGGACTGGGGATGTAGCTCAGTATTCGAGTGTGTTTTAGTCAGTTTGTTTCATTGCAGTGACCAAAAAATCTGACAAGAACAATTTAGAGGGCTAGGATTCTGTGCTCAAAGGTAGAGCTATTGCTTGCCTCACACATGTAAGGGACTGAGTTTGATCCTCAGCACCATATTTAAAAAAAATAAAAATAAAAAGAACAGCTCTAGAAGAGGAAAAAGTTCCGGAGGTCTCAGTCAATAGATGGCCAACTCCATTTCTCTATGACCAAGGTGAGGCAGAACGTCATGAAAGAAAGGTGTGAAAGAGGAAAGCAGTTCAGGACCTGACAATCAGGAAGAAAAGAGAACTAAATTTGGCTCATCGAGGACAAAGGCATGCCCCCAGTGACCTACCTCCTCCAGCCACAACCTACCTGCCTAGAGTTACCACCCAGTTAATCCATTCAAGTGGATTATTGCACTGGTTAGGTTAAGGCTTTCATAAACCAGTCATGTTATCTATAAACTTTCTGGCATTGTCTCACACATGAGCCTTTGGAGGATACCTCGTATCTAAACCATAACAAAATGTTTTATGCACAATGCCCTAGGTGCAATCCTCAGTACTGCAAAAAGAAAAAAGGTAAGGGGAGAAGGGAAAGAGTGGGAGAGAGGGGGATTTCTGTGTTCTGATGTGCAACTGAAATCTCATTTTTTAAATTGAGATGCATATTATGAACCTGTACAAATATTATTTGTACATAATGTTAGCCATAAAAACTAGGAATAATTCTTTTTCTTTCTTTCTTTTTTGTTTTTGTTTTTTTTTTTTTTTTGGTACTGGGATTGAATCTAAGGATACTATTACCACTGAACTATGTTCCCATATGTTATTTTACTTTTTTTTTTTTTTTTTTGAAGTGCTGAGGTTTGAACCTGGGGCCTTGCACAGGTTCAAAGGCAAGGCAAGCACTCTACCACATCCCCAGCCCAATTTTTATACTTTTGGGACAGGGTCTCTCTAAGTTTCTAAGGGTCTTATTAAGTTACTGAGACTGGCTCCAAACTTCTGAATCCCCCAGTCTCAACTTCCCAGGTTGCTGGAATTATAGGCATGCACCATCATGCCTGGCACAAAGCTAAAAATGATTCTAAAACCAACACATATACTGCAAACTAAGATAGTTATGTTAGCCAGTTTTCTGTCATTGTGACAAATATCTGAGATAAATCAACTTGAAGGAAAGGTTTGTGGTTTCAGAGGTTTGTGGCTTCAGTTCATAGTTGCTTGGCCTGGGGTGGCACAATACATTATGACTAGAGCATGTGACAAAGAAGGCCTATTCATTTTATGGCAAAGGGAGGGAGTGTCCCAATATCTCCTTCAAAAACAAAGGCACTTCCCTAATAACCTTTCTTCCATTGGTCCAATCTTCTAAAGATTCCACCATTTCCCAAGAACAACACCAGGCTGGTGACCAAGTCTTTAAAGGATTATGTCCCCCCATGATCCTTTGGGGGACCATTAAGATCCAAACCATAATAACAATGTTCAGTTTTTTTATTTCTAATTTGATTGCAGTGTCTTTTTAAAAATGTCCAGTTTTCTCTCAGTTTACATGTAGAATGATTCCAAATGCATTTTCAGTTATATTCACTAAGAAGAGATTCCTTAAAATATATGTCTTGAAACTTTTTTCTTTCAGGATGACTGTGGGAATCTTTGTAAATTGTACCTTCTGTTTGAAAGTCAAATACTTACCTCGTCAGCAGAAGAAAAAGCTACAAACTGACATTAAGGAAAATGGTGGAAAATTTTCCTTGTTGTTAAATTCTCAGGTATTTCCAAATTACTGTATGATTAACATGATACCTTCAGGGAACATGGGTCATGGTTAGGAAGAGTAAGCAAAGAAGATTGGCAGCAGGAGAACATACAGAGAAGGCAGAAGAAATTGTAATATCACCCACTGGGAGTTGGGCCAGGAGGGTCAAATGAGGCCAGATGGTCCAGCCTTTTCTTCTCCATGCTCTGGGAGCTACAAAACAATCCCACATGCCCTGTAAATCTGATATTATTGGAGCACAACCAAAGATATAAATAGAAATAATTTCATACTAGCCAGATCTATTCTTGAAGGAAAAACACATACCACAGTCACTTATCAGTAAGAAGTAGGGCAACACAAGGGTGACACCTATAAGAGTGGTTCCTGATGGCAGAAAGAAAACTTACATTATAAATTGATCCTTTTGGTGTTGTTTGTTTTAGGGCTGAAGGAAGCTATATTCTGTCTCTGCCTCCCTTTCTGTCTCTCTCTCTCTCAGAGCATATTGGGAATTGAACCAGGAATGCTTTATCATTGAGCTACATCCCCAGACCTTTTTATTTTGAGACAGGGTATCACTAAGTTGCTTACACTGGCCTAGAATTTGTCATCCCCTTGCCTCAACCTCCTGATTTGCTGGGGTTATAGGCAGGCACCACCATGCCCAACTAACTTCTGTTTTTGAAATGAAATTTAGGCCAAAAATTTAGTTATAGCTCAATGGTACAGCACTTGCCTAGCATATGGGAGGCACTGGGGTCGATCTTCAGCACCTCACGAAAATAAATAAATAAAATAAAGCTATGTGTCCATCCACAACATATATATATATATATATATATATATATATATATATGTGTGTGTGTGTGTGTGTGTGTATATATATATATATATACATATATATATAACATATATATACGTATATATATACGTATATATGTATATTTTATCCATATATGTATATTTATACACACATATGTATATATACATATGTGTGTATATTATATATATAATTTTTTTATATATAAAACACACACCACAGTCACTTATCAGTAAGAGTAGGAGGGCAACGCTATATATATATAATTTTTTAAATCAGTCTGAAGGGGTTAGGTCTCAGACCTGACTGCCCCTATCATTTGCTCCCCTATTAATGAGTGGATAGAGCTGACCCAACCTGTCTTTCCCTGGATACATCCCTGGTATTGGCCACATTGAACCTCTATCTGTTCTGGGAAGCAAGCTCAACTCCAACAGAATACCACAGATGGAATGTCCCCATTTACCTCTAGTTTACACAGATTTGTGTCTGTTTCCCTCATTTACCTGCCTCACCATTTCTGTGGGTAACTGAATAATACATATCTAATTTGTCTTCTGGGTATGGAACTGCCAAAATGGTTTATACTTTTTAGAAACTCAAATACTATGCATGAAGCATTTTATAATTTTTTTTGCCAACCTATATAAATTTGAAATGTGCATGCCAACTTATAATAAAGGAAGAGACAACCCTTTGTATAATGATGAGGAATGAACTCTAAAATACATTTGTCACATGGAAAAGCAAGCACAGCAGACTGGATAGCATACTGTTATCTGTGCACTTACATGTGTGTTGTCTATACATAGAATTGCTCTAGAAAGATAGATGAGAGACAAGTTATAATAGGTATCTCTGAGAAAAGAAAGTTATATATTATTAGTATTTTTAGATATGCTACAATGTGCACATACTATTGAAAATTAAATAAAATTATCAATTAACAAAATAAATAAATGACAAATATCTTTTGAATCTCCCTTTCCATTCCTAAGGAAATAATTAAACAAATGCACAAAGAGGTATACATGAGGTTGTTCATCTCAGCATTATATACAATAATGAAAATTTGAAAGCAGCCTCTAGTGCTGCTTAATCAATTATGGCACATCTATATCCATACTCTTAATAACTTTTGGTTTTTGGAGTGGGAAATGTAGCTCGGTTGTAGAGTGCTTGCCTAGGTCCTGTGTTTGATCCTCAAAATCACACACACACACACACACACACACACACACACACACAAGCCTGCTGACTGTTTTTAAAAATTTTTTTTAGTTATAGATGGACACAGTATCTTTTTTTAAAATATATATTTATTTTTTAGTTATAAGTGGACATGGTGTCTTTATTTTACTCTATGTGGTGCTGAGGATTGAACCAGTGCCTCACACATGCTAGCTCTGAGCCACAATCCCAGCCCCACAATATCTTTTTTTTTTTTTTAAGAGAGAGAGAGAAAGAGAATTTTTTAATATTTATTTTTTAGTTTTGGTGGACACCACATCTTTTTTTTTTAATATTTATTTATTTATTTTAGTTTTCGGCGGACACAACATCTTTGTATGTGGTGCTGAGGATCGAACCCAGTGCCGCGCGCATGCCAGGGGAGTGCGCTACCGCTTGAGCCACATCCCCAGCCCACCCCACAATATCTTTATTTTTATTTTTTTATGTGGTGCTGAGGATCAAACCCAGGGCCTCACGTGTGTGAGGCAAGCACTTCTACCACTGAGCTACAACCCAGCCCTAAAAACCTGCTGATTTTTCAAACATTTTTATGTAACTATAAATTATATTATTTGCAAAATTTTTCAAGTTCTGAGGAAAAATATTACAGACATCATTAAAACAAGATTTTTGTAAGGGTGAAAATTGCAGAGACAAAAATGTACATAAATTTTGTTTTTACTAATACATAATGGATTGACTCTTTTTTTCTTTAGTGCACACATATAATCTTAGATAATGCTGATGTTCTTAGTCAGTATCAACTGAATGCCATCCGAAAGCACAATGTCCATATTACAAGCCCAGATTTTATATGGGACTCAATCAAAGAAAGGAGACTCTTGGATGTGAAAAATTATGATCCTAGTAAGTCATGTGACATCAAACCACCTCCTGAGGAAAAGGCAAGCAGTTCTGGTAAGTATTTCATAGTAAGAATTTAATATTTTATATTAATATATTTAATTAATTATTAATATATTAATAAATTATATTTAATATTTTTAGATGCTATTGTAGGTCTTTGGTTTCTCAAAGAGATAGACAAAGGGGCTGGGGATTTAGCTCAATTAGTAGAGTGCTTTTCTTGAACACACAAGGCCATGGGTTCAATCCCTAGGACCCCCCCCCCACACACACACAAAAAAAAAAAACAGCAAAGAGAGAATTATCCAGAGAAACTATAAAAACAATTAGGCTTCTTATTACCTCAGAAAACAGTAGTGGAGGATGAAAGACTAATTTAGCAAGATAAATAGATTTCTCAGTATCCAGTCTAGTTTGTTCAGATTCAAAATGACTGCATAATTACTGATAATCTCAGAAAACTTGCAGTGTAATTTTAACTGAGAAGGGGAAAAGCCTTTTTGTTAAAAAGTTATCACCACACCTTAATGACTGGAAATTTTATGACGAGCATAATGCTAAAGAACTTTCTTACAAAAGATGATCTCCCCAAAGGAAACATATCTCATTTGTAAAACTAGATTTTATTTTGTAGTCTGGCCAAGAAGAAAGCTTTTGAATATAGAGAAACGCACATCTCATGAGTTACATCAAAAAATTGAGCAGTTCTGCTAAGAATGGTAGGCAGTGCCTGTAATTGTAGCTCCTCAGTGTGCTAAAGCAGGAGGATCACTTAAACCCAGAGACAAGCCTGGAAAGCATAGCAAGATTCTGTCTCAAAAACAAACCAGCTAGGTGAGGTGGCACAAGCCTGTAATCCTAGCATCTTGAGGCTGAGGCAAGGAGGATTGAAAGTTCAAGGTCAGCCAGGGCAATTTAGCAAACCCTGTCTCAAAATCAAGAATAAAAAAGGCTGGGGTATAGCTCAGTGGTAGTGCATTCCTGGGTTCAATTCTCAGTATTCCAAACAAAATAAGTAAAACAAAACAAATAAACAAAACCTCAAATCAATCAGTTCTGATAAATGTTAATTTACAATAAACACACGAGCCAGGTATACTCCTGTCATCCCAGTGGCTCACAAATTCAAAGCCAGCCTCAGCAATTTAGCAAGGCCCTAAGCAACTTAGCAAGAACCTGTCTCAAAACAAAAAAATAACAAAGGGCTGGGGATGTAGCTCAGTGGTTAAGCATCCCTGGATTCAATCCCCACTACTAAAAAACAAAAAACAAAAAAAGAAAACAGATATATATTAGATATCACAATAAATGTTTTGGGCATTGAGGGTGTAGCTCAGTGGTAGAGTGTGTGCCTAACTTACATAAGACTGTGGGTTTAATCGCAGCAAAAAAACAAAACAAAATAATTTTGGCAGGGAAAAACCTCTTTAGACAAGCATTTTGTCCAGAAATGCTGCTACACTCACCAGTCTTTCTACTGTCTCAGAAAATGATAGCTAAAACAGAAATAGGGTAGGAAACTCCTTTTACAGAAAAAACATATTGTTCAATATACATAATTATCTGTTCAGATTCAGTGTTACTATAAATACACTAATGGATGATCTTTTTCATTCTTTTTCTTTTTTGAGACAGGGTCTTGCTGTGTGATCCTGGCTAACCTTGAACTCAGGGCTCAAGTGATCCTCACCCTCAGCCTCCTGAGTGGTTGAGACTACAGGAATGCATTACCATTCCTGACTGGGACTGGGAGTAGAGCTCAGTGGTAGAGCACTTACTTAGCATTCCTGAGGCCCTGGGTTCAATTCCTGGCAATGGGAAAAAAAATGTCATTCCTATTTATCATAGTTCTAAAGATAATGTTATGATTCCTCTATAAGAAAAATAAGAAGCAAAAATTCACATGAAGACCTTGAATTTCCCTATTCTAAACTAATACATTCCCAACCCCTTCATTTGTGCCATTATGACACTGGAAATAATTTTGATCTTGAAGTATATTAGAAATGTATTTTGGGGGGCTCTCAGCAGCATCTAGCACATGAGAGGTGCTGGGTTAATCCTCAGCACCACATAAAAATAAATAAATAAAATAAAAGTATTGTGTCTAACTACAACTAAAAAAATATTTTAAAAGAAGAAATATATTTCTTAACTATGCTTTCCAGGATCCTCAGAAAAGTGCTATGTGAAAATTGCATGACTATCAGTGAGTTTCAATAATATAAATCATATTAGACCTCATATACCCACTATGTTTTCAGTATTTTACATGTTTCCCTTTTCCCACTTGTATAGTTATAACTATGTATATTTAAGGACAACTAAAAAATAGAATTTTATAGCAAATATGCTCCATATTTAAGAATCTTAACAGTTTCAGCAGTTAGGTTAATAGTTGATTACAATAAACCTTTGAGTAGTAAACAAGTGTTTTGTTTTAATTCTAGAAGTGAAAACAGATGATCTATCCCTGGACAATTCCTCGGAGAAGAAAAATGTGGAAGACACTGAGTAAACCAAATATTTTGTAAACTTCAAGCACAGTATTGAAATACTACTTGTAGCCTTCTGTATTATTTTATATTCCTTATCTAACTCCTTAATAAGTTCATATTTGACTTTTTACTTCAACTTATGTAGTGATAATTATTTTTATCTTCTCAGTATTATATAATATTGGATATAAGTATTAGGTTTACTGATTTAAAAAAAAAAGTCCTCAAATGGTAGTTAGATTAGCACAGCCTATTCAATATGTTACCTTTCTGAATAGCCTTTAGAATAAAAAATGGAAATAACAATGACCTTATTTAAGTGGAATATGTGGCTTCTTAAAGCATACTCAAAATAGCAGTGTTAATTAGCCATCACCTTTGGTCAGATTGTATGTATTAATAATAATGTTAAAAGAGAACAAAATCTAAAATTAAAAGTATAGATGATAAGAATTTATTTTCTCATCCTTTATTTTAAAGAGGAGTTGACAGTGGTCCTGAGAGGAAAGATTCCATTGCTGAGGGTTAGAATGCCAACCAAATACAGTGGCCTATCTCCAGACTAGTCTTTTCTTCTCTACTTCTGGAGCATCCTCTTGCCTTCCAGTGCAGGTGCATGCATTCCTCAACATCAGAGCTCAAGAATCACGAAGATGAAACCTGAAATCCCAACAATTCAGGAGACTGGGGCAAGATCATAAGTTCTAGACCAGCCTAGGCAATTTAGTAAGATCTTGTCCAAAATAGACCTTAAAAAGGTCTAGGGGTGTAGCTCAGTGGTCGAGCACCTTCAGGTTCAATTCTGAGCATCAGGGGGAAAATTGTGCAGAGAAAGATGAAAATGCTAATTACGCCAATTTGATTATTACACCTTGTATACTAGTCTTGAATTATCACATAGTATCCCTAAAAATGCACCATTCCCTTTCTTCTTCTCCCCCTCCTCCTCATTGCCGTCCGCCTCCTCCTCCTCTTTTTTTTTTTTTTTTTTTAACTGAAGATTGCACTCAGGTCGCTTTACCACAACTTCAGTCCCTTTTGTTTTTTTTTTATTTTGAGACAGTTTCACTAAGTTGCTTTAGGGACTTTCTAAGTTGCTGAGGCTGGCTTTGAACTTGTGATCCTCCTGCCTAAGTCTCTTGAGTACAATTCCCTTTCATTGATCCACTGGTCTTCTATTTATTTATTGCTTTTTAAATTGGTGCATTACAAGTACACATAAAAGTAGAATTCATTGTGATGTATTCATATATTCATGTGATATAAATTGGTCAATTTCATTCTGCAGTCATTCCTCTTACCCATTCCTCCTCACTTCTTCTCTGTCCCCTTCCTCTATCCCACTGTTTTCCTTTTCATTTTCATGATATTATCCTCCCACCTTTTTCTTCCCTTTTTTTCTTTTTAGCTTCCTATGATATTTTAACAATTTCTAGAATACCAAATTCTAGAATACCAATTTATAGAATACCAAAGAGCGCATTAGAGATTTGTATTTCATATAGAATTAGGACATTTATTTTAAATTTTTGTTTAACCTAAAAATCCATTTTAATGTTAAAATTCTAATTTTTACAAATTTCAGGTTTTATGAAGAAAATGGTGAAATTCCTTATTTTCCTCAAGATTTTGAAGTTGCAAAATATAACACATTAGAAAAAGTAAGAGGCTGGGGATGTGGCTCAAGCGGTAGTGCGCTCGACTGGCATGCGTGCGGCCCGGGTTCGATCCTCAGCACCACATACCAACAAAGATGTTGTGTCCGCCGAGAACTAAAAAAAACATAAATATTAAAAATTCTCTCCCTCTCTCTCTCTCTCTCTCTCTCTCTCTCTCTCTCTCCCCCCTCTCTCACTCTCTCTTTAAAAAAAAAAAGAAAAAAAGAAAAAGTAAGAGTCTGATTTCTATTTAGAAAAAAGAAATTGCTTATCTTCTGAGTGACTTTGCTATTCAGTTATTTTCTCATTGCTTTGAAAATTTTTTCACACCTCTGGGTACCATATATTCCCAAATACGTGAGTTGTTTTTTTTACCCGTCCAAAAAAAAAAAAAGAATGTTTAAAAATTTTAGTGTTTTATTATAAAAGTAATGCATGCTCATACTACAGATTTTAAGAATATAAAATATTAATAATGGCCTTAAAAATAAAAGTCCTCCTTTATGTCATTAATACTTTCCAAGGCTAGATTGATATTGATACCAGGTATTTATGCCATATTGAATTGCTGTTCCTTTTATATTTAAAAGAAAAAAAAATTGACAAAATCACACAAATGAAAATCAATACTTCCCTTCAAATTAATACATCTGTTTTTTTTTTAGATATCTTAGTAAAATATAAATTGAAAGTAACATTCCCCCCTGTGGTAAGAAAAATATGAAGAGTGGTGTAGTATAAATATGTAGAAAAAAATAGAAGAGGAAATAATATTAATAGTGATTTTATCTCTATAGTTAGATTTCAGATAATTTTTATTTTTTTCTTGATTCTTTTCTGTACTTTTCTAAATTACATCTCTAAATGAGCATGTATTATATCATAATTTTAATCAACATTTTCATATGTGGTATGTGGCTGCTTGTTTCTCTAGGGCAGTTTCTGAAAGTGTGCCCTGTTTTCCAGGTAGGAGTGGATGGAGGCCAAGAAACAGCTGTGGTGGAGCTGCAGTGCACCCTGGAGCCTGGAGATTGTCCTTTTCTGGTATCTGCACATTTCCTCCTGGCTGATGGTGTGCAGGTAAAATGTTGATTCCTGTTGCTAACTAGTTTCCTTGAAACTCATTAAGAAACCAGCCAACTGCTAAACTTTTTCTGCTTAAAAAGAGCTTCTCTTCAGAAGAGGATTTTCCAGCTTGCCTGTCTTGATAAAAGCATTTATCCCAAAATTCTGTTAAATTCCATCACTATAAAAAAATACCTGAGATAATTAACTTATGAAAAGATTGGGATGTAGCTCAGTGATAGAGTGCTTGCCTAGTATCATAAAGCCCTGAGTTCAATCCCAAACACTGTGCGCGCGCGCGCTCTCTCTCTCTCTCTCTCTCTCTCTCTCTCTCTCTCTCACACACACACACACACACACACACACACATACAGTTATTTTGGCTCATAGTTCTGGAGATTCTAGTCCATAATATATGAACCCTGTTGCTTTGGGCCTGTGGTGAGGCAGCACATCTTGGCAGGAGAGTGTGGCAGAGCACAAATGTTCGCCTTATGACCAAGAAGCAATAAAGGAAAGGAAGAGACCAGGGTTCTACAATCTCTTTTCAAGAACTCCTCCCTCAGTTACCTAAGGAACTCCTATTAGGCTCCATCCTATTAACCTCCCTCTACTCTGAGGACCAAACCTTTACACATGGGCTTTTGAAGGACATTCAAGATCCAAACTGTAGCATCTACCTTTTTAAATGGAGTGATTTGAACACACACTTCTTTTTTGCAAGTTTCAGAGGTGTCCTGCAGCCACCTATCTGGGAAGATAGCTTACCAGTGTCATGTGTAGTGTGACTCCCCTCTGGGGTTGCACACCCCCAGTCAGACTTGCCCAACACCTAGATGACACCAGGACTCCCATTTGAGGCAAACTCTTCTGTGTTCTCTGGGGTTAATGTTAGGATAACTCGTCACAACGGGGCAGGGATTTCTCTTCTTTTGGGGGGGATGGTATTGGGGATTGAACTCAGGGACACTCGGCCACTGAGCTACATCCCCAGCCATATTATGTATTTTATTTAGAGACAGGGTTTCACTCAGTTGTTTAGCCCCTTGCTTTTGCTGAGGCTGGCTTTGAACTCTCGATTCTCCTACCTCAGCCTCCTGAGCCACTGGGATTAGTGTGTGTCACTGTGCCCGGGAAGGGGCAGGGGTTTCTAAGAAAAGCAGAAAAATGCCATGTCTATAGGCAGTTAAGAATGAGGGCAGAATCTGTGCCATTCCAAAGGATCCCTTGTTCTGAGCCTTTAACATTTGTTTATACAACCTAATAGCTTCTCTGATTTTTTCCTTGCTGCAAACTATCATTTCATTTTCACTATGTTTCTGTCACTAACAAGATTCCTTCATGAGGTATTTTTTTCTTTCCTTCTCCCAATTTATATTTCTCATTTTTAAAAAGCTGGAAAGTCACACTTGAAGGTTCATTGGAATAGTAAGTATGTAAAACAAGAGTCTATAGACTTTGAATGAGTGCTTAATTAAAAGAATCCAATGGGTCCCTTCTCTCTGTTGTGCCTGCTCAGGCTTTTTTCTCCCTTACCTCCAGGTTTTAGGCTGTTTGGTGAAAAACAAAAGATAAGATTTAAGTAATTCTTTCAGAAAAAAGAGTTTTTAAATTCCTTAATGGCAGGGACATAAATTAAAAAAAAAGATGGTGTGTTAATGGAATATTATTCAGCATTGGAAGAGAATAAAATCATGGCATTTTCAGGTAAATAGATGGAGTTGGAGACTATAATGCTAAGTGAAGTAAGCCAAAACCAAAAAAACAAATGCCGAATGTTTTCTCTGATATAAGGATGTTGATTCATGAGGGGGTTGGGGGTTGGGATTAGACAGACACTAGATAGGACAAAAGAGTGGGAGGAGAAGGGAGGGGGTATGGGGGTAGGAAAGATGGTGGAATGAGATGGACATCATTACCCTAAGTACATGTATGAAGACACGAATGGTGTGACTCTACTTTGTGAACAACCAGAGATATGAAACATTGTGCTCTATATGTGTAATATGAATTGTAATGTGTTCTGTCATATACACCAAGTTAGAATTAAAAAAAAAAACTAATAAAAAGATGGGTGTGTAAATAAGTTACTGTACCTTTGCTATCTACTTAATTCACAGACTAGAAGACACTATAAAGACACTATAAAGAAAACCTCTGCAGATGCAAGTGAATATTATGAAAATTACATCGAAGAGCTAAAGAATCAAGGATTTCTGCTCAGAGAACATTTTACACCTGAAGCAACTCAATTAGCATCTGAAAAACTGCAAGCAGTAAGACTGAATGATACTTTTTTTAATGTTATTGATTGGATCATGTATGCAGAAAATGAGGGGATTACACCCAGGATTTTGTGCATGCTAGCCAAGCACTTTATCACTGAGCTATATCCCCAGCCTGATTTAATATTTTTAACATGAAATATTTTCTTTATTGTGAATAAACTGGCAGGAGCAAAGATGAAGGATGAAGATTTAAGAAAAGGAATGGTCAGTTCACAGAAAGGCACAAAATCTGATGGGCGGGGCTGGGGATGTGGCTCAAGCGGAAATGCGCTCACCTGGCACGCCCGGGGCACTGGGTTCAATCCTCAGCACCACATAAAAATAAAATAAAGATGTTATGTCCACCGAAAACTGAAAAATAAATATTAAAAAAAATCTCTCTCTCTCTCTCTCTCTCTTAAAAATAAGCTAATGGAGAAATGAGTTCCAGGACAAGCCATGAGATTGATTGCTTGCTTCATACTTATTTCAACAATGAACCCTCATGGCTTTTAAAAGATTTATTTCTAGTCTAAACTATGAGTCAAGGACCCTTAAACCTGACTACATATGGGATATTTGTTTGTTTGCTTGTTTTGTGATACTGGGAATTGAACCTAGAGGTGCTCTACTGCTGAGCTACATCCTCAGTCCCCCAATTTCTCTTTTCTTTTTTGAGACAAGGTCTTGCTAAGTTGCTGGCCTCAAACTTGTGGTCCTCTTGATTCAGCCTCCCAAGTTACTTAGTATTGCATGCCACTGACAGACCCAAAGCTTATAGTATAAAGGGAAAGATATAAGGAAAAATAAAATGGGAAGAAAGAGATGGGGATGAGGACAGACTCACAGAAGAACATATGGAGGAGATGGAGAGAGGGGACTTGGAGTATAAGCATTACCCGGTGTCTTTGTCTGTTATCACAAAAAACCTGAATTGGGTACTTTATAGATAAAGAGGTGTATTTGGCTTACAATTCTGGTGGCCAGAAGGTTCAAACAGCGTGACATCAGCATCCTGGCAAGGGACCCCTTGGTTACATCACAGCTTGGTAGAAAAGTAGAAAGGGAAACAAGACTCCTCCCCCTGAGAAAATTAAAAATCTCTACTTGCAGGCTGGGGATGTGGCTCAAGCGGTAGCGCGCTTGCCTGGCATGCGTGCGGCCTGGGTTCGATCCTCAGCACCACATACAAACAAAGATGTTGTGTCCGCCGAGAACTAAAAAATAAATGTTAAAAAAATTAAAAAAAAAATCTCTACTTGCCCTTGAATACAATCACCTCCCACCAGGCCCCACCTCCTAAAATTTCCACCACCTCAACACTGTAACTGGGGACGAGGTTTTTAGCACATCAGCTTTCAGGGAAACATGCTCAAACCATAATATCTGGCTGAGTATGCTGAATTCTTTCTTCTAACACCTTTGTCAGCTTTGTTAGTTTTTTGCCTTTTGTCTTGTTTTGGGGTCCAGGAATTGAACTCTGGTGTTCTCAATCCCTGAGCCCCATTCCCTTTGTTATTTTGTTGTTGCAGTTGCTTTTGGAGGAGGTTATTAGTTCAAGCACCCTGAGCCAGGAGGTGAGTGATTTGGTGGAGATGATTTGGGCAGAAGCTCTGGGCCATCTGGAACACATACTTCTCAAGCCAGTGAACAGGATTAGCCTCAATGATGTAAGTAAAGTATGTTTTTGAAACAGAATATGATGAACCGGCTTTCTGGTTTCTTAGTTTAAATGATCACCCTCAAATTTTGTGCTAATGGCATGCGCGGGGCTCTGGGTTCGATCCTCAGCACCACATAAAAATAAAATAAAGATGTTGTGTCCTTCGAGAACTAAAAAATAAATATTGAAAAATTCTCTCTCTCTTTGAATAAAGTCTGTCTTTAAAAACAAATTTGTGTGCTGATTAGATTGTTCTGGAATTCATTCCTGGCTGTTCTTTCTTCATATTCTGAGGAAAGGGAACACTAAGAGAAGCACTAAGCTTCCCAGGAAACTAGACATCCCTGTCTGTACAGTTTCAGGCTATTGGTGCTGGCTAATTAGGGAGCCTGATCCTTTGGGCCAAGAGATTTATAGCAGGCTGAGGCACATGGAAAGTCTTGGCCTCCAGTTAGATGCCTCAACCCCCACCTTTTGACTATCTTAGGAAAAGCAGGCATGCTCCCAAAACAAACAGAAAATGTGAATATCTTCTTGATTATATGTAATGGAAATTCAAAGAACAATGAAATAAGATATCCCCAATGGTGCAACTTGTGTAACTGTGTTCTTATATGAAAATAATACAGATATTCCCATGTGGAATTAAACTAATTTATTTTAGAGAGAAAAGGGTTTCCTGGGATAAAGTTAATAATGCCCTTGTATAATTAGGAATGTGATCTGGTGGGTTTTGTTCCTGGTTTGATGCTGACATCTTTCAACATTTCTCATATGAAAAGCAAGTCTCCCACAGTTGTATTAGTATTCCCATCTATATGTACATATGTGAATACATGTGCATATAGATATAGAAATACAAGACTCTGGTTCTTTCTTCTAGTTAGGCTGAGTCAAGTTTTGGAAGAGTCCCCATAACATCATTGTCACAACTGAGTTACACATTGAGATTAGCATTTGTTTTATGGTGACAGAGTTAGCTTTCCATCACCTCAGTGAAATATCTGAGATAATTGACTTATAAAGAGAAAAATGTTTCTTTTGGCTATTTCAGTCCATGATTGATTGTCCCTTCATTTTGGATTTATGGTGAGGTAGCACATCATGTCAGGAATTCCTATCAAAACAAAACCACTTACCTCATATCCAGGATGCAAAAAAGAATGTGGAAGATGCTGGGGTCATACAATCCCTTTCAAAGGCATTTCCCTAATAACTTAAACACTTCCCACTAAGCCCCCATCTCTTTAAGGTTTCATCATCTCTCAATAACACCTCCTAGGAACAAAGCTTTAACACCTGGGCCTTTGAGGGACGTTTAAGATCCAAATTAACAGCAGCTGTCCAGTAGAAAACTGATAGTTGTAATGGGTTCAAGTATTATTTTAGATATTTTTTATGTTCCCTCACTTCTATGAGTATCAAGATTTAATTTTAATAAGTATATATTACTTTCTATTTATAGGTGAGCAAGGCAGAGGGTATCCTCCTTCTAGTAAAGACATCACTGAAAAATGGAGAAACAGCAGAACAATTGCAAAAGATGATGACTGAGTTCTACAGATTAATACCTCACAAACATCC
The DNA here is from genome assembly GCF_964194105.1 of Spermophilus citellus. NCBI lineage: Eukaryota > Metazoa > Chordata > Mammalia > Rodentia > Sciuridae > Spermophilus > Spermophilus citellus. Next base: position 75,943,697 of record NC_138182.1, on the reverse strand, counting down.
AGTCACTGAAGAAGTTAACCTGAGACTACTAACTAAGAAAGAGGATCTCTGTCAGGTAAACCTCTGAAATAAACTATTTAAAATATATTGGGGAAAAAATTAAAATAAAATGTGCTAGGGGAACTTCTTTAAAAATATGATGATTAAGCCGGGTGTGGTGGCTGGGAAGCCGGAGGCAGGAGGCACTAAGCAACTCAGTGGTAGAAATTTGTCAGCTCCATTATGATCTTCTGGGACTACTTTTAAGTGGTCCATCATTGAATGAAACATCATTATGTATGACTACACAGCACTTGCATTTGGAACACAAAATGAATTTATAAAGCAGCATTGGACTTGAAGTCTAATGATCTGGGATTCCCTTTAATGACTGTCACCTTCTTGCTGTGGGATCTTTTTCTTTTCTGGTGGTACTGGGGATTGAACCTTGCAGCACTCTACCTCTGAGCTACACCCCCATCCCTTTTATTTTTATTTTGAGAGAAGGCCTTGCTAAATTGCCCAGGATGGTCTTAAACTCATGATCCTCCTACCTAAGCATCCTAAACTGGGATTGCAGGCATGCACCACCACACCCAGCTTCCCTTTGAGATCTCTAATAACTGATTTAACTTCTCAGAGCCTCACTTTCCTCATCTATACAATGAGGACAACTACCTCAGTGCTGTAATGAGGATGAAATTTTTAATGTATCTACAAACAACTTATTAACAATTATGTTTATTAATGTATATTTATATTTTATTATCAGTAAGGAAATTTTATTAATTTTCATTTTATTTTATTTATTTTTGAGATGGGGTCTTGCTGTGTTGCTCAGGCTTACCTTGAACTCCTTCTGGGCTCAAGTGATCTTCCTTCTTCAGCATTCCTAGTAGCTGGGACTATAGATGTGCACCACCATAACTGACTTTTATTAACTGTAATACACTACTAACAGCGAATATTAATGAAAAGCTTTGGGGAGAAAATTGATTTTCCCCAATCTTTTTGACAAAGTGTTGATGTAATATAAATATTAGCTTTGATATCTGGTGATTCTTATATCTGTGTGTCATTTCTGCCTATAGCTAATAAGAGACATGGTTAATGTCTGTGAAACTCATTTGTCCAAACCCAACCCACCTTGTCTTGCCAAATACCGAGCTCTGAGATGCAAGATTGAATATATTGAACCAAATACTGAAGAATTTTCCTGGGTTAGAAAAGAGATATTACAGAATAATCACAGGTAAGCATGAAGGACTATCTTTGGATTTTTGTGTATGTACGTGTGGTTCTGGGAATCCAATCCAGAGCCTTGCTCATGGCAGGCAAGTGCTGCATCATTGAGCTACACACCCAGTCTGTATTTTGTTATTTGGGGATCTTTTTAAGATGTAATACTCTTTGAGAGTCTGTTAATGAGCTGATCAGGATAATTACCTAGAGGATTTAATCCTCAGTAACAAGATAGCTATGGTGTGATGATAGATTACTTTCTTCTGTATTTATTTATTTGTTTTTTACATAAATATTTATTTAATTCACAAAAAAACTTCTGGTTTCTTTCTTTTTTCTTCTTTCTTTCTTCTCTTTTTAAATATGAGTACAGATTCACAGGAAGTTGTGAAAATAATATAGAGACTTCTGAGTCTCTTACCCAGTTTTCCCTATTGGTTGCATCTTATATAATTATAGTACAATGTCAAAACCAGGAAATTAATATTGGTACAATATGTATAAATAAATACTCATAATTTTTAAAAAATTATTTATTCTAATTTGTTATACATGATGGCAGAATGCAATTCATTTCATATTACACATATAGAGCACAACTTTTCAAGTCACTGATTGTACACAAAGTATTTTCACATCATTCATGTCTTCATACATGTACTTAGGGTAATGATGTCTAACTCATTCCACCATCATTCCTACCCACTTGGTCCCTCCTTTTCCCTCCCTCCCCTTTGCCCTATCTAAAGTTCCTCCCATTCCTCCCATGCTTCCCCCCATTGTCATTATGATTCAGCATCCTCATATCAAAGAAAATATTCGGCCTTTGGTTTTTTGGGATTGGCTTACTTCACTTAGCATTATATTCTCCAGCTCCATCCATTTACCTGAAAATGCTATGATTTTATTCTCTTTTAATGCTGAGTAATGTTCCATTGTGTGTGTGTGTGTGTGTGTGTGTGTGTGTGTGTGTGTATGTGTATCAAAGTTTCCCTATCCATTCGTCTACTGAAGGGTGTCTAGGTTGGTTCCACAGTTTAGCTATTGTGAATTGTGCTGCTTCTTCTGTATTTATAATAGGGCCTAGGAGAGTATCCCATGCTTGTAAATGCTTCCTACTATTCCACTTTGATTTCAATGTTACTTAATCTTCTTGGGAATTAAATTAAAAATTTTAGGGGCTAGGGATATAGCTCAGTGATTAAGCACCTGCTTAGCATGTGTGAAGCCCTGAGTTCAGTCCCCAGCACCACAAAAAATAAAATAAACACACATCTAAAGGTGTTTAAGTCTGTTCTTTGAAAATGATTAACAGAAGAAATCCATTTAAATTGAGATTTAAACATATAGGAATATGGCTGTGCCAGCTTCTAACATGGCCATTACAGTTGAAAACCTGGTAAACATCAAGAATCATAGAATTCCTAAATATTACTTCCATTTACATCCTCCTGACTGTGCATGCCCATAGTCTCAAGCTGATGTGCATTCTATAATAACAATAAACATAATGGGTCAGCTGCTCAGATAAGCCTTCAGTGAATGTTGCAACCTCTGAGAATTCCATTGGTTGAGAATATGGGCCCAGCGTCATGGTCCAGAAACTCATTTAGTTGATTGTTCTAGAGGAAGGGACTGACTCTTCTTGACCTGGTCCTTCTTTCCCCTTGCAGCATTTATGATATCTCAGAACTCATAATCATAAGCCAGTTTTACCCTCTATCAGCCATGCACACCCCTTGGATCCAATGGTGGTGTGATGTGGCTATATGTATCAGCTTACAAGAACCACTGTCAAATAAAAATTTGAAATTTTTGAATTGTTTGTTATTTGTTGTTAATCCATTAGTAGTTTAAAATTGACCATGGTGAGAGGATTTGCACCATGGAAATCAGCAAATGCTACAAATTGGGCTTCCACAGGGATTTTGTTGTAATTGTTTTGAGAGCTAATTTTCTACCACCGTATAGAACCGGTCCTGGCCACTCCTCCATTGTGGACTTCTTCATATTGATTTTCTCTAGTAATTTCCTTTGCTAAAAGATTAGAAACCACGTAAAACTATGAAGAAAGTTAAAAATCACCAAAAACCTCATCGCCCAGAGATAATTCAGGGATAATATAACTATCAACATTTTGGTATAGAACATTTTGTAGATTGAATTATTTTTTCTTCTTTTCACCTAGTGGTGCTGGTAAGTCAACTCTCTGATATTAATGTCCTGATTGATAACATTTGCTGAGTTCTGTGGTATACATAGCCAATGTCCAGGTAACAATGTCAATGAACATGAGGTTGGGACAAAGTGTATAATAAAGTCTTGTACCCTTCCATAGCCTACACCACAATTCCCCATCAGTACCCCCAGTCTCTTTCTGTGCCTCCCCATCTTAGTTGCCTACTGTGTTAGTCAGCTTTTCATCACAGTTTATTTTGAGCTCACAGTTTCAGAGGTTTCAGTCCATGGTTGCCAACTCCATTGCTTTGGGTCCAAGATAAGGCAGAGCATTATGACGGAAAAGCATAGCAGAAGAAAGCAGCTCAGAAAATGATGACAAGGAAGCAGAAACAGAGAACATGCAAGGCACCAAGGAAATATAAACTTCAAAGGCATGCCCCCAGTGACATTCTTCCTCTGTCATGCCCTGTCTGCCTACTTTATCACCCAGTTAGTCCATCAAATTATTAATCCATTAAATGAATTAATTCACTGATTAGTTTACAACTCTTATTATCTAATCATTATACCTCTCAACATTCCTATATTGACTCAAGATGTTTGGGGGACACCTCATATCCAAACCATAACACACACCAGGATCCATTGCAGACTCACCTTGTCCCTCATCTCCATATCACCACATTCTCTCCATTCTGTCTCCAAAGTATCTTTTATCCATTAGCTTGTTTTCATTTACTCTGTACCATCTTTGGTCTAGATCACATTATACTATCCACTCTGTTGCCACACCCTTCCAGATGTTATTTTCCACTTTTTTTTTGTACCAGTAGATATCTTGCAGATATTTAGAGTTGGCAGATTGAACCCAGGGGCACTTAATCACTGAGCCAACATCCCCAGCCCTATATTTTATTTTATTTTATTTTTTATTTTGAGACAGAGTCTTGCTGCTTAGGGCCTCACTAAGTTGCTGAGGCTGACTTTGAACTTGCAATCCTCCTGCCACAGCCTCCCACATCTCTAATATTACAGGTGTGCAGCACCACACATGTCTTCTATTCTTTTCCACTCTTAACCCATCTACCCATTTTCCTATAACAACCCAGTTAGATCTTAAAATACACATTGTATTATGCCATATTCCAATAAATGTCATCTCCAATGGGTAACTTTTCTAATTATTTTTTTCTCTAAATCTGGTTGCTTTCTTTAGTCACTTGTTAAATAAGGTATTTGGTAACACTTAATCTTTGTCTCTCTAACTAAAATGTAAACTCTATGAAGCCAGAGACCATATTATCTTATTTTCAATACCTAGAAGAATATTATACTTTCTTTTAGGCATTGGAAATAATATTCATCACAGATTATGTTTATTAAATGAGTGAATGTTTTCATAGAAAACAGATTACATGGGTTCATTCATTCATGTATTCATGTACATATACACCTATGTATATGTACATGAATGAAACTATATATACTGTATATTGTATAATTGACAAAATTTGGGATCATACTGTCATAAAGTTTTGTGATCTACTTTATTATAGGGACATTTTTCTAGCTGCTACACGTCCTTGTTGCTGGTAATTTGGGGAACTTTCCCAGGACCCAGTCATTTCTTTTTCTGGCTAGAATCTGACATGGCTCAATAAACCCTTTTATTTTGGGAGAAAAATATGTATTTTACTGTAAACTTTGTAAGATATTGTTATCTATTTTCTAAGAATGTGATTTTATAATGGCTGCATAGTATTTCCAAAATATGTTGTGTTGTGATTCATTAAATCAGTTCCCTGACAATGGATATTTGAGTTGTTTCAGGATTTCTTCAGTTAATAATGATTTTTTGTGTGTGTTTTGCTTTTTTTTTTTTTTACAATTGTGTAATCTCAAGGTTTTTCTTTTAATTCTTACAGTAAAAGTTCAGTAGATATCTTGCAGATATTTAGAGTTGGCAGAGTGAATGAAGCTACAGAATTTTTGAGCAAACTTGGCAACGTGAGGTCCTTGTTGCATGGATCTCCTGTACAAAACATTGTAGGAATCTTGTCCAGGTAAGGGTACACCATCTTTATTTTTCAAAAATTTCAGACTGACAAATGTGAAGTGTTTTACTTCCTTTCCTACTTTTTTTCTAGCTATATGGGTCTTTGATTCCCAGCACCAACAAAATAAATAAACTATGTGGATCTTTAAAGTTAAAAGCACGGCCAGATGCAGTGGTACACTCCTGTAATCCTAGTGGCTCGGAGGCAGAGGCAGGAAGATCACAAGTTCAAAGCCAGTCTCAGCAAGTTAGTGAGGTGCTAAGCAACTCTGAGACCCTGTCTCTAATAAAATACAAAATAGGACTAGGGATGTGGCTCAGTGGTCAAGTGCCCCTGAGTTCAATCCCTGGTACCCAAATAAGTAAATAAATAAATAAATAAAATTCATGGAATCAGTTTCTTGACAATGGATATTTGAGTTGTTTCAGGATTTCTTCAGTTAATAATGATTTTTTTTGTTTTGTTTTGCTTTTTTTTAAAATACAATTTTGTAATCTCAAGGTTTTTCTTTTAATTCTTACAGTAAAAGTTCAGTAGATATCTTGTAGATATTTAGAGTTGGCAGAGTAAATAAATAAATAAAGTTAAAAACAGCAAACTTACTATATTCTAGAGAAAATTAAACACTTAATAATTAAGTATGTAATTTAAGTTATGTATTTAAAAAATGTGTTAGAAAGGTATGTGTTGCTCCCTCAAGATCATATCATATGAAGAAAAATAATTCTACATCCCCTAACTTTTCCATGTGTATCAAGTCTCAGTATAGCCCAATACTTAAAAAAAGAAGGTCTAGAAATTAGAATGCCGAGATAGTGTGAATTACTGATACAAAGCATAACTCTAATTTTCTATTTTATTTGAATAACCACTTAATATTAGGGCTGAAACTGAAGTTACAGGGGCAAGGAGAATTATGAGTACATTTAGATCTTTTAATTAAGTATTTAAGAAGAAACTTAAGGACTACAGATGTAGCTCAGAGATAGAGTGCTTGCCTAGCATATACAAGGCCCTGGGTTTGATTCCATAGAACTGCAAAAAAAAAAAAAAAAAAAAAAAACACTAAATAAAAAAATGGAAGAATTAAAAAAAATAATCTTTGTACTTCTAGTAATATATGACAGCAAATTCCACCATTATGTACAGTTATAATGTGCCAATTAAAAATATGGGAAAAATCATCTCTGAGTAGAAATGGCCTTTCTATACAGGACCCAAAACCAAAAGCCATTTTATAAAATTAATTCAATTTCCTAATATAGAGTTCAATAGATGTATATATAATGAAAGACAGAAGTCTTCCTTTACCTAGAGATAACTATGGTTTAACTTTCATTACAGAGGATTCTCAGAAGCAAGGGAAAGGGTCAGTTGGCACTTTACACTGGAGCCCCACCTGGAGGAAGCAGGAGCTGTAGCTAGCAGCCCAGCACTGATCAAGATAGTGATGAGAAACCAGCCATAGCTTGTGACAGTTTAATGGCATAGGGAACTCCTCTGGGGAATTACAGTCACCCCTTTGTATCCTCAGGAAATTACTTCTAGGACCCTTTTAGATACCAAAATCTTAGGATGCTAAAGGGCCCTGTATAAAATGACATATTTGTGTAGCACCTATGTAACTCCTCCTATATACTTTAAATCATTTCCAGATGACATGTCAAACATAATATAAGTGTTATGTTTTAAAAATATTTTTTAGTTTTAGATGGACTTATGTAGTGCTGAAGATTGAACCCAGTGCTTCACACCTGCAAGGCAAGCACTCTACTACTGAGCTACAGCCAGAGCCCTATAAATGTTATATTAATTGTTGTACTGGCCAGGCACAGCAGTACATGTCTATAATCCCAGCAACTCAGGAGGCTAAGGCAGGAGAATCATGAGTTCAAAGCTAGCCTCAGCAAAAGTGAGGCACTAAGCAACTTAGTGAGACCCTGTCTCTAAATAAAATACAAAATAGGTCTGGGAATATGGCTTAATGGTCGAGTTCCCCCAAGTTCAATCCCCAGTACCAAATAAATAAATAAATAAATGGTCATTGTACTATATTGTTTAAGGAATAATGACAAGAAGAAAAGCCTGCTCATGTTCAGTCAGATTAAATTATATTTTTTTTCAAAATATTTTCAATCAGTGGCTGGTTGATCTGTCGATATGAAGGGCAAACTATACTTTTCCATTTTTAAAAAATGCATGTCATGTTTTTTAATTAGTACCTATCTCTGCTGAATTGATGAAGGTATAATAAAAAATTTTTTCTAGTAAGTCATTATAATGAGCTTTCCTTTTCAGAGGGTTACTTTTACCCAAAGTAGTTGAAGATCATGGTGTGCAAAGAACAGACATTGGAAATCTTGGCAGTGGGATTTATTTCAGTGATTCTCTCAGGTTAGTATGCTCTATCCTGAATCGTGTAACTCACTCTCATTCCCCAGGAATCTTTTCACCCACAAAACCAAGTATTGAAAACAGTTTTTTCAGTGTAATGTAGAAGCAGGGTTTTTATGATAAATGTTTGAGGAAATTATATCTGAAATAATCTTAGTGATTTTTACTCTCCAAAGAGCTTTTGCATATATTTTCTCACTGAATCCTCACAATAGTGCCTGGGAGTAACTCTTCTTATTATCCTGTAACAGATGAGGACACATAGGAGATCTTGCCACAGGACATGCAGCTAAAATAGGATGCAGGCAGGACACTGTTAGGTCGATGGTGGTGACTTGGTGGTGACTTGGTGGTGACTTAGTGGTGACTTAGAACAAAGCAGCACGTGCAGGAAAGGAACATCAATCAGGTGCCAGCGGAAATGCCTGTCAATCAGCCAGATCTCCTGACTAACGCCTGTCAATCAGCATGACCCCCTGGCCAATTCTGGAGTTCAGCCAACTCCCCTGACCAACTCCAACGGGACAAAGGACCCTAAAAACACCTTTTCCTGTCCCAAGCCCTTTCCTTCCTGCCGTGAGCCCCATAAAAGTCCAGTCCGGTCGAGCTTCCACTCGGTTTCTCCTCAGACCCTTCTCCTGTCCATTCTGTGGGTCTGATCGAGTTCTGCCAGGGAGTGATATCTCAATAAAGCCTCCTTCGGCGGCGTTTTTAAATCTGCCTCCTTTGGTCGCTGCCTGCCTCGCCTGATCTGACAGACACTTCCTTTCTAGTCTCTTTCCCCAGAGCAGGCAATCTTTACATCTGCAGCTCCTGACCTCCTCTCATTCTTAAGCTGAGCAATCACTATATGGAGCTTCTCAGTATTATTCTTTAAACATTTATATTATAAATTTGCATATATACAGTATTACAAAGTAATATTTTTTTAGATGTTACCATGTTTTTCTGAGCATTTCATTGATTTAACAAAATTGAAGTCCTCAGTGACTTTCAGTAGAATGGCTTCAGTGAGGAAGTCTAAATAAAGAAGTATAATACTATTATCCCCCTGCCTTAGACATGTAATGATTTGTGTGTATATGTGTTCTTTCTCCTATTTAAAAAGAATTATTTTGAATAGAACAAATTGCAGTGGGTAGAGGAATGATCAGTTGATAGGTGAAAACAGATGGCCATTGGACTCATCTGTCAAGAAGGTGGTGAGAAGGAAGGAGATAGAGAGTGAGAGAGCAAAGCAAAGGTCAGGTTTGATGGGAATGTTCGTAAATTACAAGGGAAAGTGCCCACAGAAGTGGAGAAGTTCATAGGAAGAGTGGGGAAAACTGGTTTGTTTGTTTGTTTGTTTGTTTGTTTTTTAGTACAAGTCTTAGGAAGTAGAACAAAGAAGAGTCCTCTAGCAATACTGACAGTCTTGCTCTTTTTTTTTAAAAAAAGTTGTGTCCTGTTCTGTTGGAATGGTTCAACATTGCTGAATCTAAAATATGAAATGCTCCAAAAAGCGAAGTTTTTTGAGAATCAACATGATGCCACAAATAAAAAATTCTATACCTTATGTCATGCGATGAGTCAAAATGTTAGAGCACTAAAAATACATAAAATCACCTGTAATCCCAGCAGCTTGGGAAGTTGAGGAAGAAGAATCGAAGGTTTGAGGCTAGCCTCAGCAATTTAACAAGACCTTGCCTCAAAGTAAAAAATAACAAGGCTGGGAGTGTAGTTCAGTGGCAGAGCACCTGGATTCAATCCCTAGTATCCCCCCAAAATGGTGTGTCCTGAAGTTTTATTGCCCCCAAATACATCCTAGTCTGTATTTTTAATAGTAAGCCTTATTTTATTAATTCCCAAAGAAAAGGAAACAGAATCAATCTCTCTTTTGGGTGTCTTTTGAAATTTTTATGTCTCATTTATTCAGAGGCATTCTGAGAATACAAGAAGGCATTGGAAGGATACAATGTCTGTCTTTCCCTTTGACCAGTTCTTATTCACTTAGTATTTAATGTTCTTTCTGAGTTTTAGTGTGGATAATTCAGTCTAATCTTTCCTAATTAATAAAGTGAAGTTTTTTCTTCTTATTCACCAGTCTGGCATTTATTATAGTAGAATGTGTATATTTTGTGGCTAACAAAGATTTGGAGGAACAATAAAATTCGTTCTCTCACTTGGATCAAAGTACTTTGAGCACTACATGGCACAACTAAGGATAATATACATATTTGTTACATTACACTTTTAAATAAATAAGTGCACAATAAAGTTCTAACTTGAATCTTTGAAGAGATAGCAATAAAATTTGGAGTAGTCTATCAGGAAAGTTTTTTCAACAACACAGGTTGAATATTGCTTATTGGAGATGCTTGGACCAGAAGTGCTTTTTTCTTAATTTTTTTTTAGTTTTTTATGGACCTTTATTTTATTTATTTATTTTTATGTGGTGCTCAGGCTCGAATCCAAGTGGGCAAGTGCTCCACCACTGAGCTACAACTCCAGCCCCAGAAGTGTTTTGAATTTTTTTTTTCTGATTTGGGGATATGTGCACATTTATAATGAGATGTCTTAGAAATGGTACCCAAGTCTAAACATGGAATACATATGTGTATCTTGTACACATAGCCCAAAGGTAATTCTATGTATTTTTAGTGCTCTAACATTTTGACTCATCACATGACATAAGGTATAGAATTTTCTATTTGTGGCATCATGTTAAATTCTCAGAAAGCTTTGATTTTTAGAGCATTTCAGATTTTAGATTCATGTTTTTGGATTAGGGATGCCCAGCCTCTACTTTCTGTTTATGCAAAGTGTTGTTGATATTTAGCTCTAAAGTATAAATATGTGCTTATTTCCTTTTACATGCAGCACAAGCATAAAATACTCACACCCAGGAGAGGTAGATGGCTCCAGACTCCTGGTCATCTGTGATGTAGCCCTTGGAAAATGTATGGACTTATTCAAGAAGGACTTTTCCTTAACAGAAGCACCACCTGGCTATGACAGCGTGCATGGAGTTTCAGACACAGCCTCTATCCCCACAGATTTTAAGGTATTTTTATTCAAGAAACAGGCAGGGTTGGAGGTATAGCTCACTTGTATAGTACTGGTCTAATGTGTGAGGCCCTGGGTTCAATCCCCAGCCCAGCAAAAAATAAACACAAAGCCTCAAAACAATCAAAGAAAAGCTTGAGTGCCAATATATAGCCTTATTACCTTTACTCCTATTTTTATTAAATATGCTTTCATTTAAATAATTATTGTTTACTACCTAGATTCCATATTTTCTAATTAGCAAATGTGAAATTCTACTTTTATGAGAACATCTGTGTATCAATTGCTTTTGTTTTTATCACCCATTAATTTCTTTTTACTCTAGGATGATGAATTTGTTATATATAAAACCAATCAGGTTAAAATGAAATATATTGTTAAATTTTGCATGCCTGGAGATCAAATAAAGGACTTTCATCCTTGTCAAAATACTGAATTAGAGGAATACAGACCCAAATTTTTAAATTTTTCAAAGGTTGAAGGTAAGACAATTTTCTTTTTCTTTCTTTCTTTTTTTTTAAGTGTTTATTCAGGGGAGAAAACAGGATACAAGTGCAGAGTACCTCCCTGATTGGCTGTGAGGGAGGAAGGGAAGGGAAGATGGCCACTTTTTTTTTTTTAAAGAGAGAGTGAGTGAGAGAGAGAGAGAGAGAGAGAGAGAGAGAGAGAGAGAGAATTTTAATATTTATTTTTTAGTTATCGGGGACACAACATCTTTGTTTGTATGTGGTGCTGAGGATCGAACCCGGGCCGCATGCATGCCAGGCGAGCGCGCTACTGCTTGAGCCACATCCCCAATTTTCTTGAATGCTGTTTTATGTGATAATATTTATAGAACTAAAACATTATAATTATCATTATCATTATTATTATTATAATAGGGATTAAACCCAACGGTGCTTAACCACTGAACCACATCCCCAGACCTTTTTATTTTTTATTTTGAGACCGGGTCTCACTAAGTTGCTTAGAACCTCACTAAGTTGCCAAAGCTACCTACATACTTGACTTTATATCCTCTTGTCCCAACCCCCCGAGTTGTTGGGATACAGGCTTGCACCACCACACCCAGATTGATTGATTGATTGATTGATTGATTTTTGAGGCACTAGTGATTGAACCCAGTGATGTTCTATCTCTGAACTACATACCTAGTCCTTTTTATTTTTTATTTTGAGACAGGGTCTCACTAAGTTGCCAAGGTTGGCCCCGAACTTGGGGATCTTCCTAACTCAGCCTTCCTAGTCTCTGGAGTTATAGGCATATACCACTGAGCCTGGCAGGATGTGAGCTTTTTTCAATATGCTGTAGTAGGAGCTTGATTTAGCCTTCCTTGGGTTGAAAAATCTAGATAGTTTCATATTGCTCAAAAAATGCTTTTATGGAACAGTTAATAATATTGCCTGACCAATTCACCATGACAACCAGGGAATGCAGATATCAAGATTCGTGTTTCAGCTGTGTTTATTGAGATGTTTAAAGACCTCTGGGTACATGTATGCTGATATATAAATCTTTCAAATAATAGCATAATTCTAGATTTTCAGTATGATGCCCAAACACTCTAGTTTAGAAAGGGAAAGTGGGGGTGGGGTGGGTATTAACAACACTTCCCTTTCACATGTGAGGCCCTGGGTTTGATTCTGCAACAGTACAAAATAAATAAAAAAATTTTAAAAATAAAATAAAAAGTCAGAAGTATCTTTGAGAATGTTCCCCCCATTTTTCTTACTTGGGCTTGCTTACTTTTAGAATTGGCTGTTGAAAATCATAAAATGCTATTTGTCCATTTTTTCTAAACTATAATGTCTGAATGGATGGAGTAAAGAATAAAGATCAGGATAACAAAAATAAACAGTGTGGGCTGGGGTTGTGGCTCAGTGGTAGAGCATTTGCCTAACATGTGTGAGGCACTGGGTTCGATTCTCAGCATCGCATATAAATAAATTAAATAATAAAATAAAGGTCCATCAACAACTAAAAAAAATTTGTTTTAAATAAATTGTGCAAGGATGGTCTTAAGAGCTAGCATTGGCCAGCTGTGGTGGCACATACCTTTAATCCCAGCAAAAGCCAGCCTCAGCAATTTAGCAAGACCCTGTATCAAAATAAAATAGAAAAAGGACTGATGATGAGGTTCAAATGTAGATCCCCAGTACTGAAAAAAAAAAGGCCAACATTTACATTTTTAATATGTAGATTACCAGTTACCAGACACCAAACCTTCCAGCAATGTCAAGGCCGGCCTTCAGGATATCTCTGGGAATTTGATTCCTCTTGAGGATGTTCACATCAAAGGGAGAATAATGGACTTTGTAGCCCAGGTATGTTATCTGTGGTTTTGTGATAGCTAAATGGATACAAATCATAAATGAGTATTTGACTGCAATTGTATGAACTAAACAAAATATGCCTGTTATATTGCTTGTTTAGGGAATAATGACAGGGAAAAAAATAGTCCATAATGTCTATAGATAATTTTTTTCCAAATATTTTTGATCCACATTTGGTTAAATCATGGATATAGAAACCATGATACAGAGGGCCAATTACATATCATTTCTAACACTGAATATATTTTCAATTTAAGATATTTTCAGGGGCTGGGGTTATGGATCAGTGGTAGAGTGTGCCGCAGTCTGGCTGGGCACAATTCAGGAGCCACTTGTCAAAAGAAACGAACTTTATTTTTAGAACTACAAACGCCAAACAAAACAGCTCCTCAGGAAAAAACCCTCAGAGCCCAACTGCCACCACCAGCTTCCCAAGCCTCTCACCCCCACACAAGCCTCACTACCTCCCACAATCCTCCTGCTCTTGAGGCCGATTGGCTGGGTCGCGTGGGCGGAGCCAAGGAAGTCCCCCAATGAGCAGCTCCGTGGTCTGAAAGGGCAGGAAAACAGCCCAATGAACATCACTGCAGAGGAGCCAATCAGCTAGATGTTGCTGGGGCCGCTGTGAGCCAATCATCAGCTTTGCAGTCTGAAGGGCGGGGAAACAGCCCAATGAACATCACCGCAGAGGAGCCAATCAGCTAGATGTTGCTGGGGCCACTGTGAGCCAATCATCAGCTGGCAGCTGGAAGTTTGCTGGGGCCCCTTTGGCTGTGGCTCTCAACAGAGTGCTTGCCAGGCATGTTTAAGGTTTGATCCTCAGCACCACATATAAATAAATCAAATAAAGTATTGTCACCATCTAAAAAATTTTTTAAAAAAGATATTTTTAGGGCTGAGGTTGTAGCTCAGTGGTAGAGCGCTTGCCTTGCACACTTGAGGCGCTGGATTCAATCTTCAGCACCACATTAAAAAATAAATGAATAAAAATAAAGATATTGTGTTCATCTACAACTAAAAAATATATATATTAAAAAAAGATATTTTCAGTTTACCTTGGGTCTTTTGGTCCCATTTTTTTTTAATTTTTTTTTTTTAGTTATAAATGGACACAATATCTTTGCTTATTTTTATGTGATGCAGAGGATCAAATCCAGTGCCTCACAAGTATGAGGCAAGTGCCCTGCCACTGAGCCACAACCCTAGCCCTCATGGTCCCATCTTAAGACCAGGAACATGTGTATTCTATAAGTTTCTAGCCCATGTGACACTTAGAAGGCATCATAATCTACAACATGAAAGGGACTTTTTCCCCAGCCATCTTAATAAGAAGTATATTGCCTCTGCTAAGTCAGTATTTCTATGACTTCAGATGATTTCTACTCCAGTCAGGTATATAAGAACTAATTAAATATGTGCATTTTTATCATGAGGCATGGTAATGGTAGAACTCACTAACTCTGGAAACCAGGGTTGTGATTTGAAGGACAAGATCAAAATTCAAAAAATCTAAAATGAATATGCATAATTATTTTCATTATTTGTTGTTCCTGCAAATATTGTTCCATGTAGTTTAATCAAATATACTGATTTTTCTTTTTCTTCAGGTCATTGTTTTTCAGACATACACAAATCAAAGTCATGTGCCCATTGAAGCAAAATATGTCTTTCCTCTGGATGATAAGGCAGCTGTATGTGGCTTTGAGGCATTTATCAATGGGAAGCACATAGTGGGCGAGGTAAGAGAAGAAAATGCATTGGGACTACTCTTTGATTTCAAAGTCAGTCACCCAGATCTGCACTGGATCCCTGTGGCTGTAAGGTTGAGCCTTTTCAAAAACCAGAAATATTCTTTGAAAAACTAACTCACTCATACGATTAGCCTCCATTTGAATATCCCTCCCTGATGAACTGACTTCTACCTGTCCAGACTTAATAACCATAGTCTTGCAAATTCTTTGCTCATGCAATTTTTCAAGTCATATCTGAAAATGACAAAGCCCTCATATGTTTTCACAAAAACTAGTCCTCTGTGCCCTGCTAGGAAAGTCAAGCTAAAGTGAAGGCTGTTGTAACTTTCAAGAAAAATTATACTCACAGAAACAGTTGGGGTTGTAGCCAGGTGTGGTAGCATATGCATGTAATCCCAGTAACTTTAGAAACTAAGGAAGGAGGATTCCAAGTTTGAGGCCAACCTTGTCAACTTAGTGCAAACCTGTCTCAAAATAAAAAATATAAAAGACAGAGGATGTGACTCAGTGTTACAGATTGTTTTGCTTCAGTCCCCAGGACCAAAAAAGAAAGAAAAGAAATTATAGTTAATAGTTACTGGAGATGTAGTTCAGTGGAAGAGTGCTCACCTATCATATGCGAAGCCCTGGATTCAATCCCTAGCACTTAAAAAAAAATTAAAAAGAGGGGGAAATAAGAGCTGATTCATTCTATATCTATTCTAAGGACAAGCCCAAAGTTGTAATTATAACCCACAATTGTTAAGTTTAATGTAAACTTTCCCAGGCACAGTGGCACATACCACATTGAAAGTTCAAAGCTAGCCTCAGCAACTTAGCCAGGCCCTATGTAACTTAGTGAGACCATGTCTCAAAAAAAAAAAAAAAAAGTGTTATATTTTGTCATATGCTTTTTCTGCATTAATTGAGAAGATCATGTGAGGTTTTCTTCAATTTTCTTCATTCTATTAACATGGAATACTGCATTGATTTTGAGTTTTCATATGTTGAACCATTCTTATATTCCAGGAACCAATCCTTTTTTTAATATCTATTTTTCAGTTATAGGTAGACACATATCTTTGTTTTACTTTTATGTGGTGCTGAGGATCAAACCCAGGGCCTCGCATGTAGTAGGCAAGCGCTCTACCACTGAGCTACAACCACAGCCCTCTGTCTCAAAATTTAAAAAAATTAATAAAAAGGGCTGGAGATGTGGCTCAGAGGTTAAGCACCCACTGGTTAAGCACTGGATTCAGTCTCTGGTACCAGAAACAATAAACAAACAAACTTTTTCTTTTGTTCAGTATAAAGTTCTAAACAAACTTTTATTTTCAACCATTGACTCTGAAACATTTTGGTCCCAACTTCAAAAGAATTCTCTTTGGTGGCCTTTTCCAGTTTAAATTTTTATCTGGCAAGTACATTTTAATGATCGCTTTATGTAAGTTTTCATTCATCTTAGACTCTTATTTTTTGTCTTTGTTCAGATTTTAATACATTAATAATAATTTTCCTTATTAAAGTCTAAAGTCACTCTTCCTATAATGGGTGATTTAAAAATTATCTTTTCCAGATTAAAGAGAAGGAAGAAGCCCAGCGAGAATACCGGGAAGCTGTCAGCCAAGGCCATGGTGCTTACCTGATGGATCAGGATGCTCCGGTATGGCTTGATAGTCAGCATTTTTATGGGAAAGGATTTGAAATATGAAATTCATAGTAGAAGCCAAGACAGTTGTTGGGAGTAGTGATGTATGCCTGTAATCCCAGCTACTCTGGAGGCTGAGGCAGGAGGATCACAGGTTGAAGGATGGGCCTAGGAAACTTAGTGAGTCCCTGTCTCAAAATAAAATTTTTAAAAGATCTGGAAGGTGTAGCTCAGTAGTAGAGTACTTGCATAACATGCCCAAGGCCTTGGGTGGAATCCCCAGTACCACATGCGCGCGTACACACACACACACACACACACACACACACACACACAGATAATTTGCATTATTCTAGGTTTGTAAGATCCTTTTATAAGTAAAAGTGGCCAAGTCTGTCAGACCCATTTGACTTATTTAAATAAAGAAGGAAATGATGATATTATTCGACAAACAAGAAAAGGTATTGGGAACTGAGTGTACCCAGAATCCATAGCAAAAAGAAAACATTTGGGTTACTTCATATTCACCTTCTGATATAGGAGTGTAATATATTTACATTTTCCCTAGAACTAAGTTCACCTCATAATTTGTCCAGTTTTCACCAAATCATAACCCAGGGAGGCATTTCTGCCTGAGAAGGTCCTGAGAAGGTTCAGCTTCTTTGCTTTCTGATCATTAGCTTTAAACAGGTATATAATGTGGAAAGTCTGGAAGAAGGAACAACTATTATACCTTAAATATAAGATGTTTTAAATGTGCCTTTAGCAGGTGCTAGACGCCGGTAGTCAGTGTCTAACCTGCATCTTCAGGGTTCGTGTTTTAGCAATTTGTGCAGATAAGGCCATAAGCTTCAGATACCACTGCTGAGCATGATATGTTGCCTTAAGATTGTAAAAATTTTGGGTTGGGTCTTTAGCTCAGTGGTAAAGCACGTATGTGAGGCACATGTATGAGGCACTGGGTTCTATCCTCAGCACCAGATAAAAATAGATACTGTGTGTTCATCTACAACTAAAATATATATATATATATATATATATTTTTTTTAATTATAAAACTTCAATGTTTGGTAAGGGGAATGGCATATTAAAGATTCATTTGGGTTTTAAGAGTAAATTACTTTTGATATGTAAGATATCCATTTGCAGGACATGAATAAGCAATAAAGAAATAATTACTAAACAACTAATAATGCTGGCCTATAATTTAAGAGACTCTCAGTAATAGTGTAGGTTCTCAATCATAAATGTATGGTCAACATATTTCCTCCTTGATGCTAAGAAATTTGCTGGGGAATGTGAGGTTCAATCCTCAGCACCACATAAAAATAAATAAATAAAATAAAGATAAAAATATATTTAAAAAAGAAAGGAAGAAGAAGACAAAACATATTACCTATAGGTAGAGTTTGGTCAGAAATGTTGTTAACCTGAACCTTCTGGATTTCATCCTTCTGATCTTCCAAATTGTATTTTGATATCTATAATGATCTCGTACTATATGATATTAATAATAAAGTTTATTTATTTAAGTATTATATATTTATTATATATTAATAATGTTTATATTATATAAATTCATTTTGTATATGTTAATCTGATGGTTGAGAATTTATATATAAAACATATAGCATATATGCACATGCACATTATATATGTTTAATATAGTAATATATATTACAGTTATATATAATTACTATATTATGTATTACTATATAATGGTCCCATAGATTTTACACACACACACACACACACACACACACACACACACACAAATACACACAATGGTGCAAAAGAAATATGTATTCAGTTGAAACTGTACTTTGGAACTTGAATTTTGTTCTTTCCCAGGTTAGTGCTATGCAGTGCCATACTCTGCCCATTCTTCCACCTTGGAAGCCACAAATTCTGCTTTGTGTCTATTGAGAGCTGTTTGAGGAATAGTTTCCTGCCTTTCCTCTAGTTGTAGCAAACCCCTGCTTTGTTTTAGTGTGGGGTCCTGGGCCTAGGAAGGTTTCATCCCCTCCTCCATGGGAGATAGCTTTTGCTTCTGTTTCTTTAAAGCAACAGAGATTCACCTGGTTGCTGGGAGTAAAAAGGAAGGTTTCTTATTCTTTTTTTTTTTAAAACACTTAATTCTTTTATTTTTCTTTTTTTTTAAGAGAGAGTGAGAGAGGAGAGAGAGAGAGAGAGAGAGAGAGAGAATTTTTAATATTTATTTTTTAGTTCTCGGCGGACACAACATCTTTGTTGGTATGTGGTGCTGAGGATCGAACCCGGGCCGCATGCATGCCAGGCGAGCGCGCTACCGCTTGAGCCACATCTCCAGCCCCAGGTTTCTTATTCTTATATTGCTTCTGCTCCTTCCCCCGCAGCTTCAGACTTTTGCTTCAAACAGGGGAAGGATCTAGGGAAGTAGACAGTGTTTCATGCCTTTCCCCAGCAGCAACTAGTCCCTTCTCATACTTGTTTTGCTAAGAGGGTCTTTCCTTGGTCTCTTGGTCTGTCCCAGTCTTTTTAGTGGACCCAGTAGAAGACTGTGGAGAAAAGCTTGTGAAAAAAATACAAGCTCC
Organism: Spermophilus citellus; assembly: GCF_964194105.1. Taxonomy (NCBI): domain Eukaryota; kingdom Metazoa; phylum Chordata; class Mammalia; order Rodentia; family Sciuridae; genus Spermophilus; species Spermophilus citellus. Next base: position 75,924,515 of record NC_138182.1, on the reverse strand, counting down.
CCTTGGGGTAGAGGGTCTCAGTCATTCTAAACCCACAAGTAAACTAACCCCCTTTCAGCCTGTAAGAATTCAAATAGTGGGGCTGGGGTTGTGGCTCAGAGGTAGAGCGCTCACCTTGCATGTGCAGGACCCTGGGTTTGATCCTCAGCACCACATAAAAATAAATAAATAAAAATAAAGGTATTGTATCCAACTACAACTAAAAAATAAATATTAAAAAAAAGGAATTCAAATAGTGCCCATGTCCCCTCCATTCTTAGAGGGGCTTTTCACTCTTCAGAATTCAGTTTACTCAGTTGATGGTGGGTTCAAGAAAATTTATAATTTTGCAGATTATCCAGTGTGTTATAACAGAAATTATGTCATCTTTTATCTACCTTTTATCCTACCTGGAAATGGAACTGCAATCTTACACTATTAAGTGAAAGTCTCTCAAATGAACCCTAGGTGCATGTGGAAGCATACATGTGCATACACACTTACACATGCATGCGCGTGAACACACACACACACACACACACACACACACACTTCTGTTAAAGAATGGCAATATTTACACTTTAAAAATTGTCCTTCATTGTTTATTTCTGTTCTATAAATGGATATCCTTGATGCATCCTTGATGTCATAATTTAACTTTTAAGGCTATGTTAATCATTAATACTCTATTTCCTAACTATACTAAATTTTCATACTAGTATAATAGCCTGATTGATCAGAATGGCAATTGGAGATGTTGAGATGATCTCTGTGTAGGTGTCAGAAAAAAATATATCTAACCCCTCTTTTCTGCCGTACGTAGTCATGAGGTTATAGTCTTCTACTGCAATGATCATATCCCATTCAAAGAAATCTAAATACTTTTTCTTAAAAATAAAAGAAAATATACTCTAGGGTAAAAGAATTAAGTGAAGTCCAAATTTAGAAAAGCTACTTTAGTTTTGCAGCCACTGGGGAATGGAGAAACATGCCATAGAAGTTGGAGCAACCACAGGTTCTTCAAGGAAGGGGCTTTGTGGAAGCCTCCACAGAGCAGAGCCCACAAGTTCATGATGACTGATGTAGGGTCCATTATGTGACTCTCCACAGTTCAGCACCAATGGCCTCCTTTCCTCCACCTCCCATAGATGTCAATTTATCTTCACCAAGGTGAATGGTTTTGGATTCTCCTTTAGCACCACTAATAAGTCTTTTAGCTCCTATTACCATTTTCTGGGGAAGAATTTGGCAGATTGTAATTAAAGTCATTTAAGTAATAGGAGGAATTAACTGGCATAGAGTGGATATGCTTTTGAGTAGGCTAAGTCATATGTTTGTATTTTAGGATGTTTTCACCGTAAGTGTTGGAAACTTACCCGCTCAGGCCAAGGTTCTCATCAAAATTACCTACATTACGGAACTTAGTATCCAAGGCTCTGTTGCTGTCTTCTTCATGCCTGCCACTGTGGCACCCTGGCAACAGGACAAGGCTTTAAATGAAAACCTTCAGGTTTGTACATTTAATATTTAAAGGAGCATTTGGCGGGTGGTATTTACACATAGAGAAATAGGGCTGTGGACATAGCTCAGTGGTAGATTGTTTGCCTTACATGTCCAGCTCCAGCACCAAAATAAAAAAGAAAAACTGCAAAGGGAAAGAAAATAATCTAAATATCTAAAATAATCTTTTTGGCATAAACTCAATATCATTGACATTTATGCATTTAGTGCTTATAATGTTTATACAATGAGAAGAATAATGATACAGATATGCTCAATAGACATAATATTTTTATTCTATTTAGTCAATGAAATGTTTGTATTTATACTATATTTTCATTTTGAAGAAATTTGATAACCATTACAGAATGCAAATAAGCCAAAAGTAGAAAATTAAAACCATCTTTAATTTCTTTGCCCAGAAATAACTACTATTTAACACTTGGGTAGATATCATTCCAGACGTCTTACTTTATATTTACATATGTAAATAAATATAATGTATATATTTATTTACATATATATGTGTATACACACATACATGTATATATAGAATTCAAATTTTCTAGGGCTGGGAATATAGCTCAGTGGTAGAGCACTTGTCTAGCATGTGCAGGCCTTGGGGTTCATTCCCAGTACTGGAAAAGAAAGAAAGAAAGAAAGAAAATCTCTGTCATCAGAATGGTCAGAAGTAACCCCTGTATCTGTTGTATTTTAGAAGTTACTGTCATTTCATGAGCAAAAAACTCTGTGTGCTTCATTACTTAGGAGTAAAACCATCTGTCCTGTTGTACTGTCAGCTGTGGCCTTGCTGAAATCATCTTCAGTTTAGAGTCTCATAGTGAAGCTTAATGAATTCTGGGTTATCACATATGTTTTTTTTTTTTGTTTGTTTGTTTGTTTGTTAACAGGATACAGTAGAGAAGATTTGTGTAAAGGAAATAGGAAAAAAGCAAAGGTTAGTACCTAAAATATAAAACATGTCAATTACTCATTTAGTAGACATTAGTTTTATGGTTTAAATTTTTATTTAAAATTGGCAAATTGCAGTGACCCATGCCTATAATCCCAGCAACTCCTGAGGCTGAAGCAAGAGAATCATAAGTTCAAGGACAACCTGGGTATCTTAATGAGACCCTGTCACAAAATAAAAAATAAGAAGGACTAGGGATGTAGCTCAGTGGTTGAGCATCCCTGGGTCCAATGCCCATACAGCATTGTGCTTATAGTGTTTATAAAATGAGAAAGATAACGATACAGATGTGCTCACTTTATAAACATTATAAGCACATATTTCTACAGGAAAAGAAAATTTAAGGCTGGGGAATAGCTCAATGGTAAAATGCATGCTTATCATGTGCCAAGCCCTGAGTTCCATCCCCAGCTCTATAAATTACTTGTGTGTGTATGTGTGTGTGCATTTAAAACAATGTGTGCGTGTGTGTGTGCGCACGCGCGCGCGTGTATTTGAAACAACTGCAGGTAGAAACTTAAGATACTAGATTAAGACGACCTTCTCTTTATTTTGATAGTTTCTCCTTGACCATGTCTATTGAAATGCCATACATGATTGAATTCATTTCCAGTGATACACATGAACTGAGAAAAAAGGTCAGTGAATCTTTGGTTTCTTAAGAGCTCTTATTTTAACATTAATTTATTGTCTCAATAAAATACATGCAGACAGGCACAGTTATGCACACCTGTAATCCCAGCAACTTCAGAGGCTAAGCAAGTTTGAAGCCAGCCTAGGCACCTTAGTGAGACCCTGTCTCCAAATAAAAAATAAAAAGGACTGGGATGTAGCTTAGAGGTAGAATTCTACTGGCTGGGTTCACTCCCCAGTATCAAAAAAAGAAAAAAAAAAAGATAAAACATGCATGTGGTTTAAAAATGAAGTGATGCTAATAGCAGTTTATGACAAGTAGCAGCAGCCAGTCCTAACCTGTTGCTCCCCTAGACCAACTTCTAAAGCCAGTGAATTGCTCTGAGTATTTAAGCTATTTCTCTGTCATCAGAATGGTCAGAAGTAACCCCTGTATCTGTTGTATTTTTGCCAAGAGTTTTAAATAGTAATTCTTTGCTATTGTTTCTTGATTCATCTGTTTCACAAATTACCTTTTAGGCCAGGAGTATAGCTCAGTGTCAGAGCACTTGCCTAGCATGCACAAGGCCTGGGTTCAACCCCAAGTACTACAAAAAGAGAAGAAATTATTACCTTTTGACATCCTGTTATGGTGGGTGAACTTTTCCCTCTTCCACCTAACTCATCCCCTACTTTTCCTGTCCTCATTATTCCAAAATAGTTTTATCACAGTGGTAAGTCCATAGTCAGTGTTTAAATGATTATGACTATGTAAATAGTGTTGACCATTTAGTTTAAAAACTGGGTTATGATGCCATTATCTTTTAAAAATTTTTTTTAGTTTTACATGGATACAATACCTTTATTTTATTTATTGACTTTTATGTGATGCTGAGGATCGAACCCAATGCCTCACACATGCTGGCACTGCAGGTAGAAACTTAAGATACTAGACTAAGCCACAACCCCAGCCCTGCCAGTATCTTTTTTAACCTCTACATGGCATTTTCTTTTTTTAAAAAGTTATCCTTTTAACTTATTTGATTTCTAGTCTCTCTCAATATTATTTTTCACATTGGCAAATACTAAAGATAATCCATTTGCTTTCTTTTTTCTTCACCTTCCCTCCCTCTAGTCTCCCACTCCTACTGTAGCCCGGCTTGACTAATGCTAGGAATGTGCATCCCTTTATTGTTCTCCCTTGGTGTGTGTGTGTGTGGGTGGGGGGTATTTATTTAGTTAGTTATTTTTAAAATTTTTGTTAAATTTTCTTTTCTTTTCTTACCAGAGATGGAATCCAGGGCCTTATATGCTAGGCAAGCATTTGATCACTGAACTACATCCCCAACCCTAGCAGGGGGCTTTTAATTTTTATCTCTCTTTTCTTTCTTTTCTTTTTTTTTTTTTTTTTTTTTTTTTTTCAGTGCTGAAAATTGAATCCAAGGCCTTGGGTTCATCCACTGAGCTTCATCCTCAGATCCTACCTTTATCTTTTTTCTTCCCTCAGTTTGGCAGAGCTCACCATCCCCTTGCTTTCCTGAGTAAGAGTGTACAGATAGTATACATGCTTTCAGGAAATAGATATTCTATGCTGCAATTGCTCCTTTAGTGAGATGTAAAATCCTGAGTTAGAAATCGTTTTCTCCCAGAATACAGCTAGACATGATGGTGCATGCATATAATCCCAGCAATTTGGGAGGTTGAGGCAGGAGGGTCACAAGTTCAAAGCCAGCCTCAACAACTTAGCAAGTCCCTGAGCAACTTAGTTTGACTCTGATCAAGATAAAACATAAAAAGGGCTAGGCTCTCTATTCACCTCATAAATTGTTTCTTTTGCTGAGAAGAAATTTTTTAGTTTGATTCCATCCCATTTATTGATTCTTGTTTTTTTTCAATGTTATTGATGGACCTTTTATTTATTTATTTTGTTTTTTTTATTATGTGGTGCTGAGAATCAAACCCAGTGCCTCACACATGCTAGGCAAGCACTCTACTATAGAACCACATCCCCAGCCCCATGATTCTTGGTTTTAATTCTTTCACTATAGGAGTCTTATTAAGGAAGTTGGGGCCTAATCCCACATGATGAAGATTAGGGCCTACTTTTTCTTCCTGGGAGCAAATTTTTACCACTCACATATCAGATAGAGCACTAATCTCTAGGGTATACAAAGAACTCAAAAAGCTAACAAATAACCCTATCAATAAATGGGCCAAGGACCTAAAAAGACACTTCTCAGAAGAGGATATACAATCAATCAACAAATATATGAAAAAATGTTCATCACCTCTAGCAATTAGAGAAATGCAAATCAAAACTAATCTAAGATATCATCTCACTCCAGTCAGAATGGCACCTATTATGAAGACAAACAACAATAAGTGTTAGCAAGGATGTGGGGAAAAAGGTACACTCATATATAGCTGTCCCAATATTAATCGCAAATTAGTGCAGCCAATATGGAAAGCAGTATGGAGATTCCTTGGAAATCTGGGAATGGAACCACCATTTGACCCAGCTATCCCTCTCCTCGGTCTATACCCAAAAGACTTAAAAACAGCATACTACAGGGACACAGCCACATCAATGTTTATAGCAGCACAATTCACAATATTACACTGTGGAGCCAACCTAGATACTCTTCAGTGGATGAATGGATTAAAAAATGTGGCTTATATATGCGATGGAATTTTACTCAGCATTAAAAGAAAATAATATCATAGCATTTGCAGGTAAATGGATGACATTGGAGAAGACAATGCTAAGTAAAGTTAGCCAATCCAAAAAACAACAAATGCTGAGTGTTTTCTCTGATATAAGGAGGCTGACTCATAGTGGGGCAGGGAGGGGGAGCATGGGAGGAATAGATGAATTCTAGATAGCGCAGAGGGATGGGAGGGAAAGGAAGGGGGCAGGGATTAGCAAGGGTGGTGGAATGTGATGGACATCATTATCCAAAGTACATGTATGAAGACATGAATTGGTGTCAACATACTTTATATACAACCAGAGATATGAAAAATTCTGCTGTATATATGTAATAAGAATTGTAATGTATTCCAGTGACATTTTTTTAAATCAATTTTAAAAATAAAAAAAATAATTTAAAAAAAGGGCTAGGGATGGGCTGGGGTTGTGGCTCAGTGGTAGAGCACTTGCCTCACATGTGCAAGGCCCTGGGTTCAATCCTCAGCACCACTTAAAAATGAAAAAATAAAATAAAAGTATTGTGTCCAACTAAAAAAAGGGGGGGGTGGCTAGGGATGTAGCCCAGTGATTAAGTGCCCCAGGGTTCAATCCCTAGTACTAAAACTTAACAAACAAATAAACAAACAAAAAAGATATATAGCTAGATAGATAGATATAGCTACATACACACACACAGATGCATATTTTTTTTCAATAAGAATTTCAGATCTTCTCTCTATCCCTGGAATTCTGAAATTTCATATTAATATAATTCTTATTAACTGTACTTGTGGCCTCTAGATTTGGGATATATATATATCCCACTTTTTTTTTTGGTACCAAGGATTGAACTGGGGGGCTTTAACCACTGAACCACATCCTCAGCCCTATTTTATATTTTATTTAAAGACAGGGTCTTGCTGGGTGCCTTGTGCTTAGTGCCTTGCTTTTGCTGAGTCTGGCTTTGAACTCATGATCCTCCAGCCTCAGACTCCTCCGTCACTAGGATTATAGGCTTACACCACCATGCCTAAGTCTACTAATATTTTTAATCTTAGTTCTCTTATCTTTTATTTGTCAGAGATTTTTGTGATCTTACAGCATTTCTTTTTTTATAGCAACTTTGTATATTTCATGGATGTACTATCCTCTTTTGTTTCCCTAAAATCATTTCTAATTTTTTCCTGTTTTTTGTGTCTCTTTTCTTTGAATTCCTTTTTTCTTTTTGGCTTGTTTGCTTACTTCCATATTTCATGTTAGAGGCTTTTTCCCAAATGTGTGGATGACCCTCTGTATTCATCCTTAGGACTGAGAAATGAGAAATTCTAGGATGTTCATGGAATATGGTGATTAAGAGCGACTCTAAGGGGCCCGTGTTTTAGGATACTGGTTTGCACTTCATTCCCCTAAATGAAGCAGTCTGTACTCCTATGCCCCATTAGACCTACCATTTCCTTGTTTGGGTTCTATTTAGTTGGATTTCTCTAGGTAATAAATCTCCAATTTCCTTCAGTGAGAGATCAAGTAATAATTGGAACCCAATGCTTATGATCATCCCCTCTATAGGCTCTCTGGTAGAAGCATCCCTCATTCTGGATAAGTCATTTATCACACATTCATCAATTTTCTGTCTTCCTAAAATTTGCTGACATCTTTAATCTGCTATCATCTTTTTTCCTGACCTAAATATCTTCATGGATTTATGCCTTTTTTATTGCTTCCTTTCAATTTCAGGGAAGCTTAGCATTTTGATAGGGAGTAGAATTAAACTCATACATTCCATCCTGAACAAGAAGCCCTTCACAGCAGTTAGCTTTGCCGTATGTAACAAATTGTTCCTGAACTTTGTGGCTTCAAACAGCATACATTTCCAGACATAGTGGTACACACGTATAGTCTCAGCTAATTAAATGATGAGGCAAAAGAATCATTTGAGCCTAAAAGTTTGGGATCAGCTTGAGTAACACAACAAAACCTTATCTCGAGCATTTATTATTCTCACAGTTCTGTGACTTGAACAGTATGGTATACAATAGCCTCACACACACAAGTGCTGGTCCAGTGTCAGCTACGATGGTGACCATTGTAGCCCATTATCCTATCCAGCAAGGTGGCTTAGGGTTATTTACCTAGTGGTAGAAGAGTCCCAGTAGAAACAAAAAGGGCCAGCCCCATTGCACAAACACTTTTCAAGTGCCTGCTTACATCACATTTGCCAGTGTCTCATTGACCAAAGCAAGTCATATGGCCAACTCCATTAGCCAATTCAAAGGTGGAGAAATAGATGTCACCTCCAGGTAGGAGGAGCGTCCAAGTTACATTGCAGAGGGGTAAGTATACAAGAGTGAAGAGACTTTATGGCATTTTTCAATTTATCCATGTTGTCTTCATTATTTTAAAGCTTATCATGTATATTTTTATATTCTTGAAAATATAATTTACAAATAAGATACAATCCTAAGACTTCTATTGAATGTTCTATTTTACTGTTCTAGGCTCTGATTATCTTCTATATCCAGATAGATCCAACTGAATTACAGATCTATAGTCTTTGGATCCAGAGTTAAGATGATCTCATACTTAACTAAATTAACTCTAGGATTTCAGGAGGGTAACTGATATGATAATGGTCCTAGGTCTAAAACCTACATTTTATAATTTTGGAATTTATTACCACATTGTTGATTGTTTAATGGAATTATATAAATTATGGAAGGGCTTGCTACTTGACAGGTAATGCAAATTGGTAATATGGTATTATTCCATTATTTACTTTATCATATAGCTCTTTGCTTTGTAGAGCACAGACTGTAAAGCTGTGATTAGCACCCTGGAAGGCAGTTCCTTAGATAGCAGTGGATTTTCTCTTCACATCAGTTTGTCTGCTGCATATCTCCCAAGAATGTGGGTTGAAAAACATCCAGAGAAAGAAAGTGAGGTAAGATACTTCTTACTTTCAAGAGACATTGTTGGAAAAATATTTCAGAATAAATAGGATATTTTAATTTGAAAATTATTGATAATCCTAAAAAACTAGCATTGCAAAATGAATTCTCACACTCCAAGATTCTGCAACTAAAAATAAATTATATCAAGAATGATCAACTTCTGAGGCTTCTACCAAAACCATCATGTGGCTTATTTCCCTACAAAGATTATAATTTTTGTTATTATTGTCATTTTGTTTTTGTTTTTGTTTATTTTTTATTTTTTTGGTACTGGGGATTAAACTCAGAGGCACTTTACACTGAGTTACATCCCCAATACTTTCTGTTTTTTGGGACAGAATCTCACTAAGTTGCTTAAGGCCTTACTAAGTTGCTGAGGCTGGCCTTGAACTTGTGATCCTCTTATCTCAGCCTCTTGTACCACTGGAATTTCAGGCATGTGTCACTGTACCACCATACCCAGCAAGATTGTTTTGTTGTTGTTGTCGTCGTTTTGGGGGGTTGAGGGGTGGTGGTACCAGGGACTAAACTCAGGGGTGCTCAGCCACTAAGCCACATTCCCAACACTTTTTATTTTTCATTTTGAGGCAGAGTCTCACTAGGTTTATAGCTTTACTGAATTGCTGAGGCTGGCTTCAAACCTGTGATCCACCTCCTTAGCCTCCCCAGCGGCTGAGATTACAAGCATGCACCACCATACCTGGCCAAGATTGTAGTTTTTACCTAAATCCCCACGAAAAACTAAATCCATCATCAGATATTACATCGGTTAGTCTATGTACTTTTTATGTGTTTTAAATTTTGATACTAGAAGAACAAATAAAAAATTATTTATGACCATAAGACCATTTTGTGTAGTTTTAACGAAGAATTGCTCTTCACTTAAAAAGTTTTGTAATAGTAGTTGTACTTTAAATATTGGTTCATTAATAAAAGTTATCTGTACATATTTTAGTAATCATAATATCATCTAAATTCCTTTTAGAATAGTGTGTGTATGAGAAGAGCATATTATTTATTTATTTTACAAATAACATTAATACTATAGGATGTTTTTTCAGGTATTCTTTATTGATTCTTGACTTCTCAAGAGTCCTATATGTTGGAATCTTCAGCTTTAACATTTTAGTCTTAATTTGAGCTCCTAGTAGGTCATCTTGTTGTTAAATACATCTTATTGTTTTTGTTTTCATACCATTTGTTTACCTTACTACAAAGTTTTAGAATTTGGCAAGTAGATCTTTTCCTATTTAAGATACAAGAAGCTCCCATCCAAGATCTTTTTTTCTTCTTTCAGGCTTGTATGCTTGTCTTTCAACCCAATCTTGATGCTACCCTCCCTGATCTGGCTGACAAGAACGAAGTAATTATTTGTCTTGATTGTTCCAATTCCATGGAGGGTGTGACATTTATGCAAGCCAAGCAAATTGCTTTGTATGCACTATCCTTGGTGGGTGAGAAGCAAAAAGTGAACATTATACAATTTGGCACAGGTAAGTGTACTTTGTCCCCAGTCCAATGTGTTCTTCTTCCTTAATGTGAACATCCTCTGTGGAACAAGAGATAACCTAACACAAAGCTTAAGCCCAAGAATTCTGAAGCCGAGGAACAGAGTTGTAACTCAGTGGTAAAACACTTGTCTGGCACATGTGAGGCCTTGGATTTGATTTACACCACCATAAAAACAAACAAACACTGGGTATAAAGGTGTATGCCTATAATCCCAGCAATTTAGGAAGCTGAGTCAGGAGGATCACAAGTTCACAGCCAACTCAGCAACTTAGCAAAGCGCTAAGTAACTTAGCAAGATCTTGTTTCAAAATAAAAGATAAAAAAGGTCTGGGGATGTAGCTCAGTGGTTAAGTGCTCCAGGATTCAATCCATGGTACCAACCAACAAATAAACAAACAAAAAGAACTTTGAAACCAGGTCTCCTGGGTCCAGAACTAAAGTGTACCATGACACTTACAAATTCTATGTGTCATGCTGAACAAGATGTTTGAACTCTGGTGCCGAAGTTTCCTCATCTGCAATCTGAGGGTAATAATTACTATCTCATAGTGTTGTTGTAAGGCCTGAGCTAATGTATGTAAAACATTTAAAACAGGACTTGATCTATGCTAGATGAAATATAAATATTACTTTTGTTTTTTAATACCAACTCAACTGAGTGCAAGATCTTTACTCTGCTGAGTAAGATGGTCCCAAGGTTAAGGGCAGACATTTAGAATCAGTAGGTCATAGAAAACCTGTGAGGAATTATCTCAGGGAGTCAGGTCAACACACTTTGGCACCGCAGGGATGAAAGAAAGAGCATAGAATGGAGTGAGGGGATAATCATATCCCATTAATTCTTATCCTCTGTGTCACTCAGCAGAAGGTCCTTTACAATGGAGCTAGGGTCTGTTCTGCTGGGGGTAGCAGTCAAATAGGCATGCAAAAGGCATGGGTGGAGGTTGTATCCATCCAGGATTAAGCTGCTAGTACCATTGCAATACACCCATACCTTGCTTTGCAAAGGCAACGCAGAAATCTACACATGGAATTTAACTTAGAACATTTTGCAAACTATAGTGCATAGTTTGCTTTGGAATATATTAGGTAGAGGAACACTGTGGTGGGTTTTTAAAATTTATATATTTTAGTTGTAGATTGATACAATACCTTTATTTTACTTATTTATTTTTATGTGGTGCTAAGGATCGAACCAAGTACCTCACACAGATTAGGCAAGCACTCTACCACAGAGCCACAACCCCAGCCCTGGGTTTGTTTCTGGGTTTTTTTGTTTTTTGTTTGTTTTTTTTTGTACATTGGAACTTTCATACACAAAAAGAAACTATTACATATAGTACTCTCCAAAGTATGCACATAAAGACAACATTTTTTGTGATAGCAGCAGTGGTATAAAGTAGGATTACTGTTTGTTAATAGTCAATCCAGTAAATATTTAATGGTAACACCTCACACTAATCTTATTACACAGGTTACAAGGAGTTATTTTCATATCCTAAGTACATCATGAGCAATGATGTGTCAACAGAGTTCATTATGGTGAGTAAGAGAAACTTCCTCAGTTTTCTGAGCTTTTGTCTATGAAGCTTTTAGTTGTATTATCCAGAACTTATTCCCCCTGAAGTTTTTCTATGTTGGCAGATGTGTTAGCCAGCTTTTGATTTCTGTAATGAATACCTGAGATAAATCAATTCTCAGTATTTATTTTGTCTTGTTGTTTCACAGCTTTTAGTCCATGGACTCCTGGCCCTCTTGTTTTACGTCTGTGGTGGGATAGTTCATCCTGGCAGGAGCTCATGGCGTAGGGGGCCTATTTACCTCATGACTGCCAGAAACAAGTATATCCTTCCAAGGGCACACCCTCAGTGACCTTCCACTAGGCCACACCTCCTAAAGGTTCTATCACCTCCCAGTAATGCCACAGGCTGGCAACCAAGCCTTTAACCCATGGCAGTGGAGGGGGTGAGGGCAGAGGTATGCTCATTCAAACCATAACAATGTATTCCTATAATAATGATAAAATAAATAAAAGTATATAAACTCACTAAAGAAAATTGGAAATTAAAAAGAACATAAAGAGAAAAATTGCCCATAGTCCCACCATGCAATGCAGCTAGCATTAACATTTCAGAAAGTTATCTTCTGTCCCTTGTTTTCATTCATTTAAAATGAAACAAGCTGAGAATGACATTTCACCACCTCAATCAAGGCTGGCAAACCCAGGGGTGCTTTGATGAGATGTTTCTTTGCATATATGTAATAGTTCTTTGAAAACTTTTTAAAATTTTTTTTAGTTGTAGATGGACACAATACATCTATTTTATTTATTTGTTTTTTTATTTTTTTATGTGGTGCCGAGGATAAAACCCAGTGCCTCACATGTGCTAGGCAGGCACTTTACCAATGAGCCACAACTCCAGCCCCTAAAAACTATTTTTAAAAAGCAAATAAATGCCAAGTGATAATATTTTCATTTATGCATGCCACAATTATAAACCAAAAGGACATAATTATAGTTATTTCACAAATATAGAATTAGGAAGAAGATCTTTTCGATAATGGTATATCTCTAAACCCTCCCAGGAGATGGTTTTCAGCCAGGCATGGTAGTGGCACGTCTATAATCCCAGTGACTCCAGAGGCTGAAGCAGGAGGATCGCAAATTCAAGAATAGTAGTGAGACCCTGTGTCAAGGGCTGGAGATTTGGCTCAGTGGTTAAGCAACTCTTACCAAAAAGAAAAAAGGAGATGTGCTTCAGTGAATGATTGCAGTTAATGGTGAGTATAATCCAAAAAGGAATAAATGATCTTTTGTTTCAATTCCTACAGTCTGCTACACCTACTATGGGGAACACAGACTTCTGGAAAATGCTCCGGTATTTAAGTTTACTGTACCCTTCTCAAGGGTTACGAAATATTCTCCTCATATCTGATGGCCACCTCCAAAATGAGAGTCTAACATTGCAGCTTGTGAAAAGAAACGTCCACCATACCAGATTGTTCACCTGTGGGGTGGGGTAAGTCTCAGAGATCTGGTTGCTATGGTAAAAGACAGCTAGCAGGCAGGTCTTTTAGATGGCATGAACAGGATTTTTGAAAGTCTAGAAATTGATAGTAGTATATAGAAGCTATATAGGGCACAGGGCAGAGCTCTGGGCTCTGGGCCAGATTGCGTGGATCTCAAAACTCCAGTAGGCCACTCATTCATTAGCTGTGATCTCAGGCAAGTTATTTAACCTTGCCTTTGTAAAATGAAGGTGAAAGTGAAAATACCTGCCTCGTTGGATTATTTCACACAACAACCCAGATGTCCAGCTTGTCCTGAGCCTGGGCACAGTTCCCTCTGGCAAATTGGACTAGTTGGAGGTTGTCTGCCCTTTGGTCCATGCCCCCATTTCCTGTTGCCTTGCTCCCTCTTTTATGGCTCTATATTTGCATTTTCAAACCTCTAGTATACATTTCCTAAGAAATTACCCCAACACAAATATAGTTAGTTCCATGGGATTATACTAAGGTATGTGGCATCCATGTAAGGAAATGACAGAGCAAAGTGGGCTTCCTGGTATTCATACAGAGCTCCCATCCCATGCCAGGTGGGGAGTTGTGGAGGGTGGGTGGGGAAACCTGGGTTCTTCCTGAAACAACCCCACAAATGGTTGTTAGGTACCTCTATTCTGAGATAATGCATAGAGCAGGCCCTCCCCTCAGCACATTGTTCAGGTAGGGGAAGGGCTGTTTCTTTGGAAAACAGATGTGAAGAATTTCTACTTTTTTCTTTTCAAAATTTTTTTTGGTGTGGGAAATGAAACCCAGGGCCTAGGCATGCCAGGCAAGCACTCTACCACTGAGCACATCCCCAACACAGGAATTTCTTCCTTCCTTTCCTTCCCTTCCCTTCCCTTCCCTTCCCTTCCCTTCCCTTCCCTTCCCTTCCCTCCCCCTTCCCTTTCCTCCCCCTTCCCTTTCCTCCCCCTTCCTTCCTTCCTTCCTTCCTTTTTTCCTTCCTTCCTTCCTTCCTTCCTTCCTTCCTTCCTTCCTTCCTTCCTTCCTTCCTTCCTTCCTTTCTTGTTGTAGATGGACAGCATGCCTTTACTTTATTTGTTTATTTTTGTATGTGGTGCTAAGGATTGAACCCAGTACCTCACATGTGCTGGGCAAGCTCTCAGCACTCAGCTGTTATAGCCCCAGCCCAGGAATTTCATTTTTTTTTTTTTTACTACTGTAAAAAATAAATAAGTCCTCTATACATGAAAGCTTAAATTAAGCAAACCTTCAGATATTTCCTTCTGTCTGTTATCATTTATTTTCTCCCTCCCTCCCTCCTCCCCTCCCCCCTCCTCCTCCTCCTTCTTCTTCTTCTTCTTCTTCTTCTTCTTCTTCTCTCTCTCTCTCTCTCTCTCTCTCTCTCTCTCTCTCTCTCTCTCTCCTCTCTCTCTTTCTCTCTTTCTCTCTTTCTCTCTCTCTCTTTTTCTTTCAAGCACTGGGGATAGAACCCAGGCTTTGTGTATGCTAGGCAAGCACTTTATAGCTGAGCTTTGCCCTGACCCCATTTTATCTCTTTAACATTAGCTATAGAAAAGTAACTTCTTTTTCATATAATGTCTCTTCTATTAAGCTTTGTCAACATTGTTAACATGTACTTTAAAATGTGTGCAAGATTTCTTGAAACTAAAACATGTGAAATGTGATCAGTTCTACAGCAAATCGCCATATCCTAAGGACTTTGTCTCAGTGTGGTGCTGGAGTTTTTGAATATTTTAACTCAAAATCCAAACATAGTTGGAAAAAACAGGTATGTTTTTTAAACATCTTATCTCTAGTCTTATGTTTACATGCAGAAATATTATATTCTTACATGACTGACAGTATCTTCCATGTTTTCATGGGGAGCTGTAAAAAAGCAAAAGCTACCAAGTGAACCGCAATCTTCAGATAGTACTCATTTTGTAACTAGCAAGGACAGAGTGATCACTTAATCAGACCTTCCTCCTAATTGTTGGATTTCTCCTTTTTATTTTTTATTTTTGTAGTTGTAGATGGACAGAATGCCTTTATTTTATTTCTTAATTTTTAGGTGGTGCTGAGGATTGAACCCAGTGCCTCACGCATGCTAGGCAAGCGCTTTGCCACTGAGCTACAGAGCCAGCCCTCCTTTCTTTTTTTTTTTTTTTTTTGTACTGGGAATTGAACCCAGGGACACTTTATAGCTAGGCTATATCCCCAGCCCTTTTTGTTTTTTATTTGAGATAGTGTCTGGCTAAATTGCTAAGGCTGGCCTGGAACGTACCATATAATCCTGTAATCCTATAATTACACAAAACCCTGTAATCCCAGCAACTCAAGAGGCTGAGGCAGGAGAATCAGAAGTTCCAGGCCAGCCTTATTGAAACTGGAGTTTTGAGATGAGACAAGAGTCCCTGATTCACCAATTTCCTTCTGGGTTCTCGTCTCACAAATTTGAGGAATAAAATCCACGGACAATAGCAGAAAGGAAGAGTAAACAGAGTAGGATTTTAAGTGAGAAGAAAGAGAACTCACAAGATGTGGGAGGGGCCCAAATATCAGAAAAACCTGCTTTGGTGTGCTAGCTTAGGGGCATATATGGTTTTGGGTAGACTATGGAGCAAAATCTGTTAACCAGGCATTGAAAAGTGTCAAGGCTATTGGTGGTTTCCTTTAGCCTGAATTTTAATCCTTCAAGTAACTCCCATCTGGGTTCACTCTCACTTTCCATTTTACCACCTCTCCAGGACAGAGGAGTTGGCTAAAGTATTCTCACAGGTGAGCCTCATGGATTTTTACTTTAGAAATAGGCCTTGATGGTACCCATTAATATTTCTACCAGTTAGACTCCTTGTGTGGTCTCTGCATTTGAACAAGACCTCAGTTGGAGCCCAACATTTCTGATTACTGACCATTGACTATTCTTACTCATTAGCAACTTAGTGAGACCCTGTTGAAAAATAAAAAATGTCATCTAGAGATTATTTAAAGTATATTGAGAATATGTGAATGTACTATACAAATACTGCAACATTTTATATAAGGGACTGGAACATCTGCAGATTTTGGTGTCCTGGGAGATCCTTGAACCAATTCCCAATAGACATGTTTTTCTGGGATTTCTTTTTTTTTTTTTTTTTTTTTTTTTCAGCACTGGGGATCAAACCCAGGGCCTCACACATGGTATGCAAGTGTTCTACCACTAAGCTATATCCCCAGCCCTTGGTTTACTTTTTAATGTGGCAAAATATTACATAAAGTTTATCACTTTAACCCCCCCTTCTCCCCTCCTTTTCTTCCTCTGGCTGGGGATGGAACCCAGGGTCTCACACATGCTAAGTAAGCACTCTACCACTGACCTACATCCTCAGTCCTTTAGCCATTTTTAAGTGTATAGTTCACTGGCATTAAGTACATTCACAGTGCTGTGCAGTCATCACCATTTATCCACATCCAGAACTTTTTCATCATCTCAAACAGAAATAATTCCACATTGTCTCCTCTGCTGTTCCCACTAACCTCTCTTCTACTTTCTGTATCTTATATAACTGTAAGACATTTGTCCATTTGTATATGGTATATTTCATTTAGCATTATGTTTTAAAAATTCATCTATATTATAGCATGTGAAGAATTTCTTTCCTTTTTAAGGCTGAATAATATTCCATATACACCACATTTTGTTTTTCCGTCAATGGACATGTTATTTCTCCTCTTTGGTGTTGTGAATTTTTCCACAGTGAGCATTGGCATTTGAGTCCCTGTATTCAATTTGGAGTATATACTCAGAAATGAAATTACTTCATCATATGGTAACTCTGTTTAATTTTTTTAAGATCTTCCATTCTGTCCTCTACAGCAGATATATCATTTCACATTCCCAGAAACAATGTACCAGGATTTCAATTCTCCAGTACTTAATGGGGAGGGGAGGCATTGAAATACTGAGAACCAAACCCAGGGCTTTGTCTATGCCAGGCATAGACACTGAGCTATATACCCCTGACCCTCAAATAGTCATTATTTTGTTTTGGAGGGATTTTTTTTTTTTTTTTGAAAAGTCATTCCTGTGTCTTTATTAAAGAGAGTTAGAAAGAAACCAGACCTGGCAACCAAGGGGTGAGGTACTGGCCAGGCAGGTGGGGTAGGCTCAGGCTCTGGGAATTCAAGGGCCAACTGATGGCCTAGGAGGGGTCAAGGAGACCAGGTTCTTGCAGCAGCTGAGGAAGTGCCCAAGGGTGAGCTTTTAGGCATTGGGGCCATCAGCTGGTTCTGTAGGCTGAGGAACTAGGGCAGGGATGTAGGGTAGGTTAGGCTGGCCTGGAATCGCCCTGAGGCCACCCTGCCTTGTCTACCTAGATCATCCACTGGTCCTGATCCTGTTTGTTGCCTTCCATGTCCACCTCATTGACCTCTCCATCATCAGGTGACTCGTTATAGTCATTCATCTCGTCCATGTCCTGCATGTCCTCATCATCCTCTGAGTCCTCTTCACTGTCCTCATCGTCTTCATCATCCTCCTCTTCCTCATCATCATAGTGCTCTGAGGCTGGCTTGCCAATAGGTACCAGGTTGTTGTCTTTCTCTGCGATGCTTTGAAGCCAGGCCTGATGCTGCTGTTCCTGCTGCTGCAGCTCTGTCTCCTCCACACAGGGCCGATCCAGATTAAACCACAGTGTCTCAGTCACCCGGGGGAAGAGTGAAGGGAACAAGGTGGACATGGCTCCTGGGTTTGAGTCCTGGCTCCACCACTCACTAGGTGTTTGACTTTTGCCAAGTCACTTAACCTCTCTGGGCCTGTTTCCTCATCACTTCTTTGATGGACCCGTCAAACTGGGGGCTTGCACCACGTGCTATCAGGGTCCAGTAAGCAATCAGATAAATCCCAAAGGTTCCGATTTAAAACTTCTTAGCTCACAGACAGGAAAACTGAGACCCAGCGACAGGAAGATACTGGCTTCAGGTCACAAGGTGAGTTGGGACTTAAAACTAGTGCAGGGAAGGGATCCAGGCCAGGCACCCGCCGGAGGCGGCAGCCGGCGGCGACCCGGAAGCGGGATTTTTTTTTTTAAAGAGAGAGTGAGAGAGGAGAGAGAGAGAGAGAGAGAGAGAATTTTTAATATTTATTTTTTAGTTCTCGGTGGACACAACATCTTTGTTGGTATGTGGTGCTGAGGATCGAACCCGGGCCGCACGCATGCCAGGCGAGCGTGCTACCACTTGAGCCACATCCCCAGCCCTTGGAGGGATTTTAATAGCCCTGCTGATGAGTGTGAAATTATATCACATTGTGGTTTTGATTAGCATTTTCTTTCTTTTTTTTTTTTTTTTTTTTTTTTTTTTTTGTGTGTGTGTATGCTAGGGATTAAAGCCAGGGGCGTTTAATCACTGAACCATATCCCCTGCCCTTTCTTTTTTTATTTCTTTGGTTTTTTTGTTTTTTTTTTTAAGAGAGAGAGAGGGAGGGAGGGAGGGAGGGAGAGAGAGAATTTTCTTTAATATTCATTTTTTAGTTTTCGGTGGACACAGCATCTTTATTTTATTTTATGTGGTGCTGAGGATCGGACCCAGTACCCTGAACATGCCAGGCGAGCGCACTACCGCTTGAGCCACATCCCCAGCACCCCTGCCCTTTTCTTATATTTTTATTTAAAGACAGGGTTTTGCTGAGTTGCTTAGGGCCTCACTAAGTTGCTGAGGCTGGCTTTGAACAAACAATCCTCCTGCTTCAGCCTCCCAGATCACTGGAATTACAGGCATGCACCATCATGCTTAGCCAGTATTTTCTTGATGTTTAGTTATGTTGAGCATCTTTTCATGTGCTTACTGGCAAATTACATATCTTTTTTGGAGAAATGCCTTTCAAGTCTTTTGTAGAACTAGTTTTTATAACTGGAATCTATTCTTACCAAAGTTGTGTATTCGTAGTTAGCTAATGGAATAATTTTAATGATGTAAATTTAAATGATGCAATTATGCTATTATTAAAAATTCTATATAAAACCTCTTTGGAAAAGTACTTTATATCAGGAAAAAGGAAGAAAAAAAAACTACAAAATCTCCAAGGAAGAAAAAGTAAACTTTAAGTGTTACATTATAATTTTGGGGATGTAACATTAAAAGAGAAATAATTCTTCTTTTATTAAAGGTAAAAGACCAAATGACCAGGATATGTTCCCCAAGTTGCCACTCTGTCTCTGTTAAATGGCAGCAACTTAGTACAAATGCACCCAAGGCCCTGCAGGCTCCAGCCCAAGTGCCATCCTTGTTCCATAATGACAGACTTCTTGTCTATGGATTTATTCCTCATTGTACACAGGTAAGAATAAGCACATTTTGTTATACCAGAGATAAAACAATGTATTTTGCTTATATATATATTTTTTTCTTATCTCTCTCTCTCACTGGCAGATTTTTCCCTTTTAGGAACATAGTTGGGAGGATTTTCATTTCCATTGAGAGGGGAGAGGATGTCACTAATCACATTATAGTAACCAAGATACTGTGACATAGAAAAGCTAATGAAGAACTAATGTTTTTCCCTTTTCAGGCAACTCTGTATGCACTAATTCAAGAGAAGGAATTTTGTACAATGGTATCAACTACAGAGCTTCAGAAAACAACTGGGACGGTAAGGTTTACAATCTGAACTATGGGGCTGGGGTGTAGCTCAGGACTAAAGTGCATGTCTAGCATGTGTGAGGCCCTGGGTTCAATCCCCAGCACCACAAACAAAACAAAACAAACTTTTTAAAAAACCTCTATAGTTAAAAAAAGAAAGAAGAAAAACTCTCTATAGTTATAATATTATATTTTCATATACAAGTTCCACATACTTTCTTTGTTATAGTTTTGGGTTGATACATCAGCACACGATTTGGAGGGTGGATATCTGTATAAATGGGATCACTTTCCTTCAGTGGCTCTTCATCTGGGATTCTGGAGTCTGGATATATCCTTATGGGTATATATCCCTATGACTATGAATAACGGCAACTGAATATGGCATTTTATGTGAAAATTTTTATAGGGAGATTCTCAAACATGTTCATGACTCATTAAAAGTTCAGTGCTACTGGTCCCTTAAGTTACTTAAAATGTTAATTATAACAGTGCTAGACTGAGAGTAAACCACATCATATATTGAAGATTTTTTTTTACATTTTTATATTAAAAGCAAAGGAGTTATGAAAGAAATAGCTCCTGTTTCCTCTCTACTCAATACTTCTAGTATCCAGATGTGGGTCCCCCCACACACACTGACTAGTTCATTAGTACCAGCTGTATGACTTTCAATTCAATTCAATTCTGACACCATCTGCTCAGGCCAAAAGAGTAAGGGCTTAGTCTCACAGGACTGCCCCAGTTCAAATGCCAATCACAAGTGGTGGGTTCTCATGTTACCCAATGTCTGAGTTGGATTCAAGTTAGAGGTTCCCACAGTCCTTCCTAGGCTCAGTAATTTGCCATAACAGTTCACAGAAGTGTTCATGAAATAGAAAAAGTATTTCAATGCGCTGAGCAGAAAAGTTTAATTTTATAGACAGATAAGGGCTAAAGAAAGCAGAAATGAACAAAAATAGAGGGGGAAAGAATAAAGGGGAAGGTTAGTAAAGGAGTAGAATATTCATATCTTTTCCTGGAACAGGCAGAGATTTTCTGGAACTCAGGTCTGGTGTTTCCTGTTATGGCATTGGTCGAATGTCACTATGGGAATTAGATTATAATGAAGTTAAAGGTTGTCTGGTGGTCACTCAGACAGCCATCTTTGATCCCTCAGTTTTCACTAGTCCACTGACAAGGAAATTCCTCTCCTCTAATATAAACAAGATTAGGTAGGGACAGATAAACAATATCAGGCAGGTAATCAATCTTTGTCCTTGTCCTCAATGCCAATCTAATAACAAGGACATGGTTTTGAGCAAAAGGAAAAAGGTTTATTGCTTTGCTAGCAAAGAAGAAGCATGGAGGTCTTCTGTCCCAGAGGCTGTATGATTCTGCCTATCTAGGAAACCAGAGGGCTTTTAAAGAGGTGATTCAAAGACTATATTCCATGTTTTCTCTGTTGAAATTGTAATTCACTTTGGGAGATAGTCATTTCTGAGATCTTCTGGTGTCTTCCCCAAAGTCTAGATTACTTCCTTCTTATGGCAGGTGTTTGCTCGAGGACAGATAACTGCCTAGGATGAGGAAGAAAGGCAATCCTGTTTCCCCTGAGATCAGGGAAGGGGAGAGACTAGGGAGGAGCCAGGAGAAAGAAACAGGTCTCTTTTTTAAAAAATAAGTGCAGTGGCTAGGTGCAATGGCGCTTGCTTGTAATCTCAGTAGCTTGGGAGGCTGAGGCAGGAGGATGTCAAGTTCAAAGCCAACCTCAGCAAAAACGAGGTGCTAAGCAACTCGGTGAGACCCTGTCTCTAAATAAAATACAAAATAGGGTTAGGGATGTGGCTCAGTGGTCGAGTGCTCCTGAGTTCAGTCCCCAGTACCCCCCTCAAAAATAATAATAAGTGTAGTGGTAGAGCAGCAAGGGCTATATTCAAACCTTAAAGTGGACCACTGTTATATTACTAGAGGTAGTACACTGGGTAACCATTTCAAATTTTCTTTCCTGGGGCTAGGTATGCAGCTCAGGGTTTAGAGTTTACATGCTTAACATGTGTAAAACCCTAAGTTCAATCCTAACACCCAAATGAAAAGTTAAATTTCTTATATGTCTGGAACAGGGAGACAAAACAATAGAAAATAACTAATTAGTTCACTTGTGTTTATTTGTGTATAGATTAAGACAGAGAACTTCATTATTATGCTGATTGAAACTGGCCTGTTTGGGAAATTTGATTATTATCTCTCATTTCTCCTAGTTTCCTGGAAGGTTATTTAACAGTTTAGCTTCCATTAGAAATGGAACTTTAGCATGAGTGATCCCATTTTTATTTTTCATCTGGCTTGTAGGGGCCCAGTGCAAGAGCACAGTCCAAAACAATATATTCCTATAAATTATATTTAACATTAAAGAAGGATGTTATAAATGATAAAAATGAGGACTAAAAGATGCATTGACAACTAAAAAGAATTTTTTAAATGATAAAAATGAAGCAAGAGAAAGAGGAACATAGGGTAGTATCTGTAAGAATCCCAAGCACAGAGCCAGATACCGTGGCCCACATCTGTAATCCCAGTGACTCTGGAGACTGAGGCAGGAGAATCACAAGTTCAAAGCCAGCCTCAGCAATTTAGCAAGGCCCTAAGCAACTTGGCGAGACCCTGTCTCAAAATAAAAAAATAAAAATAGCTGGGATGTGGTTCAGAGGTTAAGCACCCCTGGGTTCAATTCCTGCTATATTAAAAAAAAAAAAAATCCCAAGCACAGGAGCTTCTGATTCCATGAAGTTGAGGGTGTACCCTTCCTACATGTGAATGTGAACCTGGTTGGAAGTTTTCTGAATCCCTTCAATTGGAGTTTTTAATGCAGGCTTTATTGCAATGACATGATTGATTAAATCATTAAATCATTAACTCTCCTACCTAGAGGTTATAAAGTGGGATTTAAAGTTCCAACCCTCTAATTACAGTTTGGGTAACCAGCCCCCATTCTTAGGAATCTCCCCAAAATCACCTAGTTAACTAAAACTCAGTTGTTATAAATAACAAAAAAGCCAGAGACCCTGCACCTACTAGAAGAAAATGTAGGCCCAACTCTCCATCATGTAGGTTTAGGAATTTATTTCCTAAAAAAGACTCCTAAAGGGCTGGGGTTGTGGCTCAGTGGTACAGCACTCGCCTCACACGTGGAAGGCACTGAGTTCGATCCTCAACACCATATAAAAATAAAATAAAGGTAATGTGTCCATTTACAACTAAAAGAAATATTTTTTTAAAAAAGACTCCTGGGCTGAGGATGTGGCTCAAGGGGTAGCGCGCTCGCCTGGCATGCGTGTGGCCCGGGTTCGATCCTCAGCACCACATACAAACAAAGATGTTGTGTCCGCTGAAAACTAAAAATAAATAAATAAATAAATATTTAAAAAAAATTCTCTCTCTCACACCTCTCTCTCTCTCTAAATAAATAAATAAATAAATGTCTGTCAACAACTAAAAGAAAATATTAAAAAAAAATAAAATTAGAAAAGGACTGGGGAGGTAGTTCAGAGGTAGACTGCTCCTGTGTTCATTCCCCAGTACTAAAAACAAATGAGCAACAACATCAACAAATGAAGCTCCTTTTACCTTTATCGCTCTGGAGCTATTTAAGGAGCCAACAAGAAACCCAAATGTAACAATGAATGCTCCTATGCTCTTACAAGGATTTTATTACAAGGGTTTGTAATAAAATTGGACCCCATCCATGGGGTCCAATGAGATCCTCAGAAGAGGGGAACCACAATGTGGCCCTGGCAAGTTCTTGACTTACACTTCAGAAGGGAATTTCAGGACACCTCAAAGGAGGAACAAGCAGATATTTATTTAGGAAAATTAAGAGATTTATTCAAGCAAGGAAGCAATAGAGTAGGAAATGCATTCAAAGGGGGACAGAGTATGGGTGCCTCAGAGTGAAACACGATTTTGAGGTCTCAGCTTTCTCTTTTTTAAAAGGACACTTTAATAAATGATGGACATGAGATGCATACAAGGGTGGAACACAGAGCAGATCACAGTGATCTGGTTCTTCTTAAAATTTTTAGGTTAATTTATCTACTTAATAGCCCTTTGACTGTATAACTATCACAAATTTCTAACAATGTCAAGAATTAAAAAGTTTCAAAAGAGAATAAACCAAAAAAGAATTAAAATGCTTCTCTGAATTAGTCTAAAAAATGTATTTTATAAGCACAAGGTATATAGGCACTAACTAACTGACTTAAAATACTCAAAGATTTATTAGACCTTTTAAGTATTTTTTTAGTTGTAGATGGATATAATACCTTTATTTATTTATTTATTTATTTTATGTGGTGTTGAGGATTGAACCCAGTGCCTCCCAGGTGCTAGGCAAATGCTCTGCCACTGAGGTACAAGCAAGCCACCATTTATTGGACCTTTTAAGAATTGAGGCCTGGGGCTGAGGATGTGGCTCAGTGGTTAAGAGCCCCTGGGTTCAATCCCCAGTACCAAAAAAAGAAAAAGGAAAAAAAGAATTGAGGCCTAGGGGTAGAAGGTGAGGGTATCTATGGAGTTTTTAGATTTAAAGCTATGGACCTTCTTTCATGTTTGTCTTCTTTCTGCCTATCCTTATTTCTTCTGTCCTACCTCACCCAGAACCAGGGACATGACCAAGATATATATTTCTTATTATGCTACAATATTATAAATTATCACTGAAAATTTTGCATTATGTGTATTAGTACTGAGTCTACTATAGTTCCACCTTGAAAATTTTAAACTATGTATGCTATTTATGTTGTTTGTTATTCATGGGAGTATTTGTATAATGAGATGCATTATACAAATGTTGGGAGCATCAAACTAAATGTTTGAACTGGGCTGTATATGTTCCCATCCTGGGTACAAGTTGACCTTTGAAAAATTGCTAACTTCTGTGGACCTTCTGTACAATGGACCACTTCCCCCAAACTACCCAGAGATTAAGACCACACTTTGTCCCTTTATTACAAAGCAGCTTAATTTTTGCCAGTCACCATTATAATTCCTAACTAACAAGTGATTACCAA
This sequence comes from Spermophilus citellus, assembly GCF_964194105.1. Lineage (NCBI taxonomy): Eukaryota > Metazoa > Chordata > Mammalia > Rodentia > Sciuridae > Spermophilus > Spermophilus citellus. Next base: position 75,899,627 of record NC_138182.1, on the reverse strand, counting down.
CCTTCTTGCAGTTTAAGCCATTAAGACAGCCATCATTTTGTAAAATCTTTGAATCTGTGTTTAGTCTTTGTTCTAGACTAGACTGACTTTATTTTAGATTGACAGGAGTAAGAGGTCCATTGCACATGTTAGCAAAGTCAATGAGCAATGGTGATACACACTTGTAATTCCAGCTACTCGGGAGGCTGAAGCAGGAGGATCATAAATTAGAAGCCAGCCTCAGCAATTTAGTGAGACCCCATTTCAAAACAATAAAAAGGGCCAGGGGTGTGGCTCAGTGGTGGGGACCTCTGAGTCCAATCCTCAATACATTGTTGGGGAGCAACAATATTTCAGAAAACTGTAGTCCAGATTCATCTGTGGATGGATCTGAGACCTGATTTAACAGTGGCTTTCAATTTTCTTTTAAGTGCCCTGAACCAATGCTACTTCATTTTTATTTTATTCCATGACAATAGAAAAATAACTGATTGGTTAACATCAGATTACTTCAAGTCACCATGTTTGGAAGGATTAAAACAGGGAACTTCGTTATCATGCTAATTGAAACTGTCCTATTTGTAGAACTGGCCATCTTTGATTTTTCATGGTATCATATCTTGAAAGGTCAGATGATGACTTAATTTCAGTTTGCTGACATAGACCTTTAGCATGAATGATTGTGTTTTGATTTTTTATCTGGTCTTTTGCGGCCTAACATAAGAGCTTAGCCCCAAAGAATAGACTCATAAACTTTATTTGATAGAACTTAGGGAAATCTCGATATTGCTTTAAAAATTGGATCTAAGAGTGAAATTAGGTAAAAGAATCTTACTTGGGAAGAAGTCTTCTTCCCTAAAATCACAGTATTTAAAGTTGTTCTTCCTCTGTGAATGGTGGTCTTATCAATAACAAAGTCATAAGAGTTGGAATTATGGATAGCAGACGTTGCCGTTTAAGATCAGTTCCACTTCACTGTGAACATCCCAGAGCCTCCAGTCTGGTGGAGACCGTTTGCAGGTAGACATTCCGGCACCTGGCTGGCTCTTCCTGTAGAGGAAGAGTAGTTTTAAAGTTTTGAAATAGATTGGCATGATGGTCACACCTATAATCCTGGCAATTTGGGATTCTGAAGCAGGAGGGATTATAAATTCAAGGCCAGCCTGGGCAATTTAACAAGACTGTGTCTCAAAATAAAAAGAGATTGGGATCTAGCTCATTGGTAAGGTTCCTTGCATTCCATCCCTAATACAATAAATAAATAAATAAATAAATAAATAAACAAATAAAATTTTGAAATAAGTTACATTAGCAAAATGACCTTGTACAGGAAAAGCAAACACTAGGGACAGAAATCAGATGGGTGGTTGGCAGAGCTGGGGGTGACTGCAAAGGGGCCCAAGGAAACTTCCTAGAGGGAAGGGAATATTCTGTATCTTCATTTTGGTGCTGGTCACCTAGCTGTATTCATTTGATAAAACTCATAAGATTGTATAGTTAAAAGGAGTGAATTTGCTGAATGTAAATTATTATTCTGAAGTTTTTTATATGGTAGTCTATGTAAGTATTTAATTACAAATCATTTGTATCTTTTTTTTCCCCATGGATGTGTAAGCACAGATGATTCACAAGCTGGCAGCAAGAGCTGTGATCAGAGATTATGAAGATGGCATTCTCCACGAGAATGAAACCAGCCATGAGGTTTGTTCTTTTCCTAGTAAAAACCTTTATGCATTGTTTTAGATCATTCTTTTTTTTAAAAGAGAGAGTGAGAGAGGAGAGAGAGAGAGAGAGAGAGAGAGAGAGAGAGAGAGAGAATTTTTAATATTTATTTTTTAGTTCTCGGCGGACACAACATCTTTGTTGGTATGTGGTGCTGAGAATGGAACCCGGGCCGCACGCATGCCAGGCGAGCGCGCTACCGCTTGAGCCACATCCCCGGCCCCTTAGATCATTCTTAAATTAATTTATCCATGGAAATGTAAAGTGAGGATAGCTGGATAGAGAAGAATATGGTGTCGGGAACATTCATCACAGTACCTGTAACATCTATGCCTAGGACAGATATAGGTTGCTCCATGAATGTTTGTTGAATGAATTAATGAAAGAACTAATGTAAGTCATTTCCTGAGAATTCTGTGATCTTCTGCCTGTGAGAAAGAGTTTGGAGAAGGGCTTAGAGAACACTAAGTGCCCTTAATAGATGTCATTTTGGATCTCATTTGTTGCGTTACTATTTCCATTTTAATGAAGAAGCCCAGGGTCAGGATGGTGGGTAAGCTACCTAAAGATGCAAGGCAGAGCAAAAGCCCACCTGGCCCTCTCCTTGCTGTACAGATGAGGTCCCTGGCTGAGGGTTCCTCCCAGGGAGCCACCATGACAGACTGCTGGTCCCTCAGAGACTATGATCTTATATGGGCATTCATATTGAACACATCCCAAAAGAAGATGCCAGTGTATCATTCAGGACCTGGATAGTCTTGCTGACAGTCACAGTAGTTGGCAAATTGTCTTCTGTTGCCATTGTTTTTGACTGCTTTGCATCCTACTTGACTTTGATCTCCGAGGGCAACCAACCAGCCCTGCCTTGAAGAATTCTGAACAAGTCACTCTGCCTCTGCAATTCCTCAGCTTTACAATAGGAGCTACAGACTGCTTGTGAGAGAATGAGGAAGCTCCCTATGTATGAGAGTTTTGGTAAATTATGGAGAGCTATATAAATGTGAATTAGTTTTACTGTAACTTTGCTGAGTCACTTGATCCCATTTCACAGGAAATGTTGAGTTACCTATCTAACATATTTAGACAAGATCCTGACTTGATATTTACTTTGAATACTAATTATAAAATGATTTACTTGTCATAGAAAAACACCTTTTCAGATTATTTAATACTCTTTTAATTGATTGTATATAGCTAAACAGAAATAAAACAGGGTGTGGTTTTATTTGTTTTATTCTATTCTAGATGAAGAAACAAATCTTGAAATCTCTGATTATTAAACTCAGTAAAGAAAACTCTCTTATAACACAATATACAAGCTTTGTGGCAGTTGAGAAAAGGGTATGTACTATTGTTAATTGAAGGCTAAACTGTTTTATTTGTACACATTAATAAAGACTTTCTTGTTCTGATTCTTGGTGACGATGCCAGTGGGCCTCAGAGCCAATGCCTCCAGTAGGAGATACTTCAGTCTAGGACTTATGGTGATCTCTCATAAACAGCATATCTCTAAATAAACAGAAAATCTCAGCATTTTTAATGTTATAGTTATTAATTAGCTACTTGTAGACTTTAAAAATATACTACAGTTTTATTACGTTTTGGCATTTGTCATCTTTTATTAATCTAAGTAAGACTCTAAAAAAATAGAAAAAACCTAGGTTTCCCTTACCCTTGGGAGGCCCTTTCTCTTTCATAAGAGGAAAATATGTAAAGCACAGCACCCAGTGAATGCTCTATAAAGAGGAAACCTTCTTGCATGAGCCTGTCAGCTATCTCTTTTTCTTGCTTCGTACCCCCATATGTTCCAAACCCAATGTCTGCAGGTCTTTACAATGTGTGATAATCATTTAATTTGATAATATCCTTTTAAATTTAACCCAATTGTGATTCAATATAGGATGGTAACGACTCACCTTTTCCTAACATTCCAAATATTCCTGAACTTATTGCCAAAGAAGATGTAGACTTTTTGCCGTATGTGAGTTGGCAGGAGGAACAACCAGAGGCTAACATGCCACAGGTAAATGATAATTACCAAATACAATCATCTATTGCATAAGAATGGAGATATCTAAGGCAGCGTGTTATTAGGTGATTTCATGGTTGTATGAACTCTTTAAGTTTAGGTCCCAGTCACTGAATGCAGCCTTTAGATGCAGCCCAGAGATGTAAACAGATGTATAAGGCTGCTGCTGGTCAAACACAGAATACTATTTCAGAACAGTCTTTTTTTTTTTTTTTTTTTTTTTTTACTTTTTGGTCCTGGGGATTGAACCCAAGGATGATCTACCACTGAGCTTCGTTCCTACTGCTTTCTGTTTATTTTTTATTTTGAGACAGGGCCTTGCTAAGTTTCCAGGCTGACCTCAAACTTGTGATCCTCTTGCCTCAGCCTCCAGAGTTGCTGGGATTATAGGTGGGCACCAGTGCACACAGCTACAGTAGTCTGTTTTTTACTTTTGTTTTATTTTTAATCTTGGGTATTAGATATTGAACCCAGAGGTGCTTTATCACTGAACTGCATCCCCAATTTTAATTTTTTATTTTGAGTCAGGCTCTCACTAAATTGCTAGTCTGGCCTAGAATTTGTGATCCTCTTGCCTGACTGCCCAGTCACTGAGATTATAGACATATGCCCCCATGGCCTGTGGTAGTCTTTTTTAAAAAAAAATTTAAAATTAATTCTTTTTTTTTTTGTATGTATACTAGGGATTGAATCCAGGGAGCTTTACCACTGAGCTAAGTCCCCAGCCCTTTTTTGGGACAGGGTCCCATTAAGTTGCTTAGGGCCTTGCTAAATTACACAGGCTTGCTTCAAACTTGCAATCCTCCTGCCTCAGCCTCCTGGAATTACAGGCATGAGCCACCATGCCCAACTCAGCAGTTTGTTTGTTTTAAATAAGTAGCAGTACAGTCTAAAGTAATTGTGAAGTACAAACATAATCAATAACATAGTCATTTATTATTATTATCATCATCAAACATGTTATAATAGGATTCTTAAACATGAAAAGGTACTTAACTTCATTTATTGCAAAGAGAAATGTAAATTAAAACTGCCATGTGATTTCATTTCAAGTTGGAAAAGATCAAAAAGGTAGATAATTAAAGCAGGGCATAGTGGTATATACCTTTAATATATATAAATAACTGGGGAGCTGTAATATATCTAAATAACTGGGGATGCTGAGGCAGGAGAGTCAAAAGTTCCAGGACAGCCATGGCAATTTGGTGACACCCTGTCTCAAAATTAAAAAATAAAAAGGTTTAGGAATGTAGCTCAAGTGGAAGAGTGCCATTGGGTTCAATCCCCAGTACCACCCCTCCTCCCCCACAAAAACCCTAGGTAATTGAAAGTAAAATCTAGTGATTAATACCATAGACACTATTGGCCAGAATGCTTGAATCCCAGCACCTGTGTGACCTAAACTTCTCTTAAATGCCCTAATTTTAGGAAATGGGCATTATACAGGTTAAACATTCCCAATCTGGAAAAATGAAATGCTTCAAAAATCCAAAAAAATTTTAGTACCAACATGGCTCCACAAGTTGATAATGTCACACCTAACCTCATGTGCCAAGTCACAGTAAAAACACAGGTGCACTAAAAATATTGTATAAAATTACCTTCAGGCCATGTATAAGGTGAACATAAACATAAATGAATTTTGTGTTCAGATTTGGTTCCCAAATATATATATATATATGCAAATATTCTAAAATGAGAGAAAAATATCTGAAATATGACACATTTCACATAAGAGCTTTTCAAACTAATAAAACTTATCTCAGGACTGTTGTGGAATGCAGAAAAATTACACCATAATGCATTTCCTTTTTCTTTCTTTTTTTCTTCTTCTTCTTTTTTTTTTTTTAAGTCATGGCAATTGAAAACCCAGGAACACTTTACCACTGAGCTACATTCCCCAGCTCCCCCCCCCCTCACCACCCCTTTTCTTGCTTAGGACATCACTAAATTGCTGAGGCTAGTCTTGCATTTGTGATCCTCATGTTTCGGCCTCCTGAGTTAGTGGGATTATAGGCAGCTCCATAACATTTCTGGCTCATAACAGGTATTTAATACATGTTAGCTATAATTATTAAAAGGGGTCTTTGAGAAGCCAGGCATGGTAGCACATGTCTGTAATCCCAGATACTTGGGAGGCTGAGGCAGGAAGGTCACGAGTTTGAGACCAGCCTCAGCAATGTGAAGAGACCCTCAAGAACTTAATGAAACCCTCTCTCAAAATTAAAAAATAAAAAGGATACAACAAACTAGAACTGGTTAAACCAGAAAAAATAAAAATAAATAAAAATAAATAAATAAAAAGGACTTGTGATGTAGCTTTTGAGGTAAAACACCCAAGTCCAATCCCTAGCACCAAAAAAGAAGACTAGAGTAACTTATTTCAAATTTTAGCTTATTAAAAAAATTTTTTTAGCTTATTTTAAGGCTAATTTACAGACCACAATTACTACTTATTGTAAAATCTTGGGCAAGTCACTTCTGTGGTTCTTAGTTTCTCATCTGTAAAATGAGGAGTATTTAAAATTTGTGATTCTAAGAACAAAGAGAGAAAGATCTTTCTGTGTATTGACTGCTGATATTCTCTCCAGGTCTCAGATTCCAAATTTATAAATTGCAGTGTTTAAAGCCGGGTGTCGTGGTGCATGCGTGTAATCCCAGTGGCTCTAAAGGCTGAGGCAGGAGGATTGTGAGTTCAAAGCTAGCCTCAGCAACAGTGAGGTGCTAAGCAACTCAGTGAGACCCTATCTCTAAATAAAACACAAAATAGGGCCAGGGTGTGGCTCAGTGGTTGAGTGCCCACGAGTTCAATCCCTGGTACCCACCCACCCACCCCCAAAATTACAGTGTTTTGCATAAATGATTTTGAATATATCGAATATGTTGGTGATCCTGATTCTGGAATCATGCTTTGAGACAACAATTGATTGACTACTGGAAAGAATGTTTTCTTGTTTGTTCATTTTATTCTGTTTTTCTTTTACATGAATAATTCTCCCATCTGGTCAGCCTTTTTCAGCATCCTCTGAATGGAATGAAGAACCATCACATAAACGTTTGGCTAAAAAAAAAAAAAAAAAAATTAAGATGCCTAAATTGGAAGTTTCTGAAGATTTTGAAGTGGAAAGTCCGGGAAAGCCATTGATGAATTCACTTTTACAAGCAGGATTTGAAATATCATCAATGAAAGCTATACCACAAAGCCTGTCTGTTTCCACATTTGCTTCTGGTTCACTCCCTTTCCAGGCTGCTGACAGAACCTGTTCTGCTTCCCTCTCTACTCCCAGCATACCTCCTCGGAGCAGTTGTCTTTTTGGTTCTCTTGCATTTCCCAAACAGTTTGGCCTACAGCTTGGCCAAGAAACCAAAATTTCCTTTGAGTCGGGGTCTCTTCCCAGATTTCCTCTTCAGGACCCACCTTTGAGTGGGTCTAGGAGATTCCGTAGCTCACAGAAGTTTTGTCTAGATAAACCTCATGAAGATAACATGAGCTTTTTATCTGACATCTCCCCTAGACTGGATTCTTCTCTGCAGCAGATTTCCTCTCCTCCTACACTTCTTTCTTCTTTTCATCTCACTGAAGATTTTGGTATTCATCCTCCCTGTTCTCCCTCTTTTCATCAGTTTCAAAATTCCCTAGTACCTCAGAACATCAATTATAGGCTGACAACGGATACACCTGTGCTGGCTTCTTCACCATCAAATGCATCTGAATTCGAATTTTCTGAAGATTTTCAAATTTTGGCAAGTTCAGGTTTGCAAGAAGTGGCACAGTCTTTGGGTCTTGCATCATCAGATTATTTGGAAGCACATTTTTTGACTCCCTCGAGTTGTGAAAATTTTTTTGAAACATTAGATGATGAAATACCAGTACCTCTACAGTGTAGATTTTTGAAAAAGGAGGAGAAATCTGATGTAACAAGTGATTTTTGCTTAAGCTTTCATTCACAGGAAGATGAGGATGATGTAGATGGCAAACAAAGCTGGCAGAATTTTGTGCCGTGGGCTGAACTATTCAGTCTACAGACTGAGGTATTGTCTTATTTGTTCGTTTGTGTATTCTAGTACTGGGGATAGAACCCAAGGGCACTTTACCACTGAGCTACATCCCCAGCCATTTTTTGAGATAGGGTCTCACTAAGTTGCTTAGGGCCTTGCCAAATTGCTGAGGTTGGCCATGAACTTGAGATCCTTCTGCTTCAGCCTCCAGAGTCACTGGGTTACGGACATGTCCTACGACATCCGGCTAGCTCTGTAGTTTAGCACAATGCTACTCAAGTCTGTTGGTGTTAGAACTATTTATTACCAGTCTATTTTGAAGTGAAGGGCTTGTGCCAGCTTGAAAGAAAATCTTGCTTAAAAAACCCAGTCAGCTTAATGAAAGTGTCCTTGGTGATGAATAGTATTTATTATTAACTATTAGGCCATATCTCATGCTAGTCAATGTTAATATTTCTCAACTAAAAATTAGCATCCCTGAAAAGATCATGGGGTAAGACCTTAATTTCCTTGATTCTAGCATTGATGAGTTGCAATTCATAGAAATTTCTTGTCATGAAGTAAAGAAAAGGTGCCATGAATAGACTAAATATTTTCACATAAGATATTGGGAATATAGATATTATTCAAAATGTAATATTGTAGTAAAGCTCATCATTATATTTGCTAACCTAAGGAACATGCTGTTTTAGCTACTACACTAAGACCCAGTCTTATATTCACACTTATTTGTTTCAGTGTAAATTAATTTAGTAAAGTGGAAACGACTCAGTTTAGTATACAACTATAGTACTAGATCCAGCCCTACCACCTTGTGATTTGGGGCAAGGCAGATAACCTGAGTCTTGCTTTCCTCATTCACATTATGGGGATAATAATGGCATCTAGCTCATAGTGTGCTTTTGAAGTTTAAACAGGACAATAATAGCCTCCCAACTTCCCTTGTTGAGATAAAACACACAGAGGCCTGTGGGGAGCAGGATAGCCAATAATTGTCCAGAGCATGGGGTTCTTTTTTTTTTTTTAATCTTTTTTGGAACTGGGGATCAAGCTCAGGTCTTAGTGAATGTGAGGTAGACACTTTGCCACATCCCTACCTGATACTGTTATTTCTATACTTGTTGGATGTGGTGGCACATGTTTGTAAAATCTAGAAACACAGGACACTGAGGCAGAAGGATCACAAGTTCAAGGCCAGCCTTAGCAATTTAGGGAGACCCTATCTTTAAAAAAAAGGAGGGGGGATTTAAGATGTTGCTCAATGATAGAACACCCCTCAGTTAAATCCCTAGTACCATTAAAAAAGAAAAAGAGGGGTTGGGGTTGTGGCTCAGTGGTAGAGCACTTGCCTAGGACATGTGAGGCCCTGGGTTCAATCCTTAGCACCACATAAAAATAAATAAAAGTAAAAAAAAAAGGCATTGTGTCCAACTACAAGTAAAAATATATTAAAAAAAAAGAAAGAAAATACAAGAAAACTCCAGGTCTATATTTTTATATTTAAAATTTTGCTAAGAAAGGACTGGGAGTGGAGAAGAGCCTTGCCTAGGCTTATGAGGCCCCGAGTCCCATCCCTAAGCATTGAAAAAAAAAATTGCTAGGTACGTCTTTATATTAAGTGTTCTTTCCACAAATAGAGATATAACAAAAGAAAAGGGTATGGAAGGAAACTTCTGAAAGTTGATAAATAAGTATATAGCATTGATAGTCATTATGATTTGATGGTTTCACTGGTATATGCTTATCTCCAAACACATCAAGTTATATACATGAATATTTGTAGTTTTTCTGTATTTTGATCACACCTCAACAAAGTGTTTGTTGTTGTTATTGTTTGTTTTGTTTGGGTTATTGAGAAATAAACCCAAAGATGTTTTATCAGTGAGCTACATTCCCAGCCCTTTTTATTTTTTATTTTATATTTTCATGTGGTGCTGAGGCTCAAACTCAGTGCCTCACATGTGCCAGGCAAGTACTCTACCACTGAACCACAACCCAAGCCCCAGTTTGTTTTGTTTTTGTTTTTATTTTTTGAGACAGGGTCTTGCTAAGTTGCTTAGAGTATCACTAAGTTGCTGAGGCTGGCCTCAAACTTAGCAATCCTCTTGACTCAGCCTCCCAAGTCTCTAGGATTACAAGTGTGCATCACCATGCCCAGCGAAGTGGGGTTTTTTGTTGTGGTGGTGGTTTTTATTTTATTTTACTTTATTTGTACCAGGAATTGAGCCCAGGGGCCTTTAACCACTGAGCCACATCCCCAGCCCTTTTTTATACTTTGTTAGAGACAAGGTCTCACTGAGTTGCTTAGGGCTTGGCTAAATTCCTGAGGCTGAGTTTGAACTCTTGTTCCTCCTGCCTTAGCCTCCTGAACCCCTGGGATTACAGACGTGCACCACTGTGCCCAGCTAGGAATCATGCTGTTTAAAAGTTGAAAAACATTGATTCAAAGCATTACTAGAGCCTGGCATAGTGGAGCACCCCTGTAATCCCAGCTATTCGGGAAGCCAAGACAGGAGGATCACAAGTTCAAGGCCAGCCTGGGCAACTTAACTAGACCCTGTATCAACATAAAAAAAATAAAAAGAGCCATAGCTCCATGGTAAAGTATCCTGAGTTCCATTCCCAGTATCACAAAAAAAAAAAAGTGTTTCTAGAAGAAAAAAAATGTATAACACCATTTTTAAAAGTCTATATACATGAGCCTCATTCTAGCCTTTTTTATAAATGTCACCAGATACTTATTCTCCATAGTACTTATAAGATTACAGACAATATTGTCACTAGTCTATGAAAAACTTTTATAGTAAACTTTTACAGTAAACTTTTGATTTTACAGTAATAAAAATTTCAAAAATGTCTTAATTAACTGAATAAAAATAAATGGAAACCCCAGCCCTCAAATAACATCTTAGGTGATGAAATTCCAATAATATGACTTAAATTTGTTTTCTTAAATTTCATAGGATGGATTCTGGAAACTTACATCAAAACTAGGACTTATATTAAACCTTAATACAAACGTTTTACATGACTTTCTTGAACAAAAAGGTATTCGGTCTCTAGGTAAGTTGTTTTTCAATTTATTAAGTCACCATTTTCATTCATTTTTCCATTCATTCAGAGAATGCTCCTAATTATAATAACTTATTTTGTAAACTAGTACATTCATATAATAATTATGAAAGTTATATATGAATTGTCAGCCATCAAAGGAAACAGAAGATGTCTTCTAGTCATATCTTTAGTTCTAATTAGGGAATTACTTATGCCAATTTATTAGCATATGTAGCACTAACTACTGAGGAAAAATAACCCTAAAATCTCAGTTGAACACAATCCAAGATCACTTTCTTACCCAACCTCAGACAAATATTGGTCAGCAGGGAAGGAAGTTCCACTCCACATAATTTAGAGATCCTGGCACCTTCTTTATTGTAAGTATTCTATATTCAGCATGCGGCTTTAAATTAAGCTAGTGAGAAATCACCAAGCTCTTGACGGTTTTGCATTTCTAGATAAAGAACTGCAATGTCCTTAGGATGCCTAATGAAAGCTGGAAGCACATCTCCCATGTGCTCTCCACCCTGTGCCCAGAAGGGACCCTCAAATCAAAGCTGTGCCCAATGCCCTCAGCCACCAGCGATAGTCCTACCACCTGCAATTGGCTCACTTGCTGCAACACCCTTGTAGCCAGATCTTATGGCCCAGATGGCAACCATGCAGCTAGTGTGGCTGGGCTCTGCAGTCTGGCACACACTCATCACTGGGGGATTCAGTGGAGGAAGCAATTCTGAGCCCTCTAAGCCTGATATCACTTACCAGGAGCCTCAGGGAACCCAGCCAGCATAGCAGCAGCAGCTTGGTGGCCCTTGCTTTTATGAGATAAAACAATTTTTGGAGTGTACCCACAACCAGAGTAATGAAACTGGTTCTGAAATAGTGTAGAATGGCAAATGGATTAGTCTAATCAAGAAGTTCAGGGGCTGGGGATGTGGCTCAAGCGGTAGCGCGCTCGCCTGGCATGCGTGCGACCCGGGTTCGATCCTCAGCACCACATACCAACAAAGATGTTGTGTCTGCCGAGAACTAAAAAATAAATATTAAAAATTCTCTCTCTCCTCTCTCACTCTCTCTCTCTCCTCTCTCTTAAAAAAAAAGAAGTTCAAATTGAATAAATAGAAAATTGGCTCTAATGAACAAGTTACTTTAGCATAAAAATGTAATTGATAGTGAAAATATGAAATGTAAAACCACACATAGCTTCATTATTTCTGAATGGCAATGGAAGATACTATTATTTTTTATTATTTTAGTTGTCAAAGGACATTTATTTATTTATTTATTTACTTATATGTGGTGCTGAGAATTGAATCCAGTACCTCACACATGCAAGGGCTCAACCACTGAACACAACAACAGCCTGGAAGATAGTATTCTAACTGTTTAGAAGTTCACTGAGGGGCTGGGGATGTGGCTCAAGCGGTAGCGCACTCTCCTGGCATGCGTGCGGCCCGGGTTCGATCCTCAGCACCACATACCAACAAAGATGTTGTGTCTGCCGAGAACTAAAAAATAAATATTAAAAATTCTCTCTCTCTCTCTCTCTCTCTCTCTCTCTCTCTCTCTCTCTCCTCTCTCTTAAAAAAAAAGAAGTTCAAATTGAATAAATAGAAAATTGGCTCTAATGAACAAGTTACTTTAGCATAAAAATGTAATTGATAGTGAAAATATGAAATGTAAAACCACACATAGCTTCATTATTTCTGAATGGCAATGGAAGATACTATTATTTTTTATTATTTTAGTTGTCAAAGGACATTTATTTATTTATTTATTTACTTATATGTGGTGCTGAGAATTGAATCCAGTACCTCACACATGCAAGGGCTCAACCACTGAACACAACAACAGCCTGGAAGATAGTATTCTAACTGTTTAGAAGTTCACTGAGGGGCTGGGGATGTGGCTCAAGCGGTAGCGCACTCTCCTGGCATGCGTGCGGCCCGGGTTCGATCCTCAGCACCACATACCAACAAAGATGTTGTGTCCGCCGAGAACTAAAAAATAAATATTAAAAATTCTCAAAAAAAAAAGAAGTTCACTGAGTTGGTACATAACTTGGTTCTGGACAAATGTTTGTGTGGCCTCCTTAAATCAGCAATCTTGATGATGATATTCTTTGTGAATTACTTAGAATAAAGTGATCTTCCAAAACAAAAAAATAAAATAAACTTAAGCTAGTAGGGCTGGGAGTATAGCTCAGTGGTCGAGTGTGTGCTTACCATGCTCAAGGCCTTGGGTTCAATCCCTAGCACTGAATGAATGAATAAGTGAATAAAAATTTAAATAAGATATTACCTTTTATAGAGAGTGCTAGGGATTGAACTCAAGTGCCTTTTACATGCTAGGCACACGCTCTATCACTTAGCTATAGATAACCCCAGCTTAAAAAACAAAAGTAACCTAGTAAAAGGGAAAAAGAAAAAAGATTACCCTGGTATCATCCACTAGTCAACAGGAGGAAGAGAGAGAAAATGTGGCAAGATGTACTCATATAGCCCCACCCATGTACAAAGTTTCTGGGAAATATACTTTTTAGCTTTGTGTACAGCGAAAAGCTTTATTTATTTATTTTTTTTTAGAGAGGGTCTCACTGAATTGCCAGTCTGTCCTCAAACTTGTGGTCCTCCTGTCTCAGCCTCCCAAATCACTGGGATTTCAGGCATGTGCAACCATACCAAGCTGCAAAATAGCTTTAAAGAGGATCTAGCCAGTCTCTGCCATCTGCCATATCTGGTGGTTCAACCTCTGAATCTGTTTCTTATTATAATAATGAAGGTGATGGATGAAGAGGTTCTGAACATTACTAAACCAGCAGGTGGTTTGAAGATCAAATACTAGCCTTGGGGCAAGAGGGGTATTTTATTTCATTTTATTCATTTTATTTTTCTTTTACTTTATTTTATATTTCATTTGTACTGGATATTAAACCCAAGGGCACTTAACCACTGAGCTACCTCCTCAGCCCTTTTTATTTTTTATTTTGAGACATGATCTCATTAAGTTGCTTAGGGCCTCTCTAAGTTGTTGAGATTGGCCTCAAACTTGTGATCCTCTTGCCTCAGCCTCCCAAATTGCAGGGACTGCAGGTGTGTGCCACTGTACTGGGCTGTTTTATGTTCTGAGATGTTGTCCAGGCTGGCATTGAACTCCTGGACTCAAGAAATCCTCTCACTTCAGTCTCCTTAGCAGCTGGAACTACAGGTGAGAAGCTAGAACTACCGGTGTGCACCTGGCTATAAATTTTCTTTAAAATAAAATAAGCATTATTAAATTACTAGCCAGTATTCATATACATAGAACAGCAGTGTCTAACTACCTGCCATCACCTCTAAAATGTTAAGGTTTCATATTCCAGGCCAGATGGTCTGACAGATGTATAGCCTGTTTGACTTGCACTAATAAAATTTTTATCAGACCAACTCTCTTGCCAATAACAGTTATTAAATCTAAAATATTGAAAACCCCCTCCTCAAAGGCCTGGAGAGCAACAAAAAACAGGCAGAAACTAAAGGGACACAATCCTTCAAAGAAGGAAAACACACTGGATGAACTCCACATCCATCTAGCTTTTCATCTAGAGAGAGGCACTTTTCAGCTCATGAGGCTCAGGACGGGTTAGAATTAAAACAGAAAGTTTTTGTGGGTCAGAGTTTGAGACTGACAGAATGGCTGGAATTAAGGGAGAAAGGAGCGGCCACAGAGTGGGGAGCTCTGAAATCTGCATACAAGTTCCCCTCAGATCCTGGGCTCTCCCCTTATCTACCCATATACAAGGTATGAATTCAAAGAATCCAGGAAAAAAGAAACAACTGGTTGGCTACAGAGCTGAGCAGAGATTTCAGCTGTTGTCCAATGCTGGGGAGACCAAGTTTGGAGTTCAAGGTAGATGTGATAAATGTCTCAAACTTTCCATTTGAAACACTAAAAAGGTCATAAAGACCGTATCTCGACAGGTGCGGTGGCGCAGGCTGTAATCCCAGTTTGGGAGGCTAAAACAGGAGGATCACAAGTTCAAAGCCAGCCTTAGCAATTTATCGAGGCCCTAAGCAACTCAGCGAGACCTCATCTCTAACAAAATACAAAAAAAAGGTTGGGGATGTTCCCTGGTACAAAGAGAGAGAGAGAAAGAGAGAGAAAAAAAAGGAAGGGGAAGGGAAAGAGAAAAAAGAAAAAGGAAGGAAGAAGGGAAAGAAGGAAGGGAGGGAGGGGAAAGGAAGACTACCTCTCATGATCAAAACTATATCACAGAACAAAGTGGAAAGCAAGAGCAAAATAGGCCCACCGAAACAAAGCTGGAAACTAAGTCTTCACAAGATTCACTGGAACAAAACTGAACGCTAGAGTAAGATATAATTCAGAGTCTCTATCAGGTATCATCTTTAATGTTCAGGATAGGATTAAAGTTTAATAACATAGGAAGAAGCAGGAGAATATGACTTATCATCAAGGGTTTTTAAAAATGGTCTTTAAATGCTGATCCACACATAACACAAATGTTGAATTAACAGACATAGAATTTAAAACTGATATATAAATATAATGAAGGATTTACCAAAAAACAAGAAGGATAATAAAATGTGTGAATAAATGTAACAATCTCAGCAAATAGCTGAAATTATAAATAGACACAAAATGAAAATTCTGAAACTAGAAAATACAGTATCTGTAATAAAAAGGTCATTGGGTTGGTTTATCAATAGACTACATCAAACTCAAATTATAATGATGTGCTCAATAAAAATTATTCAAACTGAAGGATAGGAAGGATAAAAATTAAGAGTAAATGATCTAACTCAGTGATAGAACACTTGAATAACATGTGTGAGGCCCTAGGTTTGATACCAAGTACCATAAAAAATAATAAAAATTATAATTAAAAAAGAACAGAGCATCTAAGACTGGGGAGAAGATATCCCAAGGTTTAATATTTGTGTAATTGGTTGTCCGTATCATATGGTGGAAGGGTAGAAAAAAGTATTTGAATAATGACAAAAATTTTCCTAAAATTGATGAAAAACATCAACTTACACATTCTAAAAACTCACCAGAATTCCAAGCAGGATAAATACAAAATGATCACATTTAGATAGACCATAGTCAAACTACTGAAAACCAAAGATAAATCTTTTTTTAAGATAAAATCTTAAAATCTGTGAAAGAAAAAGGAATCATTATATTCAAGAGAACATCTGTGGAACACTCACTGAATATTATGAAGTGTTACCTGATTTTTTTAACATTTTATTTTTTTTACTATATTATCCATTTTTTTCACATCTTCATACATGTATTTTGGTGTTACCTGGTTTTTAGAAGCAAAAATTAAGTCAATTAAAATCTTTAAAGAGAAAAGAAATCATCTTTAATAATATTATATAATTCACATCAGCATTAATGAAAGCTGAAAAATAATAAAATTGTTCTTTTTTTTTTTTTGAGATGGGGTTTCATTTTAATCAGGCTGGCACCTAACTCTTGGGCTCAAGTGATTCTGCTGCCTCAGCCTTCCCAGTATCTGGGTGTATGCCACCACTCCTTAATGCAATATCTCTAAGGTATTAAAAGGAAAATAACCTGCAAATTCAGAATTCTATATCCAGCAAAAAAATGTTCTTTTAAAAATAAAGGAAGGCAGGATTGGGCTCAGTGGTATAGCACTTGCCTAGCACATGTGAGGTACTGGTTCCATCTTAGCCCTGCATAAAGATAAATAAATAAAGGTATTATGTCCATCTACAACTAAAATAAATAAATAAATAAATGTATGTATGTGTGTGTGTGTGTGTGTGTGTATATATATATATATATATATATATATATATATACACATTTTTTTAATGTAGGAAGGGGCTAGGAGTATAACTTAAGTTTGCAATCATTCTGTCTCAGCCTTCTAAATAGCTGGGATTATAGGTGTGCAACACTGTGCCTAGCTCCTAAGAAAATATTTATATTAGTTTGAGGTGGGCAAGATCTTTTTAGACAGCACATGAAAGGCCTGAAACTATAAGGGAAAAATAGATCAATCAAATTTCATCAAAATTAAAATCTGTTCGTCAAAAGGCATCATTTAGAAAATTAATGGATAAACCTCTGACTGGGAGAAGATATTCAGAGAGCATATGTCTGGCCAAGCTCTGATAATCAGGACATTACACAGTCTCACAAAAAGATAAAATATGAGCAAAAAACATGAATAGACAATTCACAAAAAGAATTACCTATAACCACAAGCCAGGTGCAATGGCACACACCTGTAATTCCAGGGGCTCGGGAGGCTGAGGCAGGAGGGTCAAGAGTTCAAAGCCAGTCTCAGCAAAAGCAAGGTGCTAAGCAACTCAGTGAGCCCTGTCTCTAAATAAAATACAAAATAGGGCTGGGGATATGGCTCAGTGGTTGAATGCCCCTGAGTTCAACAACAACAACAACAAAAAAGAATTAACTGTAACCAATAAGTACATAAAAACATGTTTATCTACACTAGTAATCAGAAGGCTACAAACAAAAAACCACAGTGTGATTCTATTACAAATCAATTAGAATGCTGAAAATTTAAAAGATCGACAATACCAAGTGATGATTATTGGTAGAAAAGTAAATTACATTGTATTTATAAAATTAAATATAAGCATGCCCTTTAACTCAGCAATCCTAGATATTATGGACTGAATGTTTATGTCCCTCCAAAATTCATATTTTTTTTTTAAAGAGAGAGAGAGAGGAGAGAGAGAGAGAGAGAAGAGAGAGAGAGAGAGAGAGAGAGAGGGAGGGAGGGAGGGAGGGAGGAAGAGAGAGAGAATTTTTAATATTTATTTCTTAGTTCTCGGCGGACACAACATCTTTGTTGGTATGTGGTGCTGAGGATCGAACCCGGGCCGCACGCATGCCAGGCGAGCGCGCTACCGCCTGAGCCACATCCCCAGCCCCCAAAATTCATATTTTGAAGCCCTTACCCCCAAAGTGGTAGTATTGGGAGATGGGACATTTGGGAAGCGATCAGGGTTACATGAGGTCACAGGGTATAATAAGACAGTAATATAAAAACAAATAATATATGATTCTACTTACATGAAGTACTTAAAAGTAGTCAAATTCATAGAGACAATAGATTGGTGTTTGCCAAGGATAGGAAAGAATAGGAAATAAGAAATTATTATTTAGTACCGCAAAGATCCAGTTCTATAAGCTGAAAAGAGTTCTGGAGATGAATGGTGGTGATGGTAGCACAAGTGATGGTAATCACAGTATGAATGTGAATAATAACACTGAACACTTAAAAATGAGGGCTGAGGTTGTAGCTCAGTGGTAGAGCATGCTTGCCTTGCATGCATGGGGCCCTGGGTTTGATCCTCAGCACCACATAAAAAAATAAATAAAAATAAATATATTGTGTCCATCTACAACTAAATATATATATAAAATGATAAAATGAACTGGGCACAGTGGTATATTCAGTAATCCCAGTGACTCAGGAGGCTAAAGCAGGAGGATTACAAATTCAAGGCCAACCTCAGCAATTTTGCAATCTAGGTCCTCAGCAATTTACCAAGACCCTGTCTCAAAATAAAAAGTAAAAAGGGTTGGGGTTGAGCTGGGGTTGTGGCTCACTGGTAGAGCGCTCACCTTGCATGTGAGCTCTTCACATGTGAAGCAGTGGGTTCGATCCTCAGCACCACATAAAAATAATAAATAAAATAAAGGTATTGTGTCCATCTACAACTAAAAGAAATATTTTTAAAAAAGTGTTGAGGATGTAGCTCAATGATAAGTATCCTTGCATTCAATTCTCAGTATCAGGCGGGGCTGGGGAATGCAACTAACTTAGTAGTAGAGTTTTTGTCTAGTATGGAACAAGACGCTGGGTTCAATCCCCAGCATTGAAAAAAAGAAGATGAAGAAAAAGAAAACACCAACAGAATTGTTTGATTTTTTTTGAGGGGGTGGGATTGAACTCATGGGCACTCAACCACTAAGCAGGATTGAAACCAGGATTGAACTCATGGGCACTCAACCACTAAACCACATCCCCAGCCCTATTTTATTTAGAGACAGTGTCTCACTGAATTGCTTAGCACCTCACTGTTGCTGAGACTTGCTTTGAACTCACAATCCTCCTGCCTCAGCCTCCCAAGCCACTGATAAAGACAGGCATGAGCCACCACGCCCAGCAACAGAGTTGTTTTTGACTTTTAAAATCAGAGCTGCCTTTTAGACATTCAAGACAAATGTATAATTTGTTATATGAGGCAAGAGCTCAGGGGAGTTAGAACTGAAAAATACTTTGAGGAATGTCAATGTTATTTAAAGATCTGCTTCTGGTGGGCACAGTGATGCATAATTATAATCCCAGCTACTCAGGAGGCTGAGACAGGAAGATCTCAAGTTTGAGGTCAGCTTCATCAACTTAGTGAGACCTTGTTTCAAAAAATAAAAAAGGCTGGAGATGTGGCTCAGTGGAATAGTGCCCCTAGATTCAATCCCCAGTACTGGAATGAATGAATGAATGAATGAATGAACGAACGAACGAACTAACGAACGAACAAGCAAGCAATCAAGCAAGCAAACCAGCCCTGGTTGTAAATGAGATTATCCAAAGAAAGAGGGTAGCCAACGCACAGAAGATAGCGTAGGACCATCCTTGGGTACACCAAAATTTAGTGGTCAGACAGAATAGCAGAGAAACTGAGAAGAAACAGCCAGAGAACTAAGAGGAAACCTAGGGAGAATGGAGTCACAGACTCCAAGAGATTAGATTTCTTTTGAGAACTGTGTACTCAGATCATTTGCCCACTCTGATTTGTTTTCATCTGTTTTGCAACCAACTTTCTGCATCCCCTGCCTCACCACTTCCCTCTCCATCAAAACCAGGGCCTCACACATGCTAGGCAAGTGCTTTACCACTGATTAACATTCCCAGCCCGGTAAGCAGTTTTTCTTTTATCCTTTATTTAGGTATTGGGAATTTAATCCAGAGGTAATTTACCCCTGACATACATCTCCAACCCTTTTTGTTTAATTTTGTTTATTTGCTATGGCTGGCTTTCAAATTTGCAACCCTCCTGCCTCAGCCTCCTCTATTACTGGGATTATAGGTGTGCAACATTTCACATAGCATGATTTTGTTCTTTAATTGATGATTATGCAGTATTTAAGTATTTTATCATTTTATTATTTCAATTCATATTCTTGATTAGGATAATATATTGTTTATTAATATCACTTAAAATTAAGATTTTTTATATAATATTTTTTAAAGAGAGAGAGAGAGAATTTTTAATATTTATTATTTTTTTTTAGTTTTCGTCGGACACAATATCTTTGTTTTGTATGTGGTGCTGAGGATCGAACCAGGGTCGCACGCATGCCAGGAGAGTGCGTTACCCCTTGAGCCACATCCCCATCCCTTTTTATATAATATTTTTAAAAATTAAAAACCCCATTAAGTTGAACTTCTTTTGACTCCTTTGATTTTCTTTTGTGGGACAACATATTTTTAAATTAAATTTTCTTCTCCTGTATTAAGAAAATTATGCCATTAATAAAAGCCCTCTAATTTTCTGGGGAGTCTTGGCTATCTCATTGACTTTAAATTAATGGTATTTATGCAAAATGTGCGTATTATGCCCAGGACCTTTTAGCTTATCCAAAAAAATATATATTTTTAAAACCATTTTTTCCCCAAAAAACATCACCCAGAAAAGGAAATATATTTGATTCTTTACAACATTTGATATTGTAAGTGTGCTCTCAATTACTTTGGTTTGAATAACAAAGTACCAATCTAGGAAGGTACTCAACCTAAACTGGCCTTCATTAGCTTGGGTTTAGAACTTATCTGACAGAAATCCTACAAAAGAAATCCAACAACAACAAATTTGTTGTGGTGGTGGTGGTGGTTAGCAGGGATAGAACCCAGGGCACTTAACCACTGAGTTAACATCCCTAGTCCTTTTTATTTTTAATTTTGAGACAGGTCTTTCACTAAGTTTCTTAGGGCCTTGTTAAATTACTGAGGCTAGTCTTAAACTTCACATCCTCCTGCCTTGGCCTCTCTAGACATTAGGATTACAGGTATGATTCACTGAATTCTGCAGAAATTAATCTAATACAAGTTTATTAAGTATCCCTGGGAGAATTAATTGAAAATCTCAAAGAATTTTCAATTAGTGCATATATGGATTCATTTTGACATGATTTAAATCATAACTACCATGATTGTCCCACACTAAAACTAGCCAGTTTTTCCTGTAAAGTTTTCCAGCAAATTATAAATAGATAAAACCACTAGAGTGGCATGTAGAATTTTACAACATGACCCTGAATCCAGAGATATGCCCTGCTCTTTTATATCAGCTTAAGATAAACCAAGTACATTCCAGCTAGATTGAAGTCACTTTTGTCCTAACCCATAAATATTCCCCTTTCTGACCTAAATTGCAGGGATTCAACTATACTGTCCAGGACCATACTTCTGTCAGTAAATCCTTCTATAAATTGCATAATCCTAGATCTGTCTGCCTCTCTTTCTTTGATTGCAAGGCATCTTCAGGCTGGTCCTCACACACTGCACTGGGTTGTTCTGGAACAAATGAATATTCTTTAATGGACCTTTTGAAGATGACTTTCAAAAACAACATATATCAGGGAAATGTAACTTGCAAAATTATAAAGTATTTTCCTTTGAAAAGATGTGGGTTTGGGATGAATTGGAGTACATACAAGGAGTAGGGGCCTGTGGATATAGGTCAGTGGTAGAGCACTTGCCTAGCATGCGCAAGGCCCCTGTTCGATCTCCAACAGTGCAAATTGAAAAGGGGTGGGGCTTTAACTTTATAATATCTTGTTTCTTTTTTAAAATGTTATTTTTAGTTGTTGATAGACCTTTATTTTATTTATTTACATGCGGTGCTGAGAATCGAATCCAGTGCCTCACTCACTCCAGGCAAGTGTGCTACTGCTGAGCCCCAGCCCCAGCCCCATATTTTGTTTCTTTTAAAGAACACAAATTTAGAAGGTGATTCTTAAAATCGATCTTTCATAGTTGTTGGATTATGTGATGTTAAATAAGAAAGTACCTGACCCTTTTAAAATATTCATTAAACAATGTGTCTCGAGATGCATTCTACTGCCATGTGTAACTGATTGGAAAAATTTTTTAAAAAATAGAAGGGAGACTTAGAAGAGAAGAAGGGGAACAGGGGGAGGAAGGGGAGGGAAAGGGGAAGGACTAGGAATGAAACTTATCAAATTATACTGTTCTAATGTGTGAGTGTATGAGTATATTATAACAAATAAAAATAGAAACAAAAAATAAAATATTAAATGTTTGCTGTTATTACTAGTGTTAAGGGTAAAAAACAAAGTTACTATTTTTAAATATCTCTAAAAAGAATAACTTAATTTTTTTTAAATAGTCTTATAGGTGGGTATGGTGGCTCATACCTTTATTCCCAGATACTTGGAAGGTTAAGGCAGGACAATCACATGATCACAAGTTTGAGGTTATCGAGGACAACACAGTGGGACCCTGTCTCAAAAAGGGCTAGAGATGTAACTGAGAGGTAGCATGCTCCTGATTTCAATCCCCAGGAGCTCAGTGATAGGGTGCCCTTGGGTTCAATCTTCAGAAAAGGAAGGAAGGAAAGGAGGGAGAGAGGGGAGAGGGAGGGAGGGAGGGAGGGGAAAGAAAGAGGGAAAAGAAAGAAAATTTTGAAGCAGATGGGGGAAAATGTTAAAAGTGACAAGCTCTGGGAAGTGGATAGGAGTATCTGTCATATTTTCTTATCTTCTACATGCTTGAAATATTTCATAATCAAAAAAGAAAGAAAGCTGCTGGTCCCTCTTCTTGGTTATATAGGTGGCTGGCATAAAAATGGCTACAAACTTTCTAGTGTATGAGATGGCTGGTTTGACAAGTTCAAACATGATGATGCAGAAAGAAAGTTCTATTAAGAAATAAAATAAATATTTTCTTAAAAATGGGACTGGGGTTGTGGCTCAGTGGTAGAGTGCTCAACTAGCATGCATGAGGCACTGGGTTCTATCCTCAGAACCACATACATGTAAAATAAAGATATTGTGTCCACCTAAAACTAAGAAATAAAATAAATATTAAAAAAAAGAAAGTTCTATGAGCAGATGAAGAGGCCTGTGGCTGGCTCCTCCCACCAGTGTTCGGGAGCCCCTGGGCTTCTGATGGGCCTGGTGGATACCACAAAAGCTGGCTGTCTGGATCGCCAGCCTGGAAGTAAAGAACCAGAACCTGCAAATCATGGTGCAGGATCTGAAGCAGGCCATTTCCAGGCTGAAGGCCCGGCTGAGCACCCTGGAGAAGAGCTCGCCTACCCACAGAGCCACAACCCCACAGACCTAGCATATGTCTCCCATGCGCCAAGTGGAGCCCCTAGCCAAGAAGGTTGAACACTTGCAGAGGATGATGAGGACAATGACATTGATCAGTTTGGCAGCAGCAACAAGAAAGAGGACAAGGAAGCAGCTTGCTGCGGGAAGAAAGGCTGTGGCAGTATGCAGAGAAGATGGCCAAGAAGCTCTTGCTGGTGGCCAAGTCCTCCATCTTCCTGAATGTCAAACCCATGGATGACAAGACAGACATGGCCCAACTGGAGGCCTGTATATACTCCATCCAGCGTGAACTAGTCTGGGGTACCTCTCAACTGGTGCCTGTGGGCTATGGCATCCTTAAGCTGGTAGAGGATGACAAGGTGGACACTGACCTGCTGTAAGAGCAGATCACCAAGTTTAAGGAACACATGCAGAGTGTCAAAAAAAAAAAAAAAAAGAAAAAAGAAAAGAAAAACATCAAGTGGTTATGTTGCAATGATACAAGCATCTTAGATGGAAATAAAAATGATTTACCTGGGAAACTATTAGATCACTTGCTGTAGCTTTGATGATGATAGGTATGGAAAGATTACATAAAATTAGTTTTGTGAAATGTATGATTGAAAAAATAGGAATATTTTGCCAGGTGTGGTGGCAAACACCTATAATCCCAGCAATTTAGCAAGACCATGTCTCAAAAAATTAAAAAGAATTAGGAATGTGGCTCAGAGGTAAAGCACCCCAGGGTTCAATCCCCAGTACCCCCCAGACACCCACCCAGGAAAAGGATATTTCAAAATTCTTTTGTTTGCTTTTGCAGTGCTAGGGATTAAACTGGGGCCTCACATACTAGGGAAACATGCTACCCTTCTGAGCTATGCCCTCCAACACCAAAGTCATCTGGGGATGTGTACCAGGGATTGAACTCGGGGGCATTCAACCACTGAGCCACATCCCCAGCCCTATTTTGTATTTTATTTAGAGACAGGGTCTCACTGAGTTGCTTAGTGCTTCACTTTTGCTGAGACTGGCTTTGAACTCTATATCCTCCTGACTCAGACTCCTGAGCTGCTGGGGTTACAGGTGTGGGCCACCATGCCTGGCCCAAAGTCATTTTTTTATATAAAGTCATTGCAAAGACATGACTTGTGTTAAAAGACAAAATTATGCCAGTCACAGTGACACTCACCTGTAATCAAAGCAGCCTGGGAGGCTGAGGCAGAAGAATCCCAAGTTTAAAGCCAGCCTCAGCAATTCAGTGAGGCCCTATGCAACTTAGGGCTCAGTGGTTAAGCACCCCCTGAGTTCAATCCCTGGTACCAAAAGAAAAATAAATGACAAAATAAAAATAAATCTATTTTTGTAGATAGAGATAGCCCAGTTGAATTAGCTCCCATCTGCCTAATTTGAACATAGTTTGAACAGTTGGTAACTTGTGATTGGCTTAGACCTAGGTACTTGTTGCAAGAGTAGATTATATCATTAGGTTATAATTCATTATGTATAGAGAAACCAGGCCAAACTTAAAATATGACAGAGAGACACCCAGGGGTGTTTAACCACTGAGCAACATCCCCAGCCTTTTTTTATATTTTATTTAGAGACAGGGTCTCACTGAGCTGCCCAGGGCCTCTCTAAATTGCTGAGGCTGACTTTGAACTCAAGATCCTCCTGTCTCAGCCTCTCCAGCTGCTAAGATTATAGGCGTGTTCCACCACACCCAACAGAGACAGCTTTTTTTAAAATTTTTTTTAAGTTGTAGATGGGCACAATACCTTTATCTTTTTATTTATTTTTATGTGGTGCTGAGGATCGATCAAACCCAGTGCCCCACACGTGCCAGATGAGTGTGCTACCATTGGGCCACAAACCCAGGCCCCAGAGACAGCTTTTGACCATAGTTTTTTTGTTCTTTCCCTCCCTCCTTCCCTCCCTTTTTTACTTTCCTTCATTTCTTTCTTTCCTACTAGGGATTGAAAATCCAAGGGCACTCTACCATCTACATCCCCAGCCCTTTGTATGTATTTATTTATTTTTAATTTTTAAATATTTATTTATTTAGTTTTTGGCAGACACAACAACTTTGTTTGTATGTGGTGCTGAGGATTGAACCCGGGCCGCACGCATGCCAGGCGAGCGTGCTACCGCTTGAACCACATCACCAGCCCCATATGTATTTATTTTTGAAACAAGTCTTGCTAAGTTTCCCAGGCTGACCTTGAATTTGTAGTCCTCCTATCTCAGCCTTCTAAGTTGCTGAGGATGTAGGCATGCAGTATTGCACCTAGCTAACACACACTACTTTTTTTTATTTTGTACTGGGATTGAACCTAAGGGGTATTTTACCACTGAGCTTCATCCCCAGGCCTTTTTATTTTTCATTTTGAGACAGGGTCTCACTAAGTTACTGAGGGCCTCACTAAATTGCTGAGGCCAGCCTCAAACTTGTGATCCTCCTACTCAGCCTCCTGAGTCACTGGGATTACAGGTGTGCACCAACCACTGTCCCCAGTGAACATTTGCATTTTTAAAAAACACATATGAAAGGGATGAGGATATGGCTTGCCTATTATGTATAAGGTTATGGGCTCAATCCTTAGTACTGCAGAATAAATAAATACGTAAATAAAAAATAAATGAACCAAAGCTAGAGTTTTGGTTCAGTGGAGGACCGCTTGCCTAGCGTGTGAGGCACTGGGTTCGATCCTTAGCACCACATAAAAATAAACTAATAAAATAAAGGCATGTTTTCCATCTGTAACTATAAAAAAAAATTTTAATGAATGAATGTTAATTTTTGAGTTTAACATATGTAAACATTTATTTTAAATTTTGATGATTCATTATATAGTAAAATATCTTGATTTGAATATATTATACTAATTAGCTGTAGTTACTGATCCCTATGAATGATTTGATACATGGGTATAATTGGTTAATAACCATTAGGACAATATGATAGGACAGATTCTAATTGTCCTCATTTTTTATTTAAATATTAGGCTAATTAAGGACCTTGAAGAGCATTAAAGAGTTTTATAATCTGCTAATATACTATGGTTGAATAGTAGTATAATCCTTTAATGGAACTTTTTAAATTAAATAGGCACAATTTAAGTTACAGAGTATCCAATAGGAATAAAAATGTGTTTTGCTTTCAGGTATAAAAGGAAGAGAATATCTCCTGGACCTGATTGCCACATTGCTGGTACTACAGTTTCTTCACACCAGGTTGGAACAAGAGGGGATAGTTTTCAAATCTCTGATGAAGCTGGATGATCCTTCCATTTCCAGGTGTGTGTTAGTCAGCTTTCTGTCACTGTGACATATAACTGAAAAATTCAACTTAAAGGAGGAAAGATGTACTTGGGCTTATGAGTTCAGAGGTTTCAGTCCATGATCACTTGACTCTTTTGTTTCTGGGCCTGTGTTGAAGCAGAGCACCATGGCAGGGAACATGTAGTAGAACAAAGATACTTACCTCATGGTGGCCAGGACACAGAGGAAGTAGCCAGGTACAACATATTCCCTTTAAGGGCATATCCCTGGTTAGATACTTTCTCCAACTAGGCCCCACCTCCTTGTTTCTATGACTTCCTAATGTCCCATTAAGTAACGAATCCATAAATGGGTCAATCCATTCATAAAGTCAGAGCTCTCATGATCTAGTCACCTGCCAAGGGCTGTACCTTTGAACATTGCTGCATAGGGGATCATTCCTTCACATGAGTTTTGGGGGATATTTAAGATCCAAACCATAAACACTGATGGTTTTTACTATAGTAATAAGCAACTCACTTGTATTTTCAACCATTTTTTAGATAAACCTTACAAAAAACTACATGGAATTATCTTATATGTATGTACTACTTTGAAAGTATAAAGAGAATTTGTTCACAGGTGACAGCTTGCCCACAAGTTCCTGTGGTAAGCAGGGCTGACATGGTATTTTGCCTTAGGCTGCACAGGAAAAAGTCTCAGAGAGTATAGCTTAAACTGGAACTCAGATCTTCTGGATTCTGATTTGGTACTCTTAGTATGTTGATCCTGTATGCCTTTGGAATATCCATAAATGATTGTTGGAACCAAGTCCAGATGGTTCTTCTATTTAGGTCTTTTCCAACTATGACAGATATTAGAACAAGTGTTAATAACTTGAACTTTTTTTTTTTTAGTGAGGATTTTGCTAATGCCCAGGCCAATCTTTATGTATGTGTGTGTGTGTGTGTGTGTGTGTTTTAGTTATTGATGAACGTTTACTTTATTCATTTATTTATATGTAGTGCTAAGAATCAACCCAGTGCCTTGCACATATGAGGCAAGCACTTTACCAGTGAGCCACAACCCCAGCTCTGCCCGGGCTAATCTTGTACTCCCAGGCTCAAGAGATCCTACTACCTCAGTCTCCTGAGTAGCTTGGGACCACAGGCACACACACCATCATAGCCAACACTGAACCAACTTTTGAATTGTAATATCGCAAAGTATAAACCAAGATTTTCAAAATTGATGAAATATATTCTATCACATTATTCTTTACTATATCATATTGTGAAAGCAAGATGTTTTATTGGCACTTTAATAAATAAAACTATTGTAAATAGTTAAAATATTTGTTTATTGCATATTGTAAACTTTTTTCCTACTTTTCTAGTTCAGGCATACCTAACATTAATGTACTAGTACATTACATGGGAGGATATCAACAAGATTTTCTTACTAATGGAATGGCTGATAAAAAAAAGTTTAGAGGACATGGGCTGGGGATGTAGCTTAACATAGAATGTGTGCTAAACACATGCGAGACCCTGAGTCCAGTTGCCAGCACACACACAAAATTTGCCAGTATGGTTTCCTAAATAACTCAGTATGTCATACTACCTTTCCCAGCTCTGGCAGGAAACATTTTGTTTGCTTCTTGCCTGATAGAGGTGGTGCAGGGGTGGACTGTCTTAAAATTTCTGATTGAAATCATCCATCTCTCACCCTGCCTGGCTATGTAAATAGACCATACTAAATTGAAAAGGGGGGAATAAGAGTTATTACTGCTGTTTGGAAATACCTGCCTCTTGTGGATTCAGATTTAAGTTTTTCTGGCATCCTAGTAAAAGCAGACCTTGCAAAAAATGAATATCATAGTTAATGCTGTGAGGAGACAACACAATGAAAATGGTTTTAACAAAAAAAAATCATATAATGTCTGCATTTTACCATTGATTTGAGAAAACTGAATATAACAGGACATTTTTGGAACTTATGTGCTCTTTGGCAACTTTGGATGATTTTTTTTTTGAAGTGCTTGGGATTGAACCCAGGTCCTTGAGTATGCTAATATGCTGTACTACTAAACTAATCCCCAGCTCATTTGTTTGTTTGTTGCACTGGGGATTGAACCTAGGGGTGCTTTACCACTGAGCTACATCCTCAGTGCAAAAAAAAAAAAAAAAAGAGTGGAACAGAACAAATATAGAGAGACTAGAAGAAGCAGCTTGAGTAGGCAGCAAAAACTCCTGAAGGACACAGTGGGAGTTGGGGAGTGATGGGAGCAGTAGACTTGAAAATGTACTGAATTACCTCAAATCCCCATGTCATTACTGGGAGAAGAACTCTCCTAAGATCTCAAGGAGAAATGCTTTTATTAAATATCTTAAATTTTGACAGAATCATTTTGTTTGATATAAGGTGAAGGATTTATTACCACTTTATATTTCACTTGTAATTATGTTCTGAAATTGATGGAAACATTTACTATTTTTTTAATCTAGGAATATTCCCTGGGATTTTGAGAAAATAAGAAAAGCATGTGAATGGGTCAGAAGAATGGAAGGACAGTATTCATCTATCTGCCAACGGCTTGAACTGGGAAAAGACTGGGACTCAGCCACTAAGCAACTCCTGGGAATTCAACTACCAGCCACCACTTCTCTTAACACAGTTCTTTATTACAGTCAAGGCTGAATCCAATGAAATTGTATTTTTTTTAACTTTACTCACATTTCTATGTCAAAAATAATCAAATATTAACAGGTACCTATTAGGACATTTAATTATGACTTTATTCAGTATAGCAATCAATCCCTTTTAAGTAAATGGAAGCAAAATTGATTATTTTAACCAACTAACAAGCAATGATAAAATGAAAATTACAATGTTAGACATGTATTTGTTTCAATGTTTTAAGGTGATGAGAGATGTTTTTTGTTTGATTTGGTTTGGATTTTTTTTGGAGGGTGGGGGGTGTTCAGGAGTAACCAGGGATTGAACCAAGGGGCACTTAACCACCAAGTCACATCCTCAGCCCTTTTTATTTTTTATTTTGAGACAGGGTCACGTCAAGTTGCTTAGGACTTCACTATTTTGCTCAGGCTGATCTTGAACTTGTGTCTCAAGCAATTTTTCCATGGATGATTTTCTTTTTGGTGTTGCATCCTAAAAACCCATTGCCAACTCCAAGATCATCTAGATTTCTGCTATTTTCTAGAAGTTTTCTGGTTTTCATTTTTTAAATTTTATTTTACCTTATCTTATGGTACTTGAGATTAAACACAGGGGTGCTTTATCACTGAACTATATCTCTGACCTTTTAATGTTTTATTTTGAAACAGGGTCTCAATAAATAGTCCAGGCTGGCCTTGAACTTTTGATTCTTTTGCCTCAAAATCCTCCTCTGCCTCAGCCTCCAGGGTAGCTAGAATTATAGGCAGTGCCATCATGCCACGCTATTATTCATTTTGAGTTATATTTTATGAAAGGAAGAAGATTACTTTCCACCTTCTTCCATTCTAGGCCATACTTGTCTCCCTCTATGTAAAATGCCAGTTCATCTGAAATTTTTTTGGCTAGCCTCATTGCTACCATTCACCAAATACCCAGGACTTGCCCCTCATTTGTGGTTCAAGATTTTCTTTTCACTTTAAGTCCTGCCTTCACCTTCATGACCTCTAATATCCTGATTATAACCAAGTCTAATTTCCTGGGCCATCACTAATAACCTTTTTTAAAGTTTTGTTTATAGTAATCTAAATATAAGTATTAATTTTTGTTGGGAAAAGTATAAACGGCAGCCATACCCCAGAGAAAAAAACCCCAACATGGCGCCTAAGGACCTCTTCTTCCTACCTTCTGCAGTGGCGCGAAAAGTTCCTGCCTGTGTGAACTCTCCCACCGGCACCAATTTCAAATCTCGCTGCCGGGGAACCTTAGCCCCAATGAGAGCTAATTCCTGGGCTCTGGAGCTGATATCTGGAAGAACTTGCCAATAAACGGGTGGCCTGCCATTTATCTAAGCCCTACCATCTCCCCTTTAGTTCTATATAAGCACACAGCTTTTTGCAATAAAATTGGAATTCTCCCAGTGAAGTGTCTTTGCGTGGGGAATTCTTTCATTCTGGTGCCCCATGTGAGGATACGGGTAAGCTCTTTCCAACAAGAGCCCCGTCTCCCGCTCCGCCGAGACACTCCGCCCTGGTCCGCTCTTTTCAGACACCGGCTCCCTGCACTCACCACCCATCTGGCTTAGGTAAGCTTCCCTTGACCCCGGCTCGCCAACTCCCTTCGGGCTAATGCTGGTACTGTGACCATGATCGTCCGGCACACTCCAGACGCCTGGTAGGGGGGAGGGAATTCACTCCACTAAGACCTTTACTGGCCACAGTGGACCCTCTGGTGATCCGTTTCCCTTTAGGGCGTGAGGCTTCTGAGTTTACATGAGAGGTTCTGTGGTTTTTTTCCTCCTCCGCTGCTGGCTAGAGTTGCTGTTTCCTGCGGGGCTGCTGTGTCTGGCTGAAGCTGCCTTTCTGCTCGGGGAAAACTGAACTCCTGGCC
The DNA here is from genome assembly GCF_964194105.1 of Spermophilus citellus. Classification (NCBI taxonomy): domain Eukaryota; kingdom Metazoa; phylum Chordata; class Mammalia; order Rodentia; family Sciuridae; genus Spermophilus; species Spermophilus citellus. The sequence continues at coordinate 75,868,669 of NC_138182.1, read as the reverse complement.
TGGAACTGCGTTCTGCCGGAGCCGGAGTTCTGTTTTCATTACTGACTTTTTCCGCTGCGGTCGAAAACTTTCCTGACGTCAGGTTGCCCATGGCTCCGACCCCATTGGGTCTCAGAGATCGCACTTCACTGGTGACGACTCGGTAGTGCCCTCTGTAGTTCCTCGTGACGGCTGGTCATTTTGGGGACGCCCACCTGACCCCCATTCGCCCTGAGCTTCCTGGAAGCCGTTCCAGCCTGGGTTTTCTCTTTGTCTCTCTGGCTTACTCTTATTCTCTCTCTCTCTCTCTCTCTTCCATCTCTCCCAGTGACTATGGGCACCTCTTTATCTGTACCTGAAGCCTCACCTCTCAAATGTTTAATAAAAAAATCTGGCCACACTCTACCTCACACCAGACATCAAGCCCAAACTTCTAATCAAATTCTGTACCCAAGATTGGCCTACATATCCACTGGATAATGGCAATCATTGGCCTCCGGAAGGCTCCTTAGATCCAAACCTCCTCCGGGACCTTTTTAACTATTGCCAGCATCTGAAAAAGTGGAGGGAGGTTCCCTGCGTTGAAGGTTTTAGCCTTCTCGCACAGCACCCTGCTCTCTGCTCCTCCTGCTCCCCCTCTCAAGTCCTCCTTGCTTGCAAACCCCTCTCTTCCCCTACTTCTACTCCTGACTTCGCAGATTCTTCCTCATTTGACCCAGCAGATGAACCCCCACCTTATCCCCCAGCCCCATCTGCTCCTTCTCTCCCGCTATACCCTCCTCTTCCTCCGCCTGATTCCACGGATCCTCAGCCTTCCGCCCTCTTCTGCCTGCTCCACCTCTTCCTCCGCAGAGACACCCCCTTCCCCTCCCTCTCCTTCCTGTCCACCGCCTGCCTCTTTCAGTCCTCCTGTTACCAGGTCTAAGGGACTCCTTCCCACCCCCAAGACAATTGCACCCCTTCGTGAGGTAGCTGGTCCCGAGGGTGTCATCAGAGTCCACGTGCCCTTCTCCATGTCAGACATTACTCAGCTAGAGAGGAAGTTAGGCTCATTCACCACCGACCCCACCACTTATATTCGGGAGTTTCAATGGGTCCTGCAGGCATATAGCCTCACTCATCATGACATCTACATGCTCTTGGCCAATACACTTCTCCCCGAGGAAAGGCGACGGGTCTGGGAGCTAGCCCAAGCCCATGCTGATGAAAATCATAGGACCAATCCCAACCACCCCATGGGCCTCATGCTGTCCCAGAGCAGGATCCCCTATGGGATTACAACACCCCTGAAGGCTTGCAGTCTCGTGACCTTTTTACATCCTGCCTCTTGGCGGGCCTGAAAAAGGCCACCCGCAAGGCTGTTAACTTTCAAAAGGTGCAGGAGGTCATTCAAAGAAAGGAAGAAACACCTTCAGAATTCTTGGATAGACTAACCAAGGCCCTTCAACAGTACACAAACCTCGACCCAGAAACCCCTGATGGCCGTCATGTCTTAATGACATATTTTCTGGCCCAAAGCTACCCTGACATTAAAGCCAAGCTTAAAAAGCTTGAACAGGGCCCTGCTACTCCTCAGACCGAAATCCTCGCTGTTGCTTCCACCATGCGGCCAGCGCAATGGTTTCATTAATGAGGTTCTTGGCATAAAAGTTAGCTAGCGAGATCGAAATAAAATACACAGACTCAGTTACCTTATTTCTATTGCCAGGTCCGAGACGGTTCCCCTCTCTGGTTCCTACCTCTAACCACCCAGCAGGGCAGCAAGGATTACTCAGGGCTACCAGGAGAGAGAGAGAGAGGGCATGCCAGGGAGTAGCCTTTTATTGGGGAATAAGAGATTCAGGGGAGAATTCCATGCAATGAAGGTTGAGGGGGGCTGCACTCCAAGGTCAGGGTCAGTGATTGGGCCCCCGGGGTCAGTGGTCAGTCACACCCCCACACGGATGGGTTCTCTCATCAGGAGAGGGCCGGGAAAGCTCCGACACAGCTAGAGCGCCTCAGACCCTAACCAGGAGCCGCTTAGTCACGTGTCAGAATGGATTCCCACATATTCCCTTTTCCTTTTCTTAACAATGAGGCAGCGGTTCACTCTCTGGAGTTTCTGTATTCTTGTTCTGAAGACTCGCCATCCTATGGTTACAACACAAAAGAGAATTAACAGCAAAGAGAATAATCCAATAATGTACCAAGCGGAGTGTTTAAGAATATTTCCAGGGTTGAATCCATTTAACTCCTTTAATATTTGGTTAGCCAAAGAAGAAGGATCTGAAAAATCAGCTCTATTATTTTGAATGTCTTGGATATGGTGATGAAGTTCCAGAATATCCAAGCTATTATTACTATTTTGCCAAATACCTAACAAATGGTTTTTAACCTTCTCCCAATCCCAGAGAGAAGCATTGTACTTGGCAGCTGTAACACACACATACTTATAATTAGCATGGCATTTAAGCCTTTCTTTAAATTTTAAGGCTGAAAGTTCATTACCTATGTCTATAACAGTTGCCTCTAAGGCGTTTAATTTAGTTTCAATCCTTTCATCAATATTTACTTGATTACGCAGAGCCTTGGAAGTATTGTGAGCTAAATTATTAAGAAATTTTGCATGCTGAATATTCTGAGACAATGTCAGAGACGCAGAGACAGTTGAGGCAATAAAAGAGACCAGCGCTAAAACACCAACAATTATAATTCCAATAGCACGTTCAGGTCTTGCTAACTGGGCATGAGTTTGCTGCAAGACTTGTAAACCAGCATCAGCATACCATGGCTCTGAAATATTAGCAGGTAATAAAACGAAAGAGGGCTGATGAAGTATCAGCACTCCTTTTCCTCCATTATACCTAGTAATACAATTGGTTAGGTTGCATTTATTACAAGTAACAATATATCTGTCATCTATCCATTTAACTTTTACATTTCCAATAATTAAAACATAAGGAGACTGGACACAGGCTCGTAAGCCATAGCAAGATCCCTCTTTACAGTTCTTGCCGACAAATTTTGGTAAAGGTTTATCTGTAAAATGTAAAAATTCTGAGGCAGCAATTAAACGCCAAATATCTCTTTGAACACCTCCTTCACTATAAGTCAAAATATTACTAACAAATCCTGCAGGTGTCATAGCAGAATTTCTTCGTAATTGTCTCTTATCAATTTTTGGAGACCAGTCTAAAATATACCCACTATCTTTAGACACCTTATTTTGTACAGGAAAGGTATTTACGCAATCCATCCATCTAGGAAAGGTGCCAATCTCAATTGTAGACTATTTGGACAGTGGGGTATCGGTGGAGGTTTTGCAGAAATGACTGGCTTGTTATGGGAAAGTCCCATCTTAATTACTGATATACTATTAGGTTTTAAGTCCCCATAAATAGAATTATTTGTCAGTCTAGGTTTACCAATCGCTGTCTTTTCTTCGAATGATACTTTCAGACAGCCAGCATGTTTATCGTGTGACCAACACAAAGGTAATTGGGCACTGTAGCCAGAATAATTAAATCTAGTCACATGATTGGGAGTAATATGAGTATCTGTAAATCCTCCCATCATGAATGAGTCATTAGTAAATACTGGAATAGATTCTCCAGTCCACACAGCTGGGTGTACCAGGGGTGGATCTGGGAAATATGTCCAGTAAGTGTCTACTTGATTCCCCTTTATCTGACAGCCCAGTAGGGCAATTACTGTTGCTACCATCATCACTGGGGTCCTGTTCTTTCCTAGGCGTCGAAGTATTCGGGAAGCCTGGGTTGTTAGCTTCTTCATGTCTTCCCATGAAATCAGCTTTTTGGCTGGTTCAATCTGGTCTTTCTTCATCCTTTTCCGATATCTCCTCCTTCTGGGTAGGGGCTCCTCCGGGTCGATCCTCAGTCACTTGAATCTGGGTTCTATCTCTTCCATGTCTGATAGCAGGTTCAGGCACCCAAATAGGACGGAAAGCACCTTCTGGGAAGATACAAGCATGACCTCTGCCCCACATCATCACCGGGTCTGGGCCTTTCCACTGACCAGTTTGTAAATCTTTCCACAAAACTCTGCCTAAAGGGCTCGTTACTGAGGGAGACATTTGCCTCTCAGCAGCAGTGTGAGCTTCTGCGTCACAGTTTAAAAAATTTAAAACAAACAAGGAATGATTAAGGCTATTTTGGGGAGTCACAACCCTATTCCCCCCTTTTAATTTTTGTAATTGAAGCTTAATAGATAAATGAGCTCGTTCCACAATGGCTTGACCTTAGGGGTTATAAGGAATTCCTGTTTTATGATTAATTTTAAACTCTTGGCAAAATTGTTGAAAAGAAGAGCTTACATAAGCTGGAGCATTATCTGTTTTAATCTGTATAGGGCACCCTAAAATGGAAAAAGCTGCTAAGCAATGAGAAATTACATGTTGAGTATTTTCTTTAGTATGTGCTGTGGCAAAAATAAATGTAGAATAAGTGTCCACTATGACATGCACATAACATTGCTTACCAAATTGAGGAATTTGAGTTATATCCATTTGCCATATCTGATTTGGTTTTAATCCACGGGTATTTACCCCTGATGGCAAAGATGGAGTGTGAATAACACACTTAGGGCATTGGCTTACAATCTGACGAGCTTGCTCTCTGGTAATATTAAATTTTTTACGTAAGCTTGAAGCATTTTGATGATGCAAGGAATGGGAAGCTAGTGCACAGTCATATGAAGACATCTGTTGACAAAAAGCTACTAACTTATCAATTTTGTCATTACCTGAAACTAGAGGTCCAGGAAGATTAGTATGGGCATGTATGTGTCCTATGAAACATGGGTATTTTCGCATTAGCACTGTCTTTTGTAAATTATGAAATAATTCAAATAACTCCTGTGATGAAGTATACCCAGTAACTGAAGTTTCAATATTTTTGGTAACTTTGACTGCATATAAGCTGTCAGAATAAATATTAATAGGCTCATTTGAAAAGTAATCTAAGGCACAAATCAGAACTTGAAGCTCTGCTCTTTGGGCAGAAGTATAAGAAGTTTGTATTACCTCTGTGTGAACATGACTATAAAAACCTGCTTTACCTGAGTTAGAACCATCCTTGAACACCGATAAAGCTTCATCTATAGGATGTGTACGTACAATCTTTGGAAAAATAAGTGACGTTAATGATGCAAATTGTATAATCTTATCACGAGGATAATGGCTATCTATCTGGCCAGGAAAATCAGCAAAAGCTATCTGTCATGAGCTAGAAGTTTGAAAAAGCCAATTAGTCTATTAAACAGAAAATGGAATAATTATGATATCAGGCTCAGATCCAATTAATTGTAAAATCCTAGTTCTACCTTTAATTACTTTGAGCTATGGAATCATGAAAAGGAATTAATGTTTTTTGAGGGGAGTGGGATAAATAAATCCACTCAATAACTCCTAATCTTTGCCATATGGCTCCTGTTGGGGTATGTGTAGTTGGAAATATTAATAAATATACTATTTCTTTAGGATCAATTCTAGTAAGCTGTGCATTTTTAATTTCATTTTCCACTCTCCTTAAAGCTGTTTTAGCTTTTAAGGTTAGCTGATGTGGAGAGTTTGGAGAGGGATTTCCTTGTAATATCTGAAATAAAGGACTTAACTCAGAAGTAGTTAGTTTTAAGGATGGCCTCAGCCAATTAATATCTCCTAATAGTTTTTGAAAATCATTAAGGGTATGTAACTCCTTAACTCTTATCTGAAGATTTTGAGGACAGATTATACGTCCTTGAATTATCTGACCTAGATATTGAAAAGGAGACACCTTTTGAATTTTTTGAGGAGCTATACATAAACCCATTGCTGTAAGCGAAGTCTCTAACTGAGTAAAAATTTCTGAAAGTACCTCTGGATTAGCATGAGCCAATAATATATCATCCATAAAATGAATAATATATGCATCAGGAAAGCTATTTCTTATGGAATCTATTGCCTGGTCAACGTATTTTTGGCACAGTGTAGGACTATTACGCATTCCCTGGGGGAGTACCTTCCAGCAATATCTTTTAACAGGTTCCTTAAAATTAATTGCTGGGACAGTGAAGGCAACTCTTTCACAATCTCGAGGATGTAATCTTATAGAGAAAAAGCAGTCCTTTAAATCTATTACCATCAAGCTATAATCTAAAGGGATGGCTGTGGGGGAGGGAAGTCCTGGCTGTAATGATCCCATAGGCTGAATTGCATGATTTATTGCCCTTAAATCCTGTAGTAATCTCCAATTTCCTGACTTTTTCTTAATAACAAAAATAGGTGTGATCCAAGGACTAAGCGTTGGTTCAATATGACCAGCCTGAAGTTGTTCCTCAACTAATCTATGAATTATTTTAAGCTTTTCCCCTGAGATGGGCCACTGAGAGATCCATATAGGCTCCTCTGTGAGCCAGGTGATTTTTTCAGCTGTCTTAGGGATCGGGGAAGTACTCCGGGCCCCTAATAAAAATTTTGGTTTGGAGCATTTACTAATCTTTGTCGTGGAGACTGGCTTATAAACAGATACTCTTCCTGAAGGGTCTCCTTATCATCTCCAGGAAAATACCTCTGATTAACTTCCTCAACTGACCTTATAGAGTTTGGAGTAACTAATAACAAACCCATTTTGGCTAAAATATCTCTTCCCCATAGGTTAGCTGGTAAAGACTCTAACACATAAGGCTTAAATACTCCACTGTTCCCATCGGAATCTTCCCAACAGAGATAGTTGGCACTTTGATCAAGCTGTGAAACCTGTCCTATTCCCTCTAGGTTAGCTGGTGCTACATGTAAAGGTCATTTCCTAGGCAAGAATCGACTAGATAATACAGAGATATCAGCTCCTGTGTCTATTATTCCTAGGAAATTTTTATTATTAATTTTAAGTTTTAATAAAGGGCATTCTTATCGTACTAACTGTGACCAGTATACTCTGTCTGGCAGTTTAGAAACTGAACCTACCAGCAGGTGCCTTCCTGAGTCACAAGGCAATAATATTAATTGGGCAAATGTATCCTTTGGAGTGAGCCTTAGGGCATAATTGGACCTTACAGTAACATATAATTGTCCTTTAAAATTTGAACCTATCACACCAGGTATCACCTCAATGGCTCCCTTTAAATTATTATGTCCCAAAATTAAACCTATAGTATTATCAGGAAGCGGCCCGAAAATCCCAGTAGGGATTTGTTCTGGCCCTGTTTCAGGATCTAATTCAACTGTCTTTGAAGGTCCTAAGAAAACTGTCTGCGATCTCTGTTCCGGTAAAAATTGCGGGCTGTCCTGGTCGGCGCCAGTGACGTCACACTGTACAACCTCTCCTCGAATTCCCCGTATTGTTGCTCGGCCCGGGGAGGGGCCGAACGGAAGTCTTTTTTCCTCCCATTAGGAGGAAATGACGGCGAGAAGGCGGGCTGATCCGCGCCATCTGGATCCACCACATGGGGCCGAGTCTTACAATATCTATTATCGCCAGTAGATGGAGCCCTGAACTTAAAATTGCGCATGCGACACTCGCACGCAAAATGATTATTTTTCCCACAAACGTAACATCTCCCGCAGGACTTTTGTCTTAAATCCTGTGACCTCAAAGTTTCTTTTAGTGCCGAGGCTAGGGCTACTGTCTGTAAATGAGTAGAATCTATGTCAGAACATAGGCAGATAAACTCCGAAATTGTCCCTTTTTTACGGTGCAGCCTGAGGATATCCTGACAGTATTTATGTGCGTTTTCAAATGCCAATTGCCTAACAATGAACTCGCTCACCCCCGGGTCCCCGATCGACCTGTTTGCAGCCTGATACAATCAGGCTACAAAATCTGAATAAGTTTCACTGGCACCCTGTCTGATTTTGGTAAGAACTAAATTGGATTGGTCCTTGGAGACGATCTGTCTCCAAGCACGTTTCGCACAATCAGTTATTTGATTGTATACTACATCATAATTTAACTGTCTTTCTAAATCAGCGAAATCACCGGTCCCTAGAAACATCTCTATTGGCGTTTCTATATCCTGTCTTTTGTTCTTTTCTGCCTGTTCAGTACAAAAATCAGTCCAATAAGTTCTCCAAAGTAAGAAATCTCCCCCGCTCAGACAAGATCTGGCTAAAGAAATCGAATCGCTAGGAGGAAGGGGTTGTGAGCAAATATTTTCTATCAGGCTCTGTACAAAAGGGGAATTTGGACCATACATCTCACATGCACTTTTTAGTTCCTTAATGGTTTTAAATGGGATTACAGCATGAACTCTAACTCTCTGATCTTGCTCATTAACTTGCTCAAAAACTGGAAGAAGTTGAAAACCGCTAGTATTCTCCCCTGATTCTTGAGCCTGCTTAATACCTCGCTGGACTGGGGAAAGAAAAGTCATTGTTAATCCAGCGCACCTGTTAAATTTTGTTCTTTTAGCAGGTACTGGCCGAATTTAAATAGCCTGGGCAGGCAGTGTTAAACGCAGCCTGTTAAAATTTCTCTGTAAGTCCTGAATTTCAACGTCTGATTCTTCTCCCTCAGACTGCGAGCCATGGTCAGACTCTGCGCTGTCACCATTTTGAAATTGGGTTTCTAAACCACGTGGCGGAGAAGAACTCTGAGCTCCTCTAGGAATCTCTTCCGGATTTTCCTCCCCAGGAAGATTGTCTACCTCTTCTAGAGGGCTTTCTAGGATTTCAGATGTTTCTCCTCTCTGATGTTGCTCTCTACAATCTCCCTGCGGGCTAGCCTGATCTTGCAAGTTTAAGTTCACAATTTTAACCTTTGGCTTGGCCCCTAGTGCCTTTGTTTTTAAATGGCTTAAGGGAAAGGGAATTAACTTGGCCTCAGGCGGATTTTCCATTTGAATAGACCTAACAGCTCTTTGAACGCCTTTTAAGAGGTCCTCAGGGGGCCACGAACTCTGGCCCATATATTCAAAAAGACAAACTTCTAGAGCCGTCTAAGTTTTCTGAATGTTTTCTATGCCTCCAGGTAGTTCTCTATTTACACACAATCCCTCAGAGATCACTTAACACATGTAGTGGTGACAAGTTTTTTTAAATAAATAAATAAATAAAATCCTTGTCCCAAGCCAACTTTTGTCCTGAATTCTTCCAGAACTTTCTCCCGCACCCCTAGTGTCATCTTCAGAACACAGGCTGTTATGCTTGAATTCGGGACCCCCAAAAGACCACCAGAGACCCAAGATCGATGTAAGCAGCAAAGAGGTGTTTATTGCGAGCTAGCTCGGTCCTCCGCACATACACACAGCAACTGGTGACGCTGAGAGGCCCCGAGCCCAGGGTTTGCAGCAGTTTTATACATTCTTTGGAAAAGGCAGGGACCTCACTTACATCATAGCATCTCTTAGCAAATCATCACACACCACGGGAAAATCAAATAACAACTCTAAAACATGATTAGCACATTCACTGGCGGGAACAAGTTGGGTAGGGGTGATCAGTCAGTACAAAAGGGGTATTCATTTGAACTGATTGGCTTAAGCCAAGAGGGGTGTACATGCTGAACTACATGGTTTCCCAACATGTTATCAACCACCATAAACTACTGGGAGGGTCATCTGGCATCCCAGGTATTTCCCTGTCTCATGCTGATTGGTGGCTGCTAGGGGGTTGCTATGGATCCCCACCTAGCCTGACCGAGTCAGGGACACTTGGGCAGCAGATCTCTCCTGTTATTTGTAGATAAACAACTTAGCAGGGTGGGAATGTGCCTAGGAGTGCTCTGTGGGTTTTTCCAAGGACAAAGTTCATCTCCCTTCCTTGGACAGGCTTTGCTCTGAGATAGAGGCTGGTTTTTCAAGGCAGGGTGAGAAATGACAAGTTTTTAGCACTTTTCCCAGCACAGAAGTACTTAGCATGCATATCTATTCACATTTCCCTTGGAAAGAAGGTCTTGGGATTGTCTTCACTGATACTGAAGCCTCTGAAGACTGTCTTTGAAAGCTTCAAAGACTTCTCCCTGCTTCCTTCCTGTTGACCATGCTGGAGCTTCTGGCCATCATCATGGACCCTTTTCCAAATTCAATGGTCCTGATCTCAGCAGCAGCTATACAGTGCCACAGCTGAGTTTAGAGACAATGGTCAACCTTGTTCCAATGAGCAGGGAGAGACGCATTTTGGGAAATCCTGGAACTTAAAGGATCTAGCGAAAGGGAGGAGGTATTGAACTCCTTCCCCTCACCTTTTATTCATGCTTAATTGAGTCCAGGAGGGCTACATAACTGTGAGGAGTCTAGCAGATGGAAGAGTTGCTAGTCAGCTAGGGAATCTGCATGAGTTTTCACGTATTCTTTGATGAGTTCATTAGATGATTCAGACTCTGTTCTCCCAAAGTTCCTTAGTTCCTTGGTGACTTGGAGTAAAACAGGGGCAATGGGATGGAAAACAGACTTGAGAGTTGATGAAATATGGAGGCTGCTCAGGATAAAGGAGAGCATGGAGTCAGGGGTTTTCCAGATTTCTGGCTTGATGGTTGTCACCAGGGGGCAAAATTGCGATGTATGCAGTCAAGGGGAGAAATAAAGAATGTCCATATGCTTCTGCCCCTTTCAATGCTTTATTCTCTTAAATTACTCAATACAGTTTCACTCTATAGGTTCTTAATCAAGAAAACAACAATCCTTAATGCTAGGCACTGCAATAGACATAATCAATTCACAGCAAACAATTCTAGATTAATTAATTCACAGCAAACAATTCTAGATTAAATCTAAGCACTGCAAAACACACTTAATCTTGATAGGCTAATGACATACATTCCCTCTGCATGCTAATTTCAAATGTCTTAAGCCTTAGGCTTTATGTCCAGTAGATGCACACTCACTGAGACCGCGGTGATCAGGTCCAGAACTAAGGCAGGCTTTTCCTGGTATGGCGTGAATGACCAGTTGAGGAGAGGGTCATAGGGAGAAGTTGCAGCTCTCACCAAGGTCCAGACAAGGTGGTAGAGTTTGAGAGCGGTGAGGATCACACAGAGGAACGATGATGAGTGATGGGATGTCAGGTCCTCATCAGGCTCTCCAGCTTGAGGGCATCCTTGTTTCAGCTGGCTGAATCTCTGTTCATTTGCACTATAATTTATACTAAATTTGGGGGGTTTCTTTACCCCCCCCCCCCTTTCAATCCTTATCAGCTACCATCGGATTTCTCAGTGACCTCATTTACCCTGGGGTCAGAAACATCTGATCTGGTGGTCTCCACCCTGATCTTCTCAACTTTCCCTGCCAGGGGCTCTGTTTACCAAGGTGAGGGGAAGTAACTTGTTTGAGGCCATATTGGAGGGCTCTGTTGGATGTGCCTGGTGAGACTGCAGGTTTCAAACTGGAGTTTTTTAAAAATGGAATTGCTTAGGCTCAGGCCTAAGGCCATTCTAACAATGGTGTTGCAGACTTCATTCCAGAGGCCCTTCAGAAACCTCTTCTGAAGTCACAGCATCACAAGAATAACTTCCCAGTTTCTTAAAATGGTAAAGAGGAGGTTATAATATGTTATTCTGTTCCCTCTGGCCTGAAAACATGATGTGAGGAAAATGGCTGTGCTTTCTTCTCTTCACCCTAACTGCAGCAATCCATCTCACCAGTCCTCTCATTATCAGCAAAGCCTCAGACCAAAAAGGATCCGGTGTCAGCAATCCATTCTCCTCACTTCAGGGAAATATACATCCCTCCAAGTATCCTCGTGTGTCTCTTGCAGATCACCTGGTGCCTAATGCCCCAGGTCAGGCTTGATTAATACAGTTTCAGAGGGTTTAGTCCATAGATAGCTTGCTCCATTCCTCAGGACTCAAGGTGATGCAGAACATCATGGAGGAAGAATGTGGCAGAGGGAAGCAGCTTAGTTAATGATCAGAAGGCAGAGATCAGTTTTTTTTTTTTTAAGAATCAAGGTTTTTTTTTAATAACTTTATTTTATTTATTTATTTATTTATTTATTTACTTTTATGTGGTACTGAGGATTGAACCCAGGGCCTTGCATGTGCAAGGTGAGCACTCTACAGCTAAGCCACAACCCCAGCCCACAGGGATCAATTTAAATGTTATTTTCCTGTGTGTGTGTGTCGGGGGGTGGGGGTACTAGAGATTTAACCCAGGGGTGCTCCATAGTAGGCAAGTAAAGACTTTACTACCAGCCTTTTAAAATTTTTATTTAATTTTTTGTTGTTGTGCTTCCAGTATTAGGAATTGAACCCAGGGGTACCTTACCAATAAGCTATATTCTCATACCTTTTTGTCTTTGATTTTGAGACAGGGTCTCTCTATATTGCTAAGGCTGGCCTTGAACTTGCAATCTTTCTGCCTCAGCCTCCCCAGTCATTGGGATTACATGCATGCACCAGCACACCAACCTATTTTACTTTTAAAGAACAAGATTAACCTACATTTTGATGTTGTCTGAAGGCCATCTAATGTCCTGGATTTTGTAAATCTAGAGAAAAGTTACACCTTGTATCTTTTCAATTGCTTTTCCCAGGAATAACTAACCTCATACTTAATCATTAAGATAAAAAAAAGGTATGTTGGCTAGCACAGTGACACACACCTGTAATCCCAGCAACTCGGGAGGCTAAGGCAGGAAGATCTCGAGTTCAAAATTAACCTCAACAATTTAGCAAGGCCCCAAGTAACAGTGAGATCCTGTCTCAAAATAAAATTTAAAAAATGGTTGGGGATGTGGCTCAGTGGTTAAGCGACCCTGGGTTCAACAGTCAATCACTCGTAACAACAACAAAAATAAATAAATAAAAATAAATAAATAAAAATCTGGGGACGTAGCTCAATGGTATATGGTACTGGGATTATAGTGTTGCCACACCTGGCCATGTATGTCTTTTTTTGTTTGTTTGTTTTTTGGTTGTTGTTTTTGTTGTTTTGTTTGAGCACCCCTGGATCCAACCCTCAGTACAAAAAAAGATACAAAAGGCAACATTTGCTGGAAAACAGGGGGATAGTAAAAGACAACAGTTTTAATCCATTCAGTGACTTCAACCAGAGGTATCATCTACAGCCAAGCTAGTGGGAAACAAATATCCTCCAAAATTAATGATTTTTTAAGTAAATCTGGGGTAGGGGGTCCCTTTCGGTTTTCCCTTGATTATTCTGTCACATCGTACGTATATATACATACAAAATGTCATATGTATATATACGTGTACTTTTGTTATTCTTGTGGTGCCAGGGATTGAACCCAGGACTCACAGATGCTAGGCAAGTGTTCTGCCACTGAGCTACACCAGAGCCTATATTTGCATCTTATGCTTAACATTATATTTGTCATTCAACCATATTGTTGTTATTGATCACTCACAAAAAATTTATTTTTTCTGTGGATTTAATATTTAATTACTGCATTTATTGATTCTATGAATGGGTGCAGTTGTAGCTTCCATTTTGGGGGTATTGTGAATAGTGCTACTCTGAGCATTCTTGTAAGAATGGCTGTCTTTTGAAAATTATTCATAAATATTTTTTTGGAGTACTGGAGATTGAACCCAGTACTGGAGATTTTGGAGTACTGGAGATTGAACCCAGAGTCTTGCACATGCTAGGCAAGCACTCTCACTGAGCTATATCTCTAGCCTTTTTATTTTGACAGGGTCTCACTGCGATGGGAAGGCTGGCTTTGAATTTTGATCTTCCTGCCTCTGCCTCCCAGGTAGCTGGGATAATAGTGTCGCCACAACTGGCCGTGTATGTCTTTGTTTGTTTGTTTTTTGTTTTGTTCCAGGGATTGAACCCAGGGGCACTTAATCCCTAAATCACATCCCCAGCCCCTTTTTTCAAAAATTTGAGACAGGGTCTCACTCATTTGCTGAGGCTGGCCTCAAACTGGGATTCTTCTTTGCCACCCTGCCAAATTGCTGGGATTACAGGTGCATGCCTGGCTTCAATTTTTAAATATTTTTAAAATTTTTAATTAATATTTTGCAGTGCCAGGGATTAAGCTCAGGGCCTTATACTTTCTAGGCTAATGCTCTACCATTGAGACATAACTCTAGCCCTATAGTTATTTTTTATATCTTTTGAATAATATGATAGAATTAATAATGATTTATTTACATACCAGTATTATACATCTACATTATTCTCTATTTCTCCATATATGCACCTTTACCAGAGACCTTTATAGTTTCATTGCTTTCATGTTTTCTCTAGCATCCTTTTATTTCAATTTGAAGGACTCTTTTTAGTATTTATTGTTGGGCAGATCTAGTGATGATGAACTTAGATGTTGTTTATCTTGGGAAAGTCTTGAATTTGTGATCTTCCTGCCTCTGCCTTCCTCTCCTTCTTCTTTTCCTTCTCCTCTTTTTCTTCTTCTCCTTCTCCTTTTTCTCCTCTTCTTCCTCTCCACCCCTTCCTCCTCCCCTCTCTTCCTCCTCCTCCTCCTTCTTTTTTTGGAACTAGGGATTTATCCAGGGGCACTTTACCACTGAGCTATATCCCCAGCCATTTTTATTTTTTAATTTTGAGAGAGGATCTTGCTAAATTGGTTAGTGCCTCACTAAACTGCTGAGACTCTCTTTGAACTTGGGATCCTCCTGCCTCAGCTTCCCAGCTGGAATTGTTATGTGCCACCACACCCAACTACCTTCTTCATTTTTGAGTCACAGTTTTGACAGATATAATATTCTTGGAAGGCAGATTTGTTGAATTTTTTGTTCTGAATAAAATATTGTTGAATATATTATTCTGTACTCTCTGGCCTGTAAGTTTTTTTTTTTTTCTAAAAAATCTGTTGATAATCTTACAGGATTTCCTTTCATATGAGTTCTCATAACATTGAGTCACTTTTTTTTCTCGCTGCTTTCAATATTCTCCTTGAACTTTTTGACAGTTTAATTATAATATACCTCTGTATGAATATTTTTGAACTTATCAGAATTGGATTTTACTGAGCTTCTTGAATTTCTATGCCCTTTTCTATCCTCATATTTAGAAAGGTTTGGCTTTTATTTATTTTAGTATGCCATGCTTTCTTTCATTCTTCTCCTTCTGATACTTCCATAATGCACATATTGTTCCAATTGATGGTGTCCCATAAACTTTGGCTCTGTTCACTTGCTTCATTTGTCTTATTTTTATTCCTCTCACTCAGAAATTTCTTTTTTCCTTTTTCTTTCCTTCCTTCCCTTCTTTTTGTGGTACTGGGGTGTTATAGTTTAGATATGAGATGTTCCCTAAAATTTGTGTATATGACAATGGAAGAGAGTTCAGAGGTGAAATGACTAGATGATGAGAGTTGTAACCCAATCGGTGGATTAATCACCTGATATGGATTAGCTGGGTGATAACTGAAGACAGGTAGGGTGTGGATGGAGGAGATAACACTCTCTTCCTCTCCTTCCTTCCCCTTCCCCCTCCTTCCTAATTGTCATCTCCTGAGCTGCCTTCCTCCTCCAGACCAAAACAATGGAGTCAGCCATCTATGGACTGATACCTCCGAAACTGTAAGCCCCAAATAAACTTTCCCTCCTCTATGTTGTTCTTATAGGATATTTTGGTCATAGTGATGAGAAGCTGATTTAAAAACAGAAATTGATATTGAGAGTGGGGTCATTGCTGTGACTTACCTGACCATGTGGTTCAAAAGCCTTTGGAGCTAGTTTGAGAGAGGAAGAATTTTGAAAGGTTTAGAGATGTGAGGTGGGAAGATTTAAAATGTTGTAAGTGGAGTTTAATGGAAAATTCTGGTGGGAGCTCAGACAAAAATGCCACTAAGACTGTGGACAGTAAAGACTGGGATCATGAGGTTTCAAAGGAGGACTCTTTTGGAAATTGGACTAGAAGCTATTTTTGTAAGACTGGCAAAGAAATTGTCTACATTTTGGCCATGTCCTGAGACTTTCTGTGAGGCCAAATTTAAGGATGATGAACTAATTAAGCTGGTGGAGGCAATTTCAAGGCAGTCTGGAATTTAGGCAGTGCCATGGATAGACCACTCTCTTCTCAGGCTTAAGGGTATAAAAAACACCCGGTTTACACAGGGGTTCTAGGAAGTTGTTTCACTGTGCTCAGCTACACAGGCATTTAAGTGCTGCAGCTGTAGTCCCAGGTGGCTTGGCTACTGCTTAATATGTGGAAGACCGATAATTACAGCCTTTGAGACAGGAGTCCCCTGTGTTTCTGCTTTGCTAGAATAAACCTTCTTTTTCCTTTTTCTCAAAAAAAAATATATGGTGGAAGACCAACCTTGGTATCAAATATGTGGTGATAATTCTGAAGGATTGCAGGATGCTAGAGTTAGGAGGTCATGAAGGCTTTCACAGATTTTGAGAGGTCAGGCAAAGTGCAGCAGGGTTGGAATCCCTGAAAGCTGCCCCTGAGAGGGTGGTGCAATGAAGATGTGAGAAGGAAGGTGAAGTTGCAGTGACTTGAGACTAAAATATGTCAGTAATGTGGGGCATCAGTCAAGGAAAACTTAAGGAATCAAGCAGAAAAAAGGCAAAACACAGGTTGTGTGGGCTGTAACAAGCAAGACCATAGGGGCAGAACTACAAAAACTCTAGAAAGCATTGTGATGCCATGTGCCCCAATGCTTGACATAGAATTATAGAGCTTGTTTGCCTAGATGAAGTTTGGTCTTGCTTGATACCATTCCTTCTTTCTATGCCCCTATTTCTTTCCTGTGGAATGCAAATGTTTACTCTATGCCATTATTTATTAGATATAGGTAACTTGCTTTTGATTTTTACAGGGGTTCATGCTGAGAGTTTGCCTTCAGTCTCAAAGGAGATTTTGGACTTTACTTTTGGGTAATGCTTGGACTCTTAAAAATGTACTTGGCATGAGGTTTTGGGGGCCAGGGGTGGAATGTTACAGTTTAGATATAAAGTGTCTTCCAAAAGTTCATGTGTGAGATGATGAAAGAAGGTTGGGATGAAATGATGATGAGAGTTATAACCTAATCAGTGAATTAATCCCCTAATAAGAATTAACTGGGTGGTAGTTGAAGGCAGGTAGAGTGTGGATGGAGGAGAAAGGTCTGGTGGCATGCACCTTTGGGAGTTATACTTTGAATGGAGCTCGAGCTCTCGTGCTCTTGCTCTCTCTCTCTCTCCTTCCTGATTGCCATCTTCTGAACTGATTTACTCCTCCACACCCTCTGCCATGATGTTCTGCCTCACCTCCAGATCAGAGAAATGGAGCCAACCATCTATGGACTAACACCTCTGAAACTGTGAGCACCAAATAAACTTTCCCTCCTCTATGTTGTTCTTGTCAGGTCTTTTGGTCATAGCAATGAGAAAGCTGACTAAAACAAGGGGATTAAACCCAGAGTGTTCTATCTCTGTTTTGTTTGTTTGTTTTGAGGCTGGTCTTGAACTTGTGATCTTTCTGCTCAAACTTCCAAGTAGCTGGGATTATTGGTATATACCACTGCATCTGGCTTACTCAATAATTTCAATTATTCAAATTATTTCCATTATTCAAATTATTTCAATTATTCAAAAATTAAATTACTCAAATCTGTCTTTAGGTTCACTGAGTCTTTTGCTTGGTCAGGCCTTTTTTTGAACCACTTTAGTGAATTTTTCCATTCAGTTATTGTATTCTTCTGCTCCAGAATTTGTTTAGTTCTTTCTTTTTTCTCTCTTTTTTTTTTAAGAGAGAGAGAGAGAGAGAGAGAGAGAGAGAATTTTTTTAATATTTATTTTTTAGTTTTCGGCGGACACAACATCTTTGTTTGTATGTGGTGCTGAGGATCAAACCTGGGCCGCACGCATGCCAGGTGAGCACACTACCGCTTGAGCCACATCCCCAGCCCTGTTTAGTTCTTTCTTATAGTTTCTGTTCCTTTATTGATATTTTGATTTTGCACATTGTTTTCTAATTTTGTTTAGTTATCTGGTTCTCTTTTAGCTCACTAAACATATTGAAGATGGTTATTATGGAGTCTTTGTCAGATAATTCATGGATCTGCATTTCTTTGGACTAGTTTCTGGAAATTTATGTAAGTATGTTATGTACTGGGGATTAAACTCAGGGCCTCACACATAGTAGTCAAGCGCTCTACTATTGAGCTACATCCCCATCCCTGAGATTTATTTTGTTCCTTTTATGGGGCCATGTCTCCCTAGTTTTTTTAAAGTCTACTAATCATTTAAGATTTAGAAATCTGAAAAAATAGTCACTTCTCCCAGTCTTTTTAGGATGGTTTTGCAAAGGGGATATCTTTGCCAATTAACCCAGGTAGAGAGAGATTCTGTAGTTCTTTTCCAGGTTACTCAGGGGATGCACCTCTCTGGGATTGTGTGTATAGTTTCCTAAAGAGATTTATTTGCTTGGTTCTTTTCTAGTGCTCATAATCTCTTGTTCCTCTGGTATCTTGCTAAGGTTCTACAGACCATAAAAAGCCATACTGCTGCCAGGTGTGGTGGCATATGCCTATAATCCCAGCAGTTTGGGATTCTGAGGCAAGAGGATTGCAAGTTCAAAGCCAGCCTCAGCAATTTAGTGAGGCTCTAAGCAACTCAGTGAGGGCTGGGGATATGGCTCAGTGGTTAAGTTTGAGCAACCCTGGGTTCAATCTCTGGATTGAAAAAAAAAAAAAAAAAGCAGGGCTACTCACCTTTGTTCTCAGTGACCCCAACCTGGCCTCCAAATCCCTATTCCCATCAGCACTTCAAGTCCAAAGACTGAAACCTACTCTTCAGACAAACCCTGGTACCCAAAACAGCATAAACATTGGATGCATGGTTCCCTCTTCTCCTACTCTGCCAAAGGAAAAAACATCAGACAAGACAGGAATCTGGAAATTTCTCTCAATTACACTGAAGCAGGTTCCTCTCACTGACTTAACTAAATTCATTTTGTTTCTCTGATCCATTTGGTCTCTCTGACCCCGTTTTGAGTTTTGACTTGTTTCCTTTTTCTTTTTGAGTTCTTCTGAGTCATATTTTCCTGTACTTACCTTGGATTCCAAGACCAGTGCACCTGGATTGATGAAAATCTTATGACAAAAGACTAAAACTACTTTCCAAGCAACAGCAACCTTCTTAGTGCCAATAAAGCACCTCATGTCTAATCCTGACTGCTTGTTCAAGATTGCACGTTTTGTCAGTTCTACAAACACCCAACCTTTATCTTTGTTTTCCTCTTCCATAAAGCCTCAAAGTTAGTTCCTTGAAGACATTAGGTAATTAGACCTCTCTGTTCTTCTCAGTGCAGGCACACTAAAAAATAAAGCTTCTTTCTTGTCCTTACCACCACTTGACTCTTCAACTGGTTTTCTGGGATGGGTGGCTGAGCCTGGTCTGTTGCCCTAACTCCAGGAAAAACACCAGAGTGCTGGGAAGTGGTTAGAATAACAAAGAATCCTTGTCAACCACTTGTCAGGTTCTTCTGAACCCTTTTCTCAACTAAGCCTTGTCCTTTGGGCTTCTGTGTTCATCTTTGAATCCCCAGCCTTCGTGTGTTTCTGTGGTGCTAGGGATTGAACCCCGGGGGGCACTTAACCACTGAGCTACATCCCCAGATTTTTATTTTTTATTTTAAGACAGGGTCTCACTAAGTTGCTGAGGCTTGAGTTGAACTCTATCTTCCTGCCTCAGCCTCCTGAGTTTCCTGGATAGCAGGCATGCACCACTGCACATTGCACATTGAGCTACCCCACATTCTGGATTTGTCTGATTGTATTTCCTTTTCCTTTTTCTCTTTTATCACATAAACTCATAATCAGTAGTAAAGGTTTGAGTAGATCAAGGATCAACATTATTTTGAACAGAAGTTATGTAATCTAGTTCAACTTTTACTAATGCTAATAGTCAATAGGTTTTCCATGAGGAGTTAGGTTTCCCTTACAACTAACAAGTAATCTGTGGAGATGCTGAGGTACCCCGCAAATATTCAGTTCCTCAACAACCACTCACCTACAAGTTTGGTTCCCTGGATGTTTGCTCTCAATGCTGGGGATCAAGCCAGTGAATTACACCCTCCAGTCCCCCTATTTTTTCATGCAATATTGTGATTTCCTAATTCGAACTTTTCTTCTACTCTTATTTACTGGAATTATTCTGTAAAAATTAGTTTTCTCACAACAACTAATTGTTATTTGGTTATATTTTTTACAAAATCTAAATGTTGGAATTGTGCATTTTCCATTATTCTGAGGGTCCTGGGAATGCAGAATCAATGCTTGTTGATTTTTAAAAAAAACTTTTTTTAAGTTATAGATGGACACAATACCTTTATTTTATTTATTTATTTTCATGTGGTGCTGAAGATCAAATCCAGCGCCTTACATATGCTAGCTAAGTATTCTACCACTAAGCTACAACCACAACCCTGTTCTGTTGATCTTTGTATTTCTATTTCTAATGCCTAGTCTTGGTACATAGTATGTGTTTATTAGTTAAACAAATAATAACTAACTCAAAAGAGCTAGTGATTCTTTCCAATGGGTTTCGGCTTCAGAGACTTGTCAGTGAGGCCCATCTTGTAAAATTAAGTCCACTGTTCAAAGAAATATAAATTAAAAGGCAAAAATTAAAAAGCAAACTACAATAATAAAAACTTGCTACCATAAAGACTTCAATTATTTGAATTTCAAAGTGATAAGAATATTTTATCCATATGTGGATTTTCTTAGCAGTGTTTTTCTTTGGGTGGCTACCAATTATTCATATTCTGAACATATCCTTTTAGTTTTCATTTAATTAAGTTGTTTTATTTTGGTACTGGGGATTAAACCCAGGGGTGCTTGATCACTGAATCATATCCCCATCCCCTTTTATAATTTTTTATTTTGAGACAGGTCTAAGTTGCTCAGAGTCTCGCTAATTTGCTAAGGCTGGCTTTGAACTCCTCCAGTCTCAGTCTCAGACTCATGAGCATTTGGGATTACAGGCGAGCGCCACTGTGCCCGGCTATTTTATTTTCAATAATAATAAGAAACACTAGAACTTGGGAAATAAATACTCTTTACTTTTAAATAATACTCATTAGAAGTGAAAAAACAATACTCATTGAAACATACCAGCTCTATGAGTTATAGTTGATAGGCTTACTGACACCTTGTAAACCAACCCAAAACCATATATATTTATCTATATATGTGCTTGTGTATATATGTATGTGTTTATACATATATATGTACACACACACGTACCGGCATCCGTTCGGTCCTGCTGGGGTCTGACGGCAGGCTGGGTCCAGAAAGGGGCAGCCACTTCCAAGCATCTGCGCCTGGGACATCCTTTCCGACAAGTCTGTACCGCTGGGTCTCCCCAGCAAACCCAAACCCTCTCACCTCCTTCTCCCCCGCAAGCCCGCGCGCTGTCGCCGTCCCTCCCAATCCCCTTCCAATCCCCTCCCCCAAACAGCGTTTTTCCGCCCCGGGCGCCCAGCCACCCGCCCACCAGCTTCCCGTAGGCTGTGCTGGCCTTTGGCGCGCCCGCCTTTACCCGATTGGTTACTGCATGTGTCACTCCGGGGCTTGGAGTCCACCATTGGCTGGTTTTCCTCACGGCCGCGTGACGCCGCCTAGGTGGATTAGGGCCGAGTGCGGAGCGCTAGGATCAGTCAGGGTGTATGTCGCAGTCGTTTTTCCACCGCGGTTTACAGGGGTCCTAGGATGGCGGCACTACCGCCCATGCCGGTTGCAGAGGGTGCGATTGTGACCGTAGTACCTGTGTCGGGTGTCGACAGCTATGGTGAGTCACCTGAAGTCGAAGGAGAAGGAGTTGGAGTAGCGGGCGAAGAGAAGGACTCATCCACGAGAGGAGCGGAGGCCTTTGGGGACAGCGAGGAGGACGGAGAAGATGTGTTCGAGGTGGAGAAGATCCTGGACATGAAGACCGAGGGGGTATGTGGTAGGGGGGACGTGGAGGGGAAAATAGGCGTGAGGATCTGCACTGGGAGAAGCGTCGTGGCGTTAGGGTTTGGGCTAGCAAGATGGGGAGGGGTCCTGCATGAGGCTCTGGTTGCAGGGAGGACACGAAAGTGGGTCCCGACCTGAAGGGAAGGGTAGTGAGGATCGAGAAGGGAGTCCTGGCTTGAGGTTTGGTTAGGGAGGATGGGACTTGGATGAAGAGGGAGTCCTGGTGTGTGGAGCTGTTTGGGGAGGACTGGGAGGGATCCTGACCTGGTGGACAGTGCGGGAGAGTAGAAAGGGAGGGTGGGGAGCTCCGGGGCCCGGCAGGGGAGGACTACAGCGGGAAACACCAGCTGTGCGGACACAAAACAGGAGGAGAGGAGGAACAAGCCCGTCTGAGCTAAACACAAGCATGAAATATCATGATAGAAAGCAGAATGATATCCCCGGACCCTTCGGGCCACGTTGGTGAAGGATGCTTCAGGAAGTTTTAAGTGTTCTTTTGGCAGAAGAGTTAATGCAGTTTGGGATGTGATGGGTGAGGATCACAAGGGTGCAGATGACTGGTAGGACTTAATGTTGTCACCAGTATTCAGGTTCACGGGGCTGCTGCTGTGTGCTACAAAGGAGTGATAGTGAAAAATAATGCTGCTTTTCTTAGCCCATTCCATCGTCCCCGTGTTTTCTGAAACCAGAATCCATTCTCTGGCTTAAAATCTTAGGGAATTCCCAGTTGTCCTCGAATAAAACCCCAGTGTCACCAAGAGGGTGACATTGCAAACACCTTTTGTGCACTGAAGTTCTCCTTGCCTGGACTGTTATTTTTCATCTCTTGGTGATCCTTCTCATTCTTTCAAAGTTCATTTCTATTTAAAAGCCTTTTTTGACTGGGATTCCTGCAGAGTGAGGTGCTTTCTCATCTCTGCCTTTGTTCTTCCTTGTTTGGACCTCTGTTTAGGCATTTAAGGTATTATCCTTTATATGTTTTGTCTGTCCTGCTCTAGATTTTGGGCTTTTTAAATCTGGGGGATAGCCAGGCACAGTGGTGTTGCATGCCTGTAATCCCAGTGGCTAAGAAGCTGAGGCAGGAAGATCATTAGTTCAAAGCCAGCTTCAGCAACCGAGAAGTGCTAAGCACCTCAGCAAAGACTCTGTCTCTAAATAAAATACAAAATAGGACTGGGGATGTGGCTCAGTGGTTGAATACCCCTGAGTTCAATCCCAGGTACCACCCCCGCCAAAAAAAAAAAAAAATCTGGGGGATAGCCAGCCTGCCAGTGTGTAATCCCAGCATCTCAGGAGCCTGAGGCAGGAGGATTGCAAATTCAAAGTCAGCCTCAGCAATTTAGTGAGGCCCTCAGCAATTTAGGGAGACCCTGTTTCAAAATGAAAAATTAAAAGAGCTGGATATGTGGCTCAGTAGTTAAGCTCCCCTGTGTTCAATTCATGGCACACACACACACATTCCATAAAGAAATTTGGGGAATATATGATTTTTATTAATCTTTGCTAGTTCATTGTCTAGCATGTAAGTAACATACAGTATCTGCTTTGTGTGTATCAGATTTTTAAATGAGTGAATGAACTGTGGGCTTGGGGGAAGAAACACACTGGACAGAGGAAAGCATAGATAATAGGGAAATAACCTGTTTTAGTAGGTAGGTATGAGATGACCAAACACCTTACAATCTTATTCATCTTCTTGTCTGATATCTCCCATTTGTCATATGTTGCCTTGTGTTATTTTTTTTTTATCCATTCAGTCAGCATACATTTTCTATCAACTACTGTGTGCCATGTTGTCCTGATGATATAGATATTATTTGGAGCATGCACAGTAGCTGACATTGGAAAGTTCTGTCCAGAGAATTGAAATCTAATATTATTAATATTATCATTGGTTGCAGTGAGTAAAGGTAGGATTTTTTTTTCTTTTTCTCTTATTTTAGTGCTGGGAATTGAACCCGGGGCCTTGTGCGTGGTAAGCTTGTGCTTTACCACTGAGATACTCCCAACCAAGATAGAAATATTTTTATGTATAATTCCCCCAAACTATTGTGAGCACCTTAAGATGAGAGGAGGAGCCAATCTGATACTGTTTTGGCTCATATTTGATATTAGGAGGGTAATATTTTCAGAAGTAAGATGACACATAGTTTTTTTTTTAAAGAGAGAGAGAGAGACAGAATTTTTTAATATTTATCTTTCAGTTTTCGGCGGACACTACATCTTTATATTTATGTGGTGCTGAGGATCGAACCCAGCGCCCCGCGCATGCCAGGCGAGCACGTTACCGCTTGAGCCACATCCCCAGCCCAACATATAGTTTTTAATTTTGCCAATGTCAAAGAATTGTAGGCACTGTATTTTAAGTTTCATCTTTTAGTCTAAAGTAGATGAAACAAAGAAATGTAAAGGTGTAAGGTGGTGGAGGAGAGTTAGACTTTTTTTTTTTTAAATATTTTTTTAGTTGTCAATGAACCTTTATTTTATTTATTATATGTGATGTTGAGAATTGAACCCATTGTCTCACACATGCTAGGCAAGTGCTCTACCACTGAGCTAGAACCTCAGTCCCGAGAGAGACTTTAAAATGTAAGTTGAGTTAAAATTCTAGTTCTTAAGACCTTGGATTTTGGGTGCTCTTGTGAATGAGTGGTGTATAAATTGAAAGGTATTAGTTCAACAGAACAGGAAGGTGGCAGTTTTATTTATTATTGCTAAGTGAGCTGGACCATTGGTCAGCCATCTACCTGTTGACAAATTTAAGGGTCCTGAAAGTGGTTCATTAGGCCTTCTTATGGTCTAGATATTCGAATTTAATCAGAAACCCAACTGAGTCACTTTTTGCTAATTTATACATTTTATATGTGTATGTGTATGTGTGAGTGAGTCTAAACATGTGCGTGCATACTAGGGATCAAATCTAGGGCTTCACACATTCTAAGCAAGCACTGTACCACTAAACCAGACCCTCTATCCCTATGTGTAATTTTTTTGATTTTTGTGTCTTAGCCTCCCAAGTTACTAGGATTACAGGTGTGTACCACCATGGCCAGTTTATATGTATTATTTTTTGATTGCTAACTGAATGTTTGAATAACCAATCTGAAAACTGTCCATATTCTCAGGAGGCAGAGGCAGGATGATTGGAAGTGGGAAGGCAGCCTGGGCAATTTAGTGAAACCCTGTCTCATTGGTAGCTCAATGATAAAACACCGCTGGGTACAATCCCCCAGGCCAAAAAGAAAAAAAAAAGTTCCAATATGTTTATATGTATACTTCATTGCCACCTGTATGTTATTTATAACTTACTTAGAGTAATAGAGTAAACAAAGAATAAAAATTCTAATGTAAGAGCAGGAACAGATGTCACTAAACATTTTAAATTGAGTTGGCATATTCTGTGAATTTATACACAGGATTTATTTATACAATTAAAATTGTATAGATAATTGTGGTACTGTATAAAGTGATGGAAGCAGATTGGGCACTCAAGGGAAATTAGGGATTGACTGAGCAGAGGGGTTGTAATTCCAGGAGAATGGAATAAGGTAAACTAGGGGTCCCATTTGTCACTTTATTGGCCTGCAGACTTGTTTTATTTGACACACTGTTTTTTGTTGTTTTCTGAGATTGAAAGTAGCTGCTAACATTTACATTTCAGGAATTTTGACATTAAAAAAATTCTGTATGTGAGGCTTTTCTTAAAAATTGCAAATGGATGGGGCTGGGGTTGTGGCTCAGTGGTAGAGTACTCACCTCGCACTTGAGAGGCCCTGGGTTCAATCCTCAGCACCACATCAAAGAGTAAAATAGAGATATTGTGTTCAATTACAACTAAAAAATAAATATATTTTTTAAAAATTGCAAATGGTAACAATCGGACTCTTACCCTCTGCTTCATCTTGCTCTCCACAGTTCTACAATGCACTATTACTGCCTTCCAGACTTTCTAATCCCTGCCAATTTCATTCATTTATTTAACTTCTGGAGAACATAGAGAAGCTCTTGGGAAAAGGGAATGGTAAGAGATTGGAACAGTGCCAGACCACATGTAAAGCTTAATATGGACAACATTTTATGGATAAAATGGTTCTTCTTTTTAAAACTTGCCCACACTCTGTGTGCCCACATTTTCTAATAAAAAATTTTAAACGAGGGCTGGGGTTGTGGCTCAGTGGTAGAGCATTTGCCTCGCTTGTGTGAGGCACTGGGTTCGATCCTCAGCACCTCATAAAAACAAAAATAAAGATATTGTTTCCATCTACAACTAAAACAATATATTTTTTAAAAAATTTCTTTTTCTTTTTAGAGAGAGAATTTTTTAATATTTTATTTATTTATTTTTTAGTTTTCGGGGGACACAACATCTTTGTTGGTATGTGGTGCTGAGGATCGAACCCGGGCCGCACACATGCCAGGCGAGCGCGCTACCGCTTGAGCCACATCCCCAGCTCCCTAAAACAATATTAAAAAAAAAAGTTTTAAATGAGAATAAAGCACCTAAAATTTAAAGAATATATGTAATATAATTCAAAAATACCTTGGCTGATTTTTCTCTCAAGGAAATGGCTTGTTGAAATCCTTGTGATGAAAACTGGCTTGGAGGAATGGTATTAACACTGAATTTTGGGCTGGGGTTGTAGCTCAGTGGTAGAGCACTCATCTGGCACGTGCAGGGCCCTGGGTTCATCCTCAGCACCACATTAAAAAAAAAAATTAATTAAAGGTATTGTCAACTACAACTAAAAAATTAAAAAAACAAACACTGAATTTATATATTTAACCATGTCCTTTCCTTTAGTTTATTTTCACCTGTACTTTTTGAGTTTTTAGAAAAATTGAATCTGACATGTTATGACATATGTCATGTTCTAGTTTCAGTTAAATTGAAATCATTTTTGCATAATAAACTGATACTTTTTCTGATATTTGTGGTATTTTTATATTATTTAGTAGATAAGGATTATTTTTTAAAATTTTACAACTAGTTCTAGAAATGCCTATTTTTTGGGCTGTCCTAGACATCCAGTCTATTGCAATACTTTACAACTAAATCATATTCCTAGCTCTGTCTGCATTTTTGTTCAATAATATGTTAGTGAGATTAATCTAAATTGTGTGAGAGTTATTGTTTCTTTCATTTTCATTAGTGAACAGAATTCTAGTATATGAATGTATTAAAATCTGTCTTGCGGGGGGCACTAGGAATTGAACTCAGGGGCTTTCTACCACTGAGCCACATCCATAGCCTTTTTTATTTTTTTATTTTGAGACAGGATCTCACTAAATTGCTGAGGCTGGCCTGGAACTTTAAATCCTCCTGCCTCAGTTTCCCAACTTTCTGGGATTACAGGTGTGTGCCACTGTGCCCAGCAAGATCTCTTTTCTACTACTATGGGTGGGCATTTGGACAATAGCTTTATTTTTATTGTTTTTTGTTTTTTTAATTTTTTATACCTTTTTATTTACTTTTTTTTTTTTTTTTAACGTGATGTTGATACCCTGTTCATGGATAGGCAGAACCAACATCATCAAAATGGCAATATTACCCAAAGTTCTCTACAGGTTCAACGCAATGCCAATCAAAATCCCAACGACATTTCTTGTAGAAATAGATAAAGCTATCATGAAATTCATATGGAAAAACAAAAGACCCAGAATAGCAAAAGCAATTCTAAGCAGGAAGTGTGAATCAGGCGGTATAGCGATACCAGATTTCAAACTATATTACAGAGCAATAGTAACAAAAACAGCATGGTACTGGAACCAAAACAGGCAGGTGGACCAATGGTACAGAATAGAGGACACAGAAACCAATCCACAAAATTACAACTTTCTTATATTTGATAAAGGGGCTAAAAGCATGCAATGGAGAAAGGATAGCATCTTCAACAAATGGTGCTGGGAAAACTGGAAATCCATATACAACAAAATGAAGCTGAACCCCTTTCTCTCGCCATGCACAAAAGTCAATTCAAAATGGATCAAGGAGCTAGATATCAAATCAGAGACTCTGCACCTGATAGAAGAAAAAGTTGGCTACGATCTACATATTGTGGGGTCGGGCTCCAAATTCCTTAATAGGACGCCCATAGCCCAAGAGTTATGTACAAGAATAAACAAATGGGACTGACTTAAACTAAAAAGTTTTTTCTCAGCAAGAGAAACAATAAGAGAGGTAAACAGGGAACCTACATCCTGGGAACAAATTTTTACTCCTCACACTTCAGATAGAGCCCTAATATCCAGAATATACAAAGAACACAAAAAATTAAACAATAAGATAACAAACAACCCTATCAACAAATGGGCCAAGGACCTGAACAGACACTTCTCAGAGGAGGACATACAATCAATCAATAAGTATATGAAAAAATGCTCACCATCTCTAGCAGTCAGAGAAATGCAAATCAAAACCACCCTAAGATACCATCTCACTCCAGTAAGATTGGCAGCCATTATGAAGTCAAACAACAATAAGTGCTGGCGAGGATGTGGGGAAAAGGGTACACTTGTACATTGCTGGTGGGACTGCAAATTGGTGCGGCCAATATGGAAAGCAGTTTGGAGATTCCTAGGAAAGCTGGGAATGGAACCACCATTTGACCCAGCTATCGCCCTTCTCGGTCTATTCCCTGAGGACCTTAAAAGAGCATACTATAGGGATACTGCCACATGAATGATCATAGCAGCACAATTCACAATAGCTAGACTTTGGAATCAACCTAGATGCCCTTCAATAGATGAATGGATTAAAAATCTGTGGCATTTATACACAATGGAGTATTACGCAGCACTAAAAAATGACAAAACCATGGATTTTGCAGGGAAATGGATGGCATTAGAGCAGATAATGCTAAGTGAAGCTAGCCAATCCTTAAAAAACAAATGCCAAATGTCTTCTTTGATATAAAGAGAGCAACTAAGATCAGAACAGGGAAGAATAACATGAGGAAAAGATTAACATTAAACAGAGACGAGTGGGGTGGGAGAAAGGGAGAGAGAGGGGAAAATGTATGGAAATGGAAGGAGACCCTCATTGTTACACAAAATTACATATAAGAGTTTGTGAGGGGAAAGGGGAAAAAAAAAAACAAGGGAGAGAATTAAACAACAGCAGATGGGATAGAGAGGGAAAATGAGAGGGAAGGGGAGGGGGGATAGTAGGGGATAGGAAAGGTAGCAGAATACAACAGTCATTAATATGGTATTATGTAAAAATGTGGATGTGTAACCGATGTGATTCTGCAACTTGTATTTGGGGTAAAAAAGGGGAGTTCATAACCCACCTGAATCAAATGTATGGAAGATGATATGTCATGAGCTTTGTAATGTTTTGAACAACCAATAAAAAAAAAAAATGTGATGTTGAGGATCAAACCCAGGGCCTCACACATGCCTTGCAAGTGCACTACCACTGAGCTACAATTCCAGCCCCTGGGCAATGGTTTTTGACTGTTGTAATGCTAATCATCATTGAACCTGTCTCCTAGTATATTGTGCATGTACATTTCTCTTGGTATACAAACCTAGGAGTGGAATTTCTTGGTCATAGGTATATGTTTATCTTCAGCTTTTGTAAAGGTCGGGCGAACGTTGGAGGAAAAGACCACCAAGAGACTGTCTCATGCAACAGCAAATGGTTTTATTGGGGATCCAGCATGCTGGGGCTCAGAGCTCACTCCAGAGGAGCAGAGAACAAAGAGCCCCGAGAACAACTTGAGCAGGGTTTATATACATTTTTTAGAGAGGGCAGGGACTTTACATACATCATAGCCTCCTTTAACAAATCATCATACACCGTGGGAAAGTCAAACAACAACTCTCAAACATGATTAGCACATTCATTGGCGGGAACAGGTCGGGCCAGGGTGATAGGTCAGTCCTAAGGAGGGGTATACATTCAAACTGATTGGTTTAAGCCCTGAGGTGCATACGT
Organism: Spermophilus citellus; assembly: GCF_964194105.1. Classification (NCBI taxonomy): domain Eukaryota; kingdom Metazoa; phylum Chordata; class Mammalia; order Rodentia; family Sciuridae; genus Spermophilus; species Spermophilus citellus. The sequence goes on along the minus strand of NC_138182.1, from coordinate 75,838,961 downwards.
GCTGAGCTGCACAGGTGTCCGGGTTGTTAAGCAACTAGGTGGTCAGGGGGGGATTTCGACACATCTAATGGGCAGTTCCGGGAATTGTCTTAACTGCCACAGGAATTTCAGGTTCTGAGTGCAGCTTAGGAACTTTACAAAACCTGGTCCTTCATATTTTAATTTAAATTTCTTTTATCCTTTCATTTTAAGTGGAAACTGTTTTTGAATATGGTTGTACCAATTTACACTACCACCAGTGGTTGATGAAAATTTTAATTGTATAGTTATATTTTTAACTAGTAGCGGTGGGTATGTAATGGTATTTTCTAGTTTTTGTTTGTATTTTTATAGATCTTAACATTAGTAATCAATGTTGAAAATATTGAACATCTTCTCTTACATTTATTGTTCAGTTGATTTTCTTTTATGGAGTACTTTTTCAAATCCCTTTTTTACCTGTTTCTTTTTTACTGATTTGTTGGAGACTTTTACATACTCTGAATTCAGTTCTTCCGTATGTTAAAAATCGTGTGTGTGTGTGTGTGTGTGTGTGTGTGTGTGTGTGTGTGTTGGGGCGTACAAAAGGAATTGCACCCGGGGCCTTGAGCATGCCAGGCAAGTGCTGTGTTGTTCAGCTATATTCCCAACCCCTAAATAGCTGGAATTACAGGAATGTACCACCTTGTCTTTAAAAATAATAATAATAATAATTAGGAATGGGGTTGTGGCTCAGTGGTAGAGTGCTTGCGTAGCATGTGTGAGGCACTGGGTTTGATTCTCAGCACCATGTATACATAAATAAATAAATAAATGTCCACTGATAACTAAAATATATTTTTAAAAAATTTTTTTAGTTGTAGATGGACGATACCTTTATTTTATTTATTTACTTTTATGTGATGCTGAGATCGAATCCAGTGCTTCACGCTTGCTAAGCAAATGCACTACCACTGAGCTACAACCCCAGCCCCTATATATATTTTTTAAAAAAAAAAATAATTAATTTACTTTGTAGTGCTAGGGATGGAAACCTAGACCTTCCGGCTTGGTAGACAAGTGTTTTACCATGGAACCATACTACCCACCCCAAATCTTTCTTGTAGTAATATTTAATCTTAAGGCTTGATGTTGAGTACTTTTTGTGTCTTATTGAGAAATCTTTCTGTATCCTACATATTTTCTGTGGTTTTCTTTTCTAGGAGCTCTATTTTGCCTTTCACATTTTGTGTTTATACTTAACTTAGAAATGATATTCTACATAGTATAATACAGGGGTCAGGTTTTATGAGGAAGTCCTTATTGTTGATTTTTAATAATGCCTTGGAAGTTGTAGGGTAAACATGCCACTTTGCTTCCAGGGTGTTGTGGTTTGAATATGAGGGATCTGCCAAATGTTCCCATGCTGAGGCAGGAGGTGAAATGATTATGAGACCTGTGACCTGATCAGTGGATTAATCCATTTAGTCCATTATCTGGATTAATAATTTTATGGAATGACTGGGTGATAACTGTAGGCAGGTGGGATGTAGCTGGAGGAAGCAGGTCTCAGGGAACATCTTTAGAAGGGTGTATCTTCTCTGAAACCCATTCCCCACCTTCCTCTGCTTCCTGGTTGCCTTGAGATGAGGCAGCTTTCCTCTGATCTACTCTTCCTCCAAAATGTTTTGCCTCATCACAGTCCCAGAGTGACGGAATCAGCTAACCATGGACTGAATCCATGATCCCCAAATAAATTTTTTATTTTCTAAGTTGTTCTTGTCAGGTATTGGTTACAGGGATGAAAAATGGATTAATACATGTGTTAAAAACTTTTGGGATTTTTATTAGGATTTGCATTGAATCTCGATATATTTAAGGTCAGTTTCTTTCAATAATCTTATACCTTTCTAGGTAGAAGTCTTTATAACTTTTTTAAAATTTATTTTTAGTTGTTTGAGAAAGTATTCTTGTGTTGCTCAGGCTGGCCTAAAATTCTCTGTCCTCCTTCCCCAGCCTGTGGAGTAACTGGGATTATACAGGTGTGTTTAAGATTAATTTCAGTTTACTTGAATTTTGGTCAGAGAATTCTCTATGTTATACTCTTTGAAATTTATTCAAACTTTTTTCTCCCCACTACTGAGGAGTGAACTGAGGGCCTTGCCCACCCTAGGCACATGCTCTACTGCTCTAGCATTGTTCTATATCCCCAGGCCTTTTTTTTTAATTTAATTTTTTTTTAGTTGTAGGTGGACACAGCACCTTTTTATTTTATTTGTGTGGTGCTGAGGATCAAGCCCAGGGCCTTACACATGTGAGACGCATGCTTTACCGCTGAGCCACAGCCCCAGCTCTCCCCAGGCCTTTTTATTTTTATTTTGAGACAGGGTCTTACTAAGTTGTCCAAACTTGGAATCTTACTGAGGTAGCTGGGTTATAGGCATGTGCCACCAAGCCTGGTTGAGACTCCCTTCCTTCTTTCCTTTTCATTTCTTCTTTCCATCCTTCTGTGCTGGAAACCTAGGGCCTTAGGTATGCTGGGCAAGTGGTCCACCACTGAGAGCTACATCCCCAGACCTTCCTTTCTTTTTTTTTTTTTTTTTTTTTTGAGATGGGGTTTTGCAGTGTTGCCCAGGGTAGCCTTAAACTACTAAACTCAAGTGATTCTCCTCCTTCAACTTACAGAGTAGCTGGGCATGCCCCAATGTGCCAGGCTTAAGCATTAAATTTATGACTGTATTCATAGTAAAGTTTACTAGTTTTTTGGCTACTTTATTTTAATTATCAGAAAAATTGTAATAATTATATAGGATCTCTTATATATCTTCACCCAGATTTCCCAGTTATTAATAATATATCAGGGCTGGGGTTGTGGGTGACTCAGTGGTAGAGCACTTGCCTAGCATGCATAAGGCACTGATTTTTCAGCACCACATAAAAATAAAGATATTAAAAATAATTTATCATATTTGCTTTATTTTTTCTGGCCCACTTGATATTAAGTATTGTTTTTAAAAACTACATTGAATGACAAATTTGCATTTTATCTTATTTTATTTTGCTGGGGATAAAATCCAGGACCTTGCACATGCTATGCAAGTGCTTTACCTGTGAGCTACATCCCAGTGCCAGAATTTTTACTCACGTACACGCAAACAATATCATACATTCCTGTGACCTGTTATTGGTAAATTAGCATATTTCTATACTCTACAATAACGATATACTTCTTCCATATTGCTTTCTTTTAGGCAGTATTTCATACTACTAAGATTACTTTTCTTCCCCATTCCCTTATAATTTAAGTTTCTTAAACAAAAATACTGTCTAATCTGTTTTAGTTCTTCAATTTTAACTAACCTTCATAAATGCTCTTACATTCTCATCTGATATAACATTGTTCTCCCCCCACTTAGTTATTGTTGCTAAATTATAAAACATTATTGATGTTCCACAGATGACAGAATGATTGAAGGAGTGAGTATGACTGTTATGGGTTGCATTCGAGGTGTCCCCCAAAAGCTCATGTGTGAGACAATGCAAGAAGGTTTAGAGAAAAAATGATTGGGTTATAAGAACCTTAATTGAATCAGTGAATTAATTCCCTGATGGGCATTGAGTGGTAATTGAAGGCAGGTGGGATGTGGCTGGAGGAGGTAGGTTCTATATATAGCTTTGGTGGCTTTGGTACTATGTATTTGGCAAGTATAGGTGTCTCTTTGCTTTCGTCATGTGAGCCTCCTCCTTCCACCATACTCTTCCATCATGTTGTTCTGCCTCACTTTAAGCTCCAAGGAATGGGGAGCCTGCTGCTGTGGATTGAAACCTCTGAAACCATGAGCCCCAAAATATACTTTTTCTCCTCTACAGTTGCTCTGGTCTGGTTCTTTAGTCACAGCAGCGAAAAAACTGACTAAAACAATGACTGAACTGGACACCTACCTGTAATCTTAGCAGTTCAGGAGGCTGAGGCAGGAGGATCATGAGTTTAAAGCCAGCCTCAGCAAAGTCAAGGTGCTAAGCAATTCAGTGAGACCCTGTCTCTAAATAAAATAGAAAATGGGGCTGGTTTTGTGGCTCAGTGGTCAAGTGCCCCTGAGTTCAGTCCCCAATATCTGCTCCCCCAAAAGACTGAAAGGTAAAGTGACATATCAGGGTAGCACAGAGCATGGAGTTGGGTTCTTTGTCTCATGAATTTGAAGAATAAAATCCACAAAGGGGAGAGCAAAGTAACAGGATTTATTAGAGTAATAGAAAGCAGATCTCCCAAAAAGAGATACTCAGGAGCAGCTGTTGTCTAATAGTTTATATAGAATTGTAAGTTTAAGAAGTTAGCCCCCTGCCCAACCCTGGGTAAGGCATTCTGTGTCCATGAGGTATTCATGCAGCCTTTAGTATAATCAAAATATTAATCAGGCATTTTTCTTTCTTTGAAGAGGCATGGACTTCCTCAAATGTCCTGATTTAAAAATAAGTTTTTTTGTTAAGTTTCTTAGCAAATAACTACAGGTGCCCTTTGTGTTCTACTGCCCTAGAAGTTACCCAGGGGCCCATCTCCCTATCCTCCCAGCCTTATCTCTTCCTCTTTTTTTTTAAAGAAAGGAAGACTTTTTTTTTTTTTTAAAGAGAGAGTGAGAGAGAGAGAGAGAATTTTTAATATTTATTTTTTAGTTCTCGGCGGACACAACATCTTCGTTGGTATGTGGTGCTGAGGATCGAACCCGGGCTGCACGCATGCCAGGCGAGCGCGCTACCGCTTGAGCCACATCCCCAGCCCATCTCTTCCTCTTAATGTCATCAGTTCTTGGCAGTCAGCTTGGAACATTATTTAGTTATTTGTTTTTGAGATAGGGCCTTAACTGTGTTGTCCAGGCTGGTCTTGAACTTCTGGACTCAAGGGATCTTCCTGCCTTGGCTTTCTGAATAGCTAGGACTATAGGTGTGTGCTGCCATATCCAGCTTGTGAAGTTTATTGCTTTAATGGTAGTATAAATAAAATCAGGCTCCTATTAAATATATTGCTATATGGTGTTCTGCAATTCATTTGGACAACTGTGTTGTATGTTCTTGCTTCTCAGTGAGATTGCGAATTGAGCAGAAAAGATACACCAGAATCTGGAGAAGCAAACATTTGGAATATGACAAAGATTTAATAACCATGAAGTATTAGAAGGAAATTCTCATCATGCATACCTGTAACCCCAGCAACTCAGGAGGCTGAGGCAGAATGATTTTTGCAAGTTCAAGACCAGCCTGAACAATTTAGTGAGCCCCTCAGCAACTTAGCAAGAACCTTTCTCAAAAAATTAAAACGACTGGGGATGTGGTTAAGTGATAAAAGACCCCTAAGTTCAATCTTTAATGCATAAAAAAAGAAAAGAAATTCTTAAAAATGAGCAAGAAAAATGGGCAAAAGATACAACAGGTAAATAAAGGTCTTTTTTTAAATTGTGGTTATATCACAAAATTAGCCATTTAGCCACTTTTAAGTATACAATTCAGTGACATTAATTACATTCCCTGTGTTGTGTAACCATCACCATTATTTCCCAAACCCAGACACCCATTATCCTAGAGACTCTTACCATTAAACAGTAACTTCCCATTCTTTCTCCTCCCTTCCCCTATTCCCCAGTAACCTCTACTTTCTTTCTTAGTGAATTTGCCTATTGTAGGTACTTCATGTGTGAAATAATAAATATTTGTCTTCTTGTATCTAGCTTATGCTTAGTTCACTTAGCATATTTTCAAGGTTCATTTATGTTGTAGTATATAACAGGATTTCCTTACATTTTAAGACTGAATAATATTCCATTGTATGTATTGCATTTTTTTTAGGGTTTTTTTTTTTTTGGAGCGGGGGCAGGGGCACCGGAGATTAAACTCAGGGGCACTCAACCACCGATCAAAATCCCCAGCCCTGTTTTGCATTTTATTTAGAGACAAGGTCTCACTGAGTTGCATAGTGCCTTACAGAGGCTGAGGTTGGCTTTGAACTTTTAGATCCTTCTGTCTCAGGCCTCCAGTGCTGCTGGGATTACAGTGCCCGACTATGTATTGCATTTTTTTTATCCATTTATTCACTTATGGACACTTGAGTTGCTTCCATCTTATTTTATTTTGGCTTTGTGAATAATGCTGTAGTGAACACTGGTATAAAATATCTGTTTGAGTCCCTGTCAGTTTTTTGGGGTATATACCTTTGTGTGAGGTTGCTGAGTCATAGGGTGACTCTTTAACTTTGTGAGGAACTGTTTTCTGCAGTAACTGTACTATTTTACATTTTCAACACCCATGTTTGGAGCTTCCATTTTCTCTGTATCTTTTCCAACACTAGTTATTTTGTTACTTTCTGTTGTTGTTTCAGTAATTTTCTGGGTGTGGAATGGTATCTCATTTTGTGTTATGATTTGCATTTCCCTAAGGACTCATGAGGTTGAACATCTTTACTTGTTGCTGGTTTGTATATCTTTGGAGAAGTAACTATTAGTCCTTTGCTGTCCCCCGCCCCCTGTCCAGTATTAGGGATTGAACCCAAGGGTGTTTTACAACTGAGCTACACCCTCAGCCCTTTTATTTTTTTATTGATACAGGGTCTCAGGTGCTGAGGCTGGCCTGTAACTTGTGATCTCTTTCCTTAGCCTTCCCAGTAGCTTAGATTATAGACATGTGCCACCATGCCCAGCCTTCCTTTGTCTATTTTTTTGAATTATGTTTTTTATCTTGCTTGTAAATTAAAGAGTTGTATATATATCTTATCTCATCCTGTGGATCTTTTCATTCTATTGGTCTTTTTGTCTGTTGGGCACTGGGGACTGAATCTAGGGTTTCACATATGCAAGGCAATTGTTTACCATTGAACTACATTCCAGCCTGTTAATGTCCTTTGATAGGAGAAAGATTTAATTTTGAGGAAGTACAAAGCATCTGCTTTATTTTATTTATTTTTCTTTTGTTTTGGATGCTCAGGGATTCCTGCAGTTCCATATAAATTTGAGAATTGGCTTTTCCATTTCTACAAACAAGGCAGTAGGAATTTTGATAATGGTTGCATTGAATCTGTAGATTGCTTTAGGTGGTAATAATCTTAAAATATTAAGTTTTTCTACCTAATAATACAGGATGATTTTCTACTTATTTTAGGCCATCTTTAGTTTTTTAGCAGTACTTTGTAATTTTTAGTGCAGAAGTCTTCAACCTCCTTGCTTAAATTTATTCCTAAGTATTCCTTTAGATGCTATTGTAAAATGGAATTGCTTTCTTAATTTCCTTTTTGAATTGGTTCATTGTGGGTAAATGATTTGTGTTCTTTTGTACTCTACATGTTTGTTGAATTTGTTTCTTCTTTTAGGTAACTTGCATTTTTTTTTTTTCCAAGTAACTTTCTTGTGGAACTTTTTGGGACGTTTTATATGTAGTATCATCATCTGTGAATACAGAGAGTTTTACTTCTTCCTTTCCAATTTGGATTTTTTTTTCTTATCTTTCTTTCTTTTTGGGTGGGGGACTGTTAAACCCAGGGTCTCACACGTGCTAGGAAAGTACTTTACCACTTCACCTGTATCCCCGACTTGTTTTGCTTTTTTTTTAAACTTAATTGATCTGTTGGGATTTATTTCATCAACCTATCAGGAATATACAAGGATGTTACAACTTTTTATATAAAAACAAAGTTTGAAACAATCACAATAATACTTGTTTTTTTTCTGTAGAAAGAATATTCTTTAATTTTGTTCTTTGCTTTTGTTTCATCTTTTTTTAGTACTTGGTTTATAAAAGGACAGTTTTGTTGTATTTATGTGATGAAACAGTCTTCAGTCACTAAAAATCATGTCTTTCAAAAATATTTTAAGGGGCTGGGGATGTGGCTCAAGCGGTAGCGTGCTCGCCTGGCATGCGTGCGGCCTGGGTTCAATCCTCAGCACCACATACAAAGGTGTTGTGTCTGCTGAAAACTAAAAAATAAAAAAAAAAATTTAAAAAATATTTTAAAAACAGCTTGATATGTGAGTGAAAGCAAGATTAATCTTTTTTTGGTGGAGGCTGTATTGGGGGTTGAACCTCAGGGGCACTCAAATACTGAGCCACATCCCCAGCCCTATTTTGTATTTTTTCTTAGAGACAGGGTGCTGAGGGTGGCTTTGGACTCAATCTTCCTATCTTAGCCTCCTAAACTGCTGGGATTATAGGTGTGCATACCACACCTGACCAAGATTAACCATTATAGTATTATATTTTTAATATCTTAAAAAGCACTAAACATGATTAATGCAGTAAGTAAAGAATGAGATAAAATTTTTATCCTTGGGTGACTTTTACTTGGTTCTTCCTATTTTTCATTGCTTTTCCAATATTATACATTGACTTTTTTACATAATCAGAAAATTAGTTTTTGGTTTGTAAAAAGTAGATCAATAGTATTATTCTTTCTTAACCCATTTGCCTCAGGAGATGAATATATATAGTTTATAATATGATGTTAACTTCTATTTGAAAGTAGTTTTCAAGTTCTTTCATGTATTCTGAGCAGTTGTATTGTTTTTAGAAATGTAATCAGCTAATGGTATGCTTTATTTGCCTGCTTTTAATTTATACCACAGGGTAAAATCCTTTATAAAGTTCGATGGAAAGGATATACATCAGATGATGATACATGGGAGCCTGAGATTCATTTGGAGGACTGTAAAGAAGTTCTTCTTGAATTTAGGAAGAAAGTTGCAGAAAACAAAACTAAAACAGTCAAGAAGGATATTCAGGTATCATGTTTCTCTTTTGGCTTTTTGTATTTAAGTTTATGATGAATTTTACTGACATTAACTGTATAAAAAATATCTTACAAGTAATTAAATATGCAATAGTTTATTGTAAATTTCATATAGTTAATTTATTATCACAGACTGCTTTCAGTAATTTTTGCAGTACTTTTCTGTCTGTAACCAATCTGTAAATTGCATTTCACAAACTACTTTAGTCATTGTGTTAGTCAACTAACACTATAATGAAGTACCAGAGATAAATAACTTATAATAAACAGAAAAGATTTTTGTTTACTGTTCTGAAGGTTCCAGTTCAATATCACACAGACCATTCCTGTGGGGGTGTTGGATGGCAAAGGTGGGAAATGTGGAGGTGCCATCTGTTTGCCTTCATAAGCCAGGAATCAGGAAGAAACCAGGGTCTGCAATCCTTTTTGAGGGCATACCCTCAGTGACATAAGGACTTCCTACTAGGCCCCCACCTTCTTCCAGTGGCACCACCCTGAGGACTGGGCATCAACACATAGTTTTGGGAGAGATAGCAGACTTGAATGTTGGTTAATATTTTCTTTTAAGAGTGGGATAGACCTGTAACTCAGTGATAAGAGTGTTTGCATCAAGGCCCTGGGTTCAGTCTCCAAGCACCTCAAAAGATAAAAGAAAAGAAAGAGTAACCTAAAAGAGAAGGAAACAAAGCCATATCATAATTTAACTATTTTATTGGCTATACACAGCTCTTCCTGATGGTAGTCAAGAGTAATCAGACGAACTCAGATGAGTCAAACTTCTGTACTTAGAAGTTTGGAAAAAGATTGGAAGGTGGACTGAAGTGGGATAATGTTAAACTCATGCACAAATTTTGTTATTTTTGCTGTATTAATTTTCCTCGTTATTTTATCCTTTATTCTGTCATTCCATGAATAATTGAGTTAGTATAATCTTATGAGTTTTTCCATTAACCTTTTACAAATTTATAATTTCTGTTTACAAATTTAACCAATTTGTACTCAACTTCTCATTTTTGCCATTAATTTTCTTTTTCTTCTTAGAAGTAATTGTCCTGGGCTGGGGTTGTGGCTCAGTGGTAGAGTACTTGCCTGGCATGTGTGAGGCACTATGTTCAGTTCTCAGCACCACATATAAATAAATAAAGTCCACTGACAACTAAAAAAATATTTAAAAAAAAGAAGAAGTAATTGTACATCCCTTCCTCCTTCTATCTTATATGCTAGGCAGCAGTCTACCACTAAGCTACATCCTTAGCCTTTTAAAATTTTTTATTTTGATACAACGGCCTCAAACTAGCAGTCTTCCTGTCTCAGCCTCCCAGTCATTAGGATTACAGGATCCTGTGTGCCACCATGCCCTGCCTGCCAAATATAGTCATTTCTTAGAATATTGGCAAGGACTCTTGAACATATTAGTTAGTAACTAACTTATTGTTAGTAAATACTTGATATTATTAGTAAAAACTTATTAGTAAATACAGTGAAGGCACACTGTATTTCTCACATAGGCAGCTGACTCTGGCTTATAATTTATTTTATTTTAGTGTTAGGTATCGAATTCACTGCCTTTACACACAGTAGACAAGTGATCTACCATTGAGCATCTCTAGCCCACTTATAATTTATTGTAAGGACTGAACATTGATTCCCTTTCTCCGTACAGTTGGAGATTTTTAAGAATACCTAGTGCAGGGCTGGGGTTGTGGCTCAGAGATGGAGCACTCAACTAGCATACGTGAGGCACTGGGTTCGATCCTCAGCACCACGTAAAAATAAAATAAAAATATTAAAAAAAAAAGAATACCTAGTGTTTTTTTGAATGGCCAAAGCTATATTAGGACCCAGTTCTGATTATGTGCAATGCTTACTAATGGTAATAATAGCACTAACAGAAGCAACTGGTATTTGCTGAACAGTAACTTAGATATGTACTACACACTGGGTTAGCATTCTGTATGGATTAAGGTTAGAAACTGAAGTTTACCTAAGTTAACTAGCCCAAGTTCACCCACTTTCATAGAACTAGGCAACTACACTCTTAACCATTATGCTAGGTTGTCTTTTAGTTTGGGCTCGTAGCTTGAAATCCAGTTAGAAGAGTGGAATTGCCGATTTTTAAAATTTATGCTATGGTGGCAGGACTTTTAATAGTATGTTTTTTTTTAAGTGAATGCATGTCCAAACATTTTTTACTTTTTTTAGTTGTAGATGGACACAATACCTTCATTTATTTATTTACTTACTTATATCATACTGAGGATTGAACCCAATGCTTCACGTGCTAGACAAGTGCTCTACCACTGAGCTACAACCCAAGCTCCATAATATAGTTTTTAAATTACCAACCAAAATGCTCAGTTTTATAATTTTTATAACAGAAACTCTTTAAAAATGAGTTCAGATTAGATTGTTATTTCCCCCCAATTTTTTCCTTATGTTGTATTTCATTTTTCTAGAATAGTTACTACTCCTACCTTCCCTGTTTCTTTCTGTTAAAGCATATACATGTACCCACATGTCTGCTTTATTAAGCAGTTGGTTTATATATAAAACTCAAAATTTAGGCCTTTTGTTCAAAATCTTTCTATAATATATTTCTTCCCTGTCTTTGTAAGAAATCTTTTAAAACTCTCAAGAAACGCTCAGTGGTAGAGCGCTAGTCTAGCATGTGTGAGACACTAGGTTTGATCTGAGCACCATATAAAGCTAAATAAATAAAGGTTTGTGTCCAACTACCACTAAAATTTTTTTTAATGTAAAAAAATAATATAATTCCCAGGTAGTCTTGTCATATGGAATATTAACTTTATGCTCCCTTTACATATGGTGGTGTTTAAATTTTCATTTATTAATTACTTTTTGAACCTCTGGTTAAAGCCAACTTGTGGTTCCTTTCTTTCTTTTTTTTAGTACTGAGGAGGATTTGGGGTGCTTTACCACTGAACTATATCCCACCACTCTTTTTTAAATTTTTTTTATTTTGTGACAGGATCTCATTAAGTTGCCCAGGTTGGCCTCAAACTTGGAATTATCCTGTCTCTGCCTTGAGTTCCTGGGATTGTAGGTGGGAGCCACCACACCCAACCTCCTCTTATTTTTAAATTATTGATAGACAAGTGTGTTTGAAGCTCATTCTTGAGCTTAAAAAGGATAAGAATATCCTAATTTTAGGAAAATACTTCTTTATTTGAAAGTTTCTTTTCCAAAGCTATCTTTATTTTATAAATAATTGAAACTTCCAGGCATTAATAACATTCTGAATTTTTAATTTATCTGACTGAAATATCTGTTTTCTTTATCAGCCTGTGAACTCTTTCATTTCCAAAATATTCAATTATTTACTGTATGACACTTGGGCCTAATCATTGAGGTTTTATAAGTGAATGGGCATGTGGCAAGAAATACATCTGGTCACTGGGCTTTTCCCTCTTTAGCAGAATCATTTGGCCATTTACAAACTTTGTTATTCTTTCATTGTAAATGTAAAAATTGAGTCAGTAAAAGAAAAATTGCATCATTCAACATCTCTTCATCTGTGTTCATGTGTGCCACAAATATGTACTACCTATTGCTCTCCAACATCTGATCCAGATTTCTTCCTCTTACTGATGCTTCAGAGTTTTTTGTTTGTTTGTTTGTTTGAATGTTTTAGAGGCATATCTTTCTGGCATGTTTTTTTTTTTTTTCTTCTTTTTTATAGTACTGGGAATTGAACCTGGGGCCTCATACTTGCTAAGAAAGTGTTCTACCACTGAGCTATATATATCCCAAGCCTTCTGGCATGTTTTTGTTGTTCTTAGGATTTTGTTGTTTTTGAACTCCAGTTCTATAACTTTCTCTTTTTTTTAATTTTTTTTTAGTTTTAGTTGGTATGTTGGTACAATATCTTTATTTATTTATTTTTATGTGGTGCTGAGGATCAAACGCAGTACCTCTCATGTGCAAGGCAAGTGCTCTACCACTGAGCTAAGCCCCAGCCCCATAACTTTCTTTTCTTTTTTTTTCTTTCTTTTTCTTTTTTTTTTTTTTTTAAGAGAGAGTCTCATGTTAAGCAGGCTGGCTCAAATTCTTGGACTCAAATGAACCTCTTGACTCAGCCTCCCAAATAGCTGGAATTACAAGGATCACACCACCACCATGCCTGACTTGTGACTGTGTTCCTTAGTCTTCTTTTTTCTTAACAATTTAACAAAATAGTCTATCCAAATCATTTAGTACTTTTATTTTTATATGAAATGACTTTTCCTCAAGTTTTAGAACGCAGAAGAAAATACGTTCTTTTTAGTTCCATGGCTCCTGAGCAGCTGCCTTTATTATGTATTGAAGGATTCAAAAATATGGCATTATTTTATAAGGGTTTTTTAAGATTCTGTTTCACCCTACCCCACCACCACTGACTTCTGAATTTTCCTTTTTTTTTTTTTTTTGGTACCATGGATTGAACCCAGGGGCACTTAACCACTGAGCCGCATCCCAATTCCTTTTTATGTTTTGAGACAGTCCTCACTAAGTTGCTGAGGCTGGCTTTGAACTTGAAATTCTTCTGCCTTAGCCTCTCATGTTGCTTGGATTACAGGCATGCACCACCATGCCCAGCTGATTTCTGGATCTTTTCTTTGTTTCTGTGCAGCTTTATCTGGAATCCAGTCATAGCAGTTTCTCCTCATTATGGCTTTCTGCAAGTGATGGGAGTGAGCTTGCTCTGGTTACTTTTTTTTTCCTTAAAAAAAAAAACAGCTGGGGATTGAGCCCAGGGCTTCATGTGTGCAAGGCAAGTGCGTTACCGCTGAGCTACACCCCCCATCCCACCTCCCTTTTCTGCGACTCTGGTTATTTTTGGGAGTTCATAGTGCATAATTCACTTATGCATAATTCACCTGGGTGAGGTGTTCTTCTCAAAGAACACCACAATCTCCTAGTGTTTGCTCTTTTCCCTTACTCTTATATAGGTATGTATAACTGTGTAGATCTTAAAGCTCTTAATAGTTTGTCCCTACCTATTTATATTCTGGAGATAATTTGCCACTTAATTTGTGAGTGTGTGTGTGTGTGTGTGTGTGTGTGTGTGTGTGTGTCTATCCAACACAGTATATGCTATACCACTGAACTACAATTCTGACCCCAACCACCTAATTTTGTTATAAATGGTGTCTGTGGGATTTTGTTTTGCAATTGTAGTTGCCTTGTTTTTTTTTTTTAATTTTTTAAAAATTGTTGATGGACCTTTATTTTATTCATTTATTTATACGCAGTGCTGAGAATCAAACCCAGTGCCTCACAAATGCTAGGCAAGTGCTCTATCACTAGACCACAACCCCAGACCAGTTGCTTTGTTTTTTATGGAGTGATTTAGGGAGATTTAAAAATTTAAGCCAGGCTGGAGATTTAAAAATGTTAAGCAGTTCCCTCTATCTTTTTAACCTTGGTGGCATCCATTTCTTAGGCACTGTATGTAAAACATTTTAAGTTTACCTGTCTTTTTTTCTCCTACTTTCCATTCTCCAGTTATTTAAGATAAGACAGTTTTGGGAAATGGGAACTTAAAATAGTTTTCACAACATTTTGTGTCTATACAAATACCTTATTCTTAATTACTTTTTAAATTTTTGGAATTGGAAAATATAATTTAATAGGAAATATTTAACATTTAATAATTAATCAGGGAAGTAAGATTTCTGTACAGTTTGCTTGGTCCATATAAAACTGTGAAATGTAACAGCAAACTTAAGAACATTCTGTATTTAGAAGTATTTAAAAATTTTTGTCTTTGGATTATAACTGCTTATAACAAAATGTGAAAATTACTTTCTTATATGTTGGGGAAGTTTGAAGTTAAAGTCATATACATGGGGCCTCCAGGGATTTGACATTTTCTATTTCTCTGTTCATCTATCCCATCCCTCTCAGGGTCTTACATGTGCCAAGCAAACACTCTCGCTGTGAACTATATCTCCAGCTCTTTTTAAACTTCTGTTTTGAACTTAAATCTCACTAAATTGTCCATCCTGGCTTCAAACTTAAGATCCTCCTGCCTCAGCCTCCTAATAGATGGGATTATGGGCATATACCTCCACATCTAGCTTGTATTTTACCATTTTTTTTAGTTGATGCTTATTATTACTATCAGGACCTATTTGCTAAATGAGATATAAGTAGTATCTTTTTTTTAAATTGGTGCATTATGGTTGTACATAATGGTGGGATTTGTTGTTATATATTCATACATGCACACAATATAATATAATTTGGGCAATATTATTTCCCAGTATTTCCCCAATAGGTAATATTTTATACAGCTTCAGTGTAGGTAATGTTAAGAAGTTGAATATGCTTTAAAAAATTTCTCCCAGATTTTATTAGTACCATTTTTTTTTTTTTTAAGGTACTGGGGATTGAACTCAGGGGCACTCGACCACTGAGCCACAGCCCTATCCCTATTTTGTATTTTATTTAGACACAGAGTGCTTAGCACCTTGTTGCTGAGGCTGGCTTTGAACTCCTGATCCTCCTGTCTTAGCCTCCCAAGCTGCTAGGATTACAGGTGTGCGCCACTGCTCCTGGCATTACCACTTTTTTAAACTTTTAAAATTATTATTAGTTTTTCAAAATCTTTAAAATTATGTTAGTGTTCTATCCTTTTTTGTATTTTATAGAGACTATCTTTAAATAACGACATATTTGAAGCAAACTCTGATAGTGATCAGCAAAGTGAGACAAAAGAAGATACTTCCCCAAGGAAGAAAAAGAAAAAAATAAGGCACAAAGAAGAGAAAAGCCCGGATGATTTAAAAAAGAAAAAAACAAAGACTGGGAAACTAAAAGATAAAACCAGGCCAGAGCTAGAGAGCTCCTCTGAAAATTTTGTATTTGATTTAAGGACAAAGAAAAGAATTTTGGAAGCCAAAGAAGAATTAAAGGACTCTAAGAAGCCCAAAAAGGATGAAATCAGAGAAGCTAAGGAATTAAAGAAAGTTAAAAAGGCTGAAATAAGAGATTTAAAGACTAAAATGAGAGAAGATCCCAAAGAAAACAGAAAAACAAAAAAAGAGAAATGTATTGAATCTCAGCTAGAGTCTGAATCAAGTGTGCTTAATGAGTCTCCTTTTCAGGAGGATGATGGTGAAGAGTTACTTCATGACAACAGAGAAGAGAAACAAAAAATTAAAAGTATAAAAGATAAAACATGTCAGGAGGCACTTCAAGAGGGTAGTTTGGAGAAACAGTTGGATGAAACTGTAAGTGCTGATGAGGACGCTGATGTCAAAGCCAAGAGGAAAAAAAAGAAGCTAAGGAAGACTGAAGAACCAAAAGAGAGCAAAAGGCTAGAAAACAAGAACATCGTCTTCTCAGAGAAAAAAACTATACCTAAAAAACAAAGGAATCAAGACAAGGATAGAAGTAACACAGAATTAGATAAACTGAGCCCACCTTCATCTGCTCAAACACAGAAGGATTCCAGGACTGGTGGGGAAGAGAGAGTCCTCAGGTCCCCTGACTCAACTGAGGAGGTAAGGGTTGTAGGGATAATCTTAGAGTACATAAATACCCAAAGCAGACCAAGGCGTGTCAAGTGATCGGGAGGTTTCACAAATAATGAAAAGAAAATGGTAGAACTATAAAGTATTTCTGTCATTAGGGAATTGTTGTATACTCAGACTGTAGCTTCATGAACTTAATTTATTAGCTTTTTCCATCCTACTTGGTATTTTGCTCTATTGTCTTAAGAATATAAAACTTAAATACAGGGTACATTAACATTATAAGTTTTAATTCTTACAAAATTATTTATTATGCATTTGTCCCATTGTTATAATAAAAATTTTTGTAGGATCTTTCATACAAATGAAAATATTTTCCAAAAAGTATCCATATGTAGTATTTATCAAGGGCTATGATAAAGACTACTTTCTTTATGTCCATTATTCCCAGTTTTAGGAATTTATCTTAAGGCAATCATTTTAAAGTGGGGAAATGCTATCTACCCAACGATATTTATGGCTGTATTATCCTCAGCAGTGAAAAAACAATAAAATACTGTCTAGATATGGGGAAAATGTTTAAGAAACTGTATCAATTTGAGAACTGTGGTATCCATTGAAATATTGAGGTCAATGTAATAAAAACGGAAAACTTTAGAAAATATGGAAAAGAAACCATACATACATGTGAAAAATGAATTATATATAAGGATGAAGGGAGAGTATGGAAAAATAAAAATAGTCATGTTTGATGAGACTAGGTGAAATATTCTTGGAATTTTATTTTTTATAACATTTTATTTTTTTATTTTTTAAATATTTTTAGTTGTCAATAGACATGTATGCAGTGCTGAGGATCGAACCCAGTGTCTCACACATGCTAGGCAAGTGCTCTACCACTGAGCTATAACCCAGTCCAACATCTTATTTTATTTTATTTTTTAACATTTTTTTAGTTCTAGATTGACACAATGCCTTTATTTTATTTATTTTTAGTGGTGCTGACGATGGAACCCAGTGCCTCATATGTGCAAGGCAAGTAGCTCTGCCACTGAGCCACCATCCAGCCCCCAGCATTGTATTTTTTAACAATAAAATTCTCAAAGAAGAGTTGGGAAGCTGGCATTAGGTTTTTTGAATTTGATATTGTGTAAGTTATCAAATAGTTGAAGGATAATCTTGATTGAGGAAGCAGTGTGAAAAAGATTAAATGATCAGTGATCATGTACCCTATTAACATATAGGTAGATAATAGCACCATGTACCTATCTACATTTTTCAGTCTTCAAATCTACACTGTCAGCTCTTTATCCATTCTTGTTTTGAGTTTTAAATATTTTTTCAGGAGAAAGAGACCAAAAAAATTGAACCTAAAGAAAAATACCAGAAAAGACATGATTTAGACAAGGAAGAAAAAGGTCGAAAAGAGCCAAAGGGATTGAAGAGTAAGTGTAAATAAAAACATTTTGCCAATTTTGTTGCCATCTTTTTATACAAAGAATTTAATTTCCTGTAAAGATAATCTCTTTTTTTAGCCTGCAGTGTTATAAATCAGAAAATTTTATTCACTAGGGAATAGTGAATATTCACTTAGAGCCTTCTACTACTTTTTTTTAACCAGTTACCTAAGTTTATTACACAGGTGAAATGTGCTTATCTGAAATGTTTGAGACCAAAAGTATTTCAGATTTAGAATTTTTCCCCCTGATTTTGGGATATTTGCCTATATGTATAATGAACTATCTTGTGGGTTGGACCCAAGTCTAAACACAATTCATTTATATTTCATATAATCATTTGTGTGTGTGTGTGTGTGTGTGTGTGTGTGTGTGTGTATACATATAACTTGAGGGCAATTTTATACAGTATTTTTAGTGTATCTGTGTGTTTTTTTTGTTTGTTTGAATTTTTTTTAGTTGTTGACAGACCTTTATTTTATTTGCTTACTTATATGTGGTGCTGGGAACCAAACCCAGTGCCTCATGCATGCAAGGGAAGTGCTCTAATGCTGAGCTACGACTCCAGCCCCTGTACTTGTATTTTGACTATGACATGAGGTCACCTGTGGAATTTTTCTCTTTTGGCATTGGTGGTGCTTAGAAAGTTTCAGAATTTGGAACACTTCAGATTTCGGATTTTTGGTGAGGGAGGCTTAACATGTGTAATAGTTTTATGTGTCTGTATTATTTTCTTTCTCTTCACTCTGTTCTTCCTACCTTTCAGAAGTATGATGGTAGAATGTTAGAATTACACACAGACAGGAAATTCATTGTGGCAGGAAAGTAAAGGTGTCTTTTAGTGGATGCTAAATGAAGCAAACGTTTTTGTTTACTATGTTAATTGTATCTAACTCTCATTTATATATATATATATATAAATATATTGAATACACATTTGGATCAATTCAAGATACTTAATAATAGAGCAGGGTGCATTGTTGCATATCTGTAGTCCCAGTGACTTGGGAAGCTGAGGCAGGGGGATCATAAGTTTGAGACTAGTTTTGGCAACTTGCAAGACTCAAAAATTTTTAATAAAAGGTATGGGAATGTAGTTCAGTGGCAGATTGCCCCTAGATTCTTTTCTCAGTACCACGTGCAAAAGACAATATGTAATAATTGAGAATCCATACCATAAGTCACTATTGGAACCAAGTACTTTAGTTTTAAAAAATCACCATTGCTGTATTTAAATAAACCCCACCAAATAAACAATTTATATACCAAAAGTACTTAGAAAATATGTTCACATAGAAATCTGTTGCACACCTGTAATCCCAGCAGCTGAGAAGGCTGAGGCAGGAGGATCGCAATTTCAAAGCCAGCCTCAGCAACTTAGCAAGGCCCTAAGCAACTTAGTGAGATCCTGTCTCAGAAGAAAAAATAAATAGAGCTGGGGATGTGGTTCCCCTGGGTTCAATCCCAGGTTAAAAAAAAAAAAGAAAGTGATTCTATTTTTTTTTAAATATTTTTTTAATTGGTTGTTCAAAACATTACAAAGCTCATGATATATCATCTTTCATACATTTGACTCAATTGGGTTATGAACTCCCATTTTTACCCCAAATACAAATTGCAGAATCACATCGGTTACACACTCACATTTTTACATAATGGCATATTAGTGACTGTTGTATTCTGCTACCTTTCCTATCCTCTACTATCCCCCCTCCCCTCCCCACCCATCATCCCTCTCTACCTCATCTGCTGTTGTTCAGTTCTCTCCCTTGTTTCCCCCCCTTTCCCCTAACATCCTCTTCTATGTAATTTTGTGTAACATTGAGGGTCTCCTACCATTTCCATATGCTTTCCCTTCTCTCTCCCTTTCTCTCCCCCCACTTGTCTTTGTTTAATGTTAATCTTTTCCTCATGCTTTTCCTCCCTGTTCTGTTCTTAGTTGCTCTCTTTATATCAAAGAAGACACTGGCATTTGTGTTTTAAGGATTGGCTAGCTTCGCTTAGCATAATCTGCTCTAATGCCATCCATTTCCCTGCAAATTCTATGATTTTGTCATTTTTTATTGCTGCATAGTACTCCATTGTGTATAGATGCCACATTTTTTTTTTATCCATTCATCTATTGAAGGGCATCTAGGTTGGTTCCACAGTCTAGCTATTGTGAATTGTGCCGCTATGATCATTGATGTGGCAGTATCCCTATAGTACGCTCTTTTAAGATCCTCAGGGAATAGTCCGAGGAGGGCGATAGCTGGGTCAAATGGTGGATCCATTCCCAGCTTTCCCAGGTATCTCCATACTGCTTTCCAAATTGGCCTTACCAGTTTGCAGTCCCACCAGCAGTGTACAAGTGTACCCTTTCCCCACATCCTCGCCAACACTTATTGTTGTTTGACTTCATAATGGCTGCCAATCTTACTGGAGTGAGATGGTATCTTAAGGTGGTTTTGATTTGCATTTCTCTGACTGCTAGAGATGATGAGCATTTTTTCATGTACTTGTTGATTGATTGTACGTCCTCCTCTGTGAAGTGTCTGTTCAGGTCCTTGGCCCATTTGTTGATAGGGTTGTTTGTTATCTTATTGTTTAATTTTTTGAGTTCTTTGTATATTCTGGATATTAGGGCTCTATCTGAAGTGTGAGGGGTAAAAATTTGTTCCCAGGATGTAGGCTCTCTATTCACCTCTCTTATTGTTTCTCTTGCTGAGAAAAAACTTTTTAGTTTAAGTAAGTCCCATTTATTTATTCTTGTTATTAACTCTTGGGCTATGGGCGTCCTATTAAGGAATTTGGAGCCCGACCCCACAGTATGTAGATCGTAGCCAACTTTTTCTTCTATCAGACGCAGTGTCTCTGATTTGATATCTAGCTCCTTGATCCATTTTAAGTTAACTTTTGTGCATGGCGAGAGAAAGGGATTCAGTTTCATTTTGTTGCATATGGATTTCCAGTTTTCCCAGCACCATTTGTTGAAGATGCTATCCTTCCTCCATTGCATGCTTTTAGCCCCTTTATCAAATATAAGAAAGTTGTAATTTTGTGGATTGGTTTCTGTGTCCTCTATTCTGTACCATTGGTCCACCTGCCTGTTTTGGTACCAGTACCACGCTGTTTTTGTTACTATTGCTCTGTAGTACAGTTTGAACTCTGGTATCGCTATACCTCCAGATTCACACTTCCTGCTTAGAATTGCTTTTGCTATTCTGGGTCTTTTGTTTTTCCATATGAATTTCATGATTGTTTTATCTATTTCTACAAGAAATGCCGTTGGGATTTTAATTGGCATCGCATTAAACCTGTAGAGAACTTTGGGTAGTATCGCCATTTTGATGATGTTAGTTCTGCCTATCCATGAACAGTGTACATTTTTCCATCTTCTAAGATCTTCTTCTCTCTCTCTCTTTAGGGTTCTGTAGTTTTCATTGTATAAATCTTTCACCTCTTTTGTTAGGTTGATTCCCAAGTATTTTATTTTCTTTGAGGATATTGTGAATGGAGTGGTTTTCCTCATTTCCATTTAAGAAGTTTTGTTGCTGATATACAGGAATGCCTTTGATTTATGCGTGTTGATTTTATATCCTGCCACTTTGCTGAATTCATTTATTAACTCCAGCAGTTTCTTTGTAGACCCTTTTGGGTCTGTTAAATATATTATCATGTCATCCGCAAATAGCGATAATTTAAGTTCTTCTTTTCCTATTTTTATGCCTTTAATTTCTTTTGTCTGTCTAATTGCTCTGGCTAGTGTTTCAAGAACTAAATTGAATAGAAGTGGTGATAGAGGGCATCCCTGTCTTGTTCCAGATTTTAGAGGGAATGCCTTCAATTTTTCTCCATTCAGAATGATGCTAGCCTGAGGTTTAGCATATATAGCTTTTACAATGTTGAGGTAAGTTCCTGTTATCCCTAGTTTTTCTAGTGTTTTGAACATAAAGGGATGCTGTACTTTGTCAAATGCTTTTTCTGCATCTATCGAGATGATCAGATGGTTCTTGTCTTTAAGTCTATTGATGTGGTGAATAATATTTATTGATTTCCGTATATTGAATCAGCCTTGCATCCCAGGGATGAATCCTACTTGATCATGGTGCACAATTTTTTTTTGATATGCTTTTGTATTCGATTCGCCAGGATTTTATTGAGAATTTTTGCATCCAAGTTCATTAGAGATATTGGTCTGTAGTTTTCTTTCTTTGAAGTGTCTTTGTCTGGTTTTGGGATCAGGGTGATGTTGGCCTCATAGAATGAATTTGGAAGAGCTCCTTCTTTTTCTATTTCTTGAAATAGCTTGAAAAGTATTGGTATTAATTCTTCTTTGAAGGTTTTGTAAAACTCCGCTGTATACCCATCCGGTCCTGGGCTTTTTTGGTTGGTAGTCTTTTGATGGCGTCTTCAATTTCTTCCTTTGTTATTGGTCTGTTTAAACTGTGTGTGTCTTCCTGACTCAATCTGGGCAGATCGTATGACTTAAGAAATTTATTGATATCTTCACTATCTTCTTTTTTATTGGAATATAGGGTTTCAAAATACTTTCTAATTATCTTCTGTATTTCTGTAGTGTCTTTTGTGATATTGACTTTTTCATCCCGTATGTTAGTAATTTGAGTTCTCTCTCTTCTTCTCTTCATTAGCATGGCTAAGGGCCTGTAGATCTTATTTATTTTTTCAAAGAACCAACTTTGTTAGTTTTTTCAATTTTTTCAGTGTTTTTTTTTGTTGTTTCAATTTCGTTGATTTCTGCTCTAATTTTAATTATTTCTTGTCTTCTACTACATTTGCTGTTGTTTTGCTCTTCCTTTTCTAGGTTTTTGAGGTGTAGTGTGAGTTCATTTATTTGTTGGTTTTTTCTTTTTTTGAGGAAAGAACTCCAAGAAATGAATTTCCCTCTTAAAACTGCTTTCATTGTGTCCCATAGATTCCGGTATGTTGTGTCTGTATTGTCATTTGTCTCTATGAATTTTTTGATTTCCTCCTTTATGTCTTCTGTAACCCATTGATCATTCAGTAACATATTGTTCATTTTCCATGTGATGTAGGATTTTTCCTTCCTTCTTTTATCATTGATTTCCAGTTTCATTCCATTATGATCAGATATAGTGCATGGTATTATCTCCACACCTTTATATTTACTAAGAGTTGCCCTATGGCATAATATATGGTCTATCTTTGAGTAGGATCCATGTGCTGCTGAGAAGAACGTGTATCCACTTGATGATGGTTGATATATTCTGTATATGTTGGTTAAGTCTAGGTTATTGATTGTGCTATTGAGTTCAATAGTTTCTTTATTCAGCTTTTGTCTAGAGGATCTATCTAATGGTGAGAGCGGTGTGTTGAAGTCAGCCATAATTATTGTGTTGTAGTCTATTTGACTCTTAAACTTGAGGAGAGTTTGTTTTATGAACGTTGCAGCTCCATTGTATGGTGCATACAAATTGATAATTGTTATGTCTTGTTGGTGGATGGTTCCTTTTAACAGTATATAGTGTCCTTCTTCATCCCTTTTGATTAAGTTAGGTTTGAAGTTGATTTTATTCGATATGAGTTTGGCCACTCCTGCTTGCTTCCGAGGGCCATGTGAGTGATATGATTTTTCCCAACCTTTTACCTTCAGCCTGTGTATGTCTTTTCCTATCATATGAGTCTCCTGAAGGCAGCATATTGTTGGATTTGTTTTTTTCATCCAGGTTACTAGCCTATGTCTCCTGATTGGTGAGTTTAGGCCATTAACATTTAAGGTTACAATTGAAATATGATTTGTACTTCCAGTCATGTTTATTTATTTATTTATTTTAGTTTCGCTAGTTTTTACTTTTTGGTTATTCTCCTCCCCCTTTACTGAGATACCTCCTGCTGTTAGTTTTGGGCACTATTTTTCAATTCCTCTTCTTGTAGTATTTTGCTCAAAATGCTTTGCAGTGCTGGTTTTCTGGCTGCGAATTCTTTTAGCTTTTGTTTATCGTGAAAGATTTTAATTTCATTGTCAAATCTGAAGCTTAATTTTGCTGGATACAGTATTCTTGGTTGGAAACCATTATTTTTCAGCGTTTGAAATACATTGTTCCAGGATCTTCTCGCTTTTAAAGTCTGTGATGAAAAATCAGTCGTTAATCTAATTGGTTTACCCCTGAATGTAATCTGCCTCCTTTCTCTCGTAGCTTTTAATATTCTCTCCTTGTTCTGTATGTTGGCTATCTTCATAATTATATGTCTTGGAGTTGGTTTATTACAGTTTTGAATGTTTGGGGTTCTGTAGGCTTCCAGGATTTGGCAATCCATTCCATCTTTCATCTCTGGGAAATTTTCTAGAATTATTTCATTTAATAGGTTGTCCATTCCTTTGGTTTGATTCTCTATGCCTTCTTCTATCCCGATGATTCTCAAATTTGTTTTTTTTATGACATCCCATATTTCTTGAATAGATTGCTCATGGGATTTAAGCATCTTTTCTCTGTTGACTTTATTCTTTTCAAGTTGATAAACTTTGTCTTCATTATCTGATGTTCTGACTTCTACTTGATCTAGTCTATTTGTAATATTCTCGTTTGAGTTCTTAATTTGGTTTATAGTTTCCTGCATTTCTAGGATTACTATTTGATTTTTTTTTAAGATCTCTGTCTCCTGGTAAAGCTCGTTCTTTGCCATTTGAATTTGTTTAATTCATTTTCAAAATATACTTTTATTGCTTGGACTTGCTGTCTCATGTCTTCTCTAATATTCCTTTCCATCTGAGTTAGGTATGCCTTGAGTTCTTTCCCTATCCCTGTTTCTGATGCTTCTAGGTCCTCCTGTAGAATTAAGTTGTCCTGCATTGTTTGTACTCCTTTTTTCCCTTGTTGTTTCATGATGTTCAGGCTACTTTCCAGCTCTATTTGATTGCTTGTTTCTGCTCTCTTCTATAAATTTGTTTTGGTTTTTTATATCTCTGTTGTCTCTCCTTTGTGTTGGTAGACTATGCTTGCTAAAGTGGATTCCGCTGGGAAGGAATTCCGACGGCCGAGCTCCAGTGACGTCACCTCTCTGTTATGGCAGGCCCCAGGCTCCTTACTGGGGTGTCCGAATGGAGGGGTGGGACTGGACTGTCTCTGGTTGGTTTCAGCTCCCGGATGCTGGTGGCTGGGCAGTCTCCAGCTGCCCAGTCGCGCGGTCAGCCGGCGGGCAATTGGTCGCCCGCGGGCATGCGGTCTCCAGCCGCTCAGTTGCAGGGGCAATGGGCCGGCTGTCACTGGTGTGCAGGTGATCTGTAGCCGCCCAGTCGCAGGGGCAATGGGCCGGCTGTTGCTGGTGTCGGGCAATCTCTAGCTGCCCAGTCGTGTGGTTGGTCACCAGCGGGGGGCGGACTCCAGCTGCCCAGTCGCGTGAGCGGCGGGCATTCGATCTCCGGCCGCCTATTCGCGAGGGCCTGGCCTCTAGTCCCCTGGTTTCTCCTGCTAGACCAGATTTCCCCTGAGTGATGCCTCTCAGCGGTTCAAACTGTACTCTGGGCCTGCTGTTTGTTGGGCGTGGAAGGTGGCTATTGAGGACCCCTCCCCCACTCTATTGTTTTGATTTTTTCCGCTTGCCCCTCCCCCCGCGCTGTCAATACAGGTTTTGTTTTCCCCAATGATGGGAGGGAGAGTTGAAGGTCAGGTGTCTCTAGTTTTCCGGTGTCTTTATGCAGGCTTGCTCTGAAAATCCCTCCCCCGGAGAGCCTACGAGAGATTTTATGGAATTCCCCGCTGTATGGGAGATGAGCTGAGTAACACGCACCTGTTTTATTGTTGCAATTTGTCGGAGAGTGGCGGTGGTTACTTCATCTCTCCAAGATGTGGCTGCTGGTTTCCTTGGTGGAGTTTCCATTGTGGGGGATAGAACTGTCCCGTTTCCTTCCCCGTCTGAAATCCCAAACTCAGCCAGGGGCTCCGTGAGTGCTCAGGCTGCAGGATTCCACAGAATCTGCAGCAATCTCCCTGCTTGCTGGTCGCTTCTCGGCGGCTCCCCGCCATTTGTAGCCGAGGGGCAGGCCGCGCCAATCCGGATCTCCGGTCGCACAGCTGGCTCATGTATGAGACTTAATTACCGTACCTCAGTGCTGGAAATCCTTCCTCTAGGTTTCGGTGCACCCCCATTTTGCTGTAAGTTCCTAACAAGATAGTTTTTTGTCGTTCTAACTCGTTATTCACCCGCGCAGTGGCGCGGTACACGGGGTGTGATGCACTCTATTCGAGGCCATCTTGGGGATCCCAGAAAGTGATTCTAAATAGTAATTCTAACCTTTTCTCTGGAGTAATGTTAAAAATTAAATGTTAACTGAAGTAATGTTAAAAGTAGATTTTTTTTTCTCTTTTTATTTATGGTGCTAGAGATGAATCCCAAGTCTTTTGCATGTCTAGTAAGCACTCTACCACTGAGCTATATCTCTAGTCCTAAAAGTAGATTTTGTTCTAAGCCTAGGCTACAGTTTGGCAGTGGTAGCAGGTAATTAAAGCCAGACAGGTGCATAGCTATTTTGGAGGATCACACATAAAGTGACTATATCTTATTTACTATCTCTTCAAAGAATAATTAGAGATTTAAAAATATTTTATGATTAGCTCTACTTTATTAACATTTTTCTTTGTGTGTATTTATGTGTGTGTATGCATGTGTGTTTCTGTCTGCATGTGCTTGATTGCTAGAGACAAAACCCAGGGCCTTGTGATTGCTAGGCAAGTGCTCTACCACTGAGCTATAGCTCCAGCTCCCCTCCTTATAACTTGTATATCAATTTCAGGCACTTTTTTTTGCTGTGAACTTATAACCTCAAATGAAACTAATGTTCATCCCATTTATAATGGTATTTACTGATGGGTCCAATTTTCAGTATCCCTGTTAGTAAAACCTGTGTACCCTGTGTTTATAATAGAGTCCTTTCCAGTTGTGAAGTACTTTGCCAATTTTCTTATCTAATATATGCTGAGCACATGTTGTATCACTGAACTATACCTCCAGCTTTTCTTCTCACTTAAAAGTGAGAATTCAAAGCTGGTAGTATCCAGTCATTTTATTGAGTGCAGATTCAGGGCTCTGGCAGCCTGCTATTTCTTCCATTAACCACCAGAAACCATTTCTATCCTAATTACAGGATGCATTTTTAAAAAACATTTTTCATACCTTTATTTGGCTTATTTATTTTTATGTGGTGCTGAGGATCGAACCCAGGGTCTCACACATGAGAGGCGAGCACTCTACCACTAAGCCCCAGCCCCAGCCCCAGGATGCATTTTTTTTTAGGCTGATTTCTCTGGCAGTAGGAAAGTTGTCACATACACATTTATTTTTAACATTTAACTTTAACACCAAATAAAATTATATTGGCCTGATGTGGTGGTAAACACATAATACCAGCTGCTCAAGCTGACTAGACCTTTGTCACAACTTTTGGGGAATAGTTCAGAATACCTGAACTTCTGGACAGCTATTCACCCTGGACATCCTTTTGATAAAAGCTGCTAATAGAAAAACCAGTTGAAATCACTTTGTGACTTTGATAGTAAATCTGATCTTGCTTTATAACCAAGAGAAATATTAGTAAAAATTAAGAAAATACTTTATAACTAATAAGAACAAATAAAAAAATATTTTAAAAATTTAAAAATCCCAAGGTTGGGGAAAAAATACTTATATTCTTTAATACTAAACCCAGATTTTCTTTTGATTGCAAAAGAAATTTACGACTCATACTTAACATCAGTTTTAATTTTTGAACTAGCATTTAAGGAAATCAGAAATGCATTCGATTTATTTAAAAAAACTACAGAAGAGAAAAATGATGTTCCTGAGAATAATCGGAAAAGAGAAGAGATACCACTTGATTGTAAAACCACAGAAGATCATAAAACCAAGGAAAACAAGTATTCACTTAAAGAGAGGAGGAATACCAGAGATGAAACTGACACTTGGGCATACATTGCTGCAGAAGGTGATCAGGAGATTTTGGACAGTATGTGCCACATGGATGAGAATTCAGGTGAATTTGTTTGGCATTGTTTTGTAGAATTTCTGGGTAATGTACTGTATTATTTACTCTTTTCTGATTATAATTCTGATCTCATATCAGAAAATAACAAGATTTTATTTGCAGCACTGGATAAGTCTTTTGTATATTGAAGATCAAGTCATTCTTTGACTTTTAAATGAGGTAACATATTTTCTAAGTTTCTGCTCATACGTTTAGTGCATTTAGAAATTATAAAGTTTTCTGATTTTCTAGCGCAGTTGTGCACCGTTAGATTTCTTTTTGAAAATTGTCACATACACATTTATTTTTAACTTTTAACTTTGCAGTAAATAACACCAAATAAAATTATATTGGCTTGATGTGCTGGTAAACACATATAATACCAGCTGCTCAAGCTGAGGCAGGAGGATTGCAACCTTAAGTCTGGCTTTTCTCAAAATAAAAAGTAAAAGGGGCTGGGAATGTAGCTCAGGAGTAGAGCACTTGCCTACCGTGTGCATAAGGAAGTTTAATCTCATAAGTAGGAGGTTATCATTTGTAAGTCTTGATAAGTAGATTGAGAATTTTTTATTTTATTATTTTTTGTTGTGCTACGGATTTAACTCAGGGGTTCTCTACCTC
Organism: Spermophilus citellus; assembly: GCF_964194105.1. NCBI lineage: Eukaryota > Metazoa > Chordata > Mammalia > Rodentia > Sciuridae > Spermophilus > Spermophilus citellus. The sequence goes on along the minus strand of NC_138182.1, from coordinate 75,810,704 downwards.
TGAGCTATACCCAGTCCTATTTTTTATTTGAGACAGGGCCTCACTAAGCTACCAGATGGACCTCAAATTATTGGATCATCCTGCCTCAGCCTCTTGAGTAGCTGGGATTTCAGCTGACAATAATAATTTGAATGCATGACAGACAAGATATTCTGGGAGATCCTCTTTTAGTGCAAAGCAACTAGATCTTAGATACTATGTAAAACATATTTCTGGATGCATTGCTGAGCTTATAGGAAATTGGGTTAATTTCCAGGACCAGTAGGCAAGGTGGAGGAAGATGGTTGCTCAGAGCGCAAATGCTAGAGATAGCACTACTGTTGGGACACCAAGCAATAAAGAGCAGATGCAAGCTGTCTGAGAGCACTCCCATAAACCCAGTTACTTGAGAGCCCAAGGCAGGAGGATCACAAGTTTGAGGCCAGCCTGGGTAACTTAGTGAGACACTGTCTCAAAATAAAAATAAAAATGGGCTTGGAATGTTTTTAGCTCAGTAGTAAAGTGCCTCTTGGTTTAGTTCTTAGAATTGCCCAAACAAAACAAAACAAAAACAGTGGGGAACATCAATAAATTTAAAAATTGGTTCCTTGAAAAGACAAGCCTCTGATATTGTTGAAAAGGGTAAAAGAAAGGAATGAAATCATAATGTTTCAAGTGAAAAAAAGTTACAGATTATGTACAGATTAAAAGATAAAGAGATTTGGGGCTGGGGATATGGCTCAAGTAGTAGCGTGCTCACCTGGCATGTATGAGGCACTGGGTTTGATCCTCAGCACCACATTAAAATAAAATAAAGATATTGTGTCCACCTAAAGCTAAAAAATAAATATTTAAAAAAAAAGAAAGGGATTCTATGTGCAGTTTCTTAGGGTAGATTTGAAAGCTGAATGACATGGGAAATTTCCTGGAAAATTATAGTTTAACAAAACTGACCCAAGAAAAAAATAGACTGAATAGTCATAATTATTAATATGAGATAATTTTTATTTTATGGGTTTATATTCAAGGGCTTTACTGGTCTTACGTGGAAGGGTTACCATGCAGGAAAAAAAAAAAAAAAAAAGCTCTGTTATTTTGTCAGAATAATTGGTTACTCATGCAAACAAAACCCCATGGATGAACATGAAATCTTGATGGAATGAAGCCTTGACTATACAGATAATATTTAGATATTAGGTATTTAGATGATTAAGAAGGGCAATAACTTTGTGACCCTTGGTGTAGAGAAATGTTTAAGACAAAAAATTTATAAAAGAAGAGTGATAAAGTTGACTATAAAATCTATTCACCACTGAGAGCATCCCCAGCCCCTCTCTCATCTTTATTATTGGGTCCTTTAACAGGTTATTGGGTTTGGAATAAATAGGTTCTTATGAATAAATTAATGCTCCTTATGAGTGTTAGCTTTTTTTACTGTTGTTATTCAGAAAGTCGGGTACTTCTTTAAAGCCACACAACTCATCGGCACTTGGGATACAGAGCCAGAGTATGTAGTGCCAATTCTGTGCTATTTCTGTAATGTCATGTTCTCAGAGTTAGCAGAGAGAAGTTGACATCTGCCTAACATCTGTATAGTTTGAAGAATTAGTGTTAGGTGAAGATTTTTTAACTCATCAAACGTTTATTTTTAGTCATTTGGAATTACTCTAAATGAACTATGCTGAGATCTCAGTGATGGTGTTGCATGGGTAATGAGGGATCAACATATCCATTCCCAGTGTTAATGTGCCTGCAGATTTGCAACATTAGGGAGGAAATCAGCAGCACGAGGAGATTAAGATGATCATAGCACAGCTGCAGGTATAGATCAGTGATAGAACACTTGTCTAGCATGTTATGAGGCCCTGGGTTCAAATCCCAGTATCACAGAGGGGAAAAAAAAAAATACTAGAAGGATCATAGGCAATGATTTTTGTTTACATGCAGATCTTGTTTACACATTTAGAATTACTTTACCTGTGTAAATGGTTGGAAGCAACATATATCTAAGAATGGCTAAAGACAGAAAATATCATGTTGTTGGGCTGGGGATGTGGCTCAGGCGGTGGCGCACCCGCCTGGCATGCGTGCGGCCCCTGTTCGATCCTCAGCACCACATACCAACAAAGAGGTTGTGTCCGCTGAAAAATAAATATTAAAATTCTCATTCTCCTCTCTCTCTCTCTCTCTCTCTCTCTCTCTCTTTAAAAAAAAATATCATGTTGGATAGAATTACTCATTGTTCTCTTACTAAATTTTCATGATTGCTCCTTCCTTTGAGCCACTTAATCCTGTACTTAAAATTCATATTTCATGGGGCTGGGGTAGTGGCTCAGTGGTAGAGTGCTCGCCTAGCATGCATGAAGCACTGGATTCAATCCTCAGCACCACATAATGTAAAATAAAGATATTGTGTCCACCTAAAACTTAAGAATAAATGTTTTAAAAAATTTCATATTTCACCGTTTTACAGTTACAAGTTACCCATTTACCTTTATATCTTTGGAATACCTAAATGTAGATGGTTTTTATTATAAAATTCCTCAAGAGTCAGGAATTTTATCAGTTAAAGATGGAATTATTTATTAACCTATGTTAAAAATATACATAAAGTTTTGGTTAAAACACCACAAAACATTGTGGGTTTTTATAATACTTCAGAAAAGTGTATGTGAATAAGGAAGGCCCTTGTATATTCCAGATGGTAGGCAACAGATTTTGAGTTTGGGCATGGACCTGCAGCTGGAATGGATGAAATTAGAAGATTTTCAAAAGCATCTTGATGGAGAAGATGAGACTTTTGTCACAACAGATACAATTCCAAGTAGTGAGTGGTTTTGGAATTATTCAGTTCCCTTTCACAAATATATATATATATATATATATATATATAAAAATCTAATTCACCTTTTCTTTCATTTTAGACTTGTTGAGGGATGCTGTGAAAAATGGGGATTATATTACTGTAAAGGTTGCACTTAACTCAAATGAAGAGTACAACCTGGACCAAGAGGTAATATGTCTTTGAAAAATCTCAAGGAACATGGAAAATAGCTCTTTTGATATAAATTGATATTTGAGTGGTACATGTCTGTAATTCTATTGACTTGGAAGGCGAGGTAGGAGGATTGTAAGTTTGAGGCCAGCCTCAGCAATTTAGTTGACACCTTGTCTGTAAATTTAATAAGGGCTGGGGATGTAGCTCAGTGGAAAGTTCCCCTGAGTTCAATCCTTCTTGCCAAAAAACAAACAAAAATTTGATATTAGTTTTTATCCTTTTTTTGAGATGCAAAAACATTTTATTTGTTGAATAATTATATAGCTTGACAGCTTCACTCAGTGTCATCAGCAATTGAATTCACACAACTTGTTTGTCTTTTCTGTCTAGGTGGGTTTAGCAGGTTACATCTGACAACAGTCCTGTGTAAACTGCTGCTTTTAAAACTGTTCTCTTCCCAGTATCCTTTTCATTCTCTCAACCTGCCACTCTCAAAAACTCATTTTTCTTCTCTATTTTCTTCTACATTTTAAACTTGCTTTCAAAATAACACCCAAGGTGGATCCGGAGTGTTTCAGGGTATGGTCCTGGACAAAATGACTAGCAATAGAGCCCTTAGTTAAGAACAATAATCATGAATAACAAGAATCTTAAAACATGTATTTAAACTCTAATATTCATAACTTCACAATAATAGAGACTTTTTTCTAAAACTTTTCATCAGTAAAGGATTCAGCTCATATAAACATACTCTAAGGATTCTTCTTTTATTTACTGGCAACATAATCCTTGCTGAGCTTTCTCATCACATCCCCATGGCTGATCCCAGCTGTCCCTTGAAACACCACTCGGTAATTCTCCTGCACATATTTGGCAAATGGTCTCACATTGGGCTCAATGGGGGTTCCATCTTTACGAGTTAATGGCAGCATGACCAGAGGCCCTCTGCATCTGGCACAGATAAAGCGTTCTGTGTTCAACAATTTGGTGTAGCGGCCAACCCTGGTTTTGCACTGAGTACATTCATAATTAATCTTGTAGTTAATTGTATAGTTATGGCACCGAGTGACCCTGGGCAGCTCGGGGTGCACCACATTGGATTTTCTCGCATAATACTTCCATGCATCACCATGAGAATCTCGGACACCATCAAGCAGCCAGGAAGCTACATGGCATATTTCATGGATCAAAGTACCACGGAGGCGGTCTGCAGAGTCACAGACTTTCAGAGAAATCTTGATCTTGGCATAGCACTCCCTTTTGGGGTGTCGTGTCTCACTAGTGGTGCATAAGCCAGCAGTTCTCAGCATCATTTTATTCCAGGTGATTTCTATTTTCTCTGGCATCTGACCCGCTTCTTCTGTGCTTTTGTTTTGACCTTAAGGGACTCATGTTTTTCACTGCTGCTTGAGTACAGAGAAAGAACACAAACAAATCTGGCCCCCAATGAGTTTTCCACTAAACACGCCCCAAACCCTGTTTCAACCCACACCTCTACTAGTGCTTACAACGACCTCACCCAGTTTTTTTCTTAATAACAAAAGTAATGCATATTCATTTTGTAAAATTCATATATTGTATAGAGCTGTATAAACATATAGAACTTGTAAATCCAATCTCTCAAAATGACGATTTCTTTTGGTTTTGTTCTGTCTGGGCTTCACTCTGGCTTACCCTCTGCCTCTGTGAAAAAGGAAAAAGTACTGTTTTCATGTGGCCATTGTGTGTGTCCTTTTGGTAGTGGCCCCTTTATAGCAGTTGCCCATCTTTTCTTTGTTGCTGGGGTTTTTTTCACACTAGTGTATATGTGTTTTTTATGTAGAAGCGTATCAGCCCTTTCTTCTTAGTTTTTTCTGTTTGAAGTCTTATATTGCTTAAAGAATTCTTACTTTAGGATAGTCACATCTGTCAGCGTCTAGTCTTACATTGAAAAGATGATATCTTCTGTTTTGTTTTTGCTTTTGTTGTATATTTTTAAGGTTTAATCCTTTGGGATAATACTTTGGGAAAAAATGTTAGAATTTTGATTAAAACTGCATAAAATATGTAGATTAATTTGGCAGAGAACTGTTTTTTATTTGTATCTTGAGTCTTCCATCTATGAATACAGTAACTTTGTACATTTGACTCTTCATTTATATACTTAAAGTTACTTGCTTTGGATTTTCTAGGTAGAGAATTTGATCCATCTGCCCCAAAATAATTCACCATTCATTTTTATATCATGCAAACTGTTGTTGATGTATTTTTAGAATTTAATACACTAATGTTGTAAAGTTTTAAAAATTATGCCAACAGTCATGTGTAAAAATAGTTCTAAACGTTATGGTTTCTAATTATTTTTTAGCATATTGTGGTGAAAAATAGATGCTTTAAATCAGTACCTTTAGTGATTTCACATTGAAACATCTTGAGTGAAGAGACTTGGTACCAGAAATTTTCTGATTAAAGACTAATAAGCTTTTTTGTTAATAAACCAACAAAGGATTCCAGTGGGATGACACTGGTGATGCTTGCTGCAGCAGGCGGGCAGGATGACCTCTTAAGACTTCTTATCACCAAAGGTGCAAAAGTGAACGGACGACAGAAGAATGGAACCACAGCCCTCATCCATGCCGCTGAGAAGGTTTGTAACTTCACTCTATCAGGGATTCAGTCTGTTTCTGTAGTGAAATAAATATAATGGTTATATGATAACATAACCTTATACTTTGATATTTCAGTTGACCTGTGATATATTATGAATGGATTTTGTTATCACTAGTACTTAGTAATTAAATTTTCAAAATGTGATTTATCTAGCTAGAAGTAATTTATATTAAACTTGGCTTCTAAAGTACCAGTACTGATTTCAACATTATTTTTCAAACTGAAATTAAGTTCTACTTTTGGCTATTAATTAAAATGTTCTCGTGTATTAACTTTTTAAAGGATTTATATGCAGAGGTTCTTTTTAAAAAAAAAAAAACATTTATTTTTTAGTTGTAGTTGGACACTATGTTTATTTCACTTATTTATTTTTATGTGGTACCGAGGATCTAACCCAGGGTCTCGCATGTGTGAGGCGAGCGCTCTACCGCTGAGCCACAACACCAGCCCCTGCAGAGTTTCTTATATAGAAACCAATGACTAAACGTCAGATAGCACTTGCTGGCATAGGAAGCACATGATTATGAGCAGGTGCCTAAGCAGGCGCCACCCTCAACATTCAACACTATGCTGCTGTGGGCCTTTGCGGTGAAGAAACACCGCAAAGTAGTAGCCACCCAACACTTGGGATGAAATCTGCCCAGTGGTTTTCCTGATGACTTAATATTTCATAATTTCTAAAAACTGTGTAAAGAATTTTGGAAATTAAACCTTTTTTTTTTTTTTTAAAAATAGAACTTTTTAACCACAGTGGCTATTCTTTTGGAAGCTGGAGCTTTTGTAAATGTCCAGCAGAGCAATGGTGAGACAGCACTCATGAAAGTAAGTTCCTCAGTCTCTGCGGGTATTCATGTTGGTGCCTACCACTGTCAGACCCTGTGCTGGGGACGGGGAGAACATGGGTACAGAATAGTTCCTGGACTCTAGCAGCTTACAGATGACTAGAAGTGGCCCAGCAGAGCAGCAGAGTGTGGCGTGGTTAGTAATGTGATTGGAGCAAACATAGGAAAGTGCTCCCAAGCTTGGCCTTGTGGACCCAGGGTGAATCTTAGGGTAGATGTGATAAGCATAAAGCTGTGTGAAAGGATATAAAATAACAGGAGTGCATCAGTGGAAACTGAAAAAAATAGGAGGACTGCAGTTGTTTTAGAAATACTACAGTCCCATTGTATGAGAATTCTCTGCCAAAAGTAAAAGGAGCTGAAGAGTCATACAGGTCCTGAATGGCATAAAGGGTAATTTATTGGGGACTTTCTGGCAGAAGCATATCTTGAGTAGCAGACAGGTGGATTCCCCATACCCTAAGACAAGAAGAAGGGGTGTATATGATAAGCCAAGTTTTTGCCTTTCTCAAAACTATTAACATGTTTAATGGCAGTTAAGCTGAGACCATATACTTGGCTTTAAAAAAAAAAAAAACCCTGCTAGGAATGGAACCCCAGGCTTTACACATGCTAGGCAAGTACTCTATCACTAAGATATACCCCTAGCCTGCCAACTTTATTTAGTAGGGTTTGAGATGTGTGCTGGAGTCACATAGTGACATAATGGCAACTACAAACAAGATGGCAGTAATCATGTTGGATCAATGTTCAGAGACATGGGACTAGGAAAGCATGATGTGCTGTCGGCTTGCTATTATTTCGTATTGATAAATCTATTTCCTTTGGAATTGCAGTTTGCAGATGTATTTTGAGTGGCAAGTGGTTGGAGGCCCCCAGTATTGCTCCCAATGTAGCAGGTTTGATTTGCCTCTCAGGGCCCAACCCAGTATGGTTCATTCCTCTCTGACAGTTCCATATTCATGACCTAGCATGGTGTTAGGACATAACAGGTCCAGACACCAAACTGTAGATGGCTCTTGTCTTCCCATCTCCTAACTGGGAGATGCAACTTTATGTAAGTTGTGACCCAAGGAGGGATCTGACACCTGGTTCTAAACTTGTCAAGTATGACCAGATCACAGTGGACTCCTGGCTCTGCAGCAGGCCTGGCACTGAGTTTTGTTCTGAGCCTGCTGCTCTAAGGACACAGGCTACTAGCCCTTTCTGATCTTTGACCACAGTTGGGGTCTAAACTTTGTAGGGTTTTTGTTTCTTTTTCATTTTTGGTTCATGAAAATGTCATTTTGTTCAACAGCCTGAGCTTTTGAGTTTTTATTCTTCCTTTATGTATGTTATTGCCATACATGTAAACCAGAGATGGTACCTCAAAGAATCATCTCATTGACAAACCACTGAGTGCATCTGAACAGCAGGCACTGACACCTCCATAGCAGGGAGGGGAGAGGAGGAGTGGACACCAGCACTTAATACAGCTTGAGGAGGAACTGGGAATGAATCTTGAGGGGACTTTGGAGCTACTGAAAGGTAGATGGAGAAAGAGATCATCAGATTAAAGGATCAATTGGATATTTTAATAGTCCTTAGTGATGAGGGAGAATGGATTGCTGAAAAGACTGGCAGTTTTTAGGCAGGCTTCTAAAATTAAGTGAAAAAATGGCGGTCTATACCTAAATAGTGACAGGGGTAAAAAGTAGATTAGTTCTACAACTTTATAGGATTCACAGATTATGGTAACAGGTGAGGCCTTGTTCTAAGTTGGGAATGTAAGCAGCACAGAGGCAAGCAGGAGATAGGGCAGGCGTTTCACTTAGGATGAGGAACCCACAGCCTAGGAGAGAGGTGTGGGTAGAGATTCATATGTGTGAGTAATCATTCTTAGTGACAGTAACTGTAGCCTAGCCACAGGTTGAAAATAAGAGATAGAAATATAAGAAAAGCCAAAGTGTAGGAAAGACCAGGGGAGTGAAAGGAGGATGGTAGGTGGGAGTCTGGAGAGCCTGGGCAAAGTGTTGGCAGACAAGTACACCCTGGTGAGTGTGTGCCTTGTCAGGGAGGCCTAGTGGTGCATGCAGTATGCTGCACAAGTTGCTAACACTTGCTGAGACCTGGTCCCCTGTTGTCTTGCCCCTTCTCCATCATGCCCTGCCCTTTTCCCAAAGAACTCCTAAGCATGTGTGAAAGAGAGACTGACACTAATTTGTAGTTACAGTTTACAAGTGGGTAAATTATTACTCTTTTCCTGACATAGGCCTGTAAAAGAGGAAATTCAGACATTGTACGGCTTGTAATTGAATGTGGAGCTGACTGCAATATTTTGTCAAAGCACCAAAATAGTGCGCTGCATTTTGCAAAGCAGTGTAACAATGTGCTTGTGTATGACTTGCTGAAGAGCCATTTAGAGACGTAAGTATGAAGTGATGGTACCATGGTTAAGTCTCATAGTATTATGTAACTATTTGGACACTTCATAATTGAATGTGAGACAACTGCTTAGAAAAAGGTTAAGTATGTGTCCCAATGGGTTTCTTTTATAAGTAGATGAATTATGAAAGTCTTAGAAAATTTGAACATAACATTGGCATATCTGAGAGTATTGCCTTAAAATCTTAAGTATGAACTTAATTTGGCTGACATTTTCTCAAAATTATTTTTTAAAGCAATTTTAGGTTTATTGCTTCCCTGCTATTTCCACAGCCTCCCACCTATCACCATCCCCATTAGAGTGGCACATTTGTTAAAATCCATGTATTCATGTCACTATTTTATTATTTATCATTCAGAGTTCAGTTTACATTAGGGTTCAGTCTTGGTATTATACACTCTATGGGGTTTAGACAGATGTCTCCACCATATTGTAGTATGATACAGAGTAGTTTCACTGACCTAAAATTCCTGTTTTCACCTCTTTATTTCCCTTCCCCAAACCTCTGGCAAGAACTGATCTTGAACTGTTCCCCTAGTTTGCTTACAGTAGATGGAATCACATATTACCTAGCCTTTTTCAGATTTCTGTGAGAAATGTATAATTTCTTCCATGTCTTTACGTGGCTCATTTTGATTAATATTCTGTGGTCTGTGTACCAGTTAGATTCAGATTCATTCCCTACCAAGTGAATTCTAAATTTTTTTTAATATTTATTTTTTTTGTAGTTGTATACAGTAACTGTTATTTATTTTTATGTGGTGCTGAGGATCAAACCCAGGGCCTTGCACATGCGAGGTGAGTGCTCTACCGCTGAGCCATAACCCCAGCCCCCAAATTCTAAATTTTATTTTATTCAAAGTTCATACTTTATAATGCAATTTTTTTTTAATCACTTAAGAATTTTCTTGGTGGGCTGGGGGTGTGTAACCCCTCCAAGATGCGCTGGGCGTGCGTTGAGCTCCTGCCAAGCATGTGCAAGTACCCTGGGTTCCATCCCAGGCACTGCAAAAACAACAAAAAACAAAAATTCTTTTGTTAAGACTTGCCAGAAATTCTAGAAATAGAAGCTAATAACTGCAGAAAGTAAAGTGCTTATTTTCCATACAAGAAGTATCTTAGGGTAGGCAGCCCCAGGAGGATGAGCCATTCTTCTCACCACCTGATCTCACTATATTAAGAAATCACTAGGTTCTTGGTCTCTGCAAGAGGGCTGCTGTAATTCCAGACATAGCATCTGTGTTCTAAACAGAAAATACATCTTAGACAAGAAAGCAAAGGCCAAAAAGGCCCTATGCTGGCATCTCCAACTGCCTGCTCCACAGCGTGCCTTATATGGCTGCTGGGAATCCCAGAAAGCCAGTTCATCTCTTCTGTCCACATGGGATAGCTGCAAGGATCCAGCCACTGGCCAGTGTTCCTGTTTTCCAGGATTGAGGGGCTCTCAATTTTGATTTTTCATTTGTCATTAGGCAAGTATTTATTTAAGCACAGTCTTTCTTTGTACCAGGAATATAGAGGCAGCAGTAGGGAAAACAATTCCCATCTTGGAACTTAAATTCCAGTGAGACGGATTCACAGTACATTATGTCAGTACCCAGTGCAAGAGGAAAAGAGCAGAGGAGCAAGATGAAGATCCAGTTGCAGTTCTTTCAAAAATAAAACGTTCAATCTGGGCAGGCAGATTGTTGTTCTAAATTATAAATTGTCTTGTTCTTTTCTATGTTGATATATATATTCTGAAATTTTAATTGTACAAATTATGGGATGCCTTTGTAATAATTTGATACATGTATACTATGTGTAATTATCAAATTAAACTAGCTAATGTTCCACTAAACATTTTTTAAAAGTTCATTAACATTCTTGTTTATGCAGTACAATGCAATATTTAAACTCATCTACATTAACAGCTCTAGTCCTGTCCTCTTACTAGGCTTTCAAGAGTGGCAGAAGAGACAATCAAGGATTACTTTGAAGCTCGTCTTGCTCTACTGGAACCTGTATTCCCAATAGCATGCCATCGACTCTGTGAGGGGCCAGATTTCTCAACAGATTTCAATTATAAACCTCCACAAAACATACCAGAAGGTAAACCTATACTTATCCTCATGCTTCTTTCAGTTTGAAGTGCCACAATTATCAACCGATTTTCACAACTCTTTCTTTGAACAAAACCTGAAGGAAGTGCCATTATATATAATAATTATGTAAAATAAAATCAGCAGCAGAGCTGCTGTGGCAGAAAAGAGACCCCACTGAGCCACAATCCCAGGCAATGTTGAAGGGTCCTTAGAATACTGTTAACCCTGTTTAAAGTGTATGGGAGTTGAGTCTTAATAATCATAACTGTTTTTAGAGCATTACTAAAAATAGTTTAAATATTCTAAGCTAGAATTGTTACTACTAATAATTTTTGCCCCTTTAAAAAGAAAAGTCTTTCCCCGTAAATTTTAGTAAACAGAAATATAAGTTACAGCCCTGCTTTCTAGCCACTGCTTAAAAGCTCCTGTTTAGGAAGACCATGACCCTTCTTTAGGACAAAGAGGCTGCATACAGAAGGTACAGATAACGCTGTCTCTTGACTATAGATAAGAAGCAGGGCTCTGGCTTTTTGTTAAGTCTCCAACCTCTATTTAAAAAGTGTGTATTCATCAGTGAAAAATTAAAGAAAATTAAGTCCAGTTACACCAATTAAAGATAGCCAGTTATAACGTTAGTGTTCAGTGAACTCAGCATTGAAGTCATACTTTGTAGTTTTCACTATTCACCCAGACATTATTGGGATGGGCTATTTGGTGGAACTGACATGACTAGACTGATGGGCCTACCAAGTTTGTTTTTGTTTTGTTAATTGCTGCAAGTTTACAATGTCTGAATCCTATGAAATTCTTATTATTCATCTGAAATCCTATAGACAAAGATGCTCTGTCATCCTTAAATTAATACCCTGATAGACTTTTCTAAACCCTGATCCTTGAATGTGGTCTAAAGACAAGCAGTAGGCTCACAGGCCCAGACTGGCCCTTCTGTCAGTCTTGTGATTTGTAAGCACATTAAAAGTTTTAGATATCTATAATGTAGATGAGTTTATTTAGATAGACCAACCATGGCTTCTTAAGAGCTACAATTAGTTTGATTTTTTTATTGAAACAACTCTTACCTCAGTAGAATTAATGAACAACACTCCTCTAAGACACTTATGTAGTCATTTTGTTTGGCAAAAACAAAATGAGATTCTTCTGCCAGTAATTCACTGCAGGCCCTAGTGAGGGCTGTCTGTGCTCCCTGCCCCAAAGTTACAAAAACAACCTCACATCCTGTTTGCTACTTGATAGTGGTGCTAAAAATAAAAAAATAAAGACTGCCCCTACGTTCTCTGCAGGCCTTTGATCCTCTGTGCTTTAGGCAAGGGAAAGTTTCATTATGAAGCTAGAGAGCTAGATCTGTGTCATACTTCCAGTAGCTTGAAAAGACAAGTAGAAGAGTGAGGGTCTTCCATAAATTTTGGGTGGAGTCTCATTGAGACTCCCATCTTGCAGGGGTGCCTTGCCTCAGGGTCTGGAAGTTAACTCCCTTGTCCTTCCCTCCCTCAGGCTCTGGCATCCTCCTCTTTATTTTTCATGCAAACTTTTTGGGTAAAGAAGTTATTGCTCGGCTCTGTGGACCATGCAGTGTACAAGCTGTAGTTTTAAATGATAAATTTCAACTTCCTGTTTTTCTGGTAAGAATTTCTATAGTCCAATACTGAAAGTTCTTCTAACCAAAAGCTCATATTACTTAAATTATCTATATGCCACTTGTTGGGAATGAGCAAATTCACATACTCATCCTAAATTTTTGTCAATGTTACCATATTGTCTTAGAACCAATATTATTCTGAATGTAAATTCTTAGGACATAAGAATACCATAAAGTACCAATTTCGAATATCAGATCTCTTACCTTCATAATTCCAAAAAAATATTTACTTAAAATTTAGGAAACTTTAATGCCTCAAATTCCTAAATACAACCGTTGTATATACTAGTTGTATTTATGCTCATTTTAGTCATAATCTTTCAGTGGCTATAAATTTTTGGACATCATAAGTAAAAGATCTTGAAGAATCTTTATATACTTCTTTTGCCACTTCCTTGGGCTGAATGAGACATGTTTTCTGGATATTGTTTCTATGATTTGTATCTTTTTAAATCAAAGGAAAAGAAATTGTAGCACACTGATTTATACATGATTCTCTTTGACTCCATTGGAATGGAGAAGCCGAGGGATGAGGATTACAAATTCGAGGCCAGTCTGGGCTACTTAGTGAGACCCTGTTTCAAAATTGAAATACAGAAGGGTTGGGGGTGTAGCTGAGCAGTAGAGTGCTTATCTAACCATTGTGAGAATCCCTAGTACTAAAGTTATAATCTATAGATGTTGAAGTTTGTCTGAAAAAATGCTAACTTTGTTTCCTTGTCTCCTACTCTAGGATAGTCATTTTGTTTACTCCTTCAGCCCTGTTGCAGGCCCCAATAAGCTCTTTATAAGGTTGACAGAAGCACCCTCTGCCAAGGTAAGAGTCCTTGTTTCATGTTTAGCATTACTACTCAGGTTGCTGTCCCATGATATTTGGTGATCATTTAGAAAAAAAATTATCTTAGTCTCTGGAAATTTCAGTGTGCCTATCGTGGAGAGGAGTACTCCTTATGGTTAAGAGTACTGGATGCATGGGGGTCTGACTTGAAAAATTTGTAAGACAATGTGGCAGGAATGGGATGAAGGTTAAATCTGAGAACATCTCTGTCTAGCAGTTGTAAACCCTGTTTTAGGCATTGGTACTGTATTGCCATTGTTATGTCTAGACCATCACCTCTCCATGTGAAAGGAAGCTGGATTAAAACAGATCTGATAATATAATGAAGTAACAAACAAATTATAAACACTTGGAATTTTTTTTATTAAAATAGCAATGACTTAAGTCTTGGCAATGTTGTTCTTTCTTGTGAGAAAGGGAAATTGTAGTTCTATACTAATGCATGCATTTTTCCTTTCCCTAGGTTAAGCTGCTGATAGGTGCATACAGAGTGCAGCTGCAGTGACCAAACAGAACTGGGATGGAGTTACTTTCAGACCTAGTCCTATGTACTCTTTTTGGAGCAGTTTGGAATTCTGGCACATCTAAAACTTTCAAATGTAAACTTTAATCTGTAAACTTCTTGCAATGTAAGCTTGTCATCTGTTAGTGTCAGACTATAATACATATAAAATACAGATGTGTGCCAGTATTCTGCAATCTTAGCATTATATCCAGACTGCATATTTCTTTTTTTCCACAATGTGGAAAGATACATGAGGATTATTTAAGAAAATTAAAGAACAAGACTTTTTTGACTCAGTTTTCTACTGTCCTTGGTGAATCTCTGTGTTAAGGAAAAAAAATAGATGCAAAACATTTACTTACAGAAAAGGAGGCATCTGTATTCAAATCATCCAAGCACTGAATAAAGTGAATTTTCTGGCTGTGAAGGATGACTGATATAATGTGGTAATGGGGTAATTAATATAGAGGTTCCCCCATCAGAAAGGATGGAGGTGACAATACTTTTGTAAAGGTGCAGTGCTTGCTTAACCTTTCAAATGCAGTAAGAATTTAAACCAAGACTTTGTGAGGCCTATGAGCATAAAATGTGAACTTCTATCAAGTAATTTTGAAAAGCCATTTCCTGTGCCCTTTTTGAACATGACTAGGAAGATTGGCATTGGGTCTCAGGTGAGCCTTGTTATGCTACTACATTATTGGATGCCACATTGTCCCTTGCAGGAAGGGACTGCCACAGACCTCATGACCTCTTCAAGCAATTGTTGAGTTCATTAGTTTCTCATTATGTGAAATAAAAGTTTCACACAGTACACGTTGTGTAAATATTTCAGAAAATCATTGAGTTTATATCCTAAAACTACTTTTTTCTTTTTCCTCAATAAAACATGATATTGGGCTGTTTTCCTATTTCTTAGTTGTATATGGACACAATATCTTTTTTATTTTTATGTGGTGCTGACAATTGAACCCAGTGCAAGTCAAGCGCTTTGCCTCTGAGCTACATAGCCCCAGCCCCTCCTTTATATCTTAAATATATAAAGTCTCAGGACTTCAAAACAAGGTGGATACTAAATATGATTTTCTAGCTAACTGATGGCTGGGATTGAACCTTTTCACCTCAGCATTCTAGTATTCTGATTTCAAAGCTTTCTGGGGGGAAATTAGGAGGTCTATGTTAGTAATGGTGCAGGTACAATAAGGGATTAATAATCAATGACATAAAAGAATCTCGAAGTAAAATTTGCCTCAAAGTTATCCCTAAGTTGAACAGCCTTATAGGAAAACATTACAAACTGATCCGTTTCATCAAGGAGATAGGGCTGTCTAACCTGCAAACGAAGTAGGAAATCTGTATAGTTCCTCTAGAGTTTGCTTAGTAAAGTCAACAGGCAAAACTCGACTAGGAATGTGGACAAGTTAATTTGACCAAAACATGAAACTTAATGTACTAACAGCTTTCCCCAGATGTGATAGTGAGTTGTACATTTAGTAGAAACAGAATATGAACCCACACAATTTAACGCAGCTATTTTGCTCTAACCCATAGTTTTTCAATAGATGGACAAAAAGCCCACTTGTGTTTGTGGGTAAGTAAAAATAATTAAATGCTGAAGTTCTGCATAATGAAGAGGACTTCAATCAACTAAAAATTCCCTGGAAAGCTATTTATTGCTCATAAGCAAGTTCTCTAGTGAGGTAGCAATCCTTTGATAATGCTGCTATTAAGACTTACATGGCCAAAGTAATGTCCTTGTATATTTCAACTATGTACAATAATGGGCACTCTCAGGACTAGATAACCACAACAAATGGAATGCATCACTTTTGCCATGTTTCACTAAAAAAACAAAAGATTTTTTTTTTTTTTTACTTTATTACCCTAACTTAAAAAAAAAAAAGCATCATTTTCCTCTGTGACATTATTTTCCAGTGTATATAGAGGGAAGGACAAAGGTAACTGGGTTACTTTAAGACCTGTTTTACTAGTGACTGCAGTAGAAAGTATATCACACATTCTCTGCAATACCTAGTACCCAAGAGAGTGAATTTACAAATGTTGAACAATAATGATAGGGAGCTAGTTTTCAGTTCAGGAACAAATTTATTTATCTATTTTTACCCTAATCCCATTTTTTTTAATTATGGGGAGTACCATGGATTGAACCCAGGGGCACTAATGAGACCTCCCAGCCCATTTATATATTTTATTTAGCCTTGCTAAGTTACTGAGGCTGGCTTTGAACTCACAATCCTCCTGAGCTATTGGGATTACAGGTGTGCACCACTGTGCCTAGCTTCATCTTGATATTCTAAATTGGTAGAATCTGATTTGGTATGATGATCAGGTTGCTTCAATTTGAAGTTCAGGTGTTACCTTTTGAGTACTAGTTTATATATCACCTTTATACAAGGAGCTATATATACACTTGGTCATGGATGTTAACATGTCAGTGCTAGCAAGGTTCAGAACAATCAAATGACTAAGAAAGCACTTAGAAAAGAGAAACTGTTTGGCATATAAACTGGGAGAAGCAAAAACGCTCAAGGAGAGCAATCAGCAAAATATAGAGAAAGAGCAGGATGACAAAAATCCAATTCATGAAATAACAAGATGAAGAATTTTGAAAATGCTCAATACTGATGAAATTAACATAAACTCCTAAAATTTTAAACTTTAAAAATATATAACTACAGGTGTCAAATCTTAATAAGTAAAGTTAAACAAAGGCTCACTGATGAAATCCACATTCTGAATGGCAGATTATGCTCCTTACAGAACACAACTGGGATTCCTAACCCTAATTTTCCCTCAAGGTATGAAAGAAACCTTACCAGTCAACTGAAATCTAAGCATTACATAATTCACTACACACCTTTGCTCATAGCCCTCAGTTAAATGCATGCCCTGAGTTAAATCATCTGCTTTATTTTGGTGCAGATGATTGAATCCAGGACTTTGCGCACACCAGATAAGCCCTATACTATTTTTTTTTTTTATTTTAATATTTCTTTTTTAGTTTTCGGCACACACAACATCTTTGTTTGTATGTGGTGCTGAGGATTGAACCCGGGCCGCACACATGCCAGGCGAGCGCGCTACCGCTTGAGCCACATCCCCAGCCCAAGGCCTATACTATTGAGCTTGCCTCCACCCCAATGCAGAAAATTTCTTCAGTCTAAAATTTCATGACAGAGAGGATGATCATAGTCTTCTAGTGGTTTCAGTAAGGAAGTTTGAGTTTGTGAGCGTATGTACCATAATATTTTTCAAAATCAGCCAGTAAGACCACCACCACACCCAGTAGTAGGTAACACCTAGATTTAATTTGGAAACTTAAGTTTATGATCTAGATAACCACTTTTAACTGCAGAAAATGTTGCCCTGGGACACAGAGTGTTATGATTACTCATTCATCTATAAATTGTTCATGTGGAAGAATCCATAGTGTTTTCTGGCTTGTTTCTCCAGTGATTTGACCTGAAAAAGAAATTGTTTGGTTAGCAAGAAGTAATATCTATAGTATATTTTTATTACAGAAGGTTTTATTTAAATAAAAAAATTTAAAAGGCTTCATTCTAAAGGTTTTTGTTTTTAGTACTGAAGATTTAACCCACTTTGAACCCATTCAGCACTTTACCCCTGAGACACATCCTCAGCCCTTTTTTATTTTGAGACAGAGTCTTGCTAAGTTGCCTCACTTACTTGCAATCTTCCTGTCCCAGGTTCCTGAGTCAGACTACAAGCACATAACACCATATCCAGCTCTAAAAATAATTTGCTGGACTAGAATCATGGAACAGCAGATATAAAAAATATTCACAATTTGAATTAGTACATTTGACCTATAAAATTGTTCTTTAATCCAGTGGCTCAGGCCACTGGTTTTACCTAAAGTGAGCTGATACATTATCTAAATACCTAGAGATATACTATAAAAGAAAATGTCCCAGTGCAAGGTTGCATCACTTGGGAGCTAAAATGTACATTCTTAGGCTTATGTCTCAGAGAGCCCAGGAGCACTTTCTAACAAACCCTTCAGGGGATTCTGTAATACAAAGTGAAAATTTCTTGAGTCATGTCTCTGTGTGTGTGTGTGTGTGTGTGTGTCTCACACAAACACCCTTCACTGTGGTGCTGGGGCTTAACCTGATCCTTGAACATACTGAGCACTCTGTCACAAAGCTCATAACTAGTCTTGGGTGTGCTTCAAAAAGCCTAAAGAAGAAACTGCTTTAGGAGCACATGGCATTGGGTTTGATCTTGGGATAGGGTATTTCTTAACTTCTTATAATAAAAGCAGTGTCTATAGCCTTCACTAGAATTATACATCGTCTTTTTTCTTTTTTTGGTACCAGGGACTGAACCCAGGCACTCAACCACAGAGCCACATTCCCCCCCCCCCACCCATTTTATATTTTATTCAGAGACAAGGTCTCACTGAGTTGCTTAACACCTTGCCATTGCTGAAGCTGGCTTTGAACTAGTGATCCTCCCTCCTCAGTTTCCTAAGGAGGATTACAGGTGTGTGCCACCAAGCCCAGCAATATATTTGGCATTTTGATTACTTAACTTTCTTATCTTTATTTATTTCCACTAACATTCTTAGAAAATGAAATCTATAACAAATGGCAGTTATTTTAACCAATCAATGACAAAGTCATTTGATAAACATAAAATTTCTTTCTCTACCTTTCTTTAAAGGCCACTTAATGCCACAGCTTTGATGTGTGGCAAAGATACCTCTGTACATTAGATTTTCCATTATCTATATATTTTGAGATTGCTTCACATTTTATTTAAGGAAGGGTATATACATATACAGCCATTTGAAAATTTAATCCCAACAAAATGCCCATATGTATATCAAGTTATTCTCTACAAACATTTGAAAGGGCAATTCTACAAACATATTTGATAGGGCAATTCTTTTTTTTTTTTTTTTTTAAGGGACCATGGCTTTTATTTTGTTTATTTACTTTTTTTATGTGGTGCTGAGGATCGAACCCAGGGCCTCACACAGAGATGTGCTAGCGAGCACTCTACCGCTGAGCCACCACCTCAGCCCCAGAGCAATTCTTTTAAATTAGTAATTCCCTGATTGATGGTTCAACCACCAGTCACCTAAAGGCTTTAAGCAAACATCCCCAAAGTGTTCTGGGGATGGGGTCTAAGAATGTATATTCTTAATAAGTTTCTCAATGATGTTGCTCAGAGCCACATTTCATAACCAAAGCCCAAGATTAACTTTCTAGAGCTGGAAAACAATAAGCAAAACAGCTGTCAATTTTGTGGTGCATGAGGTGATATTCAATACCTTAGAAAGGTTATGGGACCCATCAGTGCTTCTCAATGTGCTCACACCTTCTGGGGCCTTGTTAAAATGGACATTCTGATTCAGGAGATCTTCTGAGTCTGGCCTGCAGATCTTGCATTTCTAATAAGTTCTCAGGCAATGCCATCACTTGTCTCCAGCACCACACCTACAGAAGCTAAAACAGGACAAAATGTTTGCCATCACCAGATAAAGTGGCTAGGAAAGAAATATATTTAAAGTAATATTTGCTGAAGGTATTAGGATAAAATTTGCCTATCCCAATTTTGTTATAAAGATTATATAACATGTTTATTAGCATGTATCTATGTTTATTATAGTCAACAGAATTAGGAAGAATGGGAAAATTGAAAATAAATAAAAACTTGGCATCAATGTATAAATGCTGACTAACCTGAAATAAAGTATGGTTGTAGCATTTTTGATATTTAACTCTTCTGAATTATACTGGAAGCTGGAGTTTCAGAAGCTTCATCCATGTCGTCTTTTATTACCCTAGAAACACAAATCAGATTCAGCCTTTTAAAATTTGACTTCAGAAGTTTTAACTCATCTCTTCAAAGTTCTTAAGAATAATCGAGATTCTATTAAGATACCATTTTGCGGTATAAAGTTTCCATTATGAAAGGACCTAATTTTCATTAAATGAAGATTTTCCTTCAATTTAAAATATGCCCCATTTCCTCTAAGTATGCAAACTTAAAATTTAGATTAATTTTGTTTTGGCATAAAACACTATTAAATCCTAAATAGTAATTTTTAAATCTGGTAGGATTTTAAAAATATTGTAAGAAAACTTTTTTGCCAAGTCCCAATTTCCACAGGCCCTTGTATAAAAGGATTATTGCTCTCTCAATGTAACAAAGATAGATTCCTACTATACCTACAAAATCTTATTCTACTTGTGCCAAAGCAGAACATACCCATATTTTTGTTGTGCTCTATCAGAAAAAGACACTTCCTACCTTGGATCAATGTTGTCCAAAAAAGCACACACCCAAGATTTTTCTGTGGAAACAGGTTTAAATTATCTCATCCTTTATATATATCCTCTATAATTATTTTTTATAATTTCTACCAGCAACTGGCATTCTATCTACTATAGAAGGTTTTTATTTTGTTTGGTTTTTTTTGGTGGTGCAGGGGACTAAACCCAGGGTCTTGAGCATACTAGGCAAACACTCTACCAATTGAACTATATCTCCAGCCCTATGCAAGGTATTTGTTGAAGATCTCATAAATTCATCTGTGTTCTTAAGCTGGTTTTATAAATTTTTAACATCTTTCTAACCACCTTTGGTAAAATTAAGGCTGACAATGAAAATAAATGGAAACATAAAACCAAATTGAACAGCATTACTCAATTATTCTTAATAATACAACGACAGTCGAATAAAATGTTAAATTAAGCCTTCTCAACTTTTCAAAACTGAATCTGAAATTTACAAGATATCAAATTTAATGAAACTCGGAAAGGTAATCTTTAGAATTTTTCCAAGTTCTAGTTGTCAACATTTAGTCAAAAGTGTGGCTTAATACTTACATTCAATATTCAAAAATAAGCCACTAGAGGCTTGGGACCTGGCTCACAGCACTTGCCTAGCATACACAAACAAGTCCCCAAACCAAAAACAAGCACTCTACAGCAATGAGGTTTATAGTACACTGCTTTGTTTTTGTTTTGTTTTGGGGTACTAGAGATTGAATCCAGAGACAAGGTGCCACTAAGCTCCATCCCCAGTTCTTTTTATTTTTTGTTTATTTTTAAGACAGGTTCTCACTAAATTGCTCTAACTGGCCTTAAACTTGTCACTAGAATTACAGGCTGTACCACTACAGTACATTGTAATCAAACCTGATAAAAGTCACAGTGAGCTATTGTGCAAGTACATCCATCTGATGATAGTAGTAATTTGAAGGGTTGTTTTGTTTTTTAATGGGGCCCAGGCTGGCCCCAAAATCAGGGACTCAAGCAATCTTCCTAAGTCTCCAGAGTCGCTGGGACTACAGGTACATGCCAATGCAGCCAGCTTCTAATTTAATTTTAAAATCTGGAAAATTGATACACAAAGGCAGATGGATTTAGTATTTTCTGATTCTGTAAAACAAGTTATCACCAAGTGACACTGCCAAATAAGGCTGGGGGATGGAACAGGGGTGAGGGTTAACCAATAATTGCCTAGAATAATTAGAATAATTCCTTAACTGAAATTTTAAATAACTGAAATCCTTAAAAAAAATTAATACATATAAGACTACATGACAACCACTTTGGATAAAGTAGTGTCTTTAATTTTAGAATTAAAATTCAGGTAATAAGAACTATGGACATGTTAATGTTTGACTATACCTTGTCATTCCAAACCATTTAAATTGTTTAAAGTGGAAAAAAAAGGGGAGGGTATTCCACTAACCATATCCTAAAATGAAGTAGAGAAATTTTTCACACAGTCAAAAATGTAGTCAGTACCACATATGCTTTTATGACGACTTAGGAGATAAAATATTAAAGAAGGTATATTTTAAAGAGAATAGCCAACTATGTAACAATACCCCTAATATTCTCCCAGTCTTTGAGTGAAAGGAGATAGCTTTATTTCTATGAAGTACATAAGCCTACTATTATTTATATATTACATACAATATATTTTATGTAGTATATAAATTGCTAAAATAAATTCTAAGGCAGGTATGTATATAATGTAGATAAAATATAATTGAACAGCCAGGAGGTTGAATTGTTCAAATTACAACATATGTATTGTAAAAAATTCAAGAAACAGGATTTTATTATGGGTATTGAACATCTTGCTATACAAATCACTTAAAAGGGAATCATTTCCTCTAAATTAGATGCCTGTGGTTTCAAGCCATGAAAAATGGCATTTTCCATTAGCACTCTCATTATTCAACAGTAGAATTCCTCCCAAGAAATGGACATTCTGAAACTAGTAGGTTTTGGAGAGATGCTATCAAACATGAGTATGATCCTTTGCTTTCATGCCAAAGATGACTAATACTGGATGCTAAAACAATAAATTAAAAACTGCTACTTATAGTAATTCAGGACAGGGAAAATATTTAAGTGGGCCAGGCATGGTAGCACACACCTGTAATCCCATTTACTTGAGAGGCTTAGACAAGATCATAAGGCCAAGGCCCACATGGGCAACTTAGTAAGACCCTGTCTCAAAAACAAGAGCTGGGGGATGAGGCTGAGTGGTATAGCGCTCCTTAGGTTAAATCCCCAGTAAATAAGTAAGTAAATAAGGGTTGGGGGGTTGTATATCAGCAGTAGAGCATTTACTTAGCATGAATGAGGCCCTAGATTCTATCCCCAGTACCACAAACTGAGAGAAAAAAGGGGCTGGGGATGTGGCTCAAGCGGTAGCGCGCTCGCCTGGCATGCGTGCAGCCCGGGTTCGATCCTCAGCATCACATACCAACAAAGATGTTGTGTCCGACGAGAACTAAAAAATAAATATTAAAAATTCTCTCTCTCCTCTCACTCTCTCTTTAAAAAAAAAAAAAAGAAAGAACTGCACAAGTTTCTTTAAAAAAAAACTGAGAGAAAAAAGAGAAGGACAGGAAAGAAAAGGAAAAAGTGTGCTTTTCACTGGTTATTTTATTCCAGTGTTATTAGATTCTTTCTATTCAATAAAGAATATATCTTCGGGCTGGGGATGTGGCTCAAGTGGTAAACGCACTTGCCTGGCATGCGTGGGGCACTGGATTCTATCCTCAGCACCACATAAAAATAAAATGAAGGTGTTGTGTCCACCGAAAACTGAAAAATAAATATTAAAAAAATTCTCTCTCTCTTAAAAAAAAAAAAGGATATATCTTCAAACACTATAGGGAAATAGTGACGGAGTAAATAATAGCCAAAAAAAATTAGAAAGCCAAAAGCCAATATTTTCCAGAGAAACTTGTGAAAATGCCATGAAAACAATTATGAGACAACTGAAAATATATCCATAGTTACATCTTACTTTTTGATATAACTTAAATGGATGAACAAATGAAACATTAGAATACAAGGTCAGTTAACTGAACAACTGGATAACTTTCAAAAAAGAAGTTCCATCTTTTAGTTCATATTTTGCAAGAAAGAAAAGTCCAAATAGGAACATTCTGTATTCCCAACATCTTCTGGCTTTTGAGAGTTCAAATAAAGCTATCTCTGCATTAACTTATTTGTACACCATAGATTATATTATATATAGTAGTTATTATATTATGTAATTGATTCTACATCAGATGACCATGAAACCACACAACCTAGTTAAACAGCAATAAGGGAAAATCAAAAGTGCTTTCTTCAAAAAAAGGTAATTGAATGCTCCCCCTTACTCCACAAAAAAGGGGGGAGGTAAATGAAGAGGTACTCCACACCAGAAGATACAAGGAAGTGAAATTGAAACAGCTCTACATATTTACTAGAGTTGCTAAAATTAACATGACTGACAATCCAGAGTATTGACAAGGAGGTACAACAACATAAAATTGCATACATTGTCTGTGGGAATATAAAATAGACATACACTTTTGAATATTGGCAGTTTCTAAGAAACATACACCTACTCTATACTCAACAATTCTCCTACATATGTTCACCAAAAAATGAATATATAAATTGTTGGAACATGAGTCTTCATAGTAGCTTTATTCATAATATCCACAAAACTAGAAACTATCCCAAGAGTCTATAGCAAATGAAAACTGAACAGACAAAATGTGGCATATTCATTTAATGGTATACTGTTAAAAATATGGAACCACTTACATTTGATGCATGTAACAATATAGATGAATTTCAAATATTATGTTAAGTGTTAAGAAGCAAAACGGGAAAATTCTAATTCAAGAAATTGAGCTGTCACAGGCTAGTCCAAAGCTTTAAAGAGCAAAATTTTAATGAGGAATAATTTTGAAATTCACATAGCAACTGAAAATTAAGAAACAAGTATGAGTTGGGTGTGATAGCACACAATTATAATTCCTGAGACACTGAAGGCTGAGGGAAGATCTATAGCCTCAACAACTTGGTGAGACCCTACCTCAAAAAATAAAAAGCACTGAGGATGTAGCACAGTAATAAGTAGAGCACCCCTGGGTTCAGTGCCCACCCCCTTCAAAAGAAAAAAGTACCTATGGAACTGCTGGTGCTCAGTGGTAGAGTACTTTCCTAAGAACTGGGTTAAACCCCAGCTCTAAAACAAACCCCCCAAACAAGGAAATACAAAATAAAATACAAAATAGGTCTGGGGATGAGGCTCAGTGGCCATGTGACCCTTAATTCCCTGTTCTCCCCCAAAAAGAATCACTAATATATTCAAAATTTAGAAAAATACTAAAGAAAAATATCAAAGCATTATACCTACAATACTAACACAGAAAATATCTTTTCCTTTGAAGATCATGAGGTAACATTTGCTGTAGTTATATAAAAAAAGTAAAGTTCACTTAAAGTCAAATAATATACAAATTGATTATTTTGTCAAACATTATTAATGACTTTGAAGAAAAAATTAACAGTTCAAGTGTGCAGAGGAGCATAATAAGGGAAATACTGTACAGTGAAAGATACCAACAAATTTATCAACCTTATTTCCCCAAATTCCTACAAAAGCATTTCAAAAACAAAAGTCCAGCATTATCATCTAGTGATCACACAAGCAAAATACCAAACAAAAAGACATGTAAATTTTTCCCTTATCAATGCATAATCAGGGTTACAAGCTGGACCACAGTAACAGTAAACTGCATTTTAGTTCAAGATAACACAAACACTATGAACTTACCTGAAGAGCCTCCACTTCTCGTTCGTTCAAAGATCAGTATTTTCAAGCAAAATATTTGCCCATCTAAGAACCCCACAGACACATTTACTTCCATTAATTTAGCAACCATGTTCATAGGCCACAAAAAGGCACTGACAACAGATTATCCAGTTGATATGCAACATTTTTTACCATATATTTAAAAACACTTAAAACAGCACATCTTGGGGCTGGGGTTTTGGCTCAGTGGTAGTTCGCTTGCCTAGCATGAGGCACTGGGTTTGAGTCTCAGCACCACATACAAATAAATAAAGGCCCATCAACAAATATATATATTGAAGATAACATGTAAGTCAACTTGTTAAGAAAAACAATTTCTTGCAGAATTTGTCACATATTCATTTATACTAAATAAGTAAATATTTCACTGGGGGAAATTACTTAAACAGCATAAAAGATAATCTGCTGTTATTTATTTAAATATAAGGGTGAAATGGATGTTAAATGTGAAGAGGAAATATGATCACTACCAGTAAGAATTCTCATCCAGTGCTCACTGATGTACACAAGACTTCCGAATCACAAGACATCCCAACAATTGTACTTATGTAAAGATACAGTTAAATGTTTTAGCGATTTGGTTTAACACGGAATGCTAACACATCTTCTAAAAAGGGATTGTGAAATCTAAAAAAAATTTTTAAAGTTTGTCCTATTTTTAAAATGTAATCATTTGTGTTGGTAATGAAAAATTTAGACTAAAATTATATTAATATAAAACACAAAATCAGTAATAGCCAAGTGTAGTCGCTTAAACCTATAAACTCAGCTACTCCAGAGGATTCTAAATTCAAGGCCGTTTGAGTACCTTAGCAAGGATCAAAATCAAACTTGAGTTTCTCATTTCTCAATGTTTCCTACAATTCTATGGGTTCCATAGGAGATACATACATATACATATATACCTAATTTATGATAATTATATAATTTTTTTTTTTAGTGGTGCTGGAGATTGAACCCAGGGTCTTGTGCATGCAAGGCAAGCACTCTACCAACTGAGGTATATCCCCAGCCCTCCATAGGCAATTTTTATTGATACCCACTAATACTATTTTCTTTTCTTTGGGTACTAGGGATTGAACTCAGGAGCACTCAACCACTGATCTACATCTCCGACCCTATTTTGTGTTTAAATTATTTAGAGATAGGGTCTCACTTAGCACCTTAGGTTGCTTAGCGTCATTGCTGAGGCTGGCTTTGAACTCTGGATCCTCCTGTCTCAGCCTCCCAAACTGCTGGGTTTACAGGCATGTGTTACCGTCCAGCACTATATCCTTATTTAAAAAAAAAATTTTTTAGTTGCAGATGGACACAATTCCTTCATTTTATTTATGTATTTTTCTGTGGTGCTGAAGGTAGAACCCAGTGCCTCACACATGCCAGGAAAGTGCTCCACCACTGAGCCACAACCCCAGCCCACTATATCCACTTTATTCTATCTCCTCTAATGAATCTATCTTTAGTAGTGGTTATTACAGACAAGGCACCATCACCTGTCATCTCTCCTTACTGGTCTAAATGGTCCACTACTTTCATTTGGCTCTCCTTCCGCTCAGTTCTCCATGAGAAGCTAAAACTGTTCTTTTCTAAAACATAAACTAGATCACATTATTATTACCTGGGCCCAAATCTCTACAATGATTTCTCATTTCATTGAAGGAAAATAATCTTAATTACCATGGCAGTGCTCTGAATCTTGCATTCTCAGTGGAGCAATAATCACCCACATATGGGAGAAAGTTAGCTGGGTGGGGGGACAAAGTTCTATGTTTTGTCTTAACACAGATGTAGCATATAGAGTACGTAAGCAGTTAACTGGCTTGTCCATCTCACTGGAGGGGAATCAATTAGAAAAAAAAATGTCTAAAAAGGCGTCTGTGGAGGGAACCATAATGAGGGGGGATAAAAGTTGGAAAAAGCCTCTGCTACAAAACATTTCCTTCTCTGTTCCCTCATCTTGGACACTTACAGCTTTTGTAAGTCTCTGATCGTTCAGGTACAAGCTAAAGTCCTCTCAGAGAGGCCTTCTGTGACTATGAGATAAGACATGTCTATTTCTCCAACCTATAATAATATGACCAAGAAACAAGCACTTTCATTGTCCCAGCCCTTAAGTATTAAAGAGTTTAGGTCCCTTGATTTCTAGAATTCTCACTAGTTAACTTCAGAGCTCTCCTAAGTTCTATTTATAATCTTTATTTCCAAACTTTTATTTTCATCTGCAATAATCCCATCAGTTTTACCAGTGTCTGATCTTTATTGATTTTATGTATTGGTTGAGACTACAGGAAACAAAAAAATCTTATCATAGTCAGGATATACAGAAAGATTTATTATATACAGAGACCTAATGAACAAGAAATTCCATGAGGAGTCCTACCCCTGTTCAGACATTACCCCTGTAATGCATATCCAAAGACATATTACATGTTTTAAGATGGGGGGGGGCACAAATTATAAACTACCTAATAAAGATCTGGTACATATTGAACAATAAGTGTAAAAAAGAATAAAGAATGTCTCATATGCATATATTTGGAACAATCTCCAAAATTATCAGGGAAATAATACAGCTGTAGAAGCAAGCATGCTTACATTTGTATATATGCTAAAAACAAATTATTGTCTGAATGCATAGGAACTTCTAGAAAGATACAAAAGAAACCACTAAACAATGGCTGCCCTTGGATAGAGAAGCTGGGTACACAGTAGATAGCATAAGGAAACTCACGTTTTGTGACACTTTATATTGTGTGTATTGGGTGCATATTATTTTTCAAATTTAAAAATATAGTTTATGCATAAGTAGTATTGGAAGGCTGGTGTGGTTTTTTGTTTGTTTTATTTGGGGGGTACTTTACTTCTGAGCTACATTCCAAACCTTTTGTTATTTTTTTACAGTGTCTTGTTTAGTTGCTTTGGCTGGCCTTATATTTGTGATCCTTCTGCCTTAGACTCCTGAGTAGCTCGGATTACAGTCATGCACCACTGTGACCTGCAAAGGTTGGTTGATTTTATTAGATCTAAATGATAAAATGATATAATAAGGAGTTATTTCTAGATCTCAAAGGAGGATTTCAGGAACAAGAGGGAGCAGATGTTAGCCCACCTCTGGTTTCCACATTTCCTCATGCCGGCCATTGACAAAGTATAAATAACACCATCTATAATAAATGTCCCCATCTTTAACATGCTTGTTTCAGTACCTAATTAATGCAATTACTGACTTCTATGAAGTAGGGATTTAGATGTATTGCAGTATGAGTCCCAGTTAACCCACTGCTGCAAGATTTAAATAAACAGCTTAGTTTACAGATGTATAAAAGGATATTTCAGCCACCCTAATCTATATAAATCCTATCCTGCTATTTTCATTTCCCTTACTGATAATCAAAAAATATCCAGCCAAGACCTTTTCCTAAACACCAGGGTTTATATGCTGAACACTTTTTGAAGTGTCAGAAAAGCTTGACCCTCACCCTTCCTAATTATACTTAAAAGTGGGCAATATCAAAATTACCTGACATTCAGGTAAAAAAAATCCTAATTGCAGCTTTCTTCCTTTCTTTCTTTTTTTAAGAGAGAGAATTTTTTTAATATTTATTTTTTAGTTTTCGGTGGACACAATATCTTTATTTTTATGAGGTGCTGAGGATCAAACCCAGTGCCCCACGCATGCCAAGCAAACGCGCTACCACTTGAGCCACATCCCCAGGCCCTGCAGCCTTCTTTCTTATGAACAAACCCCTCACACATCCAATTACAGTCCCTAAGTCCTGACAGTTTGGTACCAAGTGGTACGTGGCAAGCATTGAACCACGTCCCCAAGGCTCAGTTGGCAATTCTTGATCTCTGCCCTTCTTCCCCAACCCTACTGCCTGTTATTTCAATTGCTTTCCCTGCCTGTAAATGCATCCTGTAAATCCATCTTTCCTCAAATCACTAGTTATTTATCTGAATTCTGTATTTTTTTTTCCTTTGAGACAGGATCTTGCTATATTGTCCAGGCTGGTATCA
Source organism: Spermophilus citellus (assembly GCF_964194105.1). Taxonomy (NCBI): domain Eukaryota; kingdom Metazoa; phylum Chordata; class Mammalia; order Rodentia; family Sciuridae; genus Spermophilus; species Spermophilus citellus. The sequence continues at coordinate 75,781,532 of NC_138182.1, read as the reverse complement.
AACTCCTGCTTCTGCCTCTTAAAAGTAGCTAATACTACAAGAACTTACCACAACGTCTGATATAAGTGGTCCTCTATTGCCAAAATTCCCTAATGGCTTCTAAATTGATTAGTTATCCAGTCTCATTTTGGGTTCCTACTAGCTTTGTACATATTTATGAGCTCTCAGCCTTTCTTCATGTAGACACTCTCTGATCAGTTCCCCACACACACACTAAAAAAAGATACAACTCATCTCAGATACTTGAGCATTTCCACCTCCCCAAATCACACAACACACCCATAAAATTACATTTTTGTATTGATTCTTAAATGTTTTCTTTTTTCTACCTTTTAATGTACATGTAGTAAAAATCTCAAGTTGATTATTAAAAGGTGCTACTATCCCGATTGATGCTTACCATCCTTTCCTATTCTCTCTTAGACCCTTCCTGCATTGTTTTATAACTAATGGTTTGGGGGTTGCTAGAAGTCAGGACCACATACCATCTACCCCACACTAGCTGCCTTGTTTTTTTTTTAAATATTTATTTTTTAGTTTTTTAGGTGGACACAATTTCTTTATTTACATTTATGTGGTGCTGAGGATCGAACCCAGTGCCTCACTAAGCCACAATCCCAGCAACCCCCACACCTTTTAAAAATATTTTTAGTTGTAGGTGGACATAATGACTTTATTTCATTTATTTATTTTCCAGTGTAGTGCTGAGAATTGAACCCAGTTCCTCACACATGTTAGCCAAGTGCTCTACCACTGAGCCACAACCCCAGCCCCTGCCTTGGTTTTTCACGGAGCAAATACTTGTTAAATGAAACTTATATTCCATGTCACCCATACCTACTATAGAACTAGAATTCATATTCTAACACCACTGCTAGTATCTTCTTAACTAAGCAAAAGCAATCCATGCTTTCTGCAAATGTAATACAATTTCTTGCAATTCATTGACATCACTCTATACAACTTTGAAAAATCATCTATTTTATTGTTAGCTTATTAGATTATATCTTCATATGTTAGTTTATACCCTATATCATGATTGCAACAAAACTTTCACATTAAATTTGCCTTTTAATATAGGTTGAACATACCTCATCCAAATGCCTGGGACAAAAAGTGTTTTGGACCTAGGATTTTTCAGGGGGTGGGATTCTAGAATATTCACATATACATAAAGAGGTATCTTGGGGGGGTGGGACCCAAATATAAACATGAAATTAATTTAGGTTTCACATACAACTTATACATATAGATTGAAGGCAATTTTCTTTCTTTTTAAAGACAGAATGTTGCTAAGATGCTGAGGCTGGTCTTGAACTTAAGTCTCCCCAGTTGCAGGGATTACAAGCATGCACCACCATTCTGGCAATAATATATTTTTTATACCTTTTATTTTATGTATTTATTTTTATGTGATGCTGAGGCTTGAACTCAGTGCCACACACATGCCGGCAAGCACTTTACCACTGAGCCACAACCCCGCCCCAAGCAATAATATATTTTTAAGGTGACCAATCACATGAGGTCAAGTGTAAAATTTTCCACTTGTGGCATCATGTTGGTACTCAAGTTTCAGATTCTGATCCATTATAGATTAGGGATGCTCAACCTGTATTTAAATTACTTTTAATAATGTAATAACACCCAAAGAGAAACGAGACTGTGCTAGTACCCAGGATGTTTTGTTTATGAATATGCTACCCACAGGAAAATACACATTAAAAGGACAACAGAAAAAAATGGTAGTTAATTGTCATAATGAATTGTCAAATGTTCATTTAATGTTACCCCAGCCAAGCACTTCCATCACTTCCATCACTTCCATCCCTGAGAAGCACAGCAGTCCCTAGGGAGTGGTACGGCTCCAGTAAACACAACAAGCAGAAAAATAAAGGCCTCCACAGGGAAGTCTCGGGGTGGCGAAAGGAGCCAAGATATGATGATAAAAATCATGGAAAGTTAATAGTAAAATACTGAATCCAAGAGTAAAATATATGGAAAATGTATACATAATAGTTCCAACAGCTAATTATTAAGTCTTAAAAACCTGTTCTCCTCCCCCTTTAGTAAAAGGATAGACAATTTTAGTCATGGTTCTATTAAATGTATTAAAATATACCTTGCATACTATATTACTTTTATAAAAAATTTTAACAGTTTTGGTTAACTTGACTTGATTCCATTTATTTGTACTTCAAAAGACACATACCATAGAAGACATATACCATTGTGACATGTTGATTAATACCCACACAAAAAAGCAAAACTCGTTGGATTGCCCAAACTTTAGTAACCAAGCTATTTTGTGTCTGTGAATGTGTTATCCAAAGGAAAGTAAATGCTAAATGACAAACAAGAAAAATGAATTAACAGTCAGTGTTCATTTAATGTTAAACCAGTCATATTATATACTTCAAAAATGTGTAATATAATCCTTTTTAAAAAATGTTATAGTTATTAATATTTATTTATTTGTTTGTTTGTATCTGGTGCTAAGAGTCGAACCCAGTGCCTCACACATGCTAGGCAAGCACTCTACCACTGAGCCACTGTAATCTTGAAAAAAATTTCAAATCCTTTCCAAGTGTTGCATTATATAATTTATCTCCTAACTTTTCATCATCTCTTAGACCAAGAGAAGAAATGGCAAAACTGTAAAACTTATTTATAAAGTCTCCAGACTTGGTGTCATTCACTTCTTAAAAATCTACAAAGGGGCTGGGATTGTGGCTCAGTGATACAGTGATCGTCTAGCACGTGCGAGGCCCTGGGTTCGATCCGTAGCACCACATAAAAATAAAACAAAGGTATTGTGTCCAACTACTTCTAAAAAAAATAAATATTTTTTAAAAAAATCTATAAAGGATACTAAAACAAATATACTTGGTTTATTTAGCAAATGAAGATTAAAAACCAAAATGCAAGAATGTCTACTATACAATTATGAAAAATGTTAATTTGATGTCTCTTCTGGAAATATTTAAAATCATAATTACAAAAGCAATCCAGAAAAGCAAGCAATGTGTATGCTACAGGTAATTTTTAAAATCCTCAAAGTTCGTCAAACTGGTTAGTAATAAACTCAAAGACTGTGATAAAGGAAGTAAGCAACCGAAAACAAAAGGGAACAGAAGGGAACCTGGTGATCTTTACAAACACTTGAAAATACCTGAATAATTTACTCTTAAATAGGGACTATTAACACAAAAGACCAATTCAGAGAAATGTTTTGAGAACTATGAATTATGTGCTCTCCCTTATATTTGTAAAAGATAGTTTTTTAAATCTGCTTTGGTAACAATACCCAACTAATTTATCCAAACCTGGCAAGAGAATTAGGTACTCCTTCAGAATATACGACTTTTACTGAATTATTTCTTCCAGAAATCTAAACAACTTTGTCATGTTAAAGTTACAAATTGCTAGAAAGTTAACATAATTAGACCACTACTATACACAAAAGTCTGTATAATCCTCGCCTACAGGAAGTCTATATAGATGAATTCATCAATGACTTCAAGTTGCAATTTACTAGAAAGCCTTTCTGAGTATTTACTGGCTAGTTGTTTCAAGAAGCCAACCTTTGCACTTCAGTTGGTTTCAATCTTCTCTTCAATAAGTATCAAGAGAAGATATGAAAGGAAAATATATAAACTTATAAAACCAGTAGCTTTCATTTTATTACCAATTAGAAAACAAGGCCAGTTTCCTGGAGAGACTTTATGTTGGTCTTTTAAACTTACTTCTAGGTCCTTTGGTCTTCGTATTTGTGGATCCAACACGCACATATTTGGTAGAGTTAATACACAGAACATACGCTATGATTTTGGTTTCACATTTTATTTCAAATGTTAAAAATTTGTCTTCTGCCATATTGCCAACCTCACCCAATCTCCATCCTTTGAGCAAGATGTCTTGATTCTCATCTTTCACCCCAATTTTGTATTTTTCTTTCCTTTTTTTGCTAAGACAGCATGGTGGTAACTCTTCTTTTTAGCCAAATTTTATTCAAAACTTGGTTTACTCACATTCTTGGCTGGCTCTTCTTGCTCTGACCCTCCAAAGCAATAGTGAAGTTGTCTTTATGGACTTTCTTCCCATTTGTCACCCACTAAACTTCAAACTTAAAGATGAGGCCCAATTCCATTTTCTTAACTATTATACACATAGGCTGAGACAAAAAGGCTCATTAAATATTTGTTGAATAAATAAATGTGGGATTCTCATCCACACAAACTGTTATATTAACTCTACTCACAGGGCTGGGGTTGTGGCTCACCAGTAGAGCGCTCGCCTAGCACATGTGAGGCCCTGGGTTCGATCCTCAGGGCCACATAAAAATAAATAAATAAAGGTATTGTGTCCAACTACAACTAAAAAACAAATACAAAAAACTCTACTCTTTCAATCTAGGTCATTACTCCATTTTTTTCTCCTGAAAATTTCCTCAGATCAGTTTAAGAAACAGCCATTCGTGCTCACTTCAGCAGCACACATAATATTGAAACAATACAGAAAAGATTAGCATGGCCCCTGTGCCAGAATGACACAAATTCAGGAAGCCTTCCATATTTAAAGAAAAAAGAGAAAAAAAAAAAAAAAACATTGTGGTGGCACATGCCTTTAAAAGGCTTGGGAGGCTGAGGCAAGAGGATCACAAGTTTAAAGCCGGACTCATCAACTTAGCAAAGAAAATATTTTAAAAGGGCTACAGGTGTTACTCAGAGACTAAGTACTTTTGGGCTCAATCGCCAATTTAAAAAAAGCAAGAAATACAGCCATTCTTTGGAATTCTCAGGGGACTGGTTCTAGGAAACCCCTCAGATACCAAAATGGATGGATGGTCAAGTCCCTTAATAAACAGTATAGAATTTCATAAAACCAGGGCTGGGATTGTGGCCCAGCCGTAGAGCGCTTGCCTAGCGTGGACGAGACCCAGGTTCGATCCTCAGCACCACATAAAAATAAAGGTATTGTGTTGTGTCCATCTACACCTAAAAAAACTAAATATTTTTTTTAAAAAAGAATTTCATAAAACCTACACATATTCCTCCTATACTTCCCTCTTGAATTACTTATAGTTACTATTAGTGTAAATGCTATATGAACAGGTATTATAGTGTATTGTGTAGGGAACAATAACAAAATATTTATACATGTTCAATATACATTTCAATTTGAGTTTGCTTAAACCGACAACTATGGGTCTCATGGACACAGAGGGCAATCTACTTAATGACAAGCATTGTGTATGAATACTAATGAAGACAAACAAAATGTAGGCACAAATAAGTATCATATGCTGATGAAGTGACATGAATGAAAAGAGGTGACATGAAATTCTGTTTGGATGAGACCTATGAAAATAACTGAAAGAGGGCTGGGGTTGTGGATCAATGGTAGAGCACTTGCCTAGCACATGTGAGGCACTGGGTTGTATCCTCAGCATCACATATAAATAAATTAAATAAAGGTATTGTGTTCACCTACAACTAAAAATATATTTTTAAAATACATTAAAAAGTATCTGGAAGAGGGAGGAATCACCTCAGATTTTGTGAGCAAGGGTCAGGGAATGTAGATAGTGTTAAAAAGGTAGACTTGGGGGAGGGGGGGTTAAATAAAGCCCTACAATACAATTTGGTTTTAATTCAGATAGAAAGCTACTACATTTGAAAAAGCAAAGGGATAATGGGCAAGATGGTGCATGCCTATAATTCCTAGCGACTTAGAAGTCTGAGGCAGGAGGATCACAAGTTTAAGACCAGCCTGGGCCAATTAGTGAAATATTGTCTCAAAATAAAATCAAAAAGGGTTGGAGACATAATTCAGTGATAGGACCAGGATGTGGTGGTTGTTGTCTTAAAAGGATGCATTAGATATTTTGTGGCAGTAAATTGCAAGAGCAAATTAAAAAAAAAAAAAAACAGAATGGCTAAGAAGAATTGTAGTCATCACCTTCAGTGATAGATGGTGCCACGAGAATACTATTTATTTACCAGGCAGAGGTTTTCTAGTGTTTATAATCTCAACCACCTAGGAGCACTCAAACCCAAAACATTAATCCATAGATTACACCTTCATTTTTACTTAAGGGCTATATCCCTTTACTACCAATCCTGAAAACACTTACCTTTGCTGTTGTTAATACCCTCTCATCTTTCAAACTAGAAACTACTAGAACACTTGCCTCCTTCATCCCAATAACTAGTCCCAGTTAAATTCGCCCTCTCTTAATTATACAGATCTGGAATATGCACAGTCCTCATTGCTTCTAAATATCCTTTCGAATATCATAGAAATGTTGGGAGACAGGTAAGTGATCAATGCAGTCCATCTGCTTTCTACATCATTATTATTGATCCAGTCACTCTAAAACTTAAAATATCTACACTGACTCCCAGTCATCTGAAAGATAAAAACCTAAACTTGGATCAATAACAATCTTATTCCAACTTTCCATGTGCATGTATGTCTGTGTGCGCACACCCTGGCAATTAAACATATAGTCTTATGCATACAAAGCACACATTTCTACCTTTGAACTACATCCTTGGTCCCTAAACTTTACTTCTTGTCTGTTCTCTACCACTCCTGCCTCACTTCCTAAGACATCTTCTCATTACCTGTTCAGGGTCTCTGTTAACTGCCATTAGCTCTTTTGACCACTACCCGTCCAAAAAGTTACAATTGGCAAGTATTTACTCACCTTTAAGAGCTGCTAAAAGGTTATCATCCTGGTGCAGTCTCCCCCAAATAAATGAAAATGTGCATCTTAGTTTTCAGAGCATTTTCTATGTGTTTTATTAATATACTGTTTACTTACAAGTCTACTTATGTCCATTAAACTTCAAATTCCAAGAGAGCAGGGGGCCTTATTCTGTGCATTTTTACATTATTAATAAACACCATGCCTGTCATACAACTGGTGTTACTCATCCACCAAGCAAACATTTAATAATGACTTGCTACTAAATGAGAATAAATCACTATATGGTAGGTAAGGTTACCTACTCTTTTAGGTCTAATATTCTAAATGAACAGATAACCTCATACAAGTATTAGAGAAATCTTGACTGTCACAAGTTTTCAGGTATTAAATTTGCTAGAATATTTTATGGATATTATCAAGTAGATAATAAACACAAAAGAAAAGAATAAAAGTGAAAAGGGAGCCAGAGGTATACTCCGTGGTAGGGCACATGCCCGATATGCTGGAGGCCCTGGGTTTGACCCCCAGCACCAAAAATAAAAAAGTGAAAACTGTAGAGTGTAAACATTAACATATACAACTGACTTCCTAAAACCTGGGAGCTCAAATTCCTTTCCTACAGTAGGGAAAACATCATTTAATTATACTATAGGAAACTGACCTTGCAATAACACTAAGTGGTAAATGTACAACCCAACATTATTCATTTTTAAAGGTAATAATAATAAATGAATTATATAATGACTGTACAATGGGATTCTGGTATTACAATCATGAAAGGAAGCAATAAGACTTTGACAAAGTTACTCCTCTAGACCAACACTGTACTGAAGAAAAATAACTGAAGACATGCAGTTTTAATTTTCCTGGACACCACATTAAAAGGAGATATAAAAAGTAAAAGGTGAAATTAGCTTAATAGCCTATTCCATCAAGCATCAAATATTATCATTTTAACAGGCAAGTATATGAGTTAGAGATCTCTGTGTTCTAGTCTTTATACTATGCCTTTCCACATCCAATTCAGATGAACTCTCTTCAGAATTACTTATATTTGTATTTGTATTATGTAAAACTGAAGATACAAAAGTAGATTCATATACCCAAAAGTATGTTCAATGCTTGAGATAATACTGGTAAGATTATACTAGGTAAGACATTTCCACTTTATTTGCTCTTCTAGGTCTAGAACACAAATTAGGGCAAAAGACTAGCCCATTGGGTTCACAGTTGTATCCAGCATACCCAGTCTTCAAGAAATATAGCAACTGTCAATATAGCATCTGTGTATTTAAATAAGACTTTCAAATGTTCCTAATACTTAACAAGTGTATCATTGCTCACATAAATAAGACCTGTAAGAAAAAGGAATTAGAAACTGGTTGTGACAGGTAGTGTTCTTCCACAGTCAGGTAATTCCAAAAATCAATCTGCATTTTCACCAATATAAGAAATTTTTCATCAACTCTTAAGTTTAAACAGAATGAACTCCCAAATCTTAGTTTACCTTACCTCTAACCTAAATAATACATACACTAAACACATCATATCTCAAGGCAGAAACTAAAAATGTGAATATCCATTTTCTATATTGTATTTCCCACTTCTAAACTCCCAAGCTTGTCAGTTTCCCAAAACTTTTGATCTTCCCCATACTATTTTTTAATATAATGGCACAAGATAAAGGTCAATGTGGCACAATATACAACTAAAAAAAGTTTTATTTTCCTCAATTTATCATTATGCATAAATCTAAAAACCAGCAACAGATCAAATATAATCTAAAATTCTCACAGCTTTAGAGTGAGATAATAGTGGGGCTGGTAAATATGCAAGGAGGTAGAGGAAGGAACCATATGCGAAATCAAGAGTTCAGTAATTTACAGGATGTCAAGTAGAAAATTCAAGGCAATTTCATTTTTAACATTTACCATTTGTTCCTGCATTCGTGTGCATAAAAGTAAAGGTAAGCACTGAGTTTTGTAGAGCTTTAAATCATTTTAGTGTCAGAGAATTTATAAATGATTTGATTATTCAGTGTGAAAAACATGTTAAGTAATCTACTACCTACATAATTTTTTTAAATGCTTTTTCTCACTTAGCCTGCATAAAAATTACTCATTTGGAAAATAGGTTAATAAGCCACCACCACCCTTCAGTAGAAGTGGCCTAGCATCTTGGTCCTGGGCTTGCAAACTTAATGGAATCTGACTACTGAACAGAAAGATAAAACAGGGTGTGTGTTGGCACAACGTTAATAAATAAAAAGGCAGATGGGATGACTTTCTTGGTCACAGATAAATGATCCTTCACAGTGCTAAACCCATCATTACTTTACAAAATGTTTTATCACCAGATGCAGAGGCTCATGCCTATAATCCCAGCAACTTGGGAAGTTGATGCAGGAGGATTGCGACTTCAAACCCAGCCTCAGCAACTTACTGAGACTCTAACCAACTCATCAAGAGTCTGTCTCTAATAAAATATTTTTTAAAAGGGCTGGTTAAGTGCCCCCGGGTTCAATCCCTAATACAAAAAAAGAAGAAGTTGTCTTATCAATGTACATTTCCTGGGAAAAAACCAAGAGATGATAAATCTATGCTAGGGTGGCTTTGGACCAGAGAGATACCCAGGTAACATCTGGATCCCAATTAGCAATACTTTTTTAATATTTCCCGTACAGATCTTAAGATTATATTTGCCAAAGTTAATCATCCAATACACTGAAAGGCTCAAAATTGGTTATTGTTTTTATAGTTACAATTTTAGGGAAGAAAATATTTTCCATAACAACAACTATGTGTTCTCATTATGGGCTAATTTAATTTTTAAAGATACTACATAATTTTGAATAAACATTAAAAACACACAAATGTATATTGCCACAAATTTTTCTCACAGGGCTATAAACTTTTACCATTAAATTATTAAAAGATGTCCACCTACTGAACTGTAATGATTACTTTCTAAACCAACTAACAAAGAATGAAGCTACAAAGCAAGTGAAATGTTTGATATGCTTATGATGTAAATATGCTTAAGAAATAATATTTTATCTTTAATCTAGAAAAGTAAAAGAAAAACTCACACAAAGTAAAAGTCAAGCAATCATTTTAATCCATAAAAATGGTATCATTCTAGCACCTTCTCCCATCAGGCATAAGCATGTCCAAAAATACTGGTATAAAAACAAGATTGTTACACTGTCTTGTCTCTGATAATTATATGGACAGATGAAAATCAGCTTAGTGAAAGTCTTTTATTTTATAAAATTTTCAAAATATTTTCTGTATTTCTTAGAATAACTGAGTTTGTAAGCCTAACAATAAAACCCTACTTGCAAAAATCGTAAGAAACACACATCATATATTATGGGGCACTTAGTAGCTAGTACATTTCTTAGTCAAAAATAATGAACTTTTGCAGTGTTTTTCAACTGGCAACAAGTGGAAATGTTTGGGTGGTGTTTTAGATTGTCTCAATGACTGGCCAAGGATTCTAACAACCTACAATGTACTAGAACAGTAAAGTATGACAGCAAAACAACACTGTCAAAAAATGCTACTATGCCTTTTCTTTTCTTTTTTCTTTTTCTTTCTCTACAAGCATCAACATCTCCTGGGAACTTGTGAAATGCACATGCTTTGGTTCCACCTCTGCCCTACTGAATCAGAAACTTTGGAGTGGAGAGCCCAGAGATTTTTTTTTTTTTTTTAAATGGGCCTCCCAGGTGGTTCTACAGCATGCTTAAGTTTTGATAACCACCACTTTAGAACAATGTCTGTGGCTGCTTTCCTTAATTTAGAGAATGAATTTCTTCCACTATTGTACTGTAAGTCCTACATAAGTGCCCAACACATATAGTACAACCTCTGAATACAAACTACTACAATAAATCAATGCTCATGGCAAAATTCTAAATGGCATGGCTCCCCATAAATCCTATATGATTAAGAAAATATGATTTTCTAGATGATTACTCCAGTCATTTTCAGTTTGCTAAACTGACACCAAAGTTATGCCAATGTATAAAATAGTCAAGTCTGGGAATATGCACAAAGTTCTAATTAGCTCAAAAAATTAAAATATGCGAAATACTACAGAGCAAATTACTGGGATTGTCTCTAACACCAGAAAGGACAGAATTTACAGAATGACTATGTGAGATTCAGTTTAGTTTTTCTCATTACATAAAAACACTAACCACCATATTTAACTAAGGAACATCTTAAATTTGATATTGGTTTATGTTATCTAGTAATGTGCAAATACTCTGAAGAAAAAATGAACAATTACTCTAACAAATGTACAATAAGATGTTTTCTGCACTTCCAAACTTGAGATAATTAGCAAAAATAAATTATTTCAATAGTCATATAAAAATAAAAACGCAGGTAACTCATAGTCCAAACATGGCACAAATAATAAGGCAAAGGATTATATTTACATAGTTCTTATAAAATCCAAAAACATACACAAAATCTCATTCATATTCACAAAAGCCTGGTCAGTTGACAAATATTAATGTCTTTTTCTATGAAAGAACCTAAAACATGAAAAGTATACCTCAGAGATCCAGGGGAAAATACAAAACTTGATTGTGGCTATGAAATTTTTGACAGTAGCTCACATACAAAGAGATGCACAATACAAATATAAAATGAAAATGTGAAGTTGTCTAAGAACTAGAAAAAATACATATAATTATCAATTTTAAAGTCTTCACCACAAACAACAAACCACTTACATATAGTATTTAAGAAATTCGAGGTCCACTTACATTGCTGTCAATATAAGGCAGGGTCCTGTATTTAAGGAATAACCAAAAAAAAAAAAAATTCAACTAAATTATTTTAAAATATGGGGAATATTTTTAAAAAGGGAAAAAATTCACATGTTCAAACAAGTAAACTTCCACTTAATTCTTCCGACTTCTACTAATTCTATTTTAACTTTGGGTGTGAAGGGTATAACATGAAATCTGGGTGAATATATACCTCTAAGAGATAAGTAAAATTTTATAGACACTAACAAGCTGAACACCATTACTTCTAAAGCTCATTTCTTTAACCCAGAAAAAGAAACTGAAAAACAATTATGATTTGGACTTCTTTTAGAATCAACAAAATAAAGTATTTGCTGAAGAGGAAGAGTTGGTAACAATAATGGTGCTTCAAGTCATAATACAATATATTTGAATTCTCTCCAAATGTATATACATGAACTCTGGCTACATCATGTTAAGAATTTTAATAACTTCAACCCAGAAATAATAAGCTTTTGTTTCTCCAAAGACAAATCAAAATATAGAAAACACATGCTAAAATAAAAATATAACCAAATAAGTTCAACAAAGAGGTCTTTTATAGGTATTATAAACTAAACAGGTACTAAAAAAAAGACAAAGAGGACAAATAAAATGCTTAGATAACAGCACTATGGTAGAGCCTTTAAATATTTTCTTAAGTTTCAAACTTCAATAATTAATATTGTTATTTAGTTACCAGGAAACAACAACAAAAACCTCAAAATGTTTTTTACAACACATAAAATACCACTTTTGATAGTTTTAAAAGGAAATATATAACATAAAAATCCAGATTTTAAAGACCTGACACAGAAATTTCCGCAATTTTTTGTTATTTCAGAGTTAGAATCTAAACTACTTGATCAGAAGGTCAACTGTGAAACAATTGTATGCATGTTTTGTTTTATACAACTTTGGAAAATATGTAAAGGGAACATAAGACAATTATTTCCTATTGTTAAAAATTAAGTCATAAAGGCTTATGAAAATGAGACAATGCTCTTCTATAAAAGTATAAGGGGACTGCTAATTTATTTAATTATATGAACATTTTATGATAAAATAAACCTATGCTGGTATATATAACTTAAGAAATGCACTTTTTGCTTTGATATATGGAGATCAGTATTCTTTGGTATGAAACTGGCCTTAAAAATGTCCTCACTTTCAACAGCTAGGTATTGAAATATTTACAGCAGAAGTAACAGAAACCATGCTTTTGAGGTATTTGTCTTCTTTTCTCCCGCCAAAAGCCCATGACTACAAATAATCTAATCAGAAAGTGAATACAGTAAAATATTTACTACTGGGTCTAATAAACAAGAATTCATCGTTTTATTCTTGAAAGTAAGAGATTCGATTTTTAAAATCACTGCAATCCTCTGAAAATCATATTAGATATTGCGACAAAACTCTTATACAAAAAACATTTAAATATCACTCTCTCCCCACGAAACTACGTCCTCTGTTGTTTTCAAAATGACATGGCCCTTCTATTTTTGACTAGTACCATTTGACACTAAATTTCAATCCTTTTAAATCTTTTTCCACACTTCGATCACATTCTTTCAACTGCATTCTTTCACAACTTGTCATTTCAATCACACATTTGTCTTCTTTCTCATTCAGAATGTATATTGTAACTATCAACCACCATGAATTACTGACTTTTAGTCATTCATGGTGATATTTATCAATTATTACACTTCATGCATAAAGAGAAAGCTACTGAAATATTTAAAAAGTATGTTTTTAATAAACCATAAAAGTATAATTTACTGTTTGCAAAACAAGAGCCAAAGTTTTTGTCCTTGTTGATAATTTCCATTAAACAGCAATTATGGATTATTTCCCCTAATATACTATTTTAGAATTGAAAACAAATATTTAATCTCTTTTGACTTAATGCTCAGCACTGATCTAAGAAAAAAAATTTTTAAACTCACAGAATAACAAATTATATCTATGAAATATCAGTAAACCAAACTACTTTAAAAGCTACATCTGTCAAGAACATCAATTCATTTGCTTTCAAAATGAACAAAAATGGGGGAAATTCAACAAAATACACTGCTAGAATAAAAGAATTAGAAAAATCAAAGTACATTTATTTTACACATTTTAACTACAGAAAGTATATGAAACCTAAATCCCGAAGACTTTAAAATTGGTACTTAAAATCATCACACACACACACATACACCCCCCTCCGCAAAAAAACCCACTGTGATTATTATAATTATTTCATATTAATCTTTTTATGGAAAAAAATGATAGCATATAAGACAACTTCACACTTATTTAGAAAGCTAACACTATTGAATTTTCTCTTCATTTTTATATCTACCACTTTTATGTAAATGACATTCAAAAAAATGTTCCTTGGCATACTAATTCACAAGAAAAAACTGAATTACCAGCCATGAAGTTATTTAACTATACAAAAACACTAACAACTGAATAACTAAGAGTTCAGAGATGCTCCACTTGACTGTCACTCAGAAGCTGACTGTTCCCAGGATAAACTTGGTAAGTACTGGAACAAGGATTTTCTTGATGCAGGGGAAAAGCTGTGTAGAACTCTGTTCTTGGAGCCAGAGTTGAGCCCGGACACTAGGATGTTCAGGAGATTAAGAAATCTTTGTGCACTGGCTTTCAAATGTTCTTGAATGAATCATACAGAACTTCACAGCCTTGGCAAAAGGTAGCTTGGTATTAACATCAAAGGAACAAGTTTCTCCCAATCTGAATTCAGTTTTGAATGAAATACAATGCTAAAAATTATTGGAGGATTAGATAAATAAAACACGTTATATGAAAGGTAGACTTAAGTGCAATAAATATCACTTAAAACTGTAATTAATTTTAAAAGTCCTCACATCCAAGTTAGTATCACAAATTAAAACAAATTCCACTCTCTGCCACCTTACACTCAAGAAAAATAGTAATAAGTCTTTTGACTATTATTTTCTAATTGTTTTCAAAGAACTGCCCAAAAAAAAGCTTGTGAATATTCCAAGTTTTAGACAATAATCCCAAACACACTGTTCTGACTATAAAAATATATAATAAGAAATACTGCAGATAAAACATTATCTGGTACAACAGAATAAGCCTTAATTATGCTTTACAACCAACTGCTTTTATGGAAGATTTTAAATTAACTAAGATTATTTCTTTCTAAAATATGCCCTCTACCAAAAACTGACATCATGGAAAAAATAAATGGCATGATTTACATACTGTTTACCTAAAAACAGCAAATTATTTTTCAGAAAGGTGGTAAAAGTCTGATATACATATATACAATGAAATGTTATGTGAGAAACAACTGCTGTCATCAGTGGGTGGTGAATTAGATTTGTAGTTTAAATTAAACAGGAAGTTCCTTAATGTAATTTTAAATAAACATGACCAATATACAAATTTTTAAATATACCTATGAGTTTGTTTTGAGATAAACATTAATGTAATAAAATCAGTTTCTTCCAAATATTGAAAATCAAAATTCAAAATAGGTATCTGAAAGATGAGGGAGTTAATCAGAGGCTATCACCACTTTTAAGTTAATTCTCGGTTTTTAAAAATCAACATGTGAAACTATATTCCTTGGAAACACAGAGTCCTGGATGACAAACAAATTTTATAGGAAAGTGAAACTATAGGAAAATATTTTCAACAATTAAGTCATCTTTTTAATACCAATGTTCTCAAGAAACCTAGTCAACCACAAAAATCACACAGAAAAAACCCTCATTAACTGCCAATCCAACAGTACTGAATCTTTTTTAAAAATTTAATACTACCTATATAATTGGGTAAGACCTAGATTTGACAGCAAATAGAGGTTGGCAGACAAGATTAAAACTATGTTATTTTATAAGCAGAAGAGATTTACTTTCAAACAGTTTTTTTCAAGATTCAGAAGATTTATTTTGGGGGAAAAAAAAACCACAGGACAAAGATATCCTTAAACTTCTCAGAATATGTGAATATTCAGAATCTGTATGAAATATAGGCAGCAAGTCCGATTTCACAAAACAGCAATGGTTTATACAAATTAAATGCATGCCCACCATCCCCAGATATACTGCTCCATCTCCCCTTTATTGACATTAGCTTCCACTAAGTTTCTCTATCTTCAGGACTATGTGCACAGACGAAAAAGCAAAATCATTTTCACTTTTTAAACGGCTGGGATTAGTTGAAGCAACCAAACTATTACTATTACAGCAAAGTTTAGTAAAACCATAAGAGAATACCACCAATAACATTTTTAAATGATCCAATATGATTTCTTTATTGAGATTAAGTAACTACATAGATTTCACAGTACTATGGCATAGTTATATTTAGCTAAGTCACAAATACATTTTAACATTCACAATGATGAGCATCATCATTACCATTCTAATCTACAAAGCTTATGAATAAAGAAAAATACAAAAACCTCAAATCTTACAAAAGAAAAAGTTTATGTCTACATACATTAACAATAAAACTATTTTAGGTAACAGGTAAAAGTGTAAAGGCATACCACTGAAATTTTTTTTTCTAAATAGCCAGGAATGAAAGAATGTTTAATATCTACGACGCTTATTAGGACCTTCAAAGTTGCTCCCTTGATTTCCTCTACCAAAGCCACCAGGACCACCACTCACAGGACCTACACCACTCATTGGTGCTTGAGGTGTTTCAGAACCTGTTCTATTCCCCATAGGTGAGCCCATTTGGGATGGTGGTCCTTGGGGAAATCTATCATTGTGCTATAATACCACATAAGAAATATGAAGTCCATTTGGAACACACCAAAAAAAAGTGACAAGAAAAATTGGCAAAATCCCAAGTGGTGGTGTCATGAAGTTCAGCAGAAAGTCCAGCAGAATCAGGATCACACATAGAAGGAAGAAAGGAGCAATTTAATTAGTTACTATGTTTAAAAATAAAAAAGCAGCATCTGAAGACTTACAAACTGCTAATGCTATGCCCCAATTTCATGAAAAAAAAAAACCTGTTATTATGACATAAGCAAATGACATTTTAGCCTATATTTAGCCAAAATTATGATATTGCTCAGATTCCTTTATTTAAAAAGTTTATATTGCATGAAACTATGCTGTAAAAGAAAAGTACTTCCTTTTAAAAGAAAACCCAGAGAAATAAAACTGGGAAGCAGCATCATATTGTTTTAAAAAATAAACATAAAAACTTCAACATCAATGCTTTTAAGACACAAAGCACTAGACCAAACACACACAAGGACTTATGATTTCAATATGAAACTTCTGAGATGTTTTCATTAAAAGACTAGCATTGGGAAAATAAATTTTTAAAAATGATTAAATTACTATTAATAACACAATTAAAAATCTGAATCATATCTTTTGAAAAACTTCACAACAATAACTACACATATTAATCTCAAGGGTTGAAAAGAACTCCTTGAAGATAGTAGTAAAACAAATGTAAATAAAATCAAGTGAGTGATATTTAAATAAGGTATACAATTTCAGGGAAAGGGAAGAAAAATAGAACAATTACTTCTTTGTTACTATGATTACGTGCTAAAGAAAAATTTTAAATAATGAAGTTTCTACTAGGAGCCTTCTTTTTTTTTTAAGCCAGAGGCTGAACCCAGAGGTGTTTAACCACTGAGCAACATCCCCAGCCTTTTTTACCCTGAGACAGGGTCTCACTAAGTTGCTTAGAGCCTCCCTAAGTTGCTGAGGCTGGCTTTGCACTGTGACTCTCCTTTCTCAGCCTCTGGAGCCACTGTGACTATAGACGTGTGCCAACATGCCAGGCTTTACTAGCCGTTTGATATTTTACTCAGCCTCTACTAAAGGAATAAATACTAATTGCATTAGATGCCATCTGTTCATAGTAGATAAAAAGATACTATCTCCTTATCTGCCTGCACAAACTATCAATTTTAAAAACTCCCAACTGTTAGCACACCCAATTTTTTCCAAATTCTTAAAAGACTGCATTTAAGGTAAATCTAAAACTGATAAAACACTGCATTCCTCAATTCTAAAATGCAAGAATTTTTTTTTTGGGGGGAGGGGGGTGCTGCTTCTGCTGCTGGGGATGGGATCAAACCCAGGGCATTATATGTGCCACCAAAAACAAAAACAAAAACTTTACCACCCAAGCATACAATATCTTATTTATTTTTAGAGTCCTCTTGATCACCATGGATTTACACTAATGGAATGTCTGAGTTTAACTGGCAGTGTTTTCTCTTTTATAGCAGCAATGGTACCTTAACATCTGATAGGAAAGTTCAAAAACAAACTGCCTTTTCAAAATATACAATCAACCACTTTTTCTTTCTAGATGTTATTTGAAATCCATGAACAAATACCACATGAGGAAATAATATTTTCTATTATAAAGCCTCATTTAAATAGTGGCATATGGAAAATGATAAGATTATCAGTCTTGTTTACTGATAATATATAATAAAAATTACAATTGAGAAACTGTTTTTATAATATTTAACCCATACAAAGATATCTTCACACTCTCAGATAAAGACTTTAAAAAGTTTAAATTTAATAAGTATAATTAGTAATTCTGTGAAAAGAATACAGCAGTGTCAGTTTAGAACATACAAAAAAACTTCTAGTGTTTTTACATTAAAATACTTTACAATGAAAATAAGTACCTTGATATAAATCAAAACAAGTCATTTTTTAAATAAAAAATGCCTACTGAAAACTGCATTTTCATATATATTGGAGTTTTTTCCCCACCAAAGGCAAGGAGTCTACACAGAAAAGGAACACAATCATAAAATACTAAACCAATGCACTGAAAGCTGATAAAGGTGAATACAAATAAAAAGCACTGGAAATAATTGTAATGACTATTTTTTTTTTTTGCTATATACTTGGGTACAAAAGCATGCCATGGATGGTAATCTTAATTCAAGCTACTTAAGAAGTGCTTCTCATAAATCAAAATATAACTTCACAAAGTTACTTTTTCTTCAATGACTATTAATCTCTTTGCTAAAACAAATGATGCCAAATTATGTTTAAGTGTGAAGTTATCTTTGGGGCAGAATTGTATATTAGTTGAATATAATCAAAATAATATTTATGATACATTACCACTGCTCCATTATCTGGCATCATTGGAGTTCCCATATTTGCAGCTCCTTCTGGTCCCATGGCAGGACCAGGACCCATTGGTGGGCCAGGTATAGTTCCTCTGTTGTTCATATTCATACCCATCATTGGAGGAGGACCTTGGTTACCAGCAGGTGCTGGGCTAAACGCATCTATGTAAAACAATCTATACTTAGAGCTGTCCTATCTTAGTTTAGTAAACATTAAAAATTTTATAAAACTTATGCAATCTATACACCAAAACTATTGTCAAAATCCTTTCCTTGAAAATAAGACACTCAATTATCTATTCTGTAACAGAACATTATCTACACTCTACAATTTTCAGCCTCAAAATAAACACACATAAAACAAATAAGGTAACTATGAATTTTAGGATACTTAAGACTGCAACAGTTTAAAAAAGCTTCAAAAAGTCAGCAGAACCATTTACTAAATCCTACTTTTAAACCAAACAATCCCTAGCAATTTTGACTACATTTTACCAGTCTTAATGATCAACAAACAATTAGCACTTAAAATTATAGCTAAAAATATTAACGTGTAAATGACAGTAAGTTAGCTGTAAGAGGGAAACCCCATTTTCTGCAAAAATCACTTGAAGTTAAATTCTTGACTTTAATATAGTAACTGAATATCTCCCCAAATTGCAAACATTAAAAAAATAAAATCCAAACCAAAATAATATAAAATGACTCATCATGATGAAACTTACTTAAAAAAAATTCACCCAAACACAGATAAAATGATTATATGGACATTTTTAACATTAAAAATTCTAGAAATGGGGATAGAGACATTATCAATTTTTTTTATAAAACAATCTACTAAAATTAATTACAATAGGGTCTGAGCTATAATATGATACATGACAGTTTCAAAGACAACATTTTTAGGTGTTTTCTTTGAAACATTTTTTCCCTTTTTTATGCTCAGGCTTGTTTATCATTAAAAATTCTTAAGTGACTGATTACAATTTTGAGGTTTTTTTCCCCCTGGTATTTCATTATGTAGGTCAATTTTCTGGTATTCAGAACTCAATTTTGCAAATACTCATTATAAAAGGAGCTGAAGTTTTCATTCACTCTCATTACAGAATACTTAATATAGCTGAACTCTATATAGAGAGTTGAGTCAAAGGAGCAGGTAAAAGAAAGACAACTTATACCCTATCAATGCCTGGCATCACATACTATTGTTTTGTGAAACCAACCCTAGGAAGCAATTTCAAAGGAAGGAATTATCTCCTTAATCCCAAAATGTTCTTTTTGAAAAATCTACACTTTATCCAAAAAATATTTCCATTCCTTCAATATAATAACAAATTGTCATTCTGAATAGGTTTCCACAATCTAAAAATGAAGAAGGGTGGAAGACAGTTCTAGGACATACTGTAACTTAACATTCCCCAAAAAGAAAAAATTAAAGCCTTTCTCCTTCTTTCTTGTTATGTCAGTTTAAGTTGCACAACTATAAATATTACAAATAGAAAAAAATATATATTCCTACCTACATGTAGTTATATCTTCCACCTATATGGCTATAAATAAACTAAACTTAAGGATCTAAGAAATGTTGACATTACCTGGTTACCTGAAAAGCAGTTTTATAATCTATATTTCACTAGTGGCATACCAGAAAATCTGATGCCACATTCAATCAACGATTTATTCATTTTCACTTTTGTGTTAGGGATCAAACCCAGGAACTCCAGCATGCCAAGCACATGATCTAGCACTAACCTAAACCCTCCAGCCCTATCAAGATAACTTGATGAAATATGACAGTTTCACTTACTCAACACCAACCCAACTAAATTATAACTTGAGTAAACTATTAAAGTCTCACACTGAATGAAGACTAAAGAGAATATTAAATGAATCACACTTTAGAAGAATAAGTGCTAAAACAAACATGATTCTCTGAAATGTTAAAAAAAATTTAAATTGTCTTGAATTTCTAACTAAATAAAGAATATAAAGGCATACTGTCATAAAATTATTAATCAAGCAAAGAGGACGTTTCTCAGTGTCTCTCTGAAACATCAGAAATAGTTTTAAGTTTTAAAGTTTTGTTCTATCATTAATGACAATCTTTGAAACTGCTTATATTCTATAATGACCTCCTCACTCGTGCAATTAAAGAACACATGGACTGTCATTATACCATTCCAGAATTTACTCTGAACCACTGTACATCATTATATACAACTGTATTTCATAATTTAGAAATTATATTCTTGCTTCACTGATTTTAACATGTATTCATGAACTAACTTCATCATTAAGTTTTTTATGGGCAAGGGCCTTGTTTTATGCTTTCTTTGTATATCAGAGATGCTCAGTAACCATTTGTTGTCTGATAGGAAAAATGACTAAGTAAATAGCAATTAATGTTTCTAGGTACTCTGATCAGAAATGTGAAAGAATGGAAAAGGTTTTTTGGGAGGTTGTTTTTATTTTTTTTAAAGGGGGGCTAATCATCAAAAATGCTCATTATACACATTCCATGTTTTAAGTTTTATTTCATATACTACATGTTTTAAGAACCTATCAGATGGGTATGCAAGTTATGTAATATTGGATGCCCTAGTAATATGATCTTTAAGACAGTATATCCATTTGAGCTATATAAAGATTTTAACTTCATGACAGCTTCTGTGAGACAATATAATGTGGAAGTGACTATATAAAATTTAATTCATTATCCAATATTTAAATTTATGGCATTTTCAAATTTCAAATTTATTAAGATCTATGATATTCCACAACAACTTCTCCCTCAGTTTATTTGCTTGACACTACTTTCTTGACAACCTGGCTCTGCAAGTTAAAATTAAGTTGTTAACGAAGATACTTTGTTTTAAGGTTCACACCAATTTTAAATATATGCATTAGCAAGGCATATCTCGTCTCCTTATGTCATAGGTTATCTCCAATCTTCCATGTACAATACATAGTTAAGAGAAAAGGGTTAAATATTCAGTAACATGAATAAAAGCAGCTTCAAAGTTACAAAAACGCTAGTTTAAAATAGATTCATAAAATGCTCTCAAAAAAATTTAAAAACACAAATAGAAACTATCCATTTCCAAGGTAAAAAAAAAAAAAGCCATTTTGAAGGCATGTAATTTTATTTTTAAAGTATGACAAAAGAACTGTGTTACATCATGTAACAAATGAGCTACTTTGAGGCTACTTCAAATCCAATTTGTAATTTTTGTTCATTTCAGCTACAAAAGTGTATCTTTCAAATTTCCTCCCTAGGCATATATTTTTAATGCAATTGTAGTACTTCACTTTAATAAATATAAGAAATTTCACCTTCAGTGTTGTTTCCATATTTTAGTTTCTTGCTGATATACAGATATCACAAACAACATATACAATCCCCAAAGAATTACAAGTAAGTTACAGAAGGCTTTTGCTTCAAATCCCTACCTCCCATGTTTATTGCTCCACGGGGACCCATATCACCCATTCTCATTTCCTGTTCTCTCTGTAAGTAAACATAGTTGTCACAGTCAACCTATCGATCTTAAGACTTTACATTTCCCATCTAAAATCAAAAAGAAAAGAATGAATTGGGACATCACTTTCCATTAAAATTTTTGAAAATTTCCAACATCATTTACTTAATAAGAACACAGAAAAGAAACTTCTGTCTCCCATGCTTAATACACTACAAATGCTTAGAACCAGTTTATATTACAAGATTAGATTACAAATGAACCAGATTACATAAAACCTACCATAGATTATTTAAATGTTTTATCCCAAAAGATCAAAGACATATGTCCACATTTCAAGCAGAGGAAAATCTAGTAATAATAACTAGGATCAGTTGTTTTTCAACCAAGTTACTGAAGTTTCAAAGTTATAGATGATATTTATTGTCTAAATATTATAATTCATTCTTGCACTTTGTTATTTTTCAACTAATCAAGCATCATTCCACCCAGTTTCTATAAAAGCAGTTACTAAAAGATCCATACAATACTTCTTTCCTGTAACTGGGCAATGCTTTTACTTAAAACCTGAATGAAAGTGTTTCACATTTGGGAAGTTCTGAAACAATGTACTATTCAGGTTAACAGTTAACACAATAGGTCATAGGAATGTTCACAACCTTTCAAATTTCACTATAGAATCTACTTGGTAGAAACTTTATTTACCAATAACAGATTGACTTCAATGAAAGATCTAGGAGAAATGATGAAATAACATTTTGAAATTGCAATTTCTACACTGATGACCATTTCAAATCTCAGACAAATGTGTTCAATGCAATAATAATGAAAAACATTCCGAGACAAAAGCAGGAATGTTTAAATCTAAAGAAAGTGTCATTACTGTTCCTTTAAAATCAATTTTATTAAAATCTAAACATTCACTTTAACTCCTGTTTAATGATATAAAATACTGGTAAAAAGCATATATGAAACTAGAAATAAAGAAAATAAAAACATGATGGAAATGTCATTAAATAGCAAATGGCTCCTTTAAAATTTTTTTTTAAAAAACACTGCCCATCTAACCTCAATGGAGATGCCAAAGGTAATCTTTAACTAAACTATGATTAAATTAAAGAAGCTATGATACAATAAGCACACCATCGTAAGAAATATTTTGTCACATTACTTAGAAAATTAAAATGCCAAGGTTCTTATAAGAATTTTTTTAACTTTCCTAAAAATGAGTATTAAACTCTTGCCCATTAATGGATTCTACTACTGACGTGCAAAAAAGATAAACTATACCCAGCATATTCTAGATATTATTTATAATTGATACTTATTATTGAGAAGCTGGTTACATTCTAACATCATAGATATTAAAATACATGATAAATTTCTATGATGACTTTTTTGAGGGAACCAGGATTTATGTATTTGGTGGGGTGAAGGAACAGACAATCTTTTAAAAATTGTATTTTTCAGTTCTAATATATCACTTTGTGGAACAGCAATGCTTAGCTTTATTATTCACAAAGTTAAGTACTTTCTTTTGGTATTATTCAAAATTCGTTTTATCAAGGGATTTATGGGAAATATCAACATGGAAGAGATTTAGTTTTCAGTCAACTATACAAATAGTGGCACTAACATTCCCCTTCTGATGCTGTTATAAGCTGAATGAAGTTCTAATTATCATTCTTTATCTAAGACAGCATATGAGTATATGAAAATACCAATTCATGTTGCACACTACAGAATTTTTCACTAAATGTACATATACTTTCATTTAGTAATGTTGACAGTATATTAGGGGAAACTACTAAATACTATTTTATACAGCTTTACTCTTTAAGTTTTCAAGACATTAATTTGATACCAGACATTTTCTCACAATTTTAAGAGTAAAACTTTTCAGTTTCCTTTTCAACCTTACAGGTTGCTGTTATTTTCTAAAATCCACTATATTACATACTAGTAGCAAAATGCATTTATAAGCTGAACTTAAGATGGTAATTCTCATCACTTTATATGTGTTGCATATGGAATTAAGAATCACTTAAGGAAATCACTGAATTTTAAACAAATTTTAATAATGCCTTATTACTTTGTCATAAATTGAAACGTGGTTTTAGATTAAATAAGTTATTTATAACACTTTAAAAGACTGCAGTGCAAAAACACAAAGCTATTATAATAACTCAGTATTAAAATTATTGATACAACCCCATGAAATATGTCTACCATTATCCCATTTTAGAGATCATAAAAGTGGGGGCACAGAGCTATTAAAATAACTTAGTTGAGGTTACACAGATATGAAGTGGTTAAGCTACCCTGTAAAATTCTATGGAGTTCATAAAATTTCCACCTTCACAAAGTACCTTAATTCAAGAATTCTAGCAACCGAGGCCTAAAAAAAGGTAAGTTTTTTGTTCAATTTATAGTATTTCTATAACTGGGTGCACTTCCGTAAAAAGAATTATTTCATAGATGTATTCTCAAAAGCTTGTCATTCACATGCATTTAAATAAAGAAATGACATAAAGGGAAGAAATGTACAGGTGATTTCCAGAACCACATATCTAATCACATCCCATGGAAACGGGAGTTTTCGAAGTACAGTTCATGGATCGATCCTTTCAGGAAGTGTAGAGGTGAAAACTATTCCATCTTTTACTAACCCTAAGAGTTAAAACACTATATTGTACAATACTATGATGTTAAGATTTTTTTTTTTAAACTCTTATCAACCTTCACTACATTTAAAAGTGCTGAAGCACAGGCTGGCAAGAGGAGGAGGAGGAAAACACAACAGCATTTTAGCAAAATCAACGGACTTACATTCATTTTTTAAAAATTAGTAATCACTATATTTGTCACGTGATATAATTTAAAAGTTTCAATTATGAATATCTTAATGAAATACTAAAAATAACTGCATTAAACCTTTATCCTTGAGTGCATGCTTTAAAATATTCTATGTAACAACAATAATGTTAAAAATGTAGGCATAGAGCACTGCTTTATGAAGTAGGATGGGTATTTCAAAAAATGCATTTGTGTGATTGGGTTGCATCCATAATGAACTACTGTGTTCATGAAACAATTTTTTTTTTTTTTTTTGGTATGGGGACTGAACCCAAGTGTGCTCAACTGTGCTCTACTGAGCCACATCCCCAACCCTTTTTATTTTGTAAGAGAGGGTCTCACTAAATTGCTGAGGCTGGCCTCAAATTTAAGATCCTCCTGCCTCAATCTCCTGAGTTGCTGGGATAACACGCATGCACCATCACACCCAGCATAATGGAACAAAATTTTCAATTCATATAACACTACCTGACAAACTGATTACTGCCCAGAGAATCTAGTTTATATTTTCTAATGAGGCTGGTATTAAGAAAGGTGATTTAAAAAACAAAAATCTGTATAATAAAACATATAACCATTTGGACAATCTAAGTCAATGAATTAGTATTTTTCTAATGACATTACAAAACTATACATGAATAAAAGATCCAAAATTCAAGTTACATCAATGGATTTTATTGCAAAACATACTTTTAAGACACTACCACTTAAGTTTTACTGAGGTATCAAAGAATACTAGCTACTATCTAAAAAGGTTATTAAGATAGCCTCTATTATTTATCCATGTAAAGCACATTTTCTTCATGGATTTTCACCAAAAAAGTTTTGCAACAGATGGAATGTGAAAGCAAATATGGGAAGTCAACTATTTCCTATAGAGAACATCATTAAGCAAATTTACAAAATGTAAAACAATACCATTTTCCTTACTATGTCTAAGCCAAACATGAAAATCATTTGCAAAAAAAAGTAAAATAAGGCCACTCTTCCTTCTGAAACACATTTTCTTTAAGATTTGTCTTAATTTCTAAAATGGCAAACACTTACATAATCGAAACAAAAGCTCTTTGAAGTTCTCTGTATCTACCTAGTTTCATTTCCTTTTTTGAGACAAAGTCTCCAAAGTTAGGGCCTCTCTAAGTTGCTGAGGCTGGCCTTGAACTTGTGATTCTCCTGCCTCAGCCTCCCAAGTAGCTGGGATTACAGGCATGTACCACGGTTCCTGGTTCCTCTCAGTAATTTTTAATGGAATATTAAGTCAAAAATTTTTGAAACAACAGCAGAGGAGGTAGAGAGGGAAGAGGGGAGGGGAGGGGAGGGGAGGGGGGATAGTAGGGGATAGGAAAGGTAGCAGAATACAACAGACACTAATATGCCATTATGTAATAATGTGAGTATGTAACAGTTGTGATTCTGCAATCTGTATTTGGGGTAAAAATGGGAGTTCAAAACCCAATTGAGTCTAATGTATGAAAGATGATATATCATGAGCTCTGTAATGTTTTGAACAATCAATAAAAAAATTTTTTTTGAGAACCACTGTTTTATTTCACAAAAATGTAAACTAGCAAAAAATGTATACTAGTATCAGTTAACCTATTTTCAAATGTATGCTAACCATAACACTACTGGCACTTGAAATGATTTATTTTGTAGAATAAAGATATTGTTCCTTTAATATTCAATACATGGGACAGCGATATTAAATAAGACATTATGTAGGTTTTTTTGGTTGTTGGTTTTGTACCAAAGATTGAATTCAGGGGCCTTAACCACTGAACAAACATCTCCAGCCCCTTTTTTATATTTTTATTTAGAGATAGCAACGTTGCTTCAGGCCTCCCTATGTTGCTGAGGCTGGCATTACAGATATGTACCACCACACCTGGCTGTGTAGTATTTTAAGTTAACCTAATTTTAAGAAATTACATGGTATCAGGTAAATTAAAACTAAAGGGTCAGATGAATACCTAAATATTATGATACACTAAACTAAGAAATTGCCTTAAAATGTATCAACACTTTACTTTACGGTCAGCTTCATCCAATGTGTCAATCTTTATTCTTCTTTGAGTGAATGAAGTATTAATGAACAAAATATTCATAAAGACCTCTCTCATGCTTACCTCTCAGGAAACTGCTAAATATTGTCTAGAGATCCCCATATACTATTTAAGTTCCACGTTTCAAAAAAGAAAATGCTAAAAATGATGACACAGAATATTTAAATCCACTTTAAAATATATAATCCTAGAGAAAAGAAAAGCAAATTCTGGCAAGCAATAAGATTCAACTTTTTTATCATTAAGTATTAATAGAAGTAAATGTCCTAGGAAAATCTATTACATTTAGCATTTAGAATATTAAGAGTTAGCAAATGGCATTATTTTATTTCTTCCCTGAGGAAATGTATATAAATGAATAAAGGTAACTAATCAAATTTTCTTGAGAAATATTAAATACAAACTGTTAGCATTCAGAAACACTAACAAACACAACACATCAAAACAAAGAATGGAACAAAAATCTATTACATGTAATACTATGAAAATATTTTTTAAAATCTTTGCCAAGAAGTTATTCATTCATGAAAAAGGTGTTAAGATATTGAAGACTGTGCATCACAAATTTATCTTTTTAAGATAAAAGTAAATACTCAAACTAAAAAGGAACAGGAGACATGTTTTCCATGGATAAAATTCAAATACTAGCATATAAACTTTAGAACCTAACCATTAGAGAAATTTTGAAAAATTTAACACTTTTAATTCAGGTAATTTTAAAAAAATCCAAACATTATATAGCTCACTGCTAGATAGGAAAAGGAAAAATAGTTTATGAAACTAAGATAATCTTTTAATTTATATAACTTAGATCCCCCCAATTTGAATACATTCAATCCAAAATACCTTCATCCATGAATATTGAAGAAAATGTTCCTTAATTTTATGACTGTTAAAATGAAACTATATCACATATCTTCAGAGAACTGTGAATTAACATGAGATAGCTCTACAAAACTTTCCAATGGCCAAAATCCAAAACACAACACCAAATACTGACAAGGATACGTAGCAATTAGAATATCATTAATTGCTGGTGGGAATGCAAAATGATAGAGCCATTTTGGAACACAGTTTGACAGTTTCTAATGAAGCTAAACATATTCTTACCATATGATCCAGCAATCACACTCCTTGCTTTTCACTTCAAGGAACTGAAAACTTCTGTCCATTTAAAATCTGCACATGTTTAAAGCAGCTGTATTTGTAACTGCTAAAATTTGGAAGTAATCAAGATGTGCTTTAGTAGATGAATAGATAAACTGTGGAATACTGAGTGCTAAAAAGAAATGAGCTATCAAACCATGAAAAGACATGAAAGAAACTTCACACCGTATGGCTCTAATAACTGACACTTCAGAAAGGGCACAACTATGAAAAAGACAAAGGGACAGTGATTACCAGGTGTTGGTAGGGAAGGATGAATAATACCTCTGTATGATACTACAATGGTACATAAAAATCACTGTACATTTGTCAAAACCCTCTGAATGCACATGAGGATTGAATTCTAATGAACTATGGAATTTGGTTGATAATGACATATCAATGTATGTTCATCAATTTTAACAATTATAATAAATGTACAGCTGTGGTATAGGATATTTAAAATTTTTAAGAATTTTTTTATGTATTGGAGTGTGTGTGTGTGTGTGTGTGTGTGTGTGTGTGTGTCTGTAGGTATGCATGTACTGTGGACTGAACCCAGGGGCAATCTACCACTGAGGCACATCCCAGACCTTTTTTATTTGAGACTCAGCCATGCTAAGTTGCTGAGGTTTACATTAAACTTGTGATCCTCCTGCATCTGCCTCCTGAGAAGCTGGGATTATAGGCATACACCATCATGCCCTGATGGTGCCAGATTTTTATAAGAGGGAGTCCATACATAAATGGGACAGAAGTAGATGGAAAAACTCTGTACCTTCCGTTCAATTTTGTTATGAATCTAACACTGCTCTAAAAAAAATTAAAAGTCTGCTTAACAAAAAAAGAAACACGGAGCTAAGAACACAGGTCAGTGGTTGAGCACGTGTTTAGCATGCTTAAGGTCTTAGATTCAATTTCCCAGGACACATACACACAAAAGGAAGAAAAAAAATCTTAGACTATAAGGGATAGTCATGAAACAAAAATATTTGTTCCTTGTTAAATATCCAATCAAAAAAGAGAGGCAATAACAGAAGTAGGATAATGTACTATGCCTACTAACTTGAGATATTTTTGGTACCTCTTTCAACAAGATTCATTCAATAACGTATTTTTAAAGGCTGATTCAATTAATGAGTAAAGGAATTATTCTCATGTTACTGTCAAATTCAAGAGTATGTAGGCAAAATTAATGGCTACTTTTTAATACATAGAATACTTTTCTAACTGATATTGAACGAAATGCAATAATGCATAATGGAGTACACATCAAGAAACAAAAGGAAATATATAATTTACAAATTGAATCTTTAAACAAACATTCACCTGAGAATTTTATTTTCAATGTATATACCCCAAAACATTTTCAGTTGTCTTCACAAACTCTCTCTGAAGAAATGCTTGATTTCAAAACCTAGCATTAATTTGGTAATAATTCATTTTTTTTTACCCCAAACTCCTTAAATGAGCAGCAATCTCAGCTATAATCCAATACTAATATTGAGAATCTTACCAAATCTCACATAAAGTCACTAGTGACTAGTTTGCATTTCTTTAATCCATAATCTCTTTCTTTTCTAGTGTATTTTCTTTCTTACCAAAGTTAAACTATCACAACTAGCAAGGTCACAGTATATATAGATGAAACAAAAGAACAAATAAAAACTGTACAAGAAGCGATTCCAAACTGATCCCATCAAAAGAAGAAAGCAGCAGCAAAAGAATATAAGGAATATAAGGTCCAATGTATAAGGAATTAAGTACACATTTTCATAGAGGAGATTATCCTTTTCTGTTTGTGATATTAGGCATTAGTAAATTATCTTAAAATTTACCAGAAGCTTTCATGTTTACATAAGATATATGTTTTCTAAGTACCCAACACAAAGCAAATAATTTGACATACGGTAATTTTTTAAATACTTAAATAGCATCAAAAAAATCTAAGTTATTTGAAATTTGTAATTGTAGGAGAAACTACAATAACAACTATATCAATTGTTTAAAATCAGAATTTAGAAAACGTATAATATGCCAGATGAAGAAATTATCTTATAAAAAATATGATTAAGGCCTGGGGTTATACAGCTCAGTGGCACAGTGCTTTCCTAGCTATGTGCAAAGTCCAGGGGGTTCAGCATCACACAAAAAAAGAGAAAATTAAAATATGGTTAAGTTTACAACCAGAAAATCCAGGATTTAAAACATGGAGCACAATATAGAAGACATCATAAGACCAAAAGAGCAAACTTACCCATATATTTTTTTCAGATATTAGAGGGGTTGCTGGGTATCGAAACATTAGGCCTCACAGATGCTAGGCAAGGGCTCTACCAACTGAGCAATATTTCTAGCCCCAGGTATTTAAAAAGTCCTCCAAAGTTTGTAATTATAATTATTAACAGTATATCTTTAATGCATTCCATCAGTGGAGCATGCTTAAAAATCCAAGTTCCTATGCCTTACCACTGGTAGTTTTAAACATGGATATTAACATTCCCATTTGTCAAGTTTAATTTAGCATAAAATTCTAACATTTCAGATGATACTACCAAGCTTCAATATTTAAGTATAGAAGAGTTCAATATTTAAATATAGAAGATACTGATTGGTTTAGAAATATAGAAGGTACTGATTGACCTAAAAATATTTAAAAATATAATTACCTTGTTAAAAAAACTCCTATAAGGTGGCTCTAAATAGGCTGTCACAAAATGAAAGTAAATTTATGCCTTCTTAGAATATTTTTGTTATTAATTCAACTGAATAATTTTAAAATTTTTAATTAGTTATATCACATATATTAGACATTTAAAAAACACATTTAGCTAAACACCTCTAGTTGCCAATCTTGATTCTCCTCCAATTTTTTTTTTTTTTAAAAAAAGGTAAGGGGTGTGGTGGGGAGAACATTAGCTAAAAGTAAGATCTTACCATTCAGAACTAAAAATTATTAGAACTTACCATTACATGAGGTATACCTACCACATCGCAGAATAATAAACCAATACTCTAGGTTTAAAAAAACAAACAGAAAACACCCAAAGAAATTTTCATAAATATTTCAATAACACTTAACACTCCCAGGTTTCTTTAAACTCTCAGAACATTTTAGCTTTATTTCTTAACATTCTGTGTTAAGCAGTCTGCAACTAAAATTTTCTAACATCTTCTGTATTCTCTATGGTGCTCAGCACTATGTTTTGAACACAGCAAACAATGAACAAACTTTTCTTTCTAAATGGAAACCTCCAAGTCTTCCTGTAAGCCTAACACTCTGAAGGGATATTCAAGTGGGATCTCATATTGAAAAGTTAGGTGTGCTGAAAACCAAGCACAAAAAAATGGTTGGTTATTTGACTGGTGTTAAAAACTACTCTTCTCTATGTGATTGTTATGAAATCGATAAAAATGCATCAATAATTGTACCTCAACACCACCTTTGTTTTCCAAAATATCGAATGTTAACATCTGAGACTAGCATTCAATAAATACCAAGGTATGGTGGCCCATAAAGAATACTGAGCCAGGCACAGTGGCACACGCCTGTAACCCCAATGGCGCAGGAGGCTGAGATAGAAGGATAGAGAGCTCAAAGCCAGCCTCCGCAAAAAGGAGGCGCTAAGCAACTCATTGAGACCTTGTCTCTAAATAAAATACAAAAAAGTGCTGGAGACGTGGTTCAGTGCCCGCTGTGGTCAGTGCCCGCTGACTGAACTCAGTACCCCTGAGTTCAATCCCTGGAACCTGCCTCCACCCCAATTGGAAACCACGATTGAGCTTCACTTCATTTGAAAAACAAGATATGAAGCAAGTAATTCTCTCGACTTACATCTTAAAAAAAAAAAATGACAAATACATTAATTCCTGACCTCAAATACACTCAGTACAATTAGTGTACCACAAAGTAAAAAATTAATAATAATTAAGACTCCAACTTGATCATTACTTTTAAAAAAATTACACTAAAATGAAAAGGTTCAGGGCTGGGGGTGTAGCTCAGTGGTAGAACACTTGCCTCACAGGCATTAGGCCCTGGGTTCAAAAATACACAAATAAAAATAAAGATTAAAAAAAAGAGAGAGAAAGTTCATAGCAGGCATAATAAGTCAGAGGTAATAATATTAACTGAGTCTATATGGAGGTTCTCCAGAAAGAAAAAAAAGAGACATGGAAAACTTTCTGGATTACGAACCTCTCTCAAAGAGAGTCTAAAGGAAAAAAAAATGCTAAAGTTAAATAAAAATGACATAAAAATAATCCAATAAAATGAAGTGACCTCTGATAAAAGAATGTATGGAGAATAAGAGAATCAGTAAATATTTCCATCTGTATTTGTTTTAAACATGAATGATTGAGAAAAGAAAATATAGAAAGAAAAATCATAAAATATGATTGGGATAAACATACATCCTGGTTCACCCAAAGAAGCCCATTTTATGCCTGCTATTAAAAAGTAATTTTAGCCAGGTCTGGTGGCACACACCTGTAATTCCAGCAACTTGGGAGGCTGTCAAGAGCATCACAAGTTCAAAGT
This sequence comes from Spermophilus citellus, assembly GCF_964194105.1. Taxonomy (NCBI): domain Eukaryota; kingdom Metazoa; phylum Chordata; class Mammalia; order Rodentia; family Sciuridae; genus Spermophilus; species Spermophilus citellus. Next base: position 75,748,803 of record NC_138182.1, on the reverse strand, counting down.
CAACCTGAGCAACTTAGTGACACCCTGGCTCAAAATAAAAATTTAAAAAGTGCGAGGAACATAGGTTGGTGGTGCAGTACTTGTCCAAATAAAGCCTTAGGTTCAGTCCCCAATATCAAAAACAAAACCAAAATACCGGTGATTTGTCAAGAATATTAAATAAATCATTTTACAGAAGTGGTCCAAGAATTCAACACTTAGTTAACACTTATACCTTCAATCAAAATATCCCAAATCACCAAAATCAGTCTTTCCATTTTATTACAAATTATGTGCTATCCGAAGTATTTAGAAAAGTCCTCACTTTATACTAATAATTGTTTCAGTGAATAACTGGTCACAACTAGAAAACAATATGTGAGACCACTATAAATTATTTATGTTATTATCCATTTAGATTTTCACCAACATGTTCATATATTAGCAACAGACAACAATCGCCCAGCAGGATATATCTAAATCTAACAACTCTACAGCATATAATTCTTTATTCCTCTAAGCTTATGAGACCATAAAAATCCTTTTTAAAATGTCCTTTGTTTGAATACTTTAGGTATCTCCCCGTCCCCCCATCCTTGTACATCTACAAATTACTTATTAGAGCTAAATAGCTTTCAGAAAAAGAGAGATGGTCAGGCAGAGATGACCAAACTGCCACTTCTCTCAAAAATTCATAAGCCATTTCAGAAAATGAATTTATACCTATTCATTAGTAACAAACAATAGGGATCGTTGCTTTGAATTTTGTATATGCCTCACCAGAAGTAAGGCTATAATTAAATCAAGGAATGAATAAGAGAAACAATGCCTATACAGGAAGCAGGAGAAGCTAACAAAACGAAGTGGCTGGTTAAATAACAGGCCAAATTTGACACTACTCACCAAAAGGTGGTACATTTTAAAGAATAATGGTTTATATTAAAACTACAAAGATTTGGAAACTCCCAAGTATCAGTCTGGAACAGTGAAACTTTACCAGTTCTTCCATAACTTTTGCTCTGACTCATAACCAAAACTACCAGTGAACCTCAGGAACACTAACTTGGATTCCTTCCTCAGGAATCTTGAATTTAGGATATGAGTTGTCTGCTCAGTGAGCCTTCTAAAAACACTGGAAAAGAACATACAAATTAATTACTTTGCATTAAAATTTTCAAACTCTATGAGTTTGGTTAACATGAGTCCCTTTTGATAGATTCCACCCGATTCTCATATTGGCTCTAGATCAGAGTCAGCAAACATTTTTTGTTAAAGGCTAGATAGTAAATATTTCAGGCTTTGCAGGCCACATAGTCTTAATCCAGCCTCATAAAGCTGTGTCACAACTATTCGACTCAGGCTGTAAAGCAAAACAGAAATTAATCAACAAAAAATAATAATATGATGTTCCAATAAAACTTTATTTTCAAAAATAGATAGCATGTAGATTGACCCTGTCCTACTCTGCTGACCCCTGTCTGGATGAAACAATTAAAAACTTAACCTGTCATTTGAGACAATATTCTCTACATATGTAATCTGAAAGCCCAATTCAAGATTGTTACACCTAAATCAACATGGCATTATTCAGACAGAATGTTGCACTATTTAAACTGTACTCAATATGAATAACACCCTCCCCTGTGTTACAACAAGCACACTCTCCATTCACATTTCAAGAAGCCCCCCCCCGCCCAAATCTACTACCAGCATTCTCATTTTAACATACAATCTGTGATATTTCAACTTTCCCTAATAGAGACAATGAGCAAGGTATAGAACTTTTTAAAATGCTAAGCCCGTGTCTCCAACACAGAACTACTGAATCAAAATATATAGTGGACCTTGAGTTCAAGTTTAAGAACTACTAAATTAAAAAAAAAAAAAAAAAAAAAGCAACTGATACTCAAGATACTTCAGAATCTAATCACACACAAAAAAATTATGATTAGGTATAAGATCTAGGGCTCCACTTATTTTTTCCCCCTTCTCCAGATTGGGAATTGAACCCAGGAGTGCTCTACCATGGAGCTACATCTCAGCCCTTTTTACTTGATATAAAATAAAATTTGTGATGCTCCTGGCTTCAGCCTACCAAGTCACAGAAATTATAGGCCTGTGCCACCATTCCACAATGGGATCCACATTTTTAAAAAGTTCCCAAGTGTTTGAAAAATACTGTCCTTGGAAGAGACATAAAACCAGCAGCCGCTGGATATAATTCTTTTTCCCTTTCCTTAACCTACAGCCTTGTGGATACTAAAAAGCAAGTACTCTATCACTAAGCTACATAAGAGGCCCCTGGATATATTTTCTTAATGTTTCTGATCTGTATTTCACAGGCCCTAGGTTGCAACAAGGAATACTCTGTCAAAGGAACCCAACTGGAATCAAACTGCTGCCTTGGCATATAATATACCTTTACTTCCAAGTTTATTATGTGCACATCTGAGACCACACACATTACAGTACCAAGACTTAATTTATTGCAGGGTATTTAAACAGATCTTAAATGCCATTCTTTTCTTCACTGAAAAGCAAACTTTAAGTATTTACCAAACCAGAAATAGAAACTTTTCAGGTTTTAAAATTAACTACTAGCATTTTTTTAATACAACTTAAAAAAAAATAACTACTAGCATTCAATCTAAACATTACCAAAATTTTGTATCACCACATGATACAATTATGGTAGCCAGAAAAATACTGACATCTGGATATTTATTAGGACACTAACATTTCCCCCAAAAGCAATATTTACTACAAGAAACTGCAATAACGAAATATTTAAATTAAAATCTACCATTTCCTCTAGTAGAAATTCTTTCCACAAGAAAACACTGCAGTATTTAAGTGTTTAAACTACTTCATCTACAGCAAATGAAGCAACCTAACATGAAAACAATTACAAGACAATCATAAAAAAGCCAACCTCATAAAATTTTCATTATTTCTAAATTGTTATGTTTCCAAAAGCTATAAAACTGGGACAGCAGAAAACTGCAACTTAGTAAATACTAGCTAGAAATGATCATAAAAACTACCTAAAAAATGGTCAAATACACTCCATGCTATAGTAAAAGATAAACCTAAAAATAAATGAGATATAGGACAAAAATACATTCTTAAAGTAGTCAAAAGTATGTTATTCTACAAGAGCGAAAATATCATGTTTCATTTATTACAATAATAATTATCAGTTTGATTTTTCTCTAAAGAAAAATAGACAACATATTCTTAAAAATATGTTTCCATGTATGTCATAAAAGTTATCATCAAGTTGAAGGCTGACAAAGAAAAATAAATATGACCAGATGTGTTTTCCTTCATCCCTTGCTACATTAAAAAACATTAGTATTTAGGATATAAAGTGTAAATCAATTTTTTAATACTTCATAGCTCCATGCTCTTAATTATGTTGGAATATATCTAATGGGAATAAGATAAAGAAATAAAAGGTGACATATTAAAACTAACCAAGAAAATTCTACTTTCATTACTAGGCAAGCTGAACACTTACCATTTGACTCCTCCCTTTAAATTGAACAGTGAAAAAAGAGAAAGCACATAAGAGGGCCTAATTTCAAAGCTTTAAAACAAAACAACAACAACAACAACAAAATAATAAGAATTAAAACTGTTTAACAATTTTTCCAATGACATTTTATAAAGTAAAGGACGAATATCTCAGAAAACTGCCTTAATATGTTCTTATTAACAAGATGTTTTCCAAATGCAGTCAAGAGAGGTAAAGAGCATTTGTTAATTTTTAGTGCTTGATTAGTTTTACATTAGCAAGAAGCATTATGAAGCTAGGAACTAAATAAAACTAATACCAAAATTATGAAAGTCTTGTGTCTGTTCATACGATTTTTAATCTCAAAAGCGCTTTTAAAAAGAAATTTCCCCTAAACATTTAATTCCTTTGTCACACAAATTATCAGCTTACTTATGTACTATTCATTTATTCATTCATTCATTCATTCATTCATTCATTCATTCATTCATTCTGGTACCTGGGATTGAACTCAGGGGCACTTTGCCACTGAGCCACATCCCCAGCCCTATTTTTAATTTTATTTAGAAACAGGGTCTCACTGAATTGCTTAGCGCCTCACCATTGCTGAGGCTGGCTCTGAACTCTTGATCTTCCTGTCTCAGCCTCATGAGCTGCTGGGATTACAGTTGTGCACCACCACAGCCGACTTTTATGTACTATTTGATATATATTAGCTCTTCAGAAAAGTGAGAGTTCAGTAACTTTATAACCTAACATAAATACTAATTCTAAGAAATCACAAACATTTCACCATAAGATTCAATATACTTTTTCTATAAAGAGGCAAAGAACAAATATTTTAAAATACTGTGGATCAAAAGTCGTGTAACATTCTTTTTTGAGCTGGAATCTTCTTATGTTGCCCACACTGGCATCAAAACCTGGGCTCAAGCAATTCTTTTCCCTCAGCCAATGGAGTTAACTTGAGTAACTCAGCCTACAGTTGCAAGCCCAGTTTTCTTCTTTTTATGAAAAGATTAATACTATTCTTATCTCTGTGATGAAGTACTATTAAAATGGACATGGTAAAAGACTATAGTTTGATGAATCCTGCTCTAGTCAAATTAATTTTGATTATGACGCTTCAAAATATGCAACATGTGCTTCTTCAACTCCCTGAAATATATCATATAAATGAATGTATTATCTTTTAATCCTTTTCTAAGAATATAATCTCATGAAACAATACATGATCTATTTAGAAATGCCAATAAGCCCATCAGAGTATGTTTAATATCTAAAATCTATTTTCAAACTTCTTTGTATGTTTGTAATATTTTATACTTTATACAACATTAAAATGAATTTCAAATACAACACACTTGGCCCCAGCCCCTGGAAGTGGGGATTGAACCCACAGGAGCTACATCCCCAGTTCTTCTTATTTTTATTTTGAGACAGGATCTTGCTAAATTGCTGGGATTATAGGCATGAGCCATTACACCCAGCTTAAAATATTAAAACTAAGAACCTGTAGTAATTCAATTTTAAAATGTAGTAATATTTCCAATAGCTTTCTAAAAAAAAGTAAAATTAGCAATATATTTAATTATTTCCTTCTAGTCCCCTAACTTGATTATTTATGCATATGACATACAAATAGCTATACATTCACTCCAAAAATATGAAAGTCATGCCAGACATTAGTATCAGTTTACTGTAAGAAAATTCTTTAGTAAATATTCAGGTAAATAAAAAGAACAGGAGAATTTTCTAATTCTCAATGAAAGATTCCTTAAGAAATTAATCACATATGGTTTACATGTGATTATATTTAAAGATAATATCAGTAATTGCTATTTTTCAAATATGGGCCTAGAAAACTTAAACATCCCATTTTCTTCAATAATTTAAATTATCCTCAAATTGAAAAATTTAACAGATTTATGTGCAAATATATCAACTAAAAAACCCAAGATGACAGTTTAAAATATGTATACTAATTATATAAGGAGGAAAAAAGAATTACAAAATAATGGTAGAAATTACTCAATAAAAACTCAGAATTTTTTTTTAATTACTCAATTGATTCAGTAATAGAATTTAAAACTCAATTAAATTAAACCTTTAGTATAACACAAAAAGAATGAAAATCTTTTCTGATTATTTAAAGGCCACATAATTTTCATTCAAGGGTATTTACCTGATAGTAAGATAAATATTCTTTGTTATTATACAACTTAAGATTTACTTTTCTATGTATTCTAGTTAAAAAAAAAAAAGCTAAAAATTTTCAGAAGAATAAGGACAGAAAGGTCAGGAAAAAAAGAGTCAATAATTTGAACTGTTAATACTTTTAGCCTCAGAAACTTACTAAAGAAGTCTAAGCTTCTTTTTGAAGTATCATAGCTCCCAACATCAGAGAAGAAAAAAAAAAAAAAAAACAATAAGAGATATTCTTCAGAATAATGGGTTATGTTGGCATTCTTTCAAGATGAAAAATGTAGTAACTCTTCACACATTATCATTAAGAACTTGTAGATTTTAACATATCTGACATAGTCTTGTTTGCTTCACCATTTTGCCCTCCAAAATCAAAACCTGAATCAGATTAAGTTTTTGAATATCTCAGTTTGCAGAAAATTCAGGAACACAGGAATGTGCTAAATCACTGCACTGATGTATTCAGAAAAACTCAGCATGCGAGATACTATGCATAATGAGGCTTTTAAAAAAAAGGAAAAAAATGAGAAAATCACACAATTCAAAACATCAATTGTAAAAAAAAATCATTTATAAGACCTATGTAAACCTCAGCTTTAATTGTTTAACAAAAACTAGCCATTTTTAAGATACGATACAAGTATTTAAAAGAAAAATACACATATTCTAGAGATACTTACTAAAAATACATGTGAAACTATATGAAGTTAGATATTTCAAACAAAATAGTTTGGGAAAGAAAATATGTATACAACCATGTGTTTGTAACTGTTATATCTGGAATGATGGGTATATACTAACTAGTCTCCATTTTTATGTATCTAAAATGTTCGAGAATAAAGACTTGCTAGTATCAATATAAGGTAAAAATCAGCCAGGAGATGATGCATATAGTCAGGATTTCTAATTTAACAGCTTATATTTTTTAGAAGGGCAGTTAAAATAGAAAGAAAAAAAAAAAAGGACCATCCATTTCATAAAACATATTACATTCAGTTACTAATTTTATTATCTGTAAGAGTTAGTTATAAGCATGGCAACTTCAAAGAGATTAGAAAATATACTATTGTATAAATAAAAATCTAAAAAAATTCCAAATACATGTCACCCACCTGATAATATAAAATATTTTTGGTTAACTATATTTTACTTACATTTTCCATATAGTTTGGTTTAAAGCCTTCCTGCTGTCGCCTCAATTCCTCCTGTTCTCTATGTCGGATCATTTCTTCCTCACGCCGACGATGTTCCTCTTCATGTCTGAAATTATTTCAAACAAAAATTTCAGCACTACGACATGTAAGCCACAACCAGGTACTTTATTTCATATAAAAAATAACTTATACAAATTACAATATTCAAATTTGTGACTAATGATCGATTGTAGTGCCTAGATTTAAACTTCCTTCTTCTATTTTGTTCCAAGTCTAAAAACTAAGCCAAAGAAATAACTGAAATAAAGTAAAGAAACATACACACACAAAAAACCCCAAGGCAATGACACATAACCTCAGTGGTTATATGCTTATGTTCAGGAAATCAAGCTGGGGCTGTATAGCTCAGTGCCATTGTGCTTGCCTTAGCATATATGAGGCACTGGGTTCAATCCTTAGCAACACATAAAAATAAGCAACTAAAATAAAGGCATTCTGTCCATCTACAACTACAAAAGGAGGAGTACAAAAAGAGGAGTACTACAGGAGGGGGAGGGGGGAAGGGAGGGGAAAGAGGTGGGAGGGGGAGGGGGAAGAAAGAAATCGAGAATCCAAAGAGCCAGGAATGGTAGTGGAGTTCCATGCTAGGCTCAACACATTAGCGAGAGATTATCTCAAAATAAAAAGAACTGGAGATATACTTCAGCCATAAAGCACCCCTAGGCTCAACCTCCAAGTACCAGAAAAAGACAGAGGGGAGGGGTGTCTAAAATTTATCAGTGACATGGCAGAGGTCTTCAAGATATCCAAAACCTACAGAAATTAGCCACCTCAAAGGATGCACTGCCTAGAAAAAAATTCTATTGTGTGCAGAAGGAAAAGTTTTATTGACCTCTCTTTGCTCTACTTTTGTTAACCCACTGAGGAACTTTTGAACAGTAGCAGCCCACACTTTTTTTTTTTTTTTTTGGTAAATTAAGTTATATAGGACAATCATTTGCTTTAGCTAGCATAGTTAAGGAGTTAAAACAGAGGTCATATGACCTACAAAGACTAAAATATTTATTATCCTATCCTTTGCCAGAAAAAAAAAAAATCTGCTGACTCCTGTTCTAGAGCAAGTAAAACTTCAAGCAAAAATCAATATATGTATGTGTAGGATTATTATTAATTCGGTAATTAAATTATTATATGATCAAGTCAGAAATCCTACATTAATATTTAAGTAACAGACTCATAATATTTAATATTCAATCAATGCAAATTCCAAATTATATATGTCCTAAATGCATACGCATGTGCACACACACAAACACACACACAAAAAAATAGTAATTGAAATAGTGAAGGCTATATTAAACTCATGTCCCATCAGCAGAAATCAAAGGTTAACTTGGATAAACACCTTTCAATATTCAGAATTAAGCTTCAAAATACTGCATTTTGAATGTTGCACAACATTCCCCACAAACACAAAACCATTAACTGAAATATGTGACTTCTTCCACTGCCAGAAGAAAATCTGTTAAGTTACTCAAGAGTAAGGTTTTAGGCTCACAAGAAGTAAAGAAACAATGTTCCTACATGGATTTCAACCAAAATCTATGCTATTTTTAAAATGTTGTCTAACTCTCCAAAATAAAACTATCACACGCTTTAAAAAACATCTTTAGTAAATGCATTAATCAGTTCATAAATTTTATTGTTAACAAAATACTTTCAAATTCACATACTACTGAAAATGTACACCGGAACAAGTAAAAACTTCTTATCATCACCACCATCATCATTGTGGTATTGAGATTTGAATCCAGAGGCACTCTATCACTTAGCTATATCCCCAGCTCTCCTTGTGCTTTTTTCAAATTTTGCAGGCCTCAAATTTGTGATCTTCCTGCCTCAGCCTCCTGAGTTGCTTGGATTACAGTTATATATCATCACCCCCAGCTAAAAATTACCTTATCAAAAGAATGTTTAAGACAAATGTGTTTTCAAATAGACTTTTTCTGGTTTAAAAAAAAGATCAATATACTAATACTAAATTTCCAATGAGGTTCAGGCTGGCACCTCATAACCAACCACATCAGTATTTTTGCAGTAAGGTGAACATGCATGATCTTTGGAAAACATAAAGATTGACAAGATAACATAATTTCAAGTCAAGCTTCTCCATCCAACATATTCACATCAGATTCTGCCACTAAATGATACATTTTAAAAACTATTTTTGGTTTTAAAGCTTTGCAGACATAATATGATCTTGTTGGCGGTCAACTTCTAACATATAATTTAAAAATGTGCAAACCAATTTCCAGTAAACTAAACAAATATGTGCACAAATGTGCAAGGATAAATATGTACACCATTATACACTGAGGCATTATTCATAAAAGCAAAGGATAAAGACACATTAATCAGTATATAGGGAAAAAAAAATCAAGGTTCACTAATCCGAAGGAACATAGCTGTTACAAAAAGGTAGGTATGCATTTACTGATAATGAAAGAATATTTATTGTCAGAAAAAAGGCAAGTAAAAAACAGTGTTCGGGCCAGTGGTGCACACCTGTAATACCAGCTACTTAGGAGGTTGAGGCAGAAGATCACAAATTCAAGCTCAGCCTGAGCAACTTAGAAAAACCCTGTCCCAAAATAAAAATTTATAAAAGGATTGTGCTATAGCACAGCAGTAGAGCACTTCCCTAGTATGTGCGAGATCCTACGTTCAATTCTTAGTCCCACAAAACAAAACCCAGTATTCCTAATTTGTATGCATAAAGAAAAAGATATGAAAAAGTTAACATGACATGGGAACAATCTGATTAAGAGCAATATCCTTGTGATATATCACACCAATGATTCCACAATCTAAATATACAAGTGGCATAAATATTCCTGTTGTCCATGTTTGCTTTCTATTTTTCTTATTCTGCAAGATGCTCTAAGTTATCTCTTCAGGTAAAGGAGCATTCCCTATGTTATATTCATAAATGGGACAAAAAAAAAAGAAAAAGAGGTATGACAAATATATCACCCTTTACATCATACTTAATTTAAAATTAATACAATTTTAATTTTATAATTTGTTTTAAATCGAAATCCTCTAACAATCTTCAGATCTCAACAGGATTCTAAAAACAGAGGATCTAGGCACTAAGCCATGATGCTTACTGAACGAATCTGACTTGCTGCTTTTGGGGGAGAGTTTTGTCTGTCTGTTTGATACTGGGGACTAGAGCCAAGGTTGTTTTATCACTAAGCTACACACTCCTAGTCCTTTTTGGCTGGTTGGTTTGTAACAGGGTCTAAGTTGCTGAGTCTGGCCTTGAACTCACAATCCTCCTGCCTCAGTTTCCCAATTTGCTGGGATTATAGGAATGTGCCACTGTGCTCAGATGCCTTCTGTTATTTTTTAAAATTTATTTATTTTAAATATTTATTTTTTTAGTTTTAGGTGGACACAATATCTTTATTTTACATTTATGTGGTGCTGAGGATTGAACCCAGTGCCTCTTGAATGCTAAGTGAGCACTCTACCACTGAGCTACAACCCCAGCCCGCCTAAGCTTACAGTACATTCTACGGACCCATTATCTCTCTATTATGATTTGAATCTGTAATGTCTCAAAAGGTCATATATTGATAAGCAAGGTCCCCAATGCAGCAATTCAAAAATAGAGCTTTCGGTCAATGATCAGATCATGAGTGCTCTGACCTTACCAGTGAATTAACTCATTGGATGAATGAATTGATAGCCGAATAAACTAATGGGAGGTAGAACCTACCTGGAGTAAGTGGGTTATAGGGGCATGTCCTGCAAAGGTGTACATGTCCCCAGCTCCTTCCTGTCTTTCTCCTTCTTTGCTTCCCTCTGTCAAGTACTGACATCATGATGTTCTGCCTTACTAATCATGCAGCTAACTGATCATGGACTGAATCCTCTGAAACACTAAACCAAAATAAAAGATTCTTTCCTCCTCTAATTTGTTCTGTCAGGTATTTGGGTTATAGGAAAGAAAAGCTCACCCAACACATCATAAGGACTTTAAAATAATGTGCTGGCTGGGCATAATGGTGTACACCTGTAATCCCAGAGATTCAGAAAGTTGAGGTAGGAAGATTAAAAATTTGAGTCCAATCTCTGCTATTTAACCCTGTCTTGAAATGAAAAAATAAAAATTAAAAAAAAAAAAAAGCGTTGGGGGAAAAAAAGTGTTCAGTGGTAGAGTGCCCCTGGCTTTAATCCCCAAAACTGTGAAAAAAATAATGATAATATATTGAAAGATTTAGGAAATAAATGGATAGGCAGGAAAGTGTTGAGAAGAAAAGAAACGAAGCAAAAAGTAAATGATGAAAACTACTAAACAGCCAGGTACAGTGACACGTGACTGTAATACCAGTGACTCAGGAGGCTGAGACAGGAGGATCACAAATTTAAGACCTTGCTGAGGTCCTTAAGCAATGTAGTCAGACCCTGTCTCAAAATAAAAAATAAAAAGGTTGAGGATGTAGCTCAGTGATAATTTGCCCCTGGTTAAATCTATAGTAACCCCTTTAAAAAAAAAAAAAAACACTAGTAAGTAAGACAAGTCACAGGTAGAACCCAGCCTCTGAAGAATTAAGTGGCTCATGAAAATTTACGTAATTTATTATAGCATTGAAAAAGAAACTAAAAACCTTTCTAACTCCAAAGAAATTCTTTAGTTTTCTGAAAACATACTTTTCTAAGCAAGGTTTTTCTATTCCAACTAAGGTAAAAATATAAAGGCAGAGAGTCCAGGTTATTTGGTTTAACAATTAAAGCTATCTTACTCAGTAGCAGTTTTAGCCAGATGATTTTCTTTTATTTTAAGACAAGTTATCATATTTTTTAAAATCAAAATTCTTATGAGGGGAAATTGGGGCTATTATCAGTTGGTAGAGTGCTTGCCTTACCCTGGGTTTAATCCCTGCACCACTAAATAAATAAATAAATAAATAAATAAATAAATAAATAAATAAATAAATAGTTCATTTCAAAAGTGAAATAACTTATGTCATTTGTTCCCTACACTATATCCAAAACCTATAGTACTTTAACAGAAAACTTGCAAAAATAGTACAACACTCCTATGTATACCTCATCTAATTTCCATTAAATAATACATTTACCTTACCAAGATACAATTATAAAAAAATTGGTAAAATATGATAATTACCCACTAATAACTAAAAACCTAATTCAATTTTCCCCTCTAATGTTGTTCTGTTCCAGGACCTTATCAGAATCCCAAGCTGCTTTTAATTATTATTAGCCTTCTCCAGTCTCTTAACACTTCAGTCTTTCTTTCATGAACCTGACACTTTCTAAAAGAAAAAATTTTTTAGAAGACCCTTCAATTTGGGTTTGCCTGATGTTTTGTCATAACTGAAATGACAATATGCCTATTAAGCAATAAAACCACAGAAATCATGTTGTATCCTCATTAAACAGTATCAAGGGGTGACTGAAGTCAACTGATTTAATATGAACGATAGAAATTTTAACACAGTTTTCGAGGTGTCTGATGGATTTTATTCATTATTATTCACTTTGTTTTCTATTTGTACTTAATACAAACTTGAAATTATGCAAAAACCCTGTTTTTCAAATTTTTACCTACCAACTTTAGCTTCTTTCAATAAATCTTCTCTGTAATAATTATTACTACAGTTTTTGCTGATCAATGACTTTATTGCTTTCATTCTTCCTGCATCTATTAATTAGAATCTTACTTTAAAGGGGAGCTGCCCTTTCTAGCCCTCTAATTATTTATTTATTCAATTGCTTTTATCAGTATGGATTCATGGATATTTATTTTATTCTATGGCTTAAAATCAAATGTTTGAAAAAACCTGACAATTACTGTTTATTTTGTTGCTAAAATCATTCTACCATGGGCATAAGGAACTCCTTCATAAAGCTCCCAGTTCTTCTGATATACTCTATCCTTTTTTGAATGCTTCTTTACTCTTTGGCACAAGACATTCTAATCACATCATGGGTTTTCAGTGTTTCTATCAACCCTCATTTCTTATATGAGAGTTCTTAGAAACAAAGATGTGGATACTAAATATATTTACTAGGATACCACTAATTCTAGGGCCTCTTGGTCAATGGAGTCATGAAATATATGTATATATTAATTCACACATAAAAACATCTGTATTTCTGCATGTGTTCTATTAAACATCACTGAATTCATTATTATATCTGTCTCCAAACCAGCACCACAGATTCACTTTAATTTTAGCCTTTTGAGAGAAAATAGGGTCTCATTATCTCTATTTATGTTCATATATCTCTATATATGTTCACCTAAAGGTACATAAACCAGGTGCAGTAGCACATACTTGTAATCCCAGCTACTCAGGAGCCTGAGGCAGACGAATTACAAGTTTGAGGCCAGGCTTGGCAATTTAGCAAGAATGTGTTTCAAAATACTGCTGGGTTCAATCCCTAAGATCAAAAAATGATAAAGATAATCTGGGCCAGTCTCAGGGGATCCTTAAAGCACCATAAGGTGAAAAACATTGAGAACCATGGCCCAAAATTAGGAAAAAAACATATCAAGAACAATGGTCTGAGGAATACATCCTTCAAGCATTCCATCCTACCTGCCTATCTATCTGACCTCAAGTGAACTTCACAAACTTCTAGACAAATGGCAGTGTCTGACAGAAATGCCCAATAAATGTTGTTTCTTCTTTAAAAAAAAAAAAAAAAAAAAAAAAACTTTCAAAATTTAAAGATGCATGCAATTTATTATGACTAACCTTAGGTTTTTATAAGTTTTAGAAAGTATGTGTTTAATGTACATATAAATACATAAAAATTATTAACTAAATGGTATTCTAGTTTCCTATTTTAGGAAACAGAATCCTGGTGGCCTTCCCAGGCAGTGTGGTAGGGAAGCAGAATTTCCCTGCCATTACTGAGGGACTATTATGGCTGTCATATCTGCTTCTATATTCAATCTGTAGCAAATATTGCTTTACATAAAAAAAAATCACATAAGTATATGTGTGTGTGTGTGTGTGTGTGTGTGTGTATGCTTATTTTAGTAGCCCATCTGGTTATTGTGGATATTCTCTGATACTTCACCAAAAACTTGACAAGCAGTGTTTTCTTTTTTTTTTATTTTGAGACAGGGTGTCACTAAGTTGCAGAGTTATTGGGGCTGACCTTGAACTTGTTATCCTCCTACCTCAGCTTCCCAAGTGGCTGGGATTATAGGCATGTGCCATCACACCTGACAATTTATTACTTTTTAAAAAGCAATTTTTCTTTCTCTGAATAAGTACACTGCACAAAAACTGAAAAACTAAAATGAAAAATACACACACACTTCAGTATGATTATATTATTCATTTGTAATTGGTTCATTTGTATTTTGGTATCCTACTCTGGGCCACCCCCACCCACTCCACTCCACATGCATGTTATTTGTTTTGATTATTTAGGGTTTTTTCTTTTTCTTTCTTTCTTTCTTTCTTTCTTTCTTTCTTTCTTTCTTCTTTCTTTCTTTCTTTTGAGGGGGGAGGCAGTCAAAAGGTAGGGTACAATTTCAAAAAGTCTAGCTGTCAAGTCAAAATATAAGAGGAAGCTAGACTTAGATAAGGTTTTAAGTTAGGGGAGGTATTTGTGTCCTTTTTGTTTGGTGCTGGGAATTGAACCCAACAGCACTTAACCACTGAGCCACATCCCCAGCCCTTTTTATTTTTTTATTTTGGGACAGGATCTCACTAAGTTGCTTAAGGCCTCGTTAAATTGCTGAGGCAATTTTCACTCATCATCCTCCTGCCTCAGCTTCCAAGAGCTGAGATTACAGGTGTCTGCCATGGTGCTCAGCTAAACATGTTCACATAAAAAGAGAAGCAGAAAAAATAACAAAGTTGAAAAACAATCCCTGAGGTAGGACATTCATGTGAGCAACTGCTGCACCGGAACCGCATGGCTTGGCTCTAAAATCAAGTTTAATTCAATAGTTCTGGAGGTTAAGTTTGAGACTTTGCATTTCTAACAATTCTCTGGGTAAGAATGCTGATGCTGCCTATTCAAGGACTATAATCTGGAAATGACTTGGGTAAAGTAAAATCACAGTAGTTCTAAAACAGATACACACACATACACACACACACACACACACACACACACACAACAAATATTGATGTAAACAAGTACAAAGACAAAACTACAAAAATACATCAAAACATACTGAATATCACCTATCTGCAAACTAGAAAAGCTTCAGACTCAGTTTTTCACTTTCTTCTTTACTTTTACTTTCCATGAACAAGTTACTTCTAACCACAAGTACTTGCTATTTTTATAGATCTTTCAAAACCAAAATTTCTAAGTTTGTTTCAACCATCATAACCTTGTTCAGGACATTTCCTTATTATAATTTATAAAAAGATTATTATAATTTATAAAGAGATTATGTATCCCATTATACTTCACAATAAAATACTGCAGGCACAAGGAAAACTGTCAAATGTAAAAATTATACCTTATGAATCAACCAGTCTTCCTCCTTCCTTCTTTCCTTCCTTCCTTCCTTCCTTCTTCCCTCCCTCCCTCTTTCCTTCCTTCCTTCCTTCCTTCCTTCCTTCCTTCCTTCCTTCCTTCCTTCCTTCCTTCTGGGGGTTGATTACAGGGCCTTGTGCATGAGGGGCAAGCATTCTACCAACTGAGCTACATCACCAGCCCCCAGTTAATCATTATGGTTAACTTATGTACTATGATTTTAAATGCTTTTTACAATGGAGTCCACTTCCATAAATCTTTTCAATAATTATCAGAAGCAAAAAATACATAAGGGACATCTAGTAGTGTCACACATGAAAAAAATAAAAAATAATGGCAATTCAAACATATCCATCCCTGAAAATAATATCTAATAAATCATATGCAACGTAATTACCTAAGCTCATTATTTAACTCCAAAGAATATGCAATCAAAGTACCCTTAACCAGCTAAAAAAAATCTTAAAAAAATTATTATCCCCTACATGGAGTCAAAAATAAACAATTTTCTTATTTATTTGTTTTCAGCATATTCCTACTTGTATAACTTGTTTATAACGGGTAGTAGGACATTTATTTAAAACTCACACAATTACATATTTTCATGTTTATGTTACAGTATGTTGCTTTACCTCAGCTGTATTTGCTTTCGTTTCTGCAGCTCTTGGTTTCTGAGTTCTTCTAAGCGTCTGAGTTCTTCTTGACGTCTCATCAGATCTAGAAAATATTGACTACATATTAATATTTTTAGTTTCTTTTCTGTGTTTTTATGTCAAACAAGAATAAAAAATTCTCTATTAGTGTCAAAATATGTGTACAATTATATTATAAATTTGTATATTGTATAATTAAGTCTGGCACTTAAGAATCAGACCAAACAGATATAATGAACTAGGTTACCGCATAAAACCCAAAGAACTCTCTCAACACAATTAGCACTATGTTAATATCTTATGAAGAAGTGCAACAAGGAGAAAAATCCTTGAAAGAAGGGGGCAGAGCAGGGAAGCTCAAAAACAATGTGAACAAGACCACTTTCAATGCCTAGAACCTAAAAAAAATAAAAAACAAAACAGAGATGCTTTAACATCTCAGGTCATATTTCCTCACTCTTAACAACAGTATAATTAACTCAAAGCCTCTAACAATCAAATTATCAGTTAAGCACAGTTACCTGATACTTAGCAGGGTTACTATGATTTTTAAAATAAAACTAATATTTTACACTTACTAAACTGTATGTTAAAAGTTGCTAACATCCGAGCTGGGCATGGTGGCACATGCCTGCAACCCCAGCAGCTTGGGAGGCTGAGGCAAGAGGATCTCATGTTCAAAGCCATCTTCAGCAACAGTGAGGTGCTAAGGAATTCAGTGAGACCCTGTCTCTTAAATGAAATACAAAATAGGTCTTGGGATGTGACTCAATGGTTGAGTGCCCATGAGTTCAGTCCTCAGTACCTCCCCTGGCAAAAAAAAGTCACTAAGATCCAAAGATACTGAGATTTTACTAAAGTTTATACATTTATGTACTAGCATGATAAATATCTTTCTAGGGGAAAATTACTAAAAATAAGTGATGTCAAATTATCTACAATTCTGCTTTCTGTAGTTGCAGTTAATCACAGTGCAAAAAATGTTAAATGAAAAATAAACAATTCAAAATTTTAAATAAATGTTGTTACAATATAGGTATAATTATTTTATTGTTGTTAATTTCCTACTGTGCCTGATTCATAAACTCAACTTTATTCACAGGTACCTATGTACAGCAGGAGAAAACAGAGTATACAGAAAGCTCAGTACCATCCCCACCAGCAAGATTCCTTGGAAAGTAGTCACCCTCGGGCTGGGCAAGGCCCTGGGTTCGATCCTCAGCACCACATAAAAATAAATAAATAAAATAAAGGTCCATTGACAAGTAAAAATATTAAAAAAAAAAAAAAGTAGAGTGCTTACTTCTCATGCGTGGGGCAATGGGTTTGAATCTCAGCATCACATAGATAAATAATAAAGATATTGTTATTCATCTACCACTAAAAATGAAAAAATAAAAAAAGGGACTCTCAAAATAATTTTTCCTTTAAAAAAAGGACTCAAGACACAACACAGCTCAGTGGCAGAATCTTGTCTATTATGGTGCAAGGTCCTGGGTTCATTGCCCAGTATTATAAACAGAAATAACAATGTAATAAAGCAATTATAATACAAATTCAGGATTATTTTAGACTCCTTTACAGAAACACAAAATGCTAGAAGATTCTAAAACATGTTACCAATTAAGAAAGAAAGGGTAGGGAAAGATACATGATTTCACACGTATAACAAGGATTATAGATAATATTTCAGCACATGCAAGAGCTCAAGAAATACTGTTTCAGCCAGGCACAGTGGTACACACCTATAATCCCAATGGCTTGGGAGGCCGAGGCAGGAGGATCCCGAGTTTAAAGTCAGCCCCAGCAACAGTGAGTTACTAAAGCAACTCAGTGAGACCCTGTCTCTAAATAAAATACACAATAGGGCTGGGGATGTGGCTCAGTGGTCAAGAGCCCCACTTCAATCCCCAGCACCCACCCCCAAAAAAGAAATACTGTTTCTATGCCCTTATTACAGAGGATAATTGAGAATAAACAGCAATAAGTAATGAACAGTAGTCAAGTCATGCCTGAACCTATATACAGTAAGGTTAAGATTTAAGCACATATGAGAATTATGATTAAAGATGGGGCTGAGAGTATAGCTCAGAGGTAGAGAGAATGTTCAGCATAATAAGACGTGGATTCCATCCCAGTACAAGAAAGAGGAAGGGAGGGTACAAAAAAGACAAAGGGAGGGAAGATTAAGTCAATGCCATAAATTCAAAAAAATAAGAGGTAAGATAACAAAAATTACAGGAAAATCAAAAGGATGACCAAATATAGTTATTTCCTTGTCGTCCTTTCTTTGGTAGTTGGGAATCATCATTTAAAGGAAATAAATATACTTTTATTACTTAATTTATAAATACAAAAGCAAAATTTTGTAAAAATATTAAAAGAAAAAAAAAGGCAACACAACAAAGAAAAGCTCAGTAGTGGAAAGAGAGAAAGTAACAGAAAAATACATGGTGAAGAGTTTATACTACCTGCTTAGAGTTGTATTAAGTTAGGGTAACAAAGATAAGAAAATTCAAGAACTATGCTGATGATCAAAAACAGATGGTAAGGCAGGAGGAGCACAAGTTGAAAGCCAGCCTCAGCAAAAGTGAGGCACTAAGCAACTCAGTGAGACCCTGTCTCTATTTAAAATACAAAATAGGGCTAAGTTCAATCCCCGGCAACAACCCCACCCCCACCCCCACCTCCCCCAAATGGGCTGGGGAATGGCTCAGTAGTCCAGAGTCCCTGGGTTCAAGCCTCAGTACCAAAAAATAAAAAAAATAAAAAATAAAAACCCCAGATGGGAGCCAGGTACATGGTAAACACCTGAAGTCCCAACTTATTTGGGAGACCGAGGCAGGAGGATGGTTTAAACCAAGGAGTTAGTGGCTAGCCCGAGACTAATTTAAAAGGGGGGGGTGGGGTGGGCCGGCTAGGGATGTGGCTCAAATGGTACAGCGCGTGCCTAACATGCGTGAGGCACTGGGTTTGATTCTCAGCACCACATTAAAAAAAAAATGAAATAAAGATATTGTGTCCACCTAAAAAACTAAAAAAAAATTTAAAAATTAAAAAAAATTGGCTAGGGATGTGGTTCAAGTGGTTAACGCGCTTGCCTGGCATGCGCGGGGCGCTGGGTTTGATCCTCAGCACCACATACAAATAAAATAAAGATGTTGTGTCCGCCAAAAACTGAAAAATTAAAAAAAAAAAATTTTTTTTAAAAGGCTGGAAGGGCTGGTACACCTGTAATTCTAGCAACTCTACAAACCAAGACAGGAGAATTAAAACCCACACCTTATACTTTATCCAAAAAGTAACAGAAATTTACCAAAATGATTTAGAGTTGAATGAACAAATATTTACCTTTTAAAGAAACAATAACTCTGAAGTATACTGAATGGTTTACAGAAGGCAAACATCAGATAGAAGAAACTCCCATAAACATACTGCACATAGGCAGAGAGATATCTGTAGTGCCTCAATCTCTGTGGACAGCTAACTGAAGATAAATATTAACTGAAATGCTAACTTAAAAAATAAAAATGAAGGGGCTGGGGCTGTGGCTCAAGCGGTAGCGCACCCGTCTGGCATGCGTGCGGCCCGGGTTCGATCCTCAGCACCACATACAAACAAAGATGTTGTGTCCGCCGATAAATGAAAAATAAATATTAAAAAAAATTAAATAAAATAAAATAAATAAAATAAAAATGAAAAACTTAAGAATAAAGTAAAGATCTGGGGCTATAGCTGCTCAGCAGCAAAGAGCTTGCCTAGCATGTGTGAGGCACTAGGTTTGATTCTCAGCACCACATAAAAATAAACTAATAAAATAAAAGCATTGTGTTCATTTACAACTACAAAAAAAAAAAAGAATAAAGTAAAGAGCCAGGATGGGGATGTAGCTCAGTGGTAGAGTATGAGGCCCTGAGTTTGATCCCTAGTACCACCAAAAACAAAAATAAATAAACAAATAAATGACCTGAAGAAGAGAAAGTAATCCTATACTTAAAGAAAATAAAACTATAAGGCGTAATGGCAAAGAGTGGTGGCAGGAAGGACCAGAAAAAATTATTTGGAAAATTAAAGATCAGAAAAGGGAAGAGAGATATGAACAATAAAGACAGGTATTTTAAAAGGAAGTGAGCTTCTGACACGTTTAAATGGTTTATCATATTATTAGGTATCCGAGTAGGGAATGAGAGAACATTATGGCCCATTAGCAGTGCTCTTAGAAGTTCTGTTAGCATAGTCTCAAGTACCTTCCAGCTCATTACTAGGAATTTACTCTTTCTAAATCCCCCATATCCATCAGCGCACATGAATCTTTTATATCTCGTCTAGGTTATCCATCTATATCATTTTGGCATGTAGCAATAATTTATAAATGACCAGTATCTGTCCTAATTTCCAACAAATAATCTTGATACATGGTTTTATGACTTAACTAAAACTATCAAGAATTGCCCACTATACTTCTCTTTTTGCCTATAGAGTATATATTTGCTACTGACAAAATTTAACACCACTGAATTATCTCTAACAAATTACTCAACATAGGTAGAACATATAAGACTGAGCAAGCATTGTTAATCCAAAAACCTGAAATCTGAAATACTCCTAGTCCCAAGCATTTTGGGTGCTTACTCAACCTGAAATAATTTCATGTTTTTATAAAAGAAATTCTCAGAAAAAATAATTTTTTTGCTGTTCTTTTCACATTTTTTCTTTTTTTAATTTGTTCTAATTAGTTATACGTGACACTAGAATGCATTTTGACAAACTGTACACAAATAGAGCATAACTTTTCAATACTCTGCCTATAGATGGTGCTGAGTCACACCAGTAGTGTAATCATACTACATGTATATCATACATGTATAATAATGCCTATCTCATTTTACTGTCCTTCTCATCCCCGCCTTCCCAGCCCTCCCCTCACTCCTTTCTGCACAATCCAAAGTTCCTTCATTCTTCCCTACGCACCCCTCAGTCCCTGACTATGGATCAGCATCCACTTATCAAAGAAAAAATTTGGCAGCAAAGGGAAATATTGAGTTCCAACTCTTGTCTTTAGACTCCTAAATAGGAACTTAAGTAGTAATACATGTCAGTGGACACATAAATAAATCTCAAGAAGAAAATACCACACCATATCTATATGAAAATATCACACCATATCTATATGAAAATATCACACATATTTATATGTTTTTACCTTGCCTCATTAGCATTAATTGGTGTTCATGCCTAGCTGCTTCCATTTCTGCCTCCAGTTTTTCTTTGGCTTCTCTGATGTTTCTATCAACCTGCTCACGCTGCTGTTTTTCCATTTCATCAAGAGCCTTCCATCGAGATGCATACTCAAACTCAAATGTTCCAGGTTGAGCAAAACGTGGTGGCTGTTCTCTTTCCCTAAATTTACATTAAAAACATAAAGAAATGTATGCTTAAAAAGTAAACAACAACATCAGAAAATAACTACCATTTATTGAGCATTTATAATGTTCAAAGCTCTTCATCACATAGGTAGTACTCTGATTACATGGCAAAATGTAATATTTTAGTAATAAAAGCTGTTAGAAATCATTGTTAATAAATAAACTTTTAATAAACAGGTTAACTGGCTGAGCCAAAAATCAAAGGCCTAACCCACAACTTGTTTTAAGTGCTAACAAAATATTTTAAATTCAATATGAGCATCAGTCTGTTAACTGTGGTCCCTCAAGTACAGTATCTGGCCCCATCATGTAAATTTAGTATATATATATTTTGAGAGAAATAACATAAATGATGAGCAAACAAATGACCAATTAAAAAATAATAATAAAGGTCTATGAATGTTATCTAAAATTTTTTAAAAAATCAATTATTACTGGCTATGAGAACTTTAAGAAGTACTCATAGGATCATAGGAACACAATACAATCTTTTTTTTTAAATATTTTTTAGTTGTAGATGGACATAATACCTTTATTTATTTATCTTTATGTGGTGCTGAGGATTGAACCCAGTACCTTACACATTCTAGGTAAGCACTCTACCACTGAACCATAACCCCAGCCCCCACAATACAATCTTCATCCCACCTATAATTTGCAACTGTAAATTTTAACTTTTATTTTGAGGTAGAGAAAGAAAGATAAGAGGTGGGACCAATTTCAGAAAGATAAAGCATAAGGTTGTCACAGAGGGAAAGATGTAATAACCAGAAAAAGCTTTGAGGACCTTTCACAGGTACATGAGCACATTCAAAGGTTAGTCATGATCTAGATATTCTATACCTACAAAACAAATTTCCATCTTTTCTTTATAAAGTATTAACTTGGAAGGGTGAAGAAGTAAGATGATATACCTACCACTAATTTACTAAGAACTATATATTAGCAGTCCTAACTCTGAGACTGACTATAAAATAAATATAAGAATTCTTCTCTTTCTCTCTAGGAAAACAACATGGATTTTTGGACCTAGAATTAAATTTTAAACTTGCTTTTTATCCTCTGTGAGCATTTTCTCCTGAACCTGACTCTTTAGTAGTAAATCTAGGAAAATTAACTAGATTTCTTTAAAAAAAATTGTATTAAATCCCACTTTTGTTTAAGACTCTTATAATTCCAGTTCTTTAATTCCAGTTCACAATCCAAAAGTGTATACTATCTCAAATTTGTAATGGTAAGATATAACAAGAAAATATCAAGCAAACATTGTTAAGTCTTTGAAGAACAGCATTATGGTTCTGAATTATGATCCATTACTAGTGATACTCTTCCCTTGCTGCTGGTTGACGCCCCTATTCCAATGACTGACCCCCTTTCTCAGTCTTTTTTGATTCCTTCTGATCTTCCAATCTGCTATATATATATGGATTATTTCAAGACTCAGAGT
The DNA here is from genome assembly GCF_964194105.1 of Spermophilus citellus. NCBI lineage: Eukaryota > Metazoa > Chordata > Mammalia > Rodentia > Sciuridae > Spermophilus > Spermophilus citellus. Next base: position 75,725,875 of record NC_138182.1, on the reverse strand, counting down.
TCAGTCCTTTAGCTTGTTATCACATGTTGGTACTCCCTGCCAGGAGAGATCCTCTAAAATCAGATGCACCCAACTACCTATTTGACTGCACTAGTAACACCCAGAATAGTGCTTGGCACAAAGACAATAAAGTGCCTGTTTATAAAAACATAAAGTATTTACAGACAACTTATGCAAATATAATTGTACCACACTAAATAAAAAAGGCAACTGATAGGGTTGGGGTTGTAGCCCAGTGGTAGAGAGCTTGCCTCGCACGCATAAGGCCCTTGGTTCATTCCTCAGCACATTCATTAAATAAATATAAAGATATTCTAATACCTTAAAAAATATTTTTTTAAAAAAAGGCAGGGTCTGGGATTGTGGTTCAGTGATAGAGCGCTCGCCTAGCATGTGCAAGGCCCTGGGTTTGATCCTCAGCACCACATAAAAATAAAATAAAGATTTTATTTTAGTTGTCCAACTATAACTAAAAAATAAAAATATAAAGAAAAAATTATTTCCAAAAAAAAGTGATTCAAAGGGGGGGGGGGGCAACTGATAAAATTTACAGCATTTTGAAAATGGGCTTTTTTTTTTAAACCTGTAAAATAGTTCTTCCTCTGTGCCAGGATATTTGACCTCCCAACACTACTCCCTACCCACCCAAAAGTCTTCTTTCTACTTAAATACACCTGAAGCATACTAACTGAAGATATATTTTCACATTATCTAGATTTCATTTTTCTCTAGCATGTCTCCTCCTAACCACCTACCTCTACCACAGTATAAAAGGAAAGATTATTCTAAGTAAAATTAATGTTTCACACACAAAAAGACAACTAGCATTCAACATAAACCAGATTACTCTATTAACCAGATTGTATGACTACACAGAATATCGTATAACCCAATAGTACTAGACAGTAAATATGATAAAATAAACACCCCTGATAGCACATATCTAAAATATCTTTATTAATAAAATCTTACTTATGATATTGCTGAGTTTTCTGCATTAGCTTCTCTGGCAAGCCATCTTCATCATCAAACTGCTCCATGGGCTCCACAATGACTGGACGAGGAGTCCTGGATATATAAATAATTAATAAATATTAACATAATGCCTACTTTCAACACCATTCTAGAAACTTTTTATAATAAATATATATGCTTGGAGCTGGGCGAGATGTCTCACGCCTGTATTCCCAATGGCTTGGGAGGCTGAGACAGGAGGATAACGAGTTCAAAGCCAGTCTTAGCAATGGCGAAGCATTAAGCAAATAAATAAAATACAAAATAGGGCAGGGAATATGACTCAGTGGTCGAGTACCCTTGAGTTCAATGACCAATACCAAAAAATAAATAAATAAAATAATGCTTGGAAAATATCTCAGTTGAGAATATGTCAGAAGTAGCATATCTTGGGCTGGAGTTGTGGCTCAGTGGTAGAGCACTCGCTTAGCACGTGCGAGGCCCTGGGTTTGATCCTCAGCACCACATAAAAATACAGATTTTTTTTTTAAAGTAGCATATCTTGTCATAAAATCAGTCAATAAATATTTGCTAGCCAGATACAGGTGAGTGTCAAAGCCAGAAAATATGAGTATATAAATTATCAATTATCAATCAGCAGAACCACTGTAGTTCACTTTTATAAAGCACAATGAAAAATAATGCATACCTAACCTATGTTTTATGTTATGTGGCCCTTATCATTCCCATGTCCCATCACTTCAAACCATGCATCTCTACCCACATCTACCCATATCCCAGTCTACCAGTGTCGTTCGGGGGGGGGGGGGGGGGGATCTTTCTTAAAAAACTGCTAAAGCCTGTTGGGCCCAGTGGCACACACCTATAATCCCAGCAGCTCTGGAAACTGAGGCAGGAGGATTACAAATTCAAAACCAGCCTCAGCAACAACAAGGTACTAAGCAACTCAGTGAGACCCTATCTCTAAGTAAAATACAAAATAGGGCTAGGGATGTGGCTCAGTGGTTGAGTGCCCTGAGTTCAATCCCCTGTACCCCATCCCCCAAATAAAAGCTAAAGCCTAAAATGACACCTAAAGGTATCAAACAAAAGTAGGAGATGCAAAAGACAAGACATTCATGGGGCAAGTTAGGGAAGAGGGAAGAGACAAGAGTGTAGACTGAAAGATGTGACTAGAAAAACATTCTCTTTTTTAATATTTTTCTAAGTAAGAGGAGGAAGGAAGAGTTATGATGTTATACTGATATTAAATTTTTTTTGCTATCAGCTCACCATGCACACAACAGTAAAATCTACTTACTCTGCCTTCAAAAAATGATGCTTCAGAGAGAAATAAGTTTGATTGTTAAAGTGCTACCAGAAGAGCTAGAAATGGGGAAGGGGATTTTTGGAATCCAAAAACTTCTGTTTAACACATAAACAAGATCCTAAACCAGAGAAAAGTATACAAAATTATTTTTTAAAAATTATATCTGAGCTAGTGGAAACCTTTTAAGAAAGAATTAAAATCAGGTATGGGATATTATGGAATGTAATTATAGAGACCTCAAATAAGCTAAGTAAGAACACAAAAGAAAAGGGATTTGAATTTTGTTACTTCTAAGAGGACTCAAAGGGGCCCAAAGGGCTGGGATGTGGCTCAAGCGGTAGCACACTTGCCTGGCATGCGTGCGGCCCGGGTTCGATCCTCAGCACCACATACAAAGATGTTGTGTCCCCCAATAACCACAAAATAGATATTGAAATTCTCTCCCTCTCTCGCGCTCTCTTAAAAAAAAGGGGGCCCAGGGCCAAAATGAAGATGATGCATTAAGTGGAGAATTTACCCACTGGAAACTAGGGCAGGACAGAAAACATAAGAATAGCAATAAAACCAGAAAAAAAGAGCTCCAGGTGAGCAAAGGTCAACAACGATAGAACATGCATATCCCTTCAATAACACAAGGCTATTCTAATTCCTCAAAATTCAAAAGATACTCAGGAAGGTGGGCTGGGGATGTGGCTCAAGCGGTAGCGCGCTCGCCTGGCATGCGTGCGGCCCGGGTTCGATCCTCAGCACCACATACCAACAAAGATGTTGTGTCCGCCGAGAACTAAAAAAAAAATAAATATTAAAAATTCTCTCTCTCTCTCTCTCTCTCTCACTCTCTCTCCTCTCTCACTCTCTCTTTAAAAAAAAAAGAAAGAAAAAATGGTGATCTTAAAAAAAAAAAAAAAAGATACTCAGGAAGGAAAATTACTAAGCAGACCACTTGTCTCAGAAAACATGACAATTACCTGAAAATGACAAGATTTTTACATGAAAACAGGAAAATGGTAAACAAGGTTAGGAGAAAAATAATGACATCTTTATACTCTGAAACATATCAGGTATTTTAACTATAACATGGACCATTAGCTAATTCCTTTTTTTTTTTTTTTTTTGGTGTCAGGGATTGAACTCAGGGGCACTTAACCACTGAACCACACCCCCAGCCATTTTTTGTAATTTTTTTTTTTAGAGACAGGGTTTCACCAAGTGGCTTAAGGCCTCAATAAATTCCTGAGACTGGGTTTGAACTCTCTCATCCTCCTGTCTCAGCCTCCCGAGCCACTGGGATTACAGTTTTGTGAAAACACACCCACTTGTGACTAGATGATTCTTAAAAACATTTGGGGAGAAAGGAAGTAAGAGTCTTCTTGGAAGAAACAAACACAAATGTGTATACTCTCACAGCCCCTCCTTTTATATTACCTTGTTCCTGCAATTCTACTTCTAAAGAGACATGAACAAGCGTGCAAAAATCAGTCACAATCACCTTTATCCATTATATAACAAAAGTGAGAAATATAGGAATGTGTGGCATACAGAAGGGAAGTTCTAAGGACTGTGTCTTATTTTTGTTAAATTAGGACATATGTGAAAATAGTAACATCTGTGATTTCACTGTACCTACTATTCTTTAGAATCATCCTTTGTCCATTTTCTCATCTTATTTTTTTTTGAAGTACTAGGAATCAAACCCACTTATACTCTACCACTAAGCTACATCCATAGACACACACACACACACACACACTCCCAATCCTCTTTATTTTTTAATTTGAGACAGGGCCTCACTTTTGTCCAGGCTAGCCTCAAACTTGCAATAATCCTTCCTTAGCTTCCCAAGTAGCTGAGATTATAGGTGTGCACCACCCCACTCCACTTTCACCCATCTTTTTAATTTCACTTTCATCTTTCAGTATTCACAAAGGTTTTAAATCTTAAACTCTAATATTTCTCCCCATTTTGTCACCAGAATAATCATCTTGAAAATGTTTCATTTAAATAAAAATTTAAGTTTTGTATAAGAAAATCCCATGAAATACCATCATTTGGAAAGGACCTCTAATTATGTTGTGACAGTGACTTAAAAGATGATGCAGGGGACTGAGATTGTGGTTCAGTGGTGGACCACTTGCCTACAAAAGCACATGTGAGGCAATGGGTTCAGTCCTCGGCACCACAATAAATAAATAAATAAAGGTGTTGTGTCCCTCTACAACTAAAAAAAAACTACTAAAAAGAAAGAAAGATGATACAAGGCTACAGGTGGTGCTCAATGGTATGGTGCTTGGCTAGCATGCCCAAGGCTCTAGGTTCAATAACCAGTACTACCAAGGCCAGTCTTAACAACATACCAAGGCCCTAAATAATGAGCAAGATGGTCTCAAAAAATAAAAACAAAAAGTTTGGGGCTGGGGATGTAGCTCAGTTGGTAGAGGGCTTGCCTCTCGTGCACAAGACCCTGGGTTCTAATCCCCAGCACCACCAGAAAGAAAAAAGAAAAAAGTTTGGGAATGTAGCTCAGTGGTAAAACACCATCAAAAAAGGTGGTAGAGTATTTTGATGACATAATTTTTAAAAAGTAAAGAGATGTCTTTTACTTTACCATTTTGTGGGTTTTTTTTTCTATATTACTCTTTATTAGCATAGTTGGGAATAACTAAAGAGTTATGATAAAATAAGCTTTAGCAAGACAAAATAACCAAATGTTTGACAAAGGAAAAATAAAAAATATTTTGATAATGTTATCTTAAATTTATATAGTGACCCAATAGACCAATATGGTGATTTTAAAGGGGGGGGGGTTCTTCTAATATTTTTTAATCTTCTTTTTGTTCTTTTGAAGACATTTACAAAATAACTGACCACATACTAAAATTTAACAGATAATTGAGACTGCTAAAACATATCGGGTCTAATTGAGAATGATAGTATCCCAAAGGTTAAAGCTGCTTTTCTAGAAAGGTTAGGTAGCAATTTACACTTCCACTACCAGCAGGTTTTTCTAAATAATCCTCAAATTTCCAATATACAAGTGAAAGAAATATTACAGCTGAGCACAATGGCACATGCCTATAATCCCAGTGGTTTGAAAGCTGAAGCAGAGGCAGAAGGATGGTAAATCAAGGCCAGTCTTAGCAACTTAGCAAGGCTCTAAACAATGAGCAAGACTGTCTCAAAAAAATTAAAAACCAAAAGGTTGGGAATATAGCTCAGAGGTAAAACACCAGCCAAACAATTGTTGAAAAGAAAAAAATAGGTATCACAATAGTATTTTTATTAAAGGATTTTTAAAATCTAGGAGAAATCTGATTTAATATAGGAAGACATAACAAAGTAATAAAATGATGGAAAAGTAATCTCTTTCTGGGGGCTGAAGATATGGCTCAAGCGGTAGCACGCTCGCCTGGCATGTGTGCGGCCCGGGTTCGATCCTCACCACCACATACAAACAAAGATGTTGTGTCCACCGAAAAAACTAAAAAAATAAATAAATAAAATTCTCTCTCTCTCTCTCTCTTAAAAAAAAAAAAAAAAAAGAAAAGTAATCTCTTTCAAATGAGTAGTATGCAAAAGCTATTACTGTTGAGAGCCACTGCCCAGTCAGAATGGCCCCTGGCATTTTGCCAGAAGTAATGGTTGAGAGGCGAGCTGGATTGAAACAGGCTATGTATTCAATTGTATATAGACCCCTGCTGTCTGCTACTTTGGAGCTCTAGCAGGGATTCCTGGGGAGTTCGCTTGGTTGGTGAAGTTCTGGTGGAGGGAGTTCCAGTTGGTGTGTGGGGTTCCTGGAAGGGCCGCGTGGGTGGCTTTCGGGGGAGTTGGGAAATAAAGTTTGTTCCTGCTTGAGTGATTTGTGCCCAGCCAGACTGCGGCAATTAGTATATCACATGTGTACAGAAATAAGTTAAGTCTAACACTGCTAGTCTATCACCCTAATTGATAAGGCTGCTTATCAGTGCCTAAGCTATTAGAACAATAGTTTGTGAACATAAACTTCTGGTAAATTTGATGACTGACCCCACCACCCTACACACACACACACACACTCACACTCACACACACACACACACACACACACACACTCCCCTGCACTCCAAGGCTCAGGTTAATTTTCCTGGTAGATAACACATCATTTCTTGCTTAGATGAATTAGAAACATCCTGTATGAATCTAATGGAAGGTCTCTTGGAAGTATACACTAGTTTCCAACCAACCATACTCCATGCTACTTTTCCCTTTTGCTTATTTGCTTATTTTGTGTACTTTCAGTATAATAAATCTTAAAGTATTGCACAGATGCTACAGCCTCTTGATCCTTACAGTGATCTGCCAAATCTGGAGGTATTCTTGGAGTCCTCATGATACACCTGTAAACACACTAACCAAATATAACTTCTACTGTCATTTTCACACTTTTATTTCCAGTCTTTTTTCTATTTAGCATAATATTTGAAAACAGCATATATCTAGTCTTATAGATATATGTATCTATAAGAAATATCTATACTTCCATTTTTAATTTTTTCTTGATAAATTGCTTTATAGAAAAATAAGCAAAAAATGAACATGCAAGAATTCTTTGGTTTAATCCCCACACTGCAAAGAGATGAAAAAAACCAAGCAGTTGATAAATAACATCTGTGCATAGTAGAATGCCCTATCATAATCAACAGAGTTGTAATTTGTTTAGTTTTGTTTGAAATTTTGTGGACACACTACAAAACTTAAACACCATTAAAATTCAGAAAAGAATTAAAACAAGTTCAAAATATACTCTTTTAAAGCATACAACTCAGTAATTTACATGCAACCATCACCACAATCTAATTCCTTAAGATTTTCATCACCGAGAAAAGAAAACCTGAACGTAATTAGCAGTCATTTCTCTATTTCCCTTGCCCTGATCCACTTTCTGTCTGTATGATATATCCTCCCTTTAAAAACACAAACAAGGCTGGGTGCAGTGGCACATGCCTGTAATCCCAGTGGCTCAAGAGGCAGAGTTCAAAGCCAGCCTCAGCCATTAGCAAGGCACTAAGCAACTCAGTGAGGACATGTGGTTCAGTGGTTGAGTGCCCCCCGAGTTCAATCCAAGGTATCCCCCCCCCAAAAAAAGCCAAACAAACAAAAAACTATTTGCCAGGAGTGATGGTAAACACCAATAATCCCAGTGACTAATAAAATTAGTAGAAGCTGACACAGAAGGATCCTAAATTCAAGTAATTTAGTAAAGCCTGTTTCAAAATAAAAAACAAAAAGGAATAGAGATATAGTCAATGGTAAAGCATCCTTGGGTTCAATTCCCAGTACCAAAATCAACAAAACTCTTATTGGGCCAGTGATGTAGTTCGTGGCAATAAACTTGCACAGCATACATGAGGCCCCAGGTTTCATGGTCAGCAGCACCAAATCTAAAAATAAATAACAAAAACTATTGAACATCATAATATATACTTCCACTATTATGTAATAATTCCCTTTGGGAAATAACTACATAACAATCCACAGTAAATGCATTTTAACTGATCATCAATTCTCTATTAATTTATATTTGTCCAAAACCATTAGAAGAAATCAGAACTAAAATGATAGCTGTGCATGGTGGCATGAGCCTGTATTATCAGCTACTCAGGAGGCTGAGTCAAGAGAACTGCCAAGTTCAAGGCCAGTCTGGGCAACATAGCATGACCCTGTTTCAAAATTAAAAGGGCTGTATGCCTGTAATCCCAGGCAACTCAGGAGGCTCAGGCATGAGAATCACCAAGTTCAAGGCCAGCCTTAGCAATTTAGTGATACCCTCTCTCAAAATAAAAAGTAAAAAGGGCTGGGAATGTGGTTAAGCATCCCTGGGTTCAATCTCTCTACCAGATGGACAGATATATAGACAGACAGACAGCTGCATTTATAGCTCAGGAGTAATATGTCCCCGGGTTAAATCTTCAATACCAAAAAATAAAGATGCAGGCATAGCACTATTATATATAGGTTTTTAATTTTCCCTTTCTCACTTTTTTTTGCCTCTTTTGTAATTTCAAAATAGCATAAGAATGTAATTTATACATACTTTTGTACAGTATATTATGTTGTTTATCCAACACCATGTATAATATGTAGCATTTTATGGCAAATTTAAAGATTTTCCTTTCTTCTTTTTTTTTTCTTCTTGATAATAAGAATTGAACCCAGAGACATTCTACCACTAAGCAATATCCCCAGTCCTTTTTATTTTTGAGACAGGGTCTCACAAAGTTGCCCAGCCTGGCCTCAAACTTGTAATCCTCCTGCCTCAGCCTCCCAAGTAGCTGGAATTACAGATGTTCAGTATGCCAACTGCCTCTGAAGATATTTTCAAGAAAAATTTTGATCTTACAAGATATTTACAGGGTTGGAGATGTAGCTCAGTAGTAGAACACTTGCCTAGCACGTGAAAGGCTCTGGGTTTGATCCCCAGTAATGGGGGGAAAAATATTTAGATTGTAAGCCCCTATGGTATCACTCCTGAGCAATTTACTCAAAAGACTTTCAGAAGTAATGCAGCTATCAGTCAATAAACATTTGATTGCCTCATATGAACCAAGACTACAAACAAAGCTAAACAAAACAGTCCCTAAAATCTTCAGACTAAGAAAAAAGATAATACTCCTCAAATTATGAGCTAGAATGGAACAAACTAGAATGCTGTCATAGACAGTAACAGGAAAGGGTCTGGGATTGTGACTCAGCAGTAGCACTTGTCTAGCACATTCGAGGCACTGGGTGTGATTCTCAGCACCACATAAAAATAAATAAATAAAGGTATTGTGTCTAATTACAAATAAAAAATATATTAAAAAAAAGAAAATAACAGGAGGATTAGAGGTATGCTCAGTAGTAGAGCATTTGCCTATTATGCACAAGAGCTTAGGTTTAATCCTTACCACAAAACTAGAACAAGGCCAGGCACAGTGGCGCACATCTGTAATCACAGTGGCTTCAGAGGCTGAGACGGGAGGACCTTGCGTTCAAAGCCAGCCTCAGCAAGGGTGAGGCACTAAGCAACTCAGTGAGACCCTGTCTCTAAATAAAATACAAAATAAGGCTGGGGAAGTGGCTTAGTGGCCGAGTGCTCTCCAGTGTCCAAAAAAAAAAAAAAAAAAAAATTAGAATAAGAATGAGAATAACAGAGGGACTGCAGTTTAGACAAGACAGTCAAAAGACTTCCTCTCCACCACATATTTTAGCTGGCACTACCATGCAAACAGCAGAAGAGAAGAGCATTCTGAATTCTCTTGAGATGCAAAGCTTCTAAGCAAAGAGAATCTGTAGGCAGCATCAATCACCCCACAACATAAAAAGCAAGGGACCTGATACCAGACTAAACTTATTACAGCTATAATTCAACTTACTACAACTAACTGCTATACAACTTTAAGCATATAACTTTACATTTCTGGGTCAATTTTTTCACATGAAAAATAGGACAAATAATAACCAGTATTACAGCAAAAATCCAAGAAACCATGATTATGAAATATCTCTGATAATAAAATGTTCAACACCTTGCCAATTCCCTCAAAACCATTCTTCCAAGTTGAGTGCGATGGCACACACCTATAATCCCAGCAGCTCAGGAGGCTGAGACAGGAGGATCGCAGGCTCAAAGCCAGCCTCAGCAACTGCAAGGCACTAAGCAACTCAGTGAGACCCTTCTAAATAAAATACAAAACAGCTGGAGATGAGGCTCAGTGGCAGAGTGCCCCTGGATTCAATCCCTGGTACCCCACCTCCCCCCAAAAAAAACTGTTCTTTAAAATATTTAAAAGCTACTTATGAGAACTTGTTAAATATTTACCAGTGTAAATATCACTTTAAAAAACACCAATTTTCTATCACTTTAAAAAACACCAATTCATCAAAGCTTGCAATAGAAAAAAATACAAATCACATGCTTCTCCCATTTTAAGAAATGTCTTGCCCATTCCTTCATTCATTCATGAAATAATTACCACAAGCCTACTATGTGACCAGGTATCATTAGAGTATAGGTGTTGTTCCCACACTGCAAAATAAAATTAAAATGAAACACAACACAGGTGCTGGGATTATAGAATTGGAACAAAACAAACCCCTGCCTTCATGGAGCTTACATTCTATTTGCAGAGAAAGACATACAAATTAGAGGCTGGCATTGTGGCTCAGCAGTACAGCACTCACACAGCACATGTGAGGCCCTGAGTTCGATCCTCAGCACCACATAAAAAATAAAGATACTGTGTCCAGCTACAATTAAAAAATAAATATTAAAAAAGAAAGACATAAAATTAAAGCATGGGCACTATGAAGAGAACTAAAATGAGGAGTGAATCCTAAGTGATTGTACAGAGGATGGTTACTTTAAAATAGGATGAGCTGGCCAGTTTCACATTCTAGTAATCCCAGCAATTTGGGAGGCTGAGACAGGAGAATGTCAATTTCAAGGCCAGCCTCTTCTGTAAAGAGAATTAATTTTAGCAAAGTAGGAAAAAAATGGAGCCAGGCGCAGTGGCACACGCCTCTAATCCCACAGACTCTGAAGGCTGAGGCAGAAGAATCACAAGTTCAAAACCAGCCTCAGCAATTTAGCAAGGCCCTGAGCAACTCTGTGAAACTATCTTTAAGTATAATACAAAAAAGAGTGGGGATGTGGCTCAGTGGTTAAGCGCCCCTGAGTTCAGTTCCTGGTACCAAAAAAAAACACGAAAATGAGGTTTATCCCAGTAAGGGAAGAAAGTTCTCCAAGCAAAAACAGTAAGACCAGAGGCTGATACCAGAACAAGCTGGCTGTGTTGTAAAGCAGCAGAACTACTATGAATTTCAATTTTAGCATGAGTGCTAAACAGTAAAAAACAGAGTGAAAAATGTTTTACAAATATCCAAACCTCTAAAGACCAAAGAAATATTATTTTAAATTCAATTTCCCACACCCTAAAATATTTGAATATTTCACAACCGATGGCTGACCGCACCACATGATAAAGAAATACAAAAATCTGCCAGGTGTGCACATACCCACAATCCCAGTGGTACAGGAAGCTCTGAGGCAAGACAATCCCTAATTTGAGGTCACCCTTAGAAATTTAGTGAGGCCCCAAGCAATTTAGTGAGATCTTATCTCAAAATAAAAAACAATTAAGTGCTAGGAATATAGCTCAGTGGTGAAGAGCTTCTGGGTTCAATCCCCAGTACCAAAAAAAATTAAAATAAGCTAAATTTAAAAAACAAAGAATCCGTCATAGAACAGCTTTGAAAAAAGAGTGAAGTTGATTGGACACGGGTGGGCTTACATCTGTAATCCCAGTTACTCAAGTGGCTGAATGAGGAGAATCACAAGCTCCAAGCCAGCCTGGGCAATGTAAAGAGACCGTGTCTTAAAATAAAATAATAAAAAGGGCTAGGGATGTAGCTCAGCAGCAGAATGCTAAGAGTTCAATCCCCAGTTTCAAAAGAAAAGTTAGATGATTTACACTCTCTAATTTCTCAAAGCTTAAAATAAATTAGGTAATTAACTAAGTAGCTTTAGAGCAGATACAGTGATAAACAGAACAGAAAGGAAAATAGATTCAGGCATGCCAGGTAAGTACTCTACTACTGAGCAACACCCCCAGACCTTTTCTTCCCCCCGATTTCCAATTTTGACAAAAATGCAAATAAGAAAAATGCAACTATAACCTTTTCAACTGTACTTCACAAAATACAAAAACTTCTGCTCTTTGGAAATCACGTTAAGAAAATTAAAAAGCAAGCCACAGGGCTCAGGAATGAGGCTCAGTGGTAGATCACTTGCCTAGGACACATGAAAGCCTAGATTCAATCTCCAGTACAAAAAAAAAAAAAAAAGGAAAGAGACATATTCATAATATAGACATGTGCTGGGTTTCTGTTCTCACGACTAAAAGGCTCAGGGGTCACTCCAGTTAAACTGGGCTAACTGGGATGCACGAAATAACCACATAAGAGACACAAATACCTTTTTCTTTGGGGTCGCTGTGACAGCTCCTCTGACCTTAAGGGTCCTCAGAAAGAGAGAGAGCGAGCACATGCTGACCCCTTTTATTGAGGGAAGCTATTCAAATGAGGCAAGGGGTCAGGTTTCAGGGGGCTGAGTATCTTCATGATGTCCACTGTCAGCAGGCTGACTGACATCTGGGTAGGCCACACCGAAGGACACAGTAAGAGAAGGGGACACACACAAGGCACTTCCATGGAAGATTCTATCCTAAACAGGGCAAGGGGTTATATTACAAAGGAACAGGTGAGCATAGCTTCACCCATGGGGCTACAGCAAGACACACCCATTTCTGTGACTGAGCACCTCAGCACCCAGCCGGGGAGTATAACTCAGTCACCCATAAGGTTGGCCTCCCACAGACATGTACCTAAAATAGATAATTTAGTAAAAAGACAAATCACTCAATTAGAAAATGGCCAAAACATTTCAGATACTTCATGGATATATAACTTGCCAAAAAGCATATAAAAAAGATGCTTAGCGTTAGCCATCAGGAAAATAAAATTTTAAACACAATGAGATACTACTATATTCACTAGAATATCTAAGATTAAAAATGCCCAGAGACTGAAAGAGGCAGAAGGATAGCAAGAAGACTCTCAGTAATTTAGCAAGACCTTGTCTCAAAAATTTTTTAAAGATGTTAAAAAAATTTAAAAAGGACTAGGAATGTAGCTCAATGGTAAAGCAACCTTCAATCCCTACTATCAAAAAAAAAAAAGAGAGAGAAACTAAAAATGCCAGGGCCTCTCATTTTTGGCTGGTGGGGATTCAAACACCTTGGAAAACAGTTTTGTCAGTTTGTTTTTTATTTTGGGGATTCTAGAGGAGTACCAGGGGACTGAACTCAGGGGCACTTAACCACTGAGCTATATTCCTCGCCCTTCTTTTATTTTGTGATAGGGTCTCACTAAGTTGCTTAGGGCCTCGCTAAATTGCTGAGGCTGACTTCAAACTTGAGATCCTCTTGCCTTGGACTCCCAAACCACTGGGATTATAGGCAGGCACCACCACACCCAGTTAGTTTTAACAGTTTTTTTAGGAAAATGAACATATAGCAACTTACCCCTAAGTATATACCTAAGCCACATGAAAGCATAATGTTCAAAAGAAGACTTGTACACAAATATTCATAGTGGCTTTATTCACAACAGTTGGCCAAACACCAACCCATAAGTCACTGGACAACTAGATATGGTCATAAAACAGAACATAATTCAGCTATAAAATACTATACACACATTGATAAGGATGAAATCTCACAAACACACTAAGCAAGAGAAACCAGACACAAAAGAGTACATGCTACATGATTTCTATTAATAAAGACTAAACTTATCTGTGGTAATAAAAAGATTAATATCTACTTAGGGCAGGGGTAAGTAGTAGAGAGTAAGTACAAAGGGGCACGATGTAACTTTTGGGGGACAATGGAAATGTTCCATATCTTGATTATAGTGGTAGTTACATGGTTATAAACATTTGTTAAAACTTATTTGGCTCAAATTATACCTCAATAAAAGCTAAAATTTCTTAAAGGATTGTTTTATATGATTCATAAGTCCTAGTGAGCAATACATAAAAATTCCTTTTTCACATTCATCAATAATTCATTCAATACCTACTTACCATATGCCAAGACAGTATGAATTGTAAAGGAAGACAGAATTCCAGAACAGAGAGAAGACCATATGTAACTGGACAAAAGAAGGACGAGATATTTAAAACTTACGTTGTTAGCAAGAACGCCCCATCACCACATCTTTCCAGAGCCTTTCGTGCAGGAGGTTTTGCTGCAAATTCTACAAAACCTTTTCCTGTAGCTCTACCACGATCATCCACAACCACAACAGCTTTCTCTACTGGACCAAACTGGGAAAATGCTTGTTCTAGAAGCTCATTGGAAACAACTGGAGAAAGGTTCTTGACCGTTAGGGCTGCTCCATGTGTAGCAAAACGAATTCGGAGAGGTCTACTCTTCAAAATGGTGCCATCCAGCTCTGCTTTTGCAATTTCAGCCAATGTTCTGGATTCCTTTATAAGAGGAAAAATCATTTTTAAAGATGATAGTAACAAAAAAATTTAAAACAGTGGCTTGCTTCTAAGGAAAACTAGGTAATTTTAGGAAATGGCTGATAGGGTTACTTTGATTTTCCTTTTACTTTCTTATCACTTGCTTTTTATTAGTTATTCAAAGACCATTGTGCACCCTAAGTAAAAAATCCCAACCCACTGTCCTGTTAAAGGTCATTATATAGCCAGGCATGGTGGTACATGCCTATAATCCCAGCAGCTCCAGAAGTGAGGCTGGAGGAGGCTGAGGCAAGAGGATCACAAGTTAAAGGTCAGCCTCAGCAACTTAGCAAGGTCCTAAGCAACTTAGTGAGACCTTGTCTTAAAATAAAAAGGGCTGGGGATGGACCTGTGATAAAGTGCCCCTGGGTTCAGTCCCCAGTAACATCATTATATAAAGATTAATTACTCATAAATAAATGAACAGTTGTAAAATACTCAAAGCAGTATCTTTTAAATATCTCCTACATTGAGCAGGGGTGTGGCTCAGTGGAAGAGCACTTGCCTAGCATGTGTGAAGCACTGGGTTCAATTCTCGGCACCACATATAAACAAATAAATAAAATAAAGGTTAATCAAACAACTAAAAAAAAAAAAAGAAAGAAAGAAAAACTTGTGATCATTGTGCACTGCTGGTAAGAATAAAAAAACGATATTGTTAAAAGCCAGCCTCACCAATAGCAAGGTGCTGGGCAACTCAGTGAGACCCTGTCTCTGAATAAAATACAAAGAGGGCTGGGGATGTGGCTCAGTGGTCAAGTGCCTGAGTTCAATTCCCAGTAACTCCACCATCAAAAAAAAGATATTGTTAAAAAAAAAAAAAAACTTCCTACATATATTAAACAAATAATTACTTTTTGAGACCAAGTGCCATTTACTATGAACTATCATAGAAAGAATAATTCTCTATGCCCTCAGTTTTTTTATTTTTTTAGTTGTTGATGGACCTTTATTTTATTTATTTATTTGCAGTGCTGGGAATCAAACCCAGTGCTTCACACATGCTAGGCAAGTGCTCTACCAGAGACACAACCCCAGCCTGTGCCCTCAATGTTTTTGATATTGTTATTTCAAAGCCTCCCACCTCTCCTCGACAAATTCCTTTTCTTTTTATTTCTACTTTTTTTATATTACCTGTAAAAGTTACTATTAGGTCTTATTAACTACACCTCCTTCATCAGCTACACATTTTTCACTATCATACGGAGAGAAGCAAACACACACATTCATGGGCTGTAATAAATCTATTGTACAAACAAGTGTGCCTAAGCACTTTTTTTATAGGTATTTTTTTAACATTTATTTTTTAGTTGTAGGTGGACACAACATACCTTTGTTTTATTTGTATGTGGTGCTGAGGATCGAACCCAGTGCCTCACATATGCAAGGCAAGCACGCTTCCTCTGAGCCACTACCCCAGCTCCCTGAGCACTTTTATTTTTTTATTTTTTAAGAGAGAGTGAGAGAGGGAGGGAGAGAGGGAGAAAGAGAGAGAGAGAATTTTAATATTTATTTTTTAGTTTTCGGCGGACACAACATCTTTGTTTGTATGTGGTGCTGAGGATGGCACGCATGCCAGGTGAGCGCTCTACCGCTTGAGCCACATCCCCAGCCCCCCTAAGCACTTTTAAATTAGAAAAAAAATGCTCATTACTGAAAACACAAGATAACAGAACTTCCTTGATTTGGAGAATTCAAAGTTGGTGTAGAATAGGGGTATGGGTGTAATTTAGTGATAGAATGCTTGCCTAATATTAGTGAGAAAGGCTGGATCTACAGGGCCATAAATAAGTAGGTGTAGAACACAGGTATCTAAGATAATAGATAACAAACTGGTAAATGTCATAAAGATATGCTTTTTTCATTCAATCTCTAAAATGGTCTCAAAAGCTAGAAGTTACTGTCTTCATAAAATACTTGTATGTTTTTCTTTCCTTCTTTTTTTTTTTTTTTTTTTTTTTGATGGCACCAGAGATTGAAACCAGGGGCGCTTAACTACAAAGCCACAACCCTAAACCTTTTTATATTTTTTTAATTAGAGAAAAGATCTCACTAAGTTGCTTAGGACTTTGCTAAGGTGCTCAGGCTGACATTGAACTAGTGATCCTCTTGCCTCAGCCTCCCAAGTCAGTGGGATTACTGATGTACACCATTGCACCAGGCCACGTTCTATACTTTCTAGCAGACGGAGTTCAACAGGTGTACAAGTCAAGATTCACCTACCAGTAGATTTAAGATTTGCACCTTTGGGGGCTAGAGATGTAGCTCAGTAATAAGACTGCTTTCCCTGAAGGCACGAGATTCTGGGTTCAATCCCCAGCACTGGGGAAAAAGAAAAAAATTTTAAAGGGATTAGAGTGTGTAACTCAGTGATAGAATGTGTACTTAGTAAGCATGAGGGCCTGGATTCAAACCCTAGCAACAAGAAAAAAAGTTTATACTTTCCATGTTTTAAATGGTTTTAAAACAGTTTTCTCAGCCTCAACATTAATATTATGGATTGGATAATTCTTATTATAGGGGACTGTACTTTGCCTATAGGCTGTTTATCAGCATTCCTGACCTGTACTCACCAGATTCCAGTAGAACCACTCCCCCCAGTTGTGACAACCAAAAATGTCTTCAGATATTGTCAAATATCCTTGAGAAGAAAAACTATCTTACTTGAGAAACAGTGTTCTAAATGTATACCATAAAAATCAATTAATTACCTCTCTGTAAAAATCAAGTATCTGTAAAAATCAATTAAAATTAAGTAGTTTGGGGCTGGGGATGTGGCTCAAGCGGTAGCGCGCTCGCCCGGCATGCGTGCGGCCCAGGTTCGATTCTCAGCACCACATACAAACAACGATGTTGTGTCCGCCGATAACTAAAAAATAAATATTAAAATTCTCTCTCTTTCTTTCTCTCCCTCTCTCACTCTCTCTTTAAAAAAAAAAATTAAGTAGTTAAAATGAGAACAAAGATTTCATGACTCAGAAAAATAAAGTATAACTTCTATCAAGTAGTTACTACAAACCAGTCCTTATCCCTTATTAATACATATATAAGAGCTGAGGGGGTGGCTCAATGGTAGAGCACCTGCCTAGCATATATGAGGTACTAGGTTCGATTCTTAGCACCGCATATAAATAAATAAAATAAAGGTCCATTGAGAACTAAAATAATAATAATAATAATAATCATGTTTTTTTAAGAGAGAGAGAGCGAGAGAGAGAGAGAGAGAATTTTTTTAATATTTATTTTTTAGTTTTTGGCGGACACAACATCTTTGTTTGTATGTGGTGCTGAGGATCGAACCCGGGCCGCACGCATGCCAGGCGAGCGCGCTACCGCTTGAGCCACATCCCCAGCCCCAATAATCATGTTTTAAAAAATACATATACACACATAAAGTGCTTGTGTGGCAAGTGTGAGGCCTTGGATTTGATTCCCAGAACCTCCCTGCCACCCCCACAAAGTCAGTCAATCAGTTAGTGTGTGCATGTGTATATATACGTGTATACATTGCTTTCATTATCCTCAAAAACTTATAAAGTAAGTATTTTTTCTGTACCCATTTTACATAGAGAAACAGACCTACAGAGGTTAAGTAACCTGCTCAAGATCACAGGTGCTCATTTGAACCTATACAGAATTCACAATTTCCACAAATCTACCATAATGCTGCTTCCCACCTTTGTATAAACTGAAGGGAGGGAGAAGGGAGGGAGAGAAAGGAGAGAGAAGGAGAAGGAGAGGGAGAGGGAAAGGGAGAGGTTCCTTTCCATTTTTTTAAATGGAAAGAAAATATTTGCAAAACATTTATATAAAAAAGAAATTTGGGATGGGGATGTGGCTCAAGCGGTAGCGCGCTCGCCTGGCATGCGTGCGGCCCGGGTTCGATCCTCAGCACCACATACCAACAAAGATGTTGTGTCCGCCGAGAACTAAAAAAAAATAAATATTAAAAATTCTCTCTCTCTCTCTCTCTCTCTCTCTCCTCTCTCTCTCTCTCTTTAAAAAAAATATTCATCTTAAAAAAAAATAAAATAAAATAAAATAAAATAAAAAAGAAATTTGGGGCTGGGGTTGTGGCTCAAGTGGTAGAGTGCTCACTTAGCATTTGTGAAGCACTGGGTTCGATCCTCAACACCACATAAAAATAAAGATATTATAACCACTTAAAACTAAAAAATAGATATAAAAAAAAGAAATTGTAACAATGATTTTTAAAACACATTAATAAGAAAACAACTGATTGTCAAATGAGTAAGACTTGAACATTCACTTCACCAAAGAGAATGGATAGGGTTAATAAACAAAAAGATATTCAACATCATCAGGCATTAGAGGAATACAAATTTAAGCCACAATGAGATATCACAATACACTTATTTAACATGACAAATTTTGTAGAAGACAACACTATGTGTTGAGGAGGATGGAGAACAATCAGCAATTGCTGGTAGCATTGAAAAACTGGATAGCAGCTGCTAGAAGGCCTGTAATCCCAGCAGCTCAGGAGGCTGAAGCAGGAGGATCTCAAATTTTAGGCCAGCCTCAGCAACTTAGCAAGGTTCTTAGCAATTTAGCAAGACCCTGCCTCAAAAATAAAAAAACAAGGGGCTAGGGCTGTAATTCAGTGGTGGAGGTACTGTGTTCAATTCTCAGTACCACATATAAATAAAATAAAGGTTAGTCAACAACGAAAAAAACAGAAAACTTTAAAATAAATAAAATAAAAATTAAAAAGGGCTGGGATGTGGTTCAGTGGTTAAGGACCCTGGATTCAATCCCCAGTACCAAAAAAAAAAAAAAAGAAAAAAGTAGATAGCCACTTTAGTAAAGTTTCAATATGAATTTAAAAATACACATAACCATATAACCTGAAAGCCCACTCACCGCCATTTAGTGAAGGGAAATAAAACTGTATGTTCATTGAAAAATCTATGCATAATTTTTATAGTGGCTTTATTCATAATCATGTAAACCCAGAAACAACTCAAATATACTGCAACAGCATGAAAGACAAGGTGCAGTGGTGCATGCCTGTAATGCCAGCAATTAAGAGGCTGAAGAAGGAAGATCACTAGTTCAATGTCATCCTCAGCAACTTAGCAAGGCCCTAAGCAACTAATGAGACCATCTCTCAAAAATAAAGAGTCAGGGATGTGGTTCAGTGGTTAAGCGCCCACTTAACCCTGATTAAATCCCTGGTACAAAAAAAAAATTAGAGGAAGAAAAGAAAAAAGAACAAAAATACAACATTGCAAAGTACCAAGGGCACAATGCTATTTGAAAGAAGATTGAGCCAAGATTACAGACATTCTAAGAAATATGTAAAAACAGAAAGCAGATCAAAATCAGGGCATAGGGCATAGACAGTACCTAGGTAGAGATGGTACAACTACTTTCTAAAACCAAAGGGTCTTGATGGAATATAAGGAATCACAAAGTTGCAAATGGCTACCACAAGATTCTAAATGACTGCTCTAGGACTGTTCAAACTATAATCCAATGCTTTCTATTTCCGGACTCTTTCCAAAGCACATGAATTTTTCTATTACTATTTACTAGTTGCTTAAAAATCCCCACTATAGGAGTTTTAAGTTATACAAGTAGAAGGCAATTAATTCATTGGTGCAAACCAGAAATAGACCTCAATCAACAGAAAGTTGATGAAATAACAACGAGAGCAGTGGTGCATACCAGTTAATTCTAGCAGTTTGGGAGGCTGAGGCAGGAGGATCTCAAATTCAAGGCCAGGTTTTATTTTGAGACTTGGGACATCACTCAGTGGTAGAATGCCCCTGGGTTCAATCCCCATTTACCATAGAGAGAAAGAAAATCTAACAACATAAAAAGATGTTAAAGATAACATTAAATTAAAATATCAAATCACAATGAATGTGTGCCATATAATTTGATTTTTATGGAAAAATTACACAAAGTATGCCAGGCATCCAGATACTTTGGAGTCTGAGGCAGGAAGACAACAAATTTGAGACTAGTCTTCGCAATTTAGGGAGACAACCCTATCTCAAAAAAAATTAAAAGGACGGGGAGTAGGCTGGGGATGTGGGCTCAAGTGGTAGCGCACTCGCACGGGTTCGATCCTCAGCACCACATACAAAGATGTTGTGTCTGCTGAAAATTAAAAAAAAAATAAATATTAAAATTTTCTCTCTCTCTCTTAAAAAAAAAAAAAAAAGGACTGGGGGTGTAATTCAGTAGTAAAGTGCCCCGTACCCCTGGCTTATGCTCCAGTACCAAAAGAAAAATTGCACCAAGTTAATAATAATCATCTTTTAGGAAGTATACTAGAGAGAAAAGATGTTGTACTATCATTAGAAGTCTAATGAACAGGCCTGGTGTTGTGGCTCAGCAGTAGAGTGTTTGCCTAGCACATGAGAGGTCCTGGTTCATTCATTCCTCAGCACCACATAAAAATAAATAAAGGTATTGTGTCTAACTACAACTAAAAAATAAATATTAGGAGCTGGGGCTGTGGATCAGTGGTAGCGCACTTGCCAGGTATGTGTGAGGCACTGAGTTCGATTCTCAGCACCGTTTATAAATAAATAAAGGTTTATCAACAACTAAAAAAAAAATATTTTAAAAATAAATAAATATTAAAAAAACAACAACAGGGGCTGGGGATGTGGCTCAAGTGGTAGCGCGCTCGCCTGGCATGCGTGCGGCCCGGGTTCGATCCTCAGCACCACATACCAACAAAGATGTTGTGTCAGCTGAAAACTAAAAAATAAATATTAAAAAAAAAAATTCTGTCTCTCTCTCACCTCTCTCTTTAAAAAAACAAAAAACAACAACAACAGAAGTCTAACAGAGACACAGTGGCACACACATATAATGCCAGCTACCTGAAAGGCAGAAACAAGAGGATTTCAAGTTTTAGGCCAGCCTAGGCAATTTAGGCAAACCTGTCTCAAAATAACAAATAAAAAGGACTGGGGATATAGCTTAATGGCAGGACACCCCTGAGTTTAATTCCCAGTCCTTGTGTCTTCTCTCTCTCTCTCTCTCTCTCACACACACACACACACACAGAAAAAATAAGAGTTCTCCTGAGCCAGGCACCTTGGCAATGCCTGTAATCCCAGGAACTCCAGAAGATGAGGTAAGAGGATCAAAAGTTTGAGGCAAGCCTCAGCAACTTAGTAAGATCCTCACTAACTTAATGAAACCTTGTCAAAATAAAAAAGGTTGGGGATACAGCTCAGTGGCAAAGTGCCCCTGGGTTCAATCCCCAATAAAAATAAAAAAATAAATTTAAAGAAAAAGGGCTCGCCTAACATCACAAGGTCCTGGGTCCAATCCCCAGTACCACCAAAAAAATTTAAAAAAAAAAGAGAAAAAGAAAAAGAAAGACTACCACTCTCACACTTTCCTGAAATACAATATGACTTAAAATTATACAAAGTACATTCTATATAACAAATCTATAATATTAACATCTATCATTTCATAACTAAAAAAAAAAAAGAGGCAGATGGGGGCTAAGTACCTAATGACTGACTAAAAGTAAATTCAGTTGATTTTTAACTTTAAGTGGTTTCCTAGAAAAGTTGGCTTCTTAAACCTGACAAGCATCAGAATAACACAGAGGGCTATTTAAAACAAGATATTTGGGCCCCACTCCCAGAACTTCCTGATTCAGTAGATCTGGGTTGGGGCCCTAGTATTCACACATCTAACTGATTCTCAGCTAATAGATATGGTGAGATTACTTGAGGAGGTATAAGGTCACCAAGGCTAGCACGTATTGCGGGGGAAACAATTTAAGCAGCCTCTGCTTAGTCCAGGAAGAGATCTAAAGATACTAGTCTGGGCTGGGGATGTGGCTCAAGTGGTAGTGTGATCGCCTGGCATGCGATGGACGCTGGGTTCCATCCTCAGCACCACATACAAACAAAGATGTTGTGTCTGCTGAAAACTAAAAAATAAATTTAAATAAATAAACATACTAGTCAAGAACCACCATTTGATAAATCTGTTTTATTAGGATAAAAACAAAAGTTCAGGCCAAACTAATACCAGTTTTAGGTAAATCAAACTAACTTCAGTTGCCTTCTTCAACCAGGCTGTGTTAGAGCATCACTATAGAGTTTAGGGCGAGGTAATTGAAAAGTCCCAACACTTTATGGAAAAAAAAGAAACAAAAAACTAACTTTAAAATGTGCAAAAAAAAAAGAAACAAAAAACTAACTTTAAAATGTATAACTTTAAAAAACAAATGTACAACTTTTCAGATCTATCCAGTCTAAAATTATCAATAAATAACCAAAATCTAAAATTCCACAATAAAATATGTCTAAAACAATCTATTTCATCTCTAATGTACCATATGCTAACAATTTGGATTAGGACCATATGTGTAAGAAACAAATTGTTTCTCCACCACTCAATACTAGCAATGCTGACCCTATGCCATATCAGAAAATGTTTTCTTCTACGAATTGGAATACTACAACTACTAGTTGATTTGTAATTTAAAGATTAGTTACTGAATAAATTATTTCAAGAAACAAACCAGTTATTAAACCCTTGGGGATACCAGGATACCAGCTATGGCCCCCTTCTTCCTCCCAGGAGAAGTCTGTTACCCCTTTTTTAATAAACCTTGCTTTATATGCTTAAAAAAAATTACACCCTTATTTTAAAAAGCCACTATGTCATATATGTTTATTCAGATCTAGTATACATTACATGATTTTTCTAAGTAGAAAAAATAATAGTTCAGAAATAAACCTTTTAAATTTACATCTTACAAACAGAATTCACATTAAACTGTAAAGCTATCTATAAAGTCAAATTCTATAAACTAAATCCTAGCTTCCAACAGACAAAACTTTACTAATTGTATGCAAAAAAAATTAGTGTGCTATGTTTGGAGGAGTATATTCCAAAAGAGCAGTCAACAGCAACCCTTCTCACCTCCTAATCCCAGATTTTTTTAAAAATGAACAGTACTAAAAGTACATTGAATAAACTGTGCTGGCCCATACACTAGCCATACTTGGCTATTTAAATTAAGAGCCAGGACAGTGGAATAGGCCTGTAATCCCAGCAACTGAGGAGGCCGAGGCAGGAAGATCACAAGTTCAAAGCCAGCCTCAACAATTATAGAGAGGCCCTAATCAATTCAGTGAGACCAGGTCTCAAAATTAAAAATGGGGGCTGGGGATGTGGCTCAAGGGGTAGCGTGCTCGCCTGGCATGCATGCGGCCCAGTGTTCAATCCTCAGCACCACATACAAACAAAGATGTTGTGTCCGCCGAAAACTAAAAAAAAAAAAATAATAATCATAATAATAAAAAATATTAAGTTCATTAAAAAAATCAAAATTAAAAATGAGATAGGGATATAGCTTAGTGGTAAAGTGCCCCTGGGTTCAATTTCCAGTACCATTCAAACTGCACTACCCAGCCCTCCTAGCCTCATTCAAGTGCTCAACAGTCACACGTGGCTAGTGACAACTCTTTTGGACAGTACAGATATATAACAGCCTTTATATCATTGCAGAAAGTTCTACTGGGCAGTGCTGATGGAAGGAAGGAAGGAAGGAAGGAAGGAAGGAAGGAAAGAAGGAATTGTCTATTATTAATAAGATAAAAGATAAGCAACAAAAAGAAGGGCTGGGATTGTGACTCAGTTGGTAGTGCACTTGCCTTGCATATGTGGGGCACTGGGTTCAATCCTCAACACTACAAAAATAAAAAATAAAACAAAGGTATTGTGTCCATCTACAACTAAAAGTTAAAAAAAAGTTAAAAAAAGAAACAAAAAGATTTTCCAATGTCAAAATATTTATTGGTCCTGTAAAGGCTTTCAAAACAGGGAAATGTAGTCCTTCCATTCTTCCTCCTTCCAAAATATTAACCTCAGAATAAGACACTGCAAGCAAGAGACTAAGGATCACGAAAATATTACATAAAATCCTTTTGGAAAGTTTATCAAAAGTTGCTTACAGTACTTCGTTTTTTTATCTTGTGATGCTGGGGATGGAACTCAAGGCCTCTGGCATGCTAGGCAAGTGCTCTACTGAGCTACATCTCCAAACTTCTGCATTTACATTAAGAATTTTACCAAGTGACAGGCTGCTTCTCTACTGTACAAAAGATACATATATGTTCAAAATGTACTGATTATTTACTTGAATTCCAAGGAAATATTGTTTTTTATTAATATCTTGTAACTAATTATCTTCTCTTGGAGCCACTTAAGTATTTAAGAATACAATAAATTTTCTCTACATATTAAGTTTTACTTTGTCCACATATGAAGAGAAATCGATTTTGAAAGTTCAAGTTCCAATAAGACAGCTTCCATAAACTGCAATGAATATTAGAGTGAGGGTCTAACTAGAAAGATAACAGGAAAAAGTCTTATGTGTAAAATGTCTCCTAAAAAAGATTTTGATTGAAGAAAAAACAGTATCTAAATATGAATGACAATAATGCTGTATGACTGCAACTGATGAACTCACCACAAAACAAAGGAAAACCTAATAAAAACAAATACTTTGTCCTGAGTGCAAACTGTCAAAGCGTTTTAGAATAAGAAGGAGGCACAATTTTTGCATGTTATCGGAAAATTTTTCAAAATTTAGATTTAAAGGGGGCAAGTCCTACTGCAGGACAAATAAGTCAACTATAATGTAGTATATTGGCCGACCTCCCCCACCAAAACACAGGAACCTCCAAAAGTCGGGTGGAAAAACAATATTAGAATACAATTCAATACTACCCAATCACTGCAGGTGGAACAGTGATACTCGAGTACAGAGTTTAGGCACCTGCAAGGGTAAGGTAAAGAGAGGGCTGCACTGAGGTGAGTATTAACGGGGTTTGCTGTAAAATGCGTGCAGGGCTTGTTGAAGGCAAAGGGATGTTTGGGGTAAGTCTTTAAGAAGCAAGTCGTTTGTTCCTTCAAACCCAAATTTCTGGCCAAACCGAAGCTTCCGTTCCAAATACATTTTCTTCACAACATATTTGTGCCTCGAAGAACTGTCACCCGAAAACGCCGTCGGTCCCCGCGACCCGGATCCCCCAGGTACCGGAGGCTACCCGTTCAGGCAGGGTTGACCGTAACGATCTAGCGCGCGACAGTAGGCCTGCAAAGCCCAACCGGCGCGAAGCAGAGGCCACCACACCGAGCAGGGTACCCGGGCGGTCACAATCCACAGAGAGGCCGTTCTGGACAAGCGAAGCCCCGCGGACATCCCACCGCCCTTTTGTTCCCTTGGGCCGGCGGCCCGAGACTCACCAAGCGGATGAAGCCGAAGCCACGGTCCCGGTTGATGAAGACCTCGCTGGGCTCGCCGTAGCGCTCGAAGAGTCTCTTGAAATCCTCCTCGGTGATGTCGGTGGGCAGATTCCCTACAAAGAGGCGGCAACGCTGAGTGTACGTCTTCTCACCCGGCTTTAGGAAACTCTTGATGTCAATGGTGAACCCCATCTCTTCCTCCGGGTGGTCCTCCGGGGGCCCTGGGGCAGGCGGTGCCTGCTCTCCCGCCAGCGCCAGCGCCATGGCCGCCGCGGCCACCGGCTCGTTCTCGCCGGCTGCGGTTTCAAGCGCGCGGAGACGGGCCGGGTTTTTCTCAATGCGCACTTGCTTCAGGTTTCCTCTTAACATCATCTTAAGGAGTTCGCCTCAAACACCGGATACAGGCCTAGATGTATGTATGTATACGTCTCTACATGTATCTATGGAAACGAAGCAGAGAAAGTAAGGAAACTGCTCGAAGCCCGAGCCCGCAGCCCTGCCTACCGAACTAACGCCCGCGGCAGCCGCACATTCAAAATGGCGCTGCCACAAGCTGCGGTTGGAAGGAAAGACGCCGAATCTAGTCCCGCCCCTCCGCCAAGGCCGGCGTCCAATCGGCCGGCTGCGCATGCCCGGCACCAACTGAACTTTGGCCATGTAGACGTACAACCGTGCGCGCTGTACCAAGAGCTGCCTTCTGGGGTGGGAAAGTGCAGTTTCCCATCCTAGAACACCTGGTACTGTTTGTTGTTTGTATATATGGGACAGATTATATGTACAGCAGCGTGTGAAAATACAGTGATTTGCGGGACATCTTTGTTTTTTTTTTTTAGTTGTAGATGGACACGATATCTTTATTTTTATATGGTGCGGAAAATTGAACCCAGAGTCTCCCATGTGCGAGGCAGGTGCTCTACCACTGAAATA
This sequence comes from Spermophilus citellus, assembly GCF_964194105.1. Lineage (NCBI taxonomy): Eukaryota > Metazoa > Chordata > Mammalia > Rodentia > Sciuridae > Spermophilus > Spermophilus citellus. The sequence continues at coordinate 75,699,290 of NC_138182.1, read as the reverse complement.
TGTAGCCCCAGCCCCTTGGGGGACATCTTTACCCTTTTTAATGTAGAACTCAATTTTCAATAACTACAACAAAATGAAAACCTGCATGTTTTGTATATAGCATTCATAAAACCCTGTTTCCAATACACTTAAAACACTTTATTTCTTGGGCTGGGGATGTGGCTCAAGCGGTAGCGCGCTCGCCTGGCATGCGTGCGGCCCGGGTTTGATCCTCAGCACCACATACCAACAAAGATGTTGTGTCCGCCGAGAACTAAAAAATAAATATTAAAAATTCTCTCTCTCTCCCTCTATCACTCTCTCTTTAAAAAAAAAAAACACTTTATTTCTCTCCATTTCAAGAGCAAAATTTTTATTACATGTTTAAATAAACAACCAATCTTATGATTGTGCTGTTGATTATTGACCGCAGAAGACTCCATTAAGTTTCTTATAAAATTAGCACAACCAGATTATGAGTTGCTGTGGGCCACAGACTTACAAGAACAAACTAAATTTTTTTCTGTAATAACAGGTATTTAAGATTTGTGAGTCCTACTGTGTCTTATCTGAACTACTCAACCCTACCCGATGCCACTCCTACCCATAGTGAACCCTCAATGCTGTGAAAAAGAAATAAACTAGCATTCTGCAAAACAGTTCAGCAGTTTCTCATGAAGTTAAAAATATGTTTATAGTATCCATCCCATTCCTAAGTATTTATCCAAGAGAAAGAAAAAATTGTGTTCACGCAAATACTTGTTCATAGAGGTTTTATTAGTAATGGATGAAAAGTGGAAACAACCCAAATATCCTTGACAGTTCAGAGGATAAACAGTAGTACATTCATGTTATAAAATAATATTCTGCACAGTCGCACATTCATATAATAAAATACTACTTTGTAATAAAAGGAATAAAATACAGACACAAGCAACACCATGAATCAAAAGGCTACATATTGTATATATGACATTCTGGACAAGGCTGGACTGGATATTCCTGTAGCTAAGGAATATAGGTAAGTGGTTTCCAGGAATTAGGGGCTAGGGAGATGTTGACTACGTAGAGTCAAGGGGATATTTTGGAATGATGGAACTATATCTTGATTATAACTATACAAGTGTATGTTTATCAAAACGTAGTAGAAGCCAGTCGCAGTGGCCCACACCTGTAATCCCAGCAGCTGGGGAGGATAGAAAGTTCAAAGCCAGCCTCAGCAACTTATGGAGACTGCTAAGCAACTCAGTGAGACCCTGTCTCTAAATAAAATACAAAATGGGGCTGGGACATGGCTCAGTGGTCAAATGCCCCTAAGTTCAATAAGCTGTAACAACAACAAAAAAACTTAGTAGAATTGTGCACTAAAATGGTAAATGTTACTGTATTTAATTTATACAATGAGCATATTTTAAAACTATCCCCAAAATAAAACATGATTGAAGCTAATTACTATTTACCTCAGTCACCACACAAATTCTAATTCCCCAGTTTCTGATACTCCATATATTCCTCAATCTGACCCAATTCCGTGCATCACTCCCAGTTGTTCAAAAACCTTCTGTTGAGTTTTTGGAAACTCACTTTATCAGCAAAATCTACTAATGATTTTTATCTCATCTTCCCTTTGCCTTCCTTCTTTAATTGGAAGATGGAGAGCAACTTCTCCTACAGCCCTCTCTAAAAGTGGACATGCTTTTCTCTTACATCTCATGTCACAGGATTGACTCATGAAATACAGGACATTAATCTTTGATCTCTTGCAACTGCAAGACTATTTCCCCTCTGTTCTTTGACAGAAATCACACACAAAATCTCATGCCAATGCAAATTCTTACTCTCTCTCTCCCTCCCTCCCTGCCTATGCAATAATATCATTGTGAACGTTCTTTAAATTTATTATCACAGATATCAGGTGGACCTCAGCCCTTAGGTTTTGCTCTCTGTTACTTTCCTAAATAACTGTTTTACACTATTTTCTCTCAGCTCATACCAATACTCCTCCCCTATTCACCATAGCCAATAATATCACTTTTTGGTTTTTTGTAGGAAAAAACATTGTCAGAGTAGAATTGCCTCTTCCTATCAGAACAAAATCTACCCCACTACAGTGGGTAGAAGTTCACCTACATTATCTTCCCTTCCTGTAACAGTGAACAAACTACATGCTCCACTCTAAAGTCAGCCCTCTTATTCGTCCACTAGATATCATCTTGTCAAGTACTTTGCTTTAGCAGTTATCAGATCACCTTCCCAAATGGTCATTTTCTTGATCAGTACAGGAGTATTCTATTTATGGATGTCAAATAAGCATCTCAAATTTAATGTGTCTAGACCAAGACCATTTCCTTTCCCAGTCCTTTCTATTTCACAAAGACATTATCTCTCATCCACATTCTCAGACAGGCAATCTGGGAATCATACTTGACTTCTTTTCCACATACTCAATATCCAATCAGAGCCAGGCATGATAGCACATGGCTGTAATACCAGTGATTGCCATGAAGGGGATTGATTGAGACCAGAGTGTTGAGAGCCACAGCCAAAGGGGCCCCAGCAAACTTCCAGCTGCTGGCTGATGATTGGCTCACAGCGGCCCCAGCAACATCTAGCTGATTGGCTCCTCTGCGGTGATGTTCATTGGGCTCTTTCCCTGCCCTTTCACACCACAGAGCTGCTCATTGGGGGACTTCTTTGGCTCCGCCCACACAACCCAGCCAATCGGCCTCAAGAGCAGGAGGATTGGGGGAGGTGGAGAGGCTGGTGTTGGGGTGAGAGGCTTGTGGGAAGCCGGTGGTGGCAGTTGGGCTCTGAGGGTTTTTTCCTGAGGAGCTGTTTTGTTTGGCGTGTGTGGTCCTAAAAATAAAGTTAGTTTCTTTTGACAAGTGGCTTCTGAATTGTGCCCAGCCAGACTACGGCATTGCAGCATTTGGTGGCTCGCACGGGGAGCGACTGAGGTTGCCTGTCCCTGGAGATGAGTAAGACTGAAGAAAAACCGCTCACATCTGAGGAAAAACTATTTGCGTCTGAGGAACAGATAGGGAGAAAGGACGGATGGATATTTCAGGAGGATAGAAAGGCTGATATAATGATTTTGTGTGGTTCCATTTTTATTTCATTCTGTCTCGGTTTTGTTTGGCGTCATCTTGTTGGGTTGTATTATAGTAGAAATACGGGATCAGAAATTAGTAAAAAAACAAACCGAAAGACTGTGAAGTAAATTGTTAGAGGAAGGAGGCATCTTAGTAAAATCAAGAACAGTCAGGGCATACGTTGATACAATACAAAAATGTAGCCCATGGCTTTTTAAGGAGGAGTTGTTAAATATATCACAGTGGAAACATCATGGTGAAGATTTAAAAAGAATAGAAAAGAAAAGCCCAGGAACTCTGCCAGTTGGCACATTGACATTGTGGGCATTGGTATCTGGTTTACTTAGTCCAAAGCCTTCAGTTCAGACAATGGTAGAGGAAGGAGAAGACATATTGATTCAAGTAAAAGAGAAGGTCTCTCAAGTTAGTCAGACAGAGGAAAAGATTCAAGTAAAAGAGAAGGTCTCTCGAACTAGTCAGACAAAGGAAGAAAGCAGAAAAAGCCATCAGGGGAAAAGTTACAACAGGAGACTGCTACTAACACCTTTCTATCAGAGGGCGTAAGTGTCCAGCCAACAGCACCACCTCTGCAGGAGACTGCTACTAACACCATTCTATCACCAGAGGGCATAAGTGTCCAATCAACAGCACCACCTCCATATGCTAGGAGGCTCCCAACCCCCGAAGTTGATAGTTGGGATCCTGAGACAGGATCTCAAGTATTAACATGCCCTGTATTTGACGTAGGAGGGCAGCGAATTTATCAGGGTTTAAATTTCAAAACAGTGAAGGAGCTAAAAGAGGCTGTAACAACCTATGGTCCTCAAGCACCCTTCACCGTAAGCTTGGTCAAATCCATTAACAACTTGAACATGATGCCAGCAGATTGGGCTAATATGTGTAAAGCTGTGCTAAATGGAGGTCAATACCTGTTATGGAAGGTTGCCAATGAGGAATTTTGCAAGGAGACGGCTAGGTGAAATGCAGCAGCTGGTTATTCTCAGAGAAATCTAGATATGTTGTTAGGAAAGGGACCTTATGAGGATCAGCAGCAACAAATTGCATATGATCCTGGCGTACACTCACAAATTGCTGTAGAGACAATTAGGGCATGGAAGACTTTACAAGGACATGGAAGTTTACAAGGTCAATTATCTAAGGTAATACAAGGAGCTAATGAATTTTATGCTGAATTTGTAGATAGGCTTATTCAAACAGCTACCAGAGTTTTGGGGAATACAGAACAAGCAATGCCATTAATAAAACAACTGGCTTATGACCAAGCAAATCGTTGGTGCAGAGATATCATTAGACCATGGAAACATGAAGATTTAAACACATATATTAAATTATGTAGAGACATTAATGAACAAGAGCAAGTCATGGAAGCTGCACTAAAACAGGCTTTAGATACAAGAGACATTAATGAACAAGGGCAAATTGTGGCAGCTGCAGTAAAACAGGCTTTAGATGCCAGGCCAAGAACATGCTACAATTGTGAACAAACAGGACATTTTAAAAGGAATTAGCCCATAGGAGGAGGGTTTAACAAAACTAGGTATCAAAGGAGTAGAATACCGGGTATTTGCCCACGATGCCGTAGAGGGAGACATTGGGCTAATGAATGCCGTTCTCAAACCACCATAGAGGGTACTCCATTATCAAAAAATGAACAAGGACCAAGTGTTTATCCACGATATCGTGGAGAAAGGCATCGGGCTCCATTGCCAAAAAATGGACAGGGGGTCCCAATGCTCCGGGGCCCAAAACCACAAATATACGGAGCACTGGAGGAACCCAGCAACCCTATCAGGGTAGTGCCCAGGACACATTGTCCATCAGATCCCTCATCAGACAAACCAGAGGGAGCGCAGGGTTGGACATCTGTGCCTCCGCCAGATCAGTACTAACTCCAGAGATGGGAGATCAAATCATTCCCACAGGGGTAAAAGGACCTCTTCCCAAAGGAACAGCAGGCTTATTATTGGGACGCAGCTCTTCTACTCTAAAAGGACTTATGATAAGTCCTGGGGTAATTGATCCCAATTATGAAGGTGAAATAAAAATTATAGCCAGTTCTCCAAAGGGTATATCAGTAATTTCACCAGGAGATAGAATAGCACAGTTACTAATAATACCAAGCCTACATGATAAATTTTCCAGTCGTGCTGTAGAAAGAGGTTCCAAGGGATTCGGCTCCACAGGTATAGATTGGGCTATGCTAAAACTAAATATTCAAGGACATGAATTTAATGGGCTACTGGATACAGGTGCAGACATTAGCATCATCTCTCGTCAAGAATGGCCAAAACATTGCCCATTACAACAAGCCACTCAAATGCTTCGAGGCCTAGGAGTGGTGACTAATCCCCATAGAAGTGCAATGGTATTAGATTGGAAGGATCCTGAAGGATGTGAAGGAACTATACAGCCATATGTATTGGATCATCTTCCCATAAATTTATGGGGACGAGATGTCCTAGATCAATTAGGTTTGACATTAACAAATAACATCAATCAAAATGCACCCACTATTATGGCTAGACAAGGTTTTAGGAAAGGAAAACGATTAGAAAAACAAGAACAAGGTATAGCAGCACCAATACAAATAGATCAAGGAAAAGACAGACATGGGTTGGATTTTCACAACGGGCCACTGGGACAATAAAAATTACATGGAAATCAGAAAGACCAGTATGGGTTCCTCAGTGGCCCCTGACTAAAGAAAAGATACAAGCAGCCCATGATCTGGTCAAACAACAATTAGCGAAAGGACATATACAACGTTCTGTATCTCCCCATAATACTCCCATTTTTGTCATCAAAAAGAAATCTGGTAAATGGAGATTATTGCAAGATTTAAGAGCCATTAATAATGAGATGGTTATTATGGGACCTGCTCAATCGGGGATTCCTCAATTGTCTGCTTTGCCAAAAACTTGGTATGTTTTAGTTATAGATATTAAAGATTTTTTTTTTTCAATTCCAATTCATCCTGAGGATAGTCCACGTTTTGCATTTACTATCCCTGCACTGAATCATGAAGGTCCTGATCAGAGATATGAATGGAAAGTACTCCCTCAAGGGATGGCTAACAGCCCAAATATGTGTCAAATTTGTGTTAACAAAGTAATCCAGCCACTTAGAAATCAAAATCCTGAACTACAAATATTTCACTATATGGATGATATATTATTAGCACACAAGGCTAAAAACACATTGCTAGAATGTTATGCCACACTTACAAACTTATTAAAAAATTATAATCTAGAGATAGCAATAGATAAATTTCAATTAAATTTTCCAATTAATTATTTAGGAGTTCTATTATCCTCAGCCATGGTCCGTCCACCAAAAATTCAAATACGAGTAGATCAACTCAAATCACTTAACGACTTTCAAAAGTTATTAGGAGACATAAATTGGATAAGGCCTTATCTAGGTATACCAACAGGAGAGTTGGGACCTTTATTTGATATCCTAAAAGGTCCATCAGATCCAAATTCACCCCGAATGTTAACGCCTGAAGCAAGAAAGGCATTAAAAATCATTGAAACATATATGGAAAATATGCATTTGGATAGAATTGATATAAGTTTGCCTTTATTATTTATTGTACTACCAACAAAAAATATTCCTACAGGAGTATTTTAGCAAGAAGGTCCATTATTATGGATACATTTATCTTATTCTCCTAACACTATTCTTACTAGGTATCCTGAGGCTGTAGGACAATTAATACTCAAAGGAATAAAAGCAGCAAAGGGAGTGTTTGGAATTTCTCCCAATAAAATTATTACTCCATATACTATGAATCAAATTGATGAATTAGCTAATGAGTTAAATACTTGGGCAATAATCATGTGCAAATCTAATGTTTCATTTGATAACCACTTACCATCTAATCCTTTATTGTCTTTTTGGTCATTGCATCCTGTAATTTTTCCAAAAATGACAAGAAAAACACCTATTATGAATGCTCCAAATATATTCACTGATGGGTCAAATAATGGTACAGCAGCAATAGTTACACCTGATCAAACTTTTACATTTTTAGTACCCAAACAATCAGCTCAAAAGGTAGAGCTTAATGCAGTATTACAAGCTTTTGTGATGTTTAAAGATTCTGTATTTAATTTATTTTCCGATAGTCAGTATATAGTTAATGCTATAGTATCCCTTGAAGATGCTGGTAGGATTTCCCCTTCCTCTACTGTTTTCTCTTTGTTTTCCACTATACAAAGTCTAATCTGGGACAGAAAAGATCCATTCTTTATAGGACATATCACAGCACATACAGGATTGCCTGGAGCCCTTAGTTTGGGCAATGATTTAGCAGATAAATCTACACATGACATACATATTTTCTCTACACTAGAAGAAGCTATAAATTTTCATAAAAGGTTCCATGTCAATGCTAATACTTTACAAAAGCATTTTAAAATAACTAAGGAACAAGCTAGACAAATAATAAAACAATGTCAAAATTGTGTGACCTTTTTACCACAAGTTAATCTTGGAGTCAATCCTAGAGGATTGATACCTAACCATATTTGGCAGATGGATGTCACACACTTGCCAGAATTTGGAAAATTAAAATATTTGCATGTTAAAGTTGATACTTCTTCTGGATTTTTGATGGGCTCCCTTCATGCCGGAGAAAAAACTAAAGATGTTATAGCTCATTGCTTACAAAATTTTGCCACTGTGGGCATTCCAAAATAGTTAAAAACAGATAATGCCCCTGGTTATACTTCTACCTCTTTTAAACAGCTTTGCTCATCATTTGGCATTACTCATATAACAGGAATCCCATACAATCCACAGGGACAAGGCATAGTTGAAAGAGCTCATCAAACTATTAAAATGTATTTATTAAAGCAAAAAGATGGAATTGCGAAGGGGTATATATTCCCCAAAGATAAACTTAAAATAACCCTTTTTACTCTAAACTTTTTAAATTTGGATTCATCAGGACTTAGTGCTGCAGAAAGGCATATGTGTCCAAAAAATGTGCATAAGCCCAAGGTACTTTGGAAGGATATTCTAACAGGACAATGGAAAGGTCCTGACCCAGTAATTGTCTGGAATCGGGGGTCTGTTTGTGTGTTTCCACAGGAAGAACAGCAGCCAATTTGGATTCCGGAGAGATTAACTAAAGTCCTGACCCAGTGATTGTCTGGAGTTGGGGGCCTGTTTGGGTGTTTCCACAGGGAGAACAGCAGCCGATTTGGATTCCAGAGAGATTAACTAAAGCGATTTCTACAGACCAAAAAGAAGATGATTTGGCTCAAATCTATAACAGCTGATATCCAAAACTCCAATTTGGCTATCCTTACATCTGTGACAGAACCAGGATGCTTTTTTCAATATCTATTTTATTATTGCACTTTCCCATATCATGAAGTTCTATTTTGTTTTTTGAGCTCATACAGATCTAGGTTAATGTTTTGCTGATCAGTTCTATTTTTTGACTATAGAGTTTTTAAACATTGCAATGAAGATTTCACCTGTAAAAAGTTATAAGGCCTTTACTATTATGTTATGTGTTGTATGTATTATATTATGTGTGCACACTTGTGTTTTGTGTTATATGTTTGAATGTACATATGTCCATATATCATATATGATGAGCGCTCATGAAAAAAATGGATCCAAATATTTTTTTTATTCACATGATTTAAATGGTTTAATTTAAATTGGGTAAACAACTGTTGAAGATTGTTTTAATATGTGAACAAAAAAGGAGGTTAACCGATCTGTTTGTTTACTTTCACCTTTCCTTTTCATTATATTTAACAATTCTCTTCAAGACAATGTAAATTGTTAAGAAAATTGTTTTCTTTTAGTGCTTTCTGGAATGTTACATAATTTTTTCTTTAGCCATTGTTGCCAGAATTCCTATCTTCATCCCAGTGCCGGTGAAGACAAAGATAAAACCAATCTACAGCTTCTGCAATAGCCATCACTGAACTGCCTGGACTATGTATCACTTGTATGCATTGTGAACTCACCTGTATGCATTGTGAACTATCTGTTGGTGCAGCGACTTGTGGTAGTGTTGGGGTATTTTTGCTGATGATGTCATCAGTGGTACAATTTTTCCAAAAGGAGCCGTCAATTGGCTTGGTGTATCTTCCTCCCTTCTGCTTGTCATGATCGTTCAGCTAAAATTTGGGGGCCAACAGAGGTGAGGCATAGAACCTCACCCCCCCCCCCCGCTGGTACCTCTCCACAGGTGTGGCTGTATACTGGACCGGTAGTCAATGACGGGTAAGATCCAATTACAATGGTACCAACCTAAGACAGGAGGCTGACGCCCTGAGGTCAGCTCATCCGAAGACGGGTAAGGACCATATGTAGTATTGGACAACCTAAGGCAGGCACGGTCCCTAAGCCACATGCTTGTTGTTTAAACAGAGAGGGGGAGATGTTGAGAGCCACAGCCAAAGGGGCCCCAGCAAACTTCCAGCTGCCAGCAAACTTCCAGCTGCCGGCTGATGATTGGCTCACAGCGGCCCCAGCAACATCTAGCTGACTGGCTCCTCTGCAGTGATGCTCATTGGGCTGTTTCCCTGCCCTTTCAGGCCACGGAGCTGCTCATTGGGGGACTTCTTTGGCTCCGCCCACACAACCCAGCCAATCGGCCTCAAGAGCAGGAGGATTGGGGGAGGTGGAGAGGCTGGTGTTGGGGTGAGAGGCTTGTGGGAAGCTAGTGGTGGCAGTTGGGCTCTGAGGGATTTTCCTGAGGAGCTGTTTTGTTTGGCGTGTGTGGTTCTAAAAATAAAGTTAGTTTCTTTTGACAAATGGCTCCTGAATTGTGCCCAGCCAGACTGCGGCACCAGAGCATCACAAGTTTAGGGCCAGCCTCAGATATTTAACAAGGCCCTAAGCAACTTTGTGAGACCCTGTCTCAATTTTTTTTTTTAGTTTTTTTTTTTAAAGGGTTGGGGATGTGGCTCAGTGGTAAAGTGCCCCTGAAATTTTTTTAAATCCTTGGTAAAACACACACACACACACACACACACACACACACACACACCACAATCCAATCAGCAAATTCTTTTGGTTCTACTTTCAAAATATATCCTGAACACAAACACTCTAAGCTAATCCTTTATCATCTAATAACTATTAATCACTATCTATTAACTACTGAAGTACTCTCAATTATATTCCTGCTTCTTCTCTTGCTCTATTAACATGTACACTCAAAATTCCTTCATCCTCAGTACCTCAGATTAGAGGCTCTAAAGAGGTAAATTACTATTAAATTAGGTCAGCATGGTGGGACTGTCTTTATAAGAAGAGGAAATTACAACATAGAGACACACATAAATAAGACCATGTGAAGACAGTGGGAGAAGACAGACATTTGTAAGACAAGAAGTCTTGCTGACACCTATTTTTTTTTTTTTTTGGTAGTGCTGGGGGTTGAACCCAGGTCCTTGTGCATGCAAGGCAAGCACTGTACCAACTGAGCTGTATCCCCAACCCCATCCTTTTTTTTTAATCATTTTTTTATTATTTAGTTGTCAATGGACCTTCATTTTATTCATATGTGGTGCTAAAAATTGAACCCAGTGCCTCACACATGCTAGGCAAGTGCTATACCACTGAACCACAAACCCAGCCCTCTTGCTGAAATCTTGGTTTTGGTCTCCAAGCCTCCAGCACTGTGACAAAATAAATTTTTGTTGTTTAAGCCACTCAGTTTGTGGTGTGTGTGTGTGTGTGTGTGTGTGTGTGTGTGTGTGTTCCTGTGGATGGAACACAGGACCTAGCCCAAGACTCAGATGCATTACAATGGAAGCCCTAAAAGACAATGCAGGAACCAATAAAAGTCTTCAGGCAGAAGACTGCTTTTTTTTTTTTTTTTTTTTTGGAAAGTAACACTATAAGGATAGAGTGCCGTGGAGGCACACAGATTAGGGCGATAGAGCAGGTACAGAACATAAAGTCAAAAGTGTAAAAAAGATATTGTGAGATTGGATCAAAGAAATAGTGGAAACATAGAAGGAAGGCTTAGTTCAGGGAAAAAAAAAGTTTTGAGGAAAACTCCATAGGATTTGACTCCTGATTGACTTGGCAGAGGGAAAAGACATATATATATATTTATATATATATATATATATATATATATATATATATATATATATATATATGCTGAGAAATTAAGCAAGGTGTCAAAACTGTGCCTACCAATAATACTCCAAATAAATGATTAAAATTAGAATAGTGTGAATATGGGTACAAATCAGTGGTAGTGGTAGTGATTGCCTACCATGCACAAGGCCCTGAATTCAATCCCTATCACTGCAAAATAAAACAAAATTAGAATAGAGACAGCTGAGGCCTATAAGAGTGAAGAGAGGTAAAATGAGTCAAATCATAGTAGTGTGATTTTGAATAAATCTAGATTATGAAAATCATTGTCTCAATAAACATTTGTTTTTAAAGTCAGGCACAATGGCACAGGCCTATAATCTCAGCACCTTGGGAAGCTGAGGCAGGAGGATTACAAATTCAAAATCAAACTTAGCAATTTAGCAAGGCCCTAAACAACTTAGCAAGACCCTATCTCAAAATAAAAAATAAAAAGGGCTAGGGATACGGATCAGTGGTTAAGTGCCCTTGAGTTCCAACACTGGTACAAAAAAAAAAATATTTGTGTGTGTGTGTGTGTGTGTGTGTGTGTGTGTGTGTGTGTATGTGTATGATAAACCACCATATTTTTCAAAAACAGTTTCATAAATGGAATGTCATAATTTTACATTTGCAATTCTTTTTTAGTAGAAAACTGCAGGGCTGTCATATTGGTTTCTGTATTCAATCTGTAACAAATATTGTTTGCTTTATATGAAGAAAATTACATAAGTGTATATAAATATATATTATTTTTCTTTAAAAAGGAGTATTTTAATAGCCTTTTCATATTATTGTGGCTATTCTCTGATACTGCACCAAAAATATGACAAGTGGTATTTTCTTAAATATTAGCTGTAAGTAGAATCTGAAATCATATCCATGAACTTTTTATTTTGTTTACATCAAAATCCATTGGTTTAAGCTTGTGGTTTGAATTCATTTTTACCCTGGCATGAATTTGAAACATCTGAAATTATGGATTCATTGAATGATACAATTTTCCAAAATGCTGTCACTTCATTGTATAATAACATATAAAATTACATTTGTTAATGTCATCATTGAGCTCACCAGAAAATTCTTGAAGTTTCAGGAAACTATAAAGTTCAAAACAAAATATAAAAAGGGCTGGGGATGTAGCTCAATGTAGAGCATTCCGAGGTTTAATCCCCAATACTGCCAAAAAAAAAAAAAAGTTCCATTTGCAATTCAAACAATCACATGGGTAATTTCCTCAAAAGATTCATCATACTTTGGAACTCAGTAGAAGTTCTCCATGTCTATTTCCCATTTGGTATGGTTTGAGTTCATCCTCCAAAGTTCATGTGTTAGAAATTTAATCCCCAATGCAATAGTGTTGAGAGGTGGGACTATTAGGAGGTGATTAGGTCATGATGCTTGTCTTCATGCATAGATTAACGCTGTTATTATTTATAGTGGATTAATTATAGTGGGAATAATTTTTGTTACTATAGTACAACATATATTTCAAATGGACAAAAAAATTAGTATGATTTATAGCATCTTAAGACACATTGCCTTTGAATGGGAGCTTCCTTTCTATTACTTTCAGATCTACAACAGGTATCTAGAAAATTCGCTACTATAGAAAATGAAGGCTACTTTAATTGAATGTGAGGAGGGCCTGTATTTTTTTTTAATTAGTTGCTATAACACTGTTCTTCTGGTGGTTGAGAGAGTTTCATATTTTCTTTAGACATCATTAAGCCCAGCAGTTCTTACAGAATAACTTTGAAGCTACATGAATTCTGTCATTTTTCTAGCACTGATATAGCTCTTGGGTTCACCACTTCATTAGGACTGTTAATTCTATTCATATTAATTTTTGTTACAAATCTTATAAAGGAGGGGGGTGCTTCTGGGTATTTAGGTCCACATTCTATTTTAAGGCTGTATATTAGGTTTTCATAAATTGTCTGTGCCCATGGTGGCTGCCATATTCCTTTGCTATGGCTCAAAGTCCTGCAGGAATACATTCTTGACAAAAAGGGTGAGTTTGACCCAATTCCCATTCATTCTTGTTCTTTCTTGTCCTTTCTTGTATTCTGCCATGGGATGACATAGTTCAAAGGCTCTTTGCAAGATGCCATCATCATACCTTTGGACTTCGAAGCCTCCAGAACTAGGTGCTAAATAAATATTTGTTCTTTATAAATATCTTAGTTTTACTGGGCAAGGTGGGGCACATCTGTAATCCCAGAAATTTGGGAGGTTTAGGAAGAAGAATTGCAAATTCAAGGTCAGTCTCAGCAATTTAGCAAGGCCCTACGCAATTTAGGGAAACAAAAAGAGCTGGGGATTGAATTTGGATCATAGCTCAGTGGTAGAGTGTTTGCCTAGCATATGTGAGGCACTGGGTTCAATTCTCAGAACAACATATAAATAAATAAAATAAGGGTCCATTGACGACTAAAAATATATTTAAAAAAAAAGGGCGAGGGAGGGTTGGGGATATGGCTCAGTTGGTATAGTGCTTGCCTTGCATGCATTAAGGCCATGGGTTCAAACCCCAGCACCAAAAAAAAAAAAAAAAAAAAAAAAAAAAAAAAATTAATTAAAAGATTTGTGGCAGGGAATTGGTGTTGGGGATGTAGCTCAGTGGTAGAGCGCCCCTGTGTTCAATCCATAGTACTGCAACATACAACCTATAACAAAAATCTCATCTGGCTGGGCGCATTGGTGCATGACTGTAATTCCAGCAACTCACAAGTGTGAGGCCAGCCTCAGCAACTGTCTCAAAATAAAAAAATAAAAAGGGCTGGAATGTGGCCCAGTAGTAAAGTGTCCCTGGATTCATATCCTGGTATCCCTCCAAAAAAGAAAATATGACACTTGTGATACTTTGTGTGATAAAATGGTATCTTAGCCTATTTACTGTTATAACAGAAAACGGAGTATCCAAGACTAGGGGTGTTTTTTTTTAGAGGGACAGGGAACTGGGGATTGAACCCAGGAGTTCTTAACCACTGAGTCACACATAGGCAGCCTTTTTTATTTTTTGAGACAGGGTCTCACTAAATTGCTGAGACTGGCCTCACACTTGCAATCCTCCTACCTCAGCCTCCTAAACCACTGGGATTACAGGAGTGTATCACCCCATCTGGCGCAAAACAGATTTTACCATTAGAAGTAACTACAGGGGCTGGGGATGTGGCTCAAGTGGTAGCGCGCTCGCCTGGCATGCGTGCGCCCGGGTTCGATCCTCAGCACCACATACCAACAAAGATGTTGTGTCCGACGAGAACTAAAAAATAAATATTAAAAAAAAAGAAGTAACTACACTGTTGAAGTATTAGCATGATTAAAGTGAAGATTCTTTTAGTTGATGCCCTTCCATATATTCTTCATCTTCAAATCTTCAAGCCTTTTTTCTTTCTTTCTTTTTTTTTTTTTTCAGTACTGGTGATTGAACCCAGGACCTAGCACACGCAAGGTCAAGTGCTTTACCACTGTCCTATATCCCCCAAACTTTTAAAAATGTTTTATTTTGAAATGGGGTCTGTCTAAATTGACCAGACTCACCTAGAACTGGAAGTCCTGCTTCAGGCTCCAGAGAAACTGGGATTACAGGTGAGTGCCACCATGCCCCAGCTCACCTTCAGGCCTTTTTTTTTTTTTCCTTGTGGTACTGGGGATTGAACCTAGGGCCTTATGCATGATAGGCAAGCACTGTACCAACTGAGCTATATCCCCAGTCCTCACCTTCAACCCTTTTACAAACATCAGCCAGATAGTATAAAACCAGAATCAGTAGTAATTAACAAAGGTTATTTTGTAAGAAATATGAAGATTACAGAACTATGGATCACTTTCCTTTTATACACCTCCATAAATCTCCTTATATTTGTTGTCGATCTAACAATGGAGAGTAACAAAGACTTAGTTTATTTTTTAGTATTGGGGATTGAACCCAGCAGTGCTTTACCACTAAGTCACCTCCCCAGTCCTTTTTTTTTCTTTTCTTTTCCTTTTTGGTACCGAGAATTGAACTCAAGGGCATTCAATCATTGAGTCACATCCCCAGCCCTATTTTGTATTTATTTAGAGACAGGGTCTCACTGAATTGCTTAGTGCCTTGCTATTGCTGAGGCTGGCTTTGAACTCAAGGTCCACCTGTATCAGCCTCGAAGCCTCTGGGATTACAGGTGTGGGGCACCATGAACAGATGAGACTTAGTGGTAAGTTTGGATTGGGGGTTTCCTGTCAAGTTCGCTTCCATTAGAATAAATCTCCATCTCAGAGTTGACACTTGTTTCTAAAAGAAAAATATCCTCTCCACATATCTTAGAAACATCTACTTGTTTTTTCCAGATCTTTATTCAGGTGAGCTTAATCGTGTTAAAGAATCACAAATAGTTTTCCTATATTTTACAGTCCTCTGTGTTTTTCTTTTTTTCTGATGTTACTGGGGATCGAACCTGGAATGCTCTACCACAAAGTATACGCCCAGCCCAGCCTTATTTATTTATTTATTTATTATTTATGTATGTGGTACTGGGGAAGGATCCCAGTGGTGCATTACAACTGAGATACATCCCACCCCTCCACCATTCAAAAAATACTTTTTAATTGTGGATGGACACAGTACTTTCATTTTATTCATTTATTTTCATGTGGTGCTGAGGATCGAATCCAGTACCTCACATGTGCTAAGCAAACGCTCTACCACTGAGCTACAACTCCAGCCCCCACAAACCCTTTTAATTTGAGACAGCATCTCCCTAAGTTGCCCAGATGGCCTTGACCTTGAGATCTACAATATCTTTTTAGTTTTCCAAACTTTTAAATATTCATTTTTTTTGGAAAATCTTGGGCTGTGGCTCTGTGCTTCCAATGTTGTATTTATATTATTGTTTTATTCATTCACTTTCTCTTCCCTGCCTTGGACTCTTCCATTGATTACCTTTTATATACATGCTTTTCCAAGGGCACAATCTTTATCAGTTGAAAATAATTTTACAAACCCCTGTATACTTATACCTGTATCTGCTGATGACATGTATCTATACTTGCTTTATCACATATCTATCTACCCATCTATTCATTAATCCATCTTATTTTTTGGTACATTTAAAAGTTTGTAGTATGTACCTTGTTTTGAAGTAACATGTTGCAGTTGTGATGCTTTCTGAGAAATTTTTTGGTGTGATTTCATTATCTCTTTCTGTTCTTTTATTCTTCCCCTCCCTTTTACCTATCTATCCATCTATCTATCTATCCATCCATCTAAACCAGGAATTGAACCTAGGAGCGCTTAACCAGTGAGCCACATCTCCAGCCCTTTTTATATTTATTTGGAAACAAGGTCTCGCTAAGTTGCAGAGACTGGCTTTGAACTTGAGATCCTCCTGTGTTAGCCTCTGGAGTTGCTGGGATCACAGGTGTGTGCCACTGTGCCCAGCTCTCTCTTTTCTGTGGTCTTGGGGATGGAACCCAAGGCCTTATACACAATAAACATGCATTCTTGCACTGAGCTATATACCTCAAGCCCCATCTCTTGTGGCTTTTAATTTTTAAGAGTTTGCTTTTTTTTTCTTTCAATACCTTTATTTCTATTTATTTTAACGGTGCTGAGGATCAAACCCAGTGCTTCATACATGCTAGGCAAGCAGTCTACCACTGAGCCACAACCCCATCCCTTGTGTTTTAATTTTGCATAGGGTTTGGACTTGATATTTTTTCTGTTGCTCACTTGAAGGCAAATTTATTTTCCCCAAATTAAGCTGTGTAACTCAAAAGCTATTGTATCTCAGAGTTCTTTTGGTCTGCTTTCGCATAGTATTAAAAAAAAATCTTTTGTCAACCTGCTTTCTAAGATAACCTCTATTATCCTTGTAATATTTTTATCCAAAACCTCTTTGATTGGTTTCTTTTTTTTTTTTAAAGAGAGAGTGAGAGGAGAGAGAGAGAGAGAGAGAGAGAGAGAGAGAGAGAGAGAGAGAGAGAATTTTTAATATTTATTTTTTAGTTCTCGACGGACACAACATCTTTGTTGGTATGTGGTGCTGAGGATCGAACCCGGGCCGCACGCATGCCAGGCGAGCGCGCTACCGCTTGAGCCACATCCCCAGCCCTCTTTGATTGGTTTCTAACCTGCTCAATTTTGATTGCTCTAATTAATTTCTTGTCCTGAAAGGAACTCTTCACTGTTCAGTTTCAGGGCTTTATAAGGTCTTCTTCTGAGTTCCTTATACTAATCAGTTATTGGATTAAGAGAAGATCTTTGTCTCAGCTGTTCTCAAACTGACCTTCTGGACCTTTCAGTGAACATCTATTGCCTCTCTTGGGATTCTTCTATTCTCATATTCATCAAATGCCCTTTGCTTTTGTTTTCTCCTATATAGACAGCTGGTAACACTCAGAACTTGTCCTTGGTGATTGTCTCCATCCCCTTTTGTGGGGACATCTTTTTTTTCCTCCTGGTATTGAGGATTGAACCAAGGGCCTTACACTGGTAGAGGTGTATCCATAGTCCTATTTAATTAATTAATTAATTTAGAGAAATGGTCTAATATGCATTGACTGGCCTCAAACTTGCAGTTCTCCTGCCTTGGCCTCCCAAATTACTGAGAGTATTCGGGATTATAGGTATGGGCCACCACATCTGGCTTGAGGGGAAATCTTGACACCTAGGAAATAGGTGTCTATGTTGTCCAGGCTGACCTCCAACTCCTAGGGATCTTCCTGCCTCAACTCATAAGTAGCTGGGACTACAGATAGGCACATGCCACCATGCACAGCTTCTATTTGCTTTTTTATTGGCAATTAGAGAATATCCAAAACTCTGAAGCCACTGCCACCTTCCAGATATTCTTAAGTTTTAATGAAGGCCAATTTGTCAATCCTCTTAAAAAAATAATTACTGCTTTTTTGGGTCTCCCTTAAGACCTTCTTGCTGATATCAAGATTACGAAAATATTATGAGGGGAATGGGATAACAAACATGGAGGGAAATGAATTACAGTAGATGGGGTAGAGAGAGAAGATGGGAGGGGAGGGGAGGGGGGATAGTAGAGGATAGGAAAGGTAGCAGAATACAACAGTCACTAATATGGCAGTATGTAAAAATGTGATGTGTAACCAATGTGATTCTGCAATCTGTATTTGGGGTAAAAATGGGAGTTCATAACCCACTTGATTCTAATGTATGAAATATGATATGTCAAGAGCTTTGTAATGTTGTGAACAACCAATAAAAAAAAGAAATTTCAGAACTGAATAAAATATATAAGCACTTAAAAAAAAAGATTACGAAAATATTTTCTCATAGAACTTTACTTTTCATATCTAGGTCTATAATCAATTGCAGATAAATTTCTTTGTATAGTGTAACATGGGAATCAGCATTTTATTTATTTATTTATTTTTGTGATGCTGGGGATTGAACTCAGGGCCCTGTGTGTGGGAGACAAGCATTCTACCAATTGAGCTAAATCTCTAGCCCAACATTTACTTTTTCATATGGACATTCAATTAATCTAGCACCATTTATTAACAAGATCATCCTTTCATCACTGAAATACAATGATGCCTTTGCTGTTAAGTCAGGTCATTATATATGTATAGTTTTGTTTGGGGGCTTTCTGTTCTCTATTTAATTGATCTATTTGTTTATACTTATATAACAATAGCAGACTTAACTGTAATTTTATGATATGAAAGACTAGGGATACAGCCTCTAAATGTATTATTTCAAGAATGTCTTACCTATTATTATTCTAAGATTTTGCATTTCTGATAAATTTCAGAATTAGTTGATTATTTTCCACCCCAAAATTTGATAAATTTCTGTTGTTTTAAATTAAAAAAAAAAAAAAAGCTGGGCATAGTGGCACATGCCTGTAATCCCAGTGGTTTGGGAGGCTGAGACAGGAGAATTTCGAGTTCAAAGCCAGCCTTAGCAACTTCAAGGAACTAAGCAATTCAGTGAGACCCTGTCTTTAAATAAACTACAAAATAGGGCTGAGGATGTGGCTCAGTGGTTGAGTGCCCCTGAGTTCAATCCCTGGTACAAAAAATAAATAAATAAATTCGATTTTACTGCAATAGTGTTGAAACTAGACCAGCATTGGACGAACTGATATCTTGATGTTAATATTAAGTCTTCAAAGTTAGGAATATAGTATACTTCTTCCTTTACTTATCCTCACATCCCCACCAGTACTGTTAATGGAACCCACGTCTTCTTGTATGCTACACAAGGGCTGTACCACTGAACTAAATCCCCAGATCCCAGGTTTTCTTTAATCTAGTTTAATAGGCTTTTGTGGAGATTATGCATAAACTTCACAAAGATTATTCCTATATATGATTTTTAGATGCTATTGTAAAAAGTATTTAATTTCCTCTATTCCTAATAAATACAATTAATTTTTTAATATATTGGCCAAATTCCCTATTAATCTTAATTTGCCATAGTCTTTCGGGTTTTCTGTATATACATGTCCAGTGAAAGTAAATTTATTAATATTTTTTTATTTATCTGTGGAACTGACTAGAATCCCAAGTAATGATGAACAGAAGTGATAATACTGATCATCTTGGTCTTATTTCTGAGTTCTGAGAAGTGTTAAATATTTCATTATTAAGCATTTTAGTTGTAGATTTGTTTATTGTTGTTTGCAGTGCTGGGGATTGAACAAGACCTCAAGCATACTAGGCAAGCACTCTACCACAACATTCACAGCCTCTAGTTGTAGATTTTTCATTCTTATCTGATTTTTGAATTTATCATCTGGCTATTTCTGGCCTTATAAAACAAATTGGGGCCAGACATAGTGGTGTGTACCTATAATCCCAGATATTCTGATGGGGCTGAGGTAGGAGGATCACAAGTTCAAGGCAACTTAGGGAGACCCTGTCTCAAAATAAAAAGGGCTGGGAGTGTAATTCAGTGGTAGAGTGCCCCTGTGTTCAATGCCCAGCACCACAGGGAGGGGGAAAAAGAAAAGAATGTTATCTTCTTATCAAATACAACTGTTGCACAAGAAAAGCCTTGAAAGTATAAGCCCAAGTATATGTAAGATTTTAATATGATAAAACTGGCATCAGATGGGGCTGGGGATATGGCTCACATGGTAGAGAGTGCTTGCCTCACATGCATAAGGCCCTGGGTTCAGTCCCCAGCACCACCAACCAACCAACAAAAAACTGGCATGGTGGGCGGGGGGGGGAAGAAAGAGAGAATTACTTCCAGGCACAGTGGCACATGCCTGTAATCCCAGCAGCTTGAGAGGCTGAGGCAGGAGGTTCCCAAGTTCAAAGCTGGCCTCAGCAATTTATCGAGGCCCAGTCTCAAAATAAAAAAGGGATAAGGATGTAGCCTGGGTTCAATTCCTGATTAAAAAAAAAAGAATTACTAAATTCATAGTGATGAGGACACTAGCTGACCGTATCAAAAAAAAATTTAAATCTATTTCAAATTTCATGTGTGTGTGTGTGTATATGTGTATATATATATATATATATATATATATATAGTCATCTTTCACAGGAAGAACAAACTACCCCCAATACAGAAAAATTAACTTGATAGAGATATATTTTTATTTTAATATTTCTTACATTTGAATCAACAAAAAATAGGAATATATTCTTTATGCTTATAGTTCTCATACAACAAAAGCTAAACATTTACAAATTAAATTTTTAACAAAAATATAAAACAAAAATGCAAATTAGTCATCTTAATTTAATATAAGAAATAATGCTCTTTTGCTCAGATAGAAAAATGTTTTGTTCAAAAGAAATAAATCAAATATTTGGTTTAACAGTAAAAAGCTGTAGTTTCAGATTCCATTCTGTTCTTTTTTTTTTTAAATTTTTTTTTAGAGAGAGAGAGAGAGAGAGAATTTTTTTAATATTTATTTTTTAGTTATCGGCGGACACAACATCTTTGTTTGTATGTGGTGCTGAGGATAGAACCCGGGCCGCACGCATGCCAAACGAGTGCACTACCGCTTGAGCCACATCCCCAGCCCTCCATTCTGTTCTTAAACAATGTTTTTACTTTAATGAGAATGCTTATTCACACAGGTATCTTATTCAAAATGGCATTAATAATTTCAAGTCTTTCCTTTCTTTTTCATAGTACAAGAATACTAAACTCCTTGTAAACATGACACTTCTCAAATATCAATTTTAAAAACATGAGAATTGACAGACTGACAGTTGAAAACTATACTTAGTAAAATCTTAGATAATTACTACTGAATCCAATTAGTTGTAGATATGGAATAGGAACATTCTTGACTATTTGCTATTATACTTATTGCTAATGAACTGTTGCAAGTTACTCTGTATAGGAGACTCATAACTTAAGGGTACTAACTTATGGTACAGATCTTTTCTGAGTAATGTAAGACACTGTCATGTCAAAATCCAAATCAGGTATGTTACGTATATAATAGCTGTACACCATCATTCTTCTCATCTTCATAGAATCTATGTTTTCCAGCTTCATTAGTTTTATTTTTTTTCAAATCAGATTTTAATTTTGAATACTTAACACTATTATTGATGTGCATTTCACTTTCTTCATGTTTACTAAGAATATGTGATAAATGCTGCCAATCTTTGCATCCATTCTCATTTTTCAATTGATTTTTTCCTTCTCCAAAGAGTTTGCAATACAGGCAAAACACAGAATCTTTTGAGGTTGAATAAAGTAGCCAGGATCTAGTTGCTTTTTCACCACTTGGAAGAATTCGTGTATAGTAAGTTTCTGAAAACTTTCTCCCT